>NC_136065.1:1042919361-1043519361 GCF_964261635.1 Lissotriton helveticus
TAAATACCCTCTAAAAAAGCATTTGGACGTGTGCAGACATTAATCATTGCTTGGTGGAAGATTGTTTTGTGGGGATACGTTCATCCCTGCTGTCTGGCACTGACCGTGATATAGCGTGCGCCTTCTAAAAGAACGTATTGGTGGCAGATATATATATATATATATATATATATATATATATATATATATATATATAAAAATCACCCAATTGCCCGGAAGCATTGGAGGAGCACTCACGATGTTTTGCCATCCAGCTAAATTGTGCAGCCTGCTTTCAAGTTTCTTGTTCTCTCCTGCCTATGCGTTTCAGGGCCACAAGCCCCTTCTTCTTGGGCAATAAACAACACACTTGAGCCCTGCATGTCATTTCCGGTATTTATTCACCATTTCCGCACACCATGGGTGTTAGGATTTTACACTCTCCCTAGGTGTATTGTGGGGCATGAAGTCCCTTGATGTTTGATGCAGCATGGAGTCCGTTATGCAGGTAATTATTCTCCTTTTAGTAAGTTCATGTGTGTGTTTAAAATATTTGCATCCATTTCCTCTGAGTGAGTCATGCACTGGAAAGCCTGCCTAATCTATTCATGGGAAGCTGGGAGGAGGACATCAGGTCAGATCCTGAACTCAAATCTGATTTTGAACATGTGTCGATGTGGCTCCGCTACATCGATGACTTATTCATTATTTGGAAAGGCAGTGAGAGTGATGCTAAGAATTTCATTACTAAACTCAATAACAACCAGTTGAATATTGTTCTCAGTGGTGATATTAATAGCACTGAGACTGAATTCCTTGATGTGAAACTTAAAGTGAAGAACAACAAGGTTCTCACTACGTTACAATGCAAATCCACCACGGGAAACAGTGTATTGCATGCCCTCAGCAGCCATCCAGAAACTCTCAAGTGGAACATTCAATTTGGGGAGCTGCTGAGGGCAAAAATAAATTGCAATACAGATGAGGCCTACAAATTGGAAAGTAAGATCATTGTAGAAAGATTTGAGGAGAGAGGCTATCCATCTTGGGTACTCAAGAATGCCTTAAAAAGAGCCGACAGTATAGACAGAACACAAACCATCATTGACAAACAAAAAGCAGGACCACAACAAGAACAAACTAGAATGATACTGATGTACAGTTCAGATGCACAGGCAGTGAAGAGAATCATGGCTAAAAATTCGGAGATTCTTAGGAACGACAATGTCATTGGCAAAACCATCCCCAAAAGGCCCAGCATTACCTATCGTAGAAGTAGGAACATGAGGGACATGTTGGTGGGGAGTGATATAACCACATATCCTCCAACTAACATAGAAGACCTCCAAGGCTTCTACCCATGTGGCCATTGTAAGGCCTATGCACAAAGTAAAAGCCATAAATGTGTGACTTATGATGGCATAACCAAAAATATCACGCAATTTTTGACCTGCAGCTCTGTTTTTGTCATCTATGCTATAATTTGCCCTTGTAATTTATGGTATATAGGCAGCACTATTTGTATGGCCAAAAAGAGGATTTTGGAGCACAGCCGTGCTATCGCGAACTTTGATCCAAAATACCCGGTAGCCCGTCATTTCAGAGAACATCATTTTTCCAATGCCAAAGAACTGGGATACATCGCTTTAGAACAGATACGAAAGAACCCCAGAGGGGGGAATAGAGTGTTGAAGCTACGCCAGAGGGAGTCGAAGCTCATCATTGATTTCCAGACCAAAACACCCAAAGGTTTGAATCATGAAGAGGAGTTATCAGTACATTTAAAAGAATAATTAGTTACATTATGTTCATCATCTGCTTTACCTAGTAATTCTTTTTCGTTAATGTACATACTTAGCTGTCTGGATTATGTTACAGGGTTCTTTTGTTAATCCTGGGTTTTAACCTGTATATTTCATTTCTTTATCTTACAGGAGGCGAATAAAGGGCACCTATCACTAGCACTCACTGCACTCGGCCTTACACTCATCTACCTCCTTCTTGACCGTCAAGAGCACTGCAACACTATTTACATTCAGCATGTTATTGGTGTGGTGACACGGTAACCTTTTGTATTTTTGACTATACAGCATGAGTGCAGAGTTATTATCATTCTGAATAACATGCATTTTACTCTGTCAACCGACCTTGTTTTCTGAGGTGGTAAATTTCTGCCTCTCCAGATATTAATGTATCAAGGCACTTGCCAATAATCAGTACCTCGTATCGATACTATGATTTCTGGTTTATTTTCAAGCACTAGCTACACCTTGCGTGCATAACTTTATTGACTAGTTAATGCACTTCGGGTTGGCCCTAGATGCTACACGGCAATAGGATTGTCAATGTACTTTATTGACAGCATTTGAGCGACAAAGTACACGCAGTATGCGTGAGCAATAGCCGATGCCATTACGCATTCGTATGCTCATGGCGGCGCATACTGTTTAGTGCAAGCATTATCACAACGTATTTCCCGGAGCACAACAATCACAACGGCGGTCCAAACACAGTGCTCATAAGTATACGATTAAATTATATGAGATGAGGTACCTTTACCTGTGCAAAGTGAATAGTGTATGAGATTATAAATACAAGCTATATTATTATTTTTTCGAGCCAGTGTTTTAGCGATGTCAACAGTATTCAACAATGTATATTAAATATAATTTTCACTGTATGGTAAAATGTACAATCTATTAACAGTGTGTTTACAACGTTAAAAGATGGCCGCCAACTTTCAGAGTATAGTCCTCTGTTCATTGTTACTTTATGTTACTGGTTGCCTCACACTATATATGCTTTGATACATAGTTTGTTCCTTTCACGTGATCAAGCCTTTCGAGGTGAAAAGCATTGTGAATTAAACTTTTGACACTACATTGGCTTGGTGCTGGCTCATTTTCGGAGAGCGTGTGGTTACTGGACTGTTAGTTACGAATAAAATTGCTGGTGGCTCTGCCAGCGTGCGCGCCAACCTCCTCGGGTCTAATTGTTATTTTTTATAACTTTACTCCCCTAAATCTCTCTTTTCTTGATAAGTTGTCTTCACCTGCATAGGTGATGACCACTGAACTCCAAGCCTGAGCTTGGTTCTAGAATAGATCAAAGATATTTGTGAGTGCTGTTCAAGTAAACGAATCGGTCTGTTGCAAAAGGTGGAAGCATAAATAAATATGACAAATCATATAATTATCATAACTTTATTCACATAAGTTCAAACCCTGGCAGCAAATGTATTTGTAAGTAAACTTTAAACCAAAAATATCTAGAAATATGTGTTGGTTTAATCTGTACTGTCGAACAAACAGCACCAACGGGTTGAAATAATGCACACATTTAAGTAAATACCCCACAGTCAAATTCGGTGGAATTCCAACAAGATAATAATACAGCACCATAATATTCATTCCTTGTATACTCCTTAGCACATTCCCTTACTTACTTTCTTCCACTTTCACCGGGATGAGCCTCAAATATCAGGATCCATGCAAGGGTGCATTTCCCTTTGTGTACAGGTCTAGCGTCATGAAGTGCCCAATGTCCAAATGTACCAAATAAAATGGCATCTGGTGTCACAATATACTATACATACACAATAAACATCTTTCATGGGATGTGCTCTGTAAAGGGTGCTTTCTTTCATACTAACCCATATGCAGAAGATCACTTGTAACTCCCTAAATGAAATGCACTAAATGAGATGACTCTGAGGTTTTCAGGCATCTCCAGAAATGGTATTTACATGATATGACGTAACTAATATTCTCTATTCTTGATTGACTACTGTGAGTGAACCAATATTTAGCATGTACCTGTGTATCTGAAACATGAACATATTAATAGGCAATCTAACCTCAATTGATTATATATTGGTTAAGAAAGGACGTACCTAAAGCTTTAAGAAAAAGCATCTAAAGTAAACCAATCCAACATGTTAAGATCCAACTAGCAAATATTTAGATGAGTTAAAGAGGCATGAGTTTAGGTTTGTTCTATATATGTCACATTTAAATCCTCATTTAACTACCAAACGGCAATAGAAAATATCCCGCTAACTTACGATGATTCGCTTTCTATATTTCTTTATCCTCAAACTTCCAACAAGATTCCAATATAGTAATGCTACCCATTAGTTTGGCGAAAATTGTCATAATTCTACTTTTGTATCCTAAAATCTCACAGTGTTTCCATCTCAATATCAATTTCTTGGAATCTAGACGGCATTTACTTTGATGCCCAAATCACACCCCATTGCATTGGAATGCATGGTAGAAAGAGCTGCGATGCAACTAAAAAACGATATAGTAGAGGATAAGGAAATTATGTCAATTTTGTCAATGTGATTTATAATTCCCAAAACGTAAATAAATGTTGAGCACAGTTGTTGTGAAGCCAATGGGCAACAACATTCAACAATGCTTTCAGACATTTGTAGCACATTGAGTCCAAGTCTAATTCTTCCATCAGAAGTTAAGAGCAATTGATCTCTTTTGCGACCAAAGAGCCCGAAAACCTGAGACCCCAAGAGACTAAACTGGCAGCAGAGTAGACTTGATCCTTCGATTCCAAACTGCAAGAAACAAGCAAAAAGCAGTGTTGTTACAACTACTCCTTGACTGCAGTTTTACTAATAACTTCAAGACAAATAAGAAATAAATGTACTTTTAGTGGAAAAATATTTAAAGAAAAAATACAGTTTATGTTAAAACAGAAGCACACACTTAAGAATCCTATCCATCCTACACCGCCCTTGAATGAACTACGGGGGGAATTCATGTAAAACCCGCCCTATAAAACCTGACTGTCAGTCAGGAGCAGTAACCCTGCTGCCTCATTCACAATTGTTTGAAACAAAATCAGAAATAGCTGCTTTGGAATTCCGGCATTGCCCTGCAGTTCACTGTGGGGTAAGGACATGCAGCTTCTTTCCACTTGCCTTGGCTTCCCTCCATTTTTCCTCCACAAGTTCCAGCCAGTTAAGAGCAGCTGGCCACTTTTTGACATAAAAACCATTGACAAACAGAAATATCTGCCAAAGAAGCCAGCATTGCCCCTGAGCAAGGGCGTACTGAAGAATCACTATAGCAGCTACATTGGGAATGCTCCTCTGACTGATTACATTGTTCTTTATGTCCCTCATTAATATTGATCTGTGACTGACGGGGCACAAGACAGAAACAGAAGCTAATAAACACTGCAAGAAAGAACATGCAGCTGCAGGGTGCGAGGCTGCCAAATGAGCTAAACATAGAGAAAGAGAGTTCAAGAAAATAGAAATAAAAAAATAGAAATTAAAAAATCGAGCAAGCCAATGGGTCTCACCTTTGAGACCGGTTGGCCGCTGCCAAAAGCTCTTGCTTATGCTGTACAGCATTGACAATGACACTACTTTTTTAAATTTCCCTATCTGAGATAGAATAGTAAATAAAAAATATGAATATTTAAAAGAGCAAAAGTACCTTTATTTGTAAACACTATTGAGTATTGGAGGTCGTTCAGGCATCACAGCAAAGTCAAAATTATGCATGGAAAGTGTTACAACGGGGATTATATTTGAAGTACTGGTTAAAAGCAAAGCAACTAAGAGATTAAAAGGACAATTGGACTGAGATTCTTTTCTTTTAAGAACGACAATGAAAACAGACATCGATACTCAAGTGAGGGTGAGACTAAAATAGGAAATTTGGGTAAAGTAGAATGATAGTTACCCTACAGTAGATGCCAACATCCCAAGGAAATCCAGTTGAAAAATGCCAGAGTTATTTTTCCATTTGCAAAAACTCTCTCTAACAGGTACCGAAGTTGGCAAGGAGTGTGGGTGTAGGACATATTAAGAAATGTTTTAACGATCGAAATGGTAAATGATTGGTTCCTACTTTTTTTATAGAGGCAATTTGAATATTTAACTTAACAAGCTTGTTTTCTCTCCTGAAGAAGAACCACGTGGTTTGAAATAGAGAGTATTACAAATGATTGAACGCTGTGATAAGTGGACAACAGAATACTTTGTGTTGAAATGAGTCAATAATTGTAACAGTAATTAAATAAATAATATCTAGATTTTGTAAATAATATTTTATCATTATTTTTCCAAACTGTGATGTAATAAATACAGAATTTAGGAGGTAGCTTTCATTACAGTTGTATTTAATGTGACAGTGGGCAGGGAGTAAACTGGAGATTTAAGTACAGATTGTTTACCCGATGACCAGAGGTATTACGCCACACACACTATAAAGCTTTTAATAGAGTCACAAGAAACATAATGCTCAGATTTCTAAGCAAGTATGGTAGATATAGTGTCAACTATTGGAACATCAGGGTGCCCTATTATAGATAGGGTGCACTTTTCCTGATTGCGCCACGGCGCACCACTAAGCAGGTGCACCGAGTGCAAACAGGAAAAGTGCACACTATCATGCAGAATGCGCTGCCCTCAGGGCAGCCGCGAACTCACGCTGCCCCCGGGGCATTCAAGAGAAATCCGGAGCGGCTTTTTAAAAGCTGCTCTGTGTTTCTCTATGCAGATAGGAACCTGCCTGCACTTTAAAGAGGGATTTGAGATCCCCTTGCAGGCAGGTGCAGTGAGTGGCTGAACCCACCTGCAAGGGGATGTCTGGGTGGTCTATAGGACCTTCCTTCCCCTCTCCAGAGGGCTGCCTTCAGGGGGCACACTGATAGTACACCACCTATTAGGAGGCACACTGTCAGTGGGCCTCCTGACAGCTTCTTTGCCTCTGCACTCACGTCTATAATATGGCGCGGGCACAGAGGCAAAGGGATTCCGTCATTTGCATGGGGCCTCACCCACTATGCAAATGAGGGAATACCCTCTTGAGAAAGTGCTGCCGCTGTATGTCCACCATTGCTTTCAGTGTTACAGAAGGGGCAGGGGCCACACAAGCATCTGTGGCATTTTCCGTAATATCAACGTGGCCCAGAGGCGCGTAAACGGGTGCACATGCCTGTTACGTCCCTGGGGGACGTTCTGTAATGCAGCCTTTAAGAGTATATCTCTAGAACCCATAGGGTGTATTTGTCTAAACTACAGAAGATGCTCTGCAACACCAATATAAGAGAAAGGGAACAACAACAACAATGCTTCGCTGAGAGAAGTTGAGTGGTGTGACTTTAAGGCTAGGACACAGCTTAATATTTTATTACATCTATGCTGTTGAATTTACAAGGAATAACAAACATTAAGGAGATCATGGAGCGCTCTATTTGCTGTTGGACAGCATGTTGCTGGATGGCGATTTCAATGAATGGTTATGCTTCAGAGTCACCTAGACAGTATTGCTGTTTCTGCGATTGCGGTCACTTGAAGGGATGTATCTTGAAACACGAAGAATTTAGGTGTGAAAGGCTGAGGAAGCAGAATTCAGCACCGGACAAAGGATGTCACACTTGGGCTTCTTCTTCATCTGATAAACCACCATCACAAGTGTTTAGAAAAAAACATGGAGAAGCCTGATGAATTGTCTTTTCCACAATGTTGGTCTGTTAATAGAATGCTGTCTAAGGCTCCCTTCAAAGATGAGGTAGAGCCTTCACCTGCGATATCAGTTCCAGTTTTAATCATTTATATGGAGTCATTTGCAATTGATAGTTGTGTTACAATGCATTAATTCCCCTTTTGTTCACCATTTACCCCTTAGTAGTATTTTTGTCCCTGATTTTTGCTTCTCGCATTTGGAACTTCTACTTGATCCACTTCTGAATATTCTTGCTTGCCTCTTCTTCCCTGTTTCTAAGGGGAGTTTGGTGTCTTATTAATCTTATTAATAACTTGTGCATTAATCTTTATCATGAAACACTTAATATGTTTTCCTCCTAACTGGGAGTCACTTAGTATCATGCATGAAAAGTTATCAATCCCTTCTTAATTGCAGGTTGGCACTGTGGCTACTGGGAGGGGTCACCTTTTCCTCTGGCATTCACGAAGGGAATCTAACACTTATTCAGTGTCCAGTCCTTAACAGATCGTAGAAGCTCCACTGCTGTGCCCTACTGGGAAGACAGAACCTATATAGTCCTAGATGGTGGCATCATTTTCCCATAGTGACACCAGGGGTCAACAAGACAAAGGCTAGACTGTGCAAGAGGTTGTTATTTCCTGGAATGGACTGTGCCATGGAAGAAGCAGTCAATGGAGGCCAGACATGTCAATTCAACAATGCGACCAAACGACCAGCGACAGTCATCACCGAAGACCACTGCACATTCCTGTGGACCAAATTCAGTGCATGATTTTGGCAGCTTCATTGAAGGGAGACAGGCATGTGTCATCATTGACACCCAAACCAAGTTCACCGTGGTTGAGCGAGTAGTAGGGTGACCACCTGCTGTAGAAGCAAAGTCTGGGCAGGAACTGTAAGAATAAGGACAAAGGCACAACATTCAGAAAAGAAATTCAGGACACATCTTTGTAAGTCAAGCAATAATACAACAGTAAGTAAATAGACTGCCAACCACAAATACAAGTTAAAGTAGGTTTATGTTATTTTGTTTGTATAATACTCAGAAGTATTAAGCAAACATTTGTTTGTAAGCAAACTTATCTACAGATTATGAACTAGTAATAAATGCAACATTTGACAACTGACATAAGGGACTGATACCACATGATTCTGCACCCTTATCGTGTATGACAGTACCAGAAACAGTGCTCTGTGGAAAAACATGGCTCACCAGCTTATAGCTTGTAATAGTACAGAGAGAGAAAGAAATGTAGAATAAATGTTTACAGCACACTAAAGGGAGAGAGATAGAAAGAGGGAAAGAGAGAGAGTGTGTGTACTAATGAGTGTTAATGTACTAAAGCCCCTTTGAGTAAGTATAGAACACAATATGTTCATCATGAATAATGTATTTACACTGTCAACTCTAAAATCATGAATGAGAGATAGAAAAGGAGAACAGACACAAATATGAAAAATCACACACATACAATCTTTGATCACGTATAAAGGTTGAGCTAAACAATTCGTTATTCCCACATGCTCTAGACAGTGCACCATTACCCACTGCCTACTTTACCTCAACCAATGGCATAGTTGTTCACCACATACAGCACAGGGCACTACCACTCACAGAACAGTCACCACCACCCACCACACATCTAACTATAACCTGAGAGCCCCGAACATCAGCCTCCAATCGAGCACCACCACCTGCAGCAAAGTGTGTCATCATCCACTGAGTAAGATTTCCCCTCTAATGGCATAGTGCAATAACACATCCTACCTTACAAACACATTGAAGGGAGTTACAATAAGCTATATTTTAGCAAAATGCAATCTTTTAGGGATGTCCATTTTGCGCTCACTTTGGTTCTCCCTTAGTTTAGTGTATTAGATAGTTTAAGCTGCCTCTGCTTGCACACTCACATAAAACACTTTTATTTTTATCCCATTATTTTAGAAGTGTGCTGAACATTTAGCTTTGTTATTTAGTGATTCGTCTCAGGAGTTGGTGTGCACATTTTGTACAAGGATATTTAGAATACATAACAATCAAAAAAGGGGGGAGATGGAGGTACTGGTTAGGTTCACCCTCCAATGTACACGTAGTTCACAAAAAATCTGTAAATGTCAGATCTAAAAAACCTAACCAAAGGAATGGGTATTCCTCTGTATGTGTGAAAAATCAAGACGTGTGTCCAAAGAAAAAAAAATTATTTTCTTGAGTCCCCTCACTCACCCAGGGTTGTCTCTAGGTGGCATGCTTCATCATTGGGGCCATCCCAAACAGCTGCTGCTTGGGGCATGCTACAACTTGTGGAACTACGTAGGAGCACTTTTTTGTGAAGAAATGTGTAGTTCAGTGTTCGTGGAGTGGTGGAAGTTATGTTAAAAATACCGAGCTAGTGAGCTAATATTTTATTCTTGCTCCAGGATTGGCAGAGACCAATCCTGGAATGAATGCACGCTAGATATGGGGTCATCACTAATCCTAGAGATCAGTAATATGTCCCTGTGCTTAGACAGTAAGGATAGGCATGGACTGGAAGATAATTTACCATGGTGGGGTTGTTCATTGCAAACAGCCTGCTAGTAATGCTAATTACGTTGTTTAGTTGTATTTGTATACTTATTGCAACACATATGCTTCATAATAGACTAAGATAGTTTCAATAAAGGTATTGTAGACATTCATAATGTCTTTCTTTAGTTTACTAAGAGCATGCATGAGTGAGAAACGAAAGGTGATGTTCTGTTTTCACAGTTCCCTTGCAGACTAGAGGACCATGTTCTATGTTTGCCAAAATCTCCAGCTACTCTAGTAAGTTTAGGAGTTCAGGTGAGACACTGTGAGCTAGCCAGGAATTGGGCAGACAAGTATTGATGTGGGACAGCTAAACAGTCCCTACATGTCCTGTCAACCCAAGGAACAGTTCTGCTTACCATCAGAATTCCTGCGACAATCTGTGGAAGTCTTTCAATTCCTTTTTGATGAATGGAGATTTATATTAAATGAAAATGTTTTCTGGCCTTACAACACTGGACAGGGTCTTAACTAAAGTTGAACTTCTTATCCAATGTAGCTGAGAAGGCTGTTGAACTGAGAATGGGAGCCTTTTACATGGAAGGGTAGTAGTCTACATGGCTTGTGCAGCACTAAACAAACTAACTCTATAATGATGTGATAGCAAAGTATTACCTAACCACTGACAGGATCCAAGGCTTGGCAGATGCTCACTTTAATTGTACCAAGAGAAGATTAGAGAGCACAGTGAGGGGCACCAAGAGTTTCAAACCACAACTAGTATTTCTCACAGACCTTCTTGGTATCTACATGGTTAGCAGAAGCTTCTTTATATCAAAGTCCATTCCAGAACCCCTTTACCTCTGGCAAATACAGCAAGCTGCAGCTCATGTGATACTGATGCTGAACAAAAAGGTACACAGATTGCTCAGAATGTGGACCATATGCACTAAGAGTTTGTTGATATTTATCCATATCAACACCCATCTATAAATGAATGTATCCATGCACACACCAAGAGCCATTCATTCACCAAAGCACCCACTTGCCTATCCACCTATGTGCCTACCAAGATCCATTTATCAATCCATCTATTCATCTACCCATCCAACAACCAAGATCCAACCACTCACCCAACCATCCACCCTTCTGCATCCATCCATCCACCCATTTAACCATCTACACCTTTTTCCTTCATCTCAGCTTTCTCCACCCATCCACACATTCTTCACTCGTAACTGTGCAACCATTTGCACTGCACAACCTTCTTTCACCACCACACTCTCCACCCATCCATCAACATCCTCTTAATTCATCCCAAACACAATCCCTCTATCCACTATCAACTTCTTCTTCATTCATCTTCACATCCTTCAATCCATCCATCTACACCCTCTTCACTCCTCCAAACACTCTCTATCATCCATCCAGCATCCCATATAATGCAGTCGTCCATTCACCGATCCACTCATCAACATAGCTCTTGTCCAATAGACCATTTGAGGTTTGAGGGTCTTCGAGCATTGTGAAAGATTTTAGAACTTTGTAATAAACAATGGGGCATCTCAGCGCAGACATATGTTTATGTTTAGTTTAATTACAACAAAAAACGTAGATGAGCTCCGCTTGAGGAAAAAATGTTCTATGTAATTCATGCCAAAGCCAGATTTCAGAAGCATAACCTAAATCAGCATATTCATGGGCACACATATAAAATGAATAAGTAATTTGTCAGTGTCAATGCACTGAAGTAAAACAGACTGAAGAGAAAATAGTTTGCTTCTTTGGCAAAGCAAAGCTCATAGAGATGCGGTGGAAATTCTCTCTCATTTTGTAAAAGTGGAAAGTTGGCCAGGACATTTTAATTAACGTCTGTCCTCAGTCAGTAGTACAATTTCTGTTGGAGGGGTCACACATTTCAGAGGTGCTAGCTCTGTTTTCAGGTGTTAAGAGGGTGTCTGCATGCACCTCTTCAGAGGGAGAGATGTGTGTGTGTGTGCACCTTACTGAAGACCACCTACAAAGTCTTGCTTTAGTGGGAGCCACATTGGAGAGAGGCGCAGGCTGGCTCACCCCCTCCTTCCCATTCGCTCTCTTCGGTTGCCTGCAGATACATGAGCCTTGGCAGCAGTTACCACTCTTTAAAGAGCTTTTACCTTGTTTTAATTAATTGGTGGTTTTCAACATTTTGAACTGGTGTAGCACCTAGGCTAGGAATGTACAGCGCCTAGTGTGCATGCATTCAAAATGTTTTAAAAGTGGTATGCACATGTGCGCCTCCCTGGAGCACAGACTCTGGATGGGCTACTCTCAATAGAAAGGACCTTCTAGAAATGGGCTACTTTTCAATACATGGAAAACCAAAGAATCAACACAAATAGCAGGTCTCTGGGAGACAGCAGCAGAGTGTTCGGGTGATCACCGACGTAAGAATGGTGTCCCAACTCACAATTCATGTACTAATCCACCTATACATTCCGTTCAGTGAGTTAAGCACCTGCTTTAGAGATCTGTCTGTAACCTACATGCCAACCATGCCTTAAGTGTATGTATTCTGTGAGCGACGAAAGCTTGTACTTGTCTGTTCTGTTGGATCTGTTCTGCAAGGAATGGAATATTACACTTGCTGCCTTCTGTAAACAAGCATTTGCAATGCAATAGGTCTCGCATTAGGAAAGTGTGAGCTATTGGTATTGTAAAATATATTAATATTAATATTTAAATATGTGTTGGCTTTGAAAATATATAAATTAATAACATCATTATTCACAAAGCCAATAGCTTACACTTTCCTAATGTGAGTCCTATTGGCTATGGCAATGCTTGTTGGTAGCAAGCAAGGACAGTGCTGTTGTGGTGCTGAGTGATGATGTGGTTGGGCTGAGTGATTTGGTGGTGTAGTAGAGTGATGTGGTGGTGTATTAGAATGATGTGGTGGTGGTGTCCCAGAGTGATGAGGTGGTGTCCCAGAGTGATGTGGTGGTGTCCCAGAGTGATGTGGTGGTGTCCCCGAGTGATGTGGTGGTGTCCCTGAGTGATGTGGTGGTGTTCCTGAGTGATGTGGTGGTGTTCCTGAGTGATGTGGCACTTTTTTGCCTTATACTTGAGAAGATCAACGTGAAACTGGTTTGTATGTGTGTGGGGTTGTGTGTGTAGGGGTGGGTTGTGCATGTGTGCGGGGTTGTATGTGTGTGGGGTGTTATGTGTGTGGGGTTGTGTGTGTGTGTGTGGGGGGGGAATTGTGTGTAGGGGGTTGTGTGTGTGTGGGTGTGTCTGTGGGTGTGGGTGTGAGCGGTTGTGTGTGAGGGGGGTTGTGTGTGTGGGGGGTTGTGTGTGGGGGGTTGTGTGTGGGGGGTTGTGTGTGTGGGGGGTTGTGTGTGGGGTGGGTTGTGTGTGTGGGGGGTTGTGTGTGTGGGATAAAAAACCATTGGCAAAGCCAATAAACCTCTAAGTCAGAAATTGGCTTTGCCAAATGCTTTTTTGTTCTGATTTACGACGTCTCTGGTAAGCAACGTTTTACAATCTGCCCGACTCTGAGCTTGACATTCAGGATCATATAATTACATAAAATATCAGGTAGCAGTTTTGTAACTAGAAACTTTAGGAGTTAACACGTTAAAAAGTGGGCCAAAATAGCAAGAAAAAGACAAAATGCCTTAAAAAGCATGTTACTTGCAACTTGTGGTTTGAGTGAACTGTCAGAAATGTAAAATCTTCAAAAGTAAAAGAAGTAAACGAAAAAAAGCAGTCTGACGGACCATCGGTTGTGTATTAAGGACATTAACAGCACAATACAAGATCGCAAAATAAAAATGTAATAAAATATCACTCAGAACCGGTAAAAATAAATTCAAAAGTACTAAGGATCTTGGAGAATCCTGAACTATTTTAGGCCAAAGTTGTGGGGCACGTACATGGGGTCATTCCTAAATGAAAGGTCACTCTTGGTGAGTGCACACCCATCCCTCAAAGGCATTCTAATACTCCGAGGACAGAACTTGAGACGCCCCAGTCTGGAACGGGTTAACACTGGTATGTTCAACACATTTCTGAGCGCTTCCGCTCCGAGTCCTTTGCTCAGAACATCTGTGCATATAGAGTCACCCTTTGGAGCACAGGGGCCTTATGCATAATGCAATCTATGTATACATTCTAAAAAAAAAGGCAGGCGATTCAAACAACCACCAACTTAAAAACGTTGTGAAACAAGTAATTAGCAACATTTTATTGAATAAGCGGGGGAGCAATGAATTTGAACAGAAATGTGTAATCAATTCATTGTACCCGAAATGTGGAAGCAAGGAATTTTACCCGAAATGTGGAAGCAATCCATTTTACCCGAATGAGTTCCGGAAGCAATGTTTCATCAGCAGCGCGGACACTGCATTAACCCCTGTGGCACGAGAGGCAGTGGAGAAAGGGGGCTGCGGGTACAAATCGTGGATAGAAACCTGCTTTGGACGGAACTGAACATGACTGTGCGCCAGTATCCATAAACATAAAACCCCGTCCGCGCACAAGTCAGCAGAACAGACTGTCCCGCATCTGACGGCAAATGAATCAAATCCGGGCGGCGAGGCCGCCTCGCTGGCAGGAGAAGTTTCTGTGGCATATTAAAAGACCAGAGTGCCGCAAATATGTTTGCACTGAAAGCGGGAGGCATGAACCTGAGGCGCGTGCCACACTAGGCATGGCATTGTGCACTTACATGGGGTCCAACCTGCGCTGTGCTACTGGGCACACAGTTTAAATTGAATACACGGCTTTTAAGACATGCCCCACAAAGTCACTGCTATCCGTCAGTCTAGAGCATGTATCTATTATCTATTGCCAGAGCGTGTCACAGATTACTTTGGAACTCCTGTTTCTGTACGGAAAGCAGAAGTCAAAGCAGAATAAAAATGTAATTTTTTTGCGGAAACGGCATTTACGCTTCCATTTTAAAGACGGTGGTCAGGGCAGAAAAACAAGAGAGGAAGGGACAGGACAGAAGATACAGTAAAATACGGGCAGGAAAGAAATGGAGAATTCCAACGGCATTCATGCTTCCATTTTAAAGACGGTGGTCAGGGCCGGAAAACAAGAGAGGAAGCGACGGGACGGATGATACAGTAAAATACGAGCAGGAAAGAAATGGAGCCAAAAAACAAGAGAGGAAGGGACGGGACGGAAGATACAGTAAAATATGAGCAGGAAAGAAATGGAGAATTCCGACGGCATCCATGCTTCCATTTTAAAGACGGTGGTCAGGGCCGAAAAACAAGAGAGGAAGGGACGGGACGGAAGATACACTTCCATTTTATAGACGGCGGTCAGGGCCGAAAAACAAGAGAGGAAGGGACGGGACGAAAGATACAGTAAAATACGGGAAGGAAAGAAATGGAGAATTCCGTGCGTTGTTTAAACAAGTAACATGAGAACGTTATTGTAAACAAGCTCTTGGCATTGCTGTAGGGGGGCGGGGCGGGAGCGCATTGCTTTGAAGTCTGATAGCGGGGGCGGGGGAGCAGCTTGGGACACAGCATTCCATGTCTGGTGCGAGGCTGATGGGTTTGACGTTCACACACGTCTCACACGACTAGATCACATGCACTGGACGTAATCCGCGCTTGGTCAAGAGTTTATTTGACCTACTAGCTACTCGCCTATTAATCCCTGCGGGATATAATAGGCGAGACCTAAAAAGGGAAGCTTGCTTTGCTACTGCCATGATGTACCTCTTCTGTGAAGAAACAAATCTTGCAATGTTGATGCCCAAAGTGTCTGTGTCCTGTGATGTGTTGCTTTCCTAGTTGTATCACGTAAGAAAAAGAGTTGCACACCGTCTTTTTTAAGCCTACTTTTTTTCGTCTCCTTATTCGTCCATCCTTGTTTTAACCTTTATTCTTCTGAAGAATGGCGTGCTCGCTGATTCGTGCCAAGCCCACACGGCACGTGTAAAACATAAACACAAAAGTAGTGGGGTATTTCTTTGACCCCACCGCAGCGGCGACAGCCCTATCTGAATGTGCTAATGCTTCCATAATTTTTTCATATTTTAACTTTTCATCGTTTCATAATCATATCGTAAACCATAATTAATGCACTGCTTAATCATGTTCATTTAAGTCGTATCATTTGAACTTCTCATCATGCGGGCGGATGCAAATTTTCCAGGTTTCTAGTGTAATGGCGGGCCATCCGAACCTCTTGGCCAAAAACAAGAATAACGCAAGGTTCCATTTAAGCAGTTTGTTTATTTGTCCAATGCATTTCGGACCCGTTGGGTCCTTCGTCAGGGACCATACTGTAAATAACAATAAAACATATATTTAATATCCCCTTATTTAACCCATGATATCCAATTCTCTAAAACGTACTGCGCGTGAACTTACATGTTATTTAAACTTGCATTTTTTAGACATTGTTATTCATACAGCGTTTAAACAAATATCCTCCTTCTATCTAATTCATTAGCATAACGTCATTCCCTTCGTATGTCAACAGAATAAAGACTTTCTTCGTTCATCCTGGGGGTCAACTCAGTATCCTCCCTTCATTGTTTCCGTGATAACTTTCCACACCCTTTCAACCCACAGTTTAATTTGCGCATATTAACTAAACCTTCCGTCACCCTTCGTCTATTGTTTCACTTTTTCTCTCTAGCTGGGGGTCGCGTAATTACCCGCCCTCATACTTGTTTCTTGAATCTTCACCCTCAACATACCTGCTCACTTCACATCGTCTTCCTATCCTGTGTAAAAATAGACGCTCTCTCTACTTCGTTGTTCTTCAGCATTTTAAACTCGAAGCTCCCGCCTTCATGACTGTGACCCGCCCTTCTACTTAATCCCATTGCATGCACCTGAGTAAACAAACACTTGAGTAAACGGACACTCGTCGGGGCAACTACATCTCCCATATCACCTTTTGGTGACGTACTATATTGTCCAATCCAAATTCCCAACGTTTTAACATAACAATGTCTCTATTACTCTAAACTATCATTTTTAAACACGTGAATGTAAAATGTCCACAGTAATTCATCAGACAACCATGGTAAAATAATTGTTTTCACATCTTCCACTAACACGTCTAAACAAACTTGCTGGGTGAACCGTATTGTTCCGCCTCGCATGTAATGCTCGATGTTTCCTCGTTTTTCTTCTACAAAGAACTTTTCTTCATTGGGTGCTAACCCTTACAGGGCTAAATTATGACAATATCACGTAAGAAAAAGAGTTGCACACCGTCTTTTTTAAGCCTACTTTTTTTCGTCTCCTTATTCGTCCATCCTTGTTTTAACCTTTATTCTTCTGAAGAATGGCGTGCTCGCTGATTCGTGCCAAGCCCACACGGCACGTGTAAAACATAAATACAAAAGTAGTGGGGTATTTCTTTGACCCCACCGCAGCGGCGACAGCCCTATCTGAATGTGCTAATGCTTCCATAATTTTTTCATATTTTAACTTTTCATCGTTTCATAATCATATCGTAAACCATAATTTATGCACTGCTTAATCATGTTCATTTAAGTCGTATCATTTGAACTTCTCATCATGCGGGCGGATGCAAATTTTCCAGGTTTCTAGTGTAATGGCGGGCCATCCGAACCTCTTGGCCAAAAACACGAATAACGCAAGGTTCCATTTAAGCAGTTTGTTTATTTGTCCAATGCATTTCGGACCCGTTGGGTCCTTCGTCAGGGACCATACTGTAAATAACAATAAAACATATATTTAATATCCCCTTATTTAACCCATGATATCCAATTCTCTAAAACGTACTGCGCGTGAACTTACATGTTATTTAAACTTGCATTTTTTAGACATTGTTATTCATACAGCGTTTAAACAAATATCCTCCTTCTATCTAATTCATTAGCATAACGTCATTCCCTTCGTATGTCAACAGAATAAAGACTTTCTTCGTTCATCCTGGGGGTCAACTCAGTATCCTCCCTTCATTGTTTCCGTGATAACTTTCCACACCCTTTCAACCCACAGTTTAATTTGCGCATATTAACTAAACCTTCCGTCACCCTTCGTCTATTGTTTCACTTTTTCTCTCTAGCTGGGGGTCGCGTAATTACCCGCCCTCATACTTGTTTCTTGAATCTTCACCCTCAACATACCTGCTCACTTCACATCGTCTTCCTATCCTGTGTAAAAATAGACGCTCTCTCTACTTCGTTGTTCTTCAGCATTTTAAACTCGAAGCTCCCGCCTTCATGACTGTGACCCGCCCTTCTACTTAATCCCATTGCATGCACCTGAGTAAACAAATACTTGAGTAAACGGACACTCGTCGGGGCAACTACATCTCCCATATCACCTTTTGGTGACGTACTATATTGTCCAATCCAAATTCCCAACGTTTTAACATAACAATGTCTCTATTACTCTAAACTATCATTTTTAAACACGTGAATGTAAAATGTCCACAGTAATTCATCAGACAACCATGGTAAAATAATTGTTTTCACATCTTCCACTGACACGTCTAAACAAACTTGCTGGGTGAACGTATTGTTCCGCCTCGCATGTAATGCTCGATGTTTCCTCGTTTTTCTTCTACAAAGAACTTTTCTTCATTGGGTGCTAACCCTTACAGGGCTAAATTATGACAATATCACGTAA
This sequence comes from Lissotriton helveticus, assembly GCF_964261635.1. NCBI lineage: Eukaryota > Metazoa > Chordata > Amphibia > Caudata > Salamandridae > Lissotriton > Lissotriton helveticus. The sequence continues at coordinate 1,042,937,949 of NC_136065.1, forward strand.
GAAAAAGAGTTGCACACCGTCTTTTTTAAGCCTACTTTTTTTCGTCTCCTTATTCGTCCATCCTTGTTTTAACCTTTATTCTTCTGAAGAATGGCGTGCTCGCTGATTCGTGCCAAGCCCACACGGCACGTGTAAAACATAAACACAAAAGTAGTGGGGTATTTCGTTGACCCCACCGCAGCGGCGACAGCCCTATCTGAATGTGCTAATGCTTCCATAATTTTTTCATATTTTAACTTTTCATCGTTTCATAATCATATCGTAAACCATAATTTATGCACTGCTTAATCATGTTCATTTAAGTTGTATCATTTGAACTTCTCATCATGCGGGCGGATGCAAATTTTCCAGGTTTCTAGTGTAATACCCCACTACTTTTGTGTTTATGTTTTACACGTGCCGTGTGGGCTTGGCACGAATCAGCGAGCACGCCATTCTTCAGAAGAATAAAGGTTAAAACAAGGATGGACGAATAAGGAGACGAAAAAAAGTAGGCTTAAAAAAGACGGTGTGCAACTCTTTTTCTTACGTGATATTGTCATAATTTAGCCCTGTAAGGGTTAGCACCCAATGAAGAAAAGTTCTTTGTAGAAGAAAAACGAGGAAACATCGAGCATTACATGCGAGGCGGAACAATACGGTTCACCCAGCAAGTTTGTTTAGACGTGTCAGTGGAAGATGTGAAAACAATTATTTTACCATGGTTGTCTGATGAATTACTGTGGACATTTTACATTCACGTGTTTAAAAATGATAGTTTAGAGTAATAGAGACATTGTTATGTTAAAACGTTGGGAATTTGGATTGGACAATATAGTACGTCACCAAAAGGTGATATGGGAGATGTAGTTGCCCCGACGAGTGTCCGTTTACTCAAGTGTTTGTTTACTCAGGTGCATGCAATGGGATTAAGTAGAAGGGCGGGTCACAGTCATGAAGGCGGGAGCTTCGAGTTTAAAATGCTGAAGAACAACGAAGTAGAGAGAGCGTCTATTTTTACACAGGATAGGAAGACGATGTGAAGTGAGCAGGTATGTTGAGGGTGAAGATTCAAGAAACAAGTATGAGGGCGGGTAATTACGCGACCCCCAGCTAGAGAGAAAAAGTGAAACAATAGACGAAGGGTGACGGAAGGTTTAGTTAATATGCGCAAATTAAACTGTGGGTTGAAAGGGTGTGGAAAGTTATCACGGAAACAATGAAGGGAGGATACTGAGTTGACCCCCAGGATGAACGAAGAAAGTCTTTATTCTGTTGACATACGAAGGGAATGACGTTATGCTAATGAATTAGATAGAAGGAGGATATTTGTTTAAACGCTGTATGAATAACAATGTCTAAAAAATGCAAGTTTAAATAACATGTAAGTTCACGCGCAGTACGTTTTAGAGAATTGGATATCATGGGTTAAATAAGGGGATATTAAATATATGTTTTATTGTTATTTACAGTATGGTCCCTGACGAAGGACCCAACGGGTCCGAAATGCATTGGACAAATAAACAAACTGCTTAAATGGAACCTTGCGTTATTCGTGTTTTTGGCCAAGAGGTTCGGATGGCCCGCCATTACACTAGAAACCTGGAAAATTTGCATCCGCCCGCATGATGAGAAGTTCAAATGATACGACTTAAATGAACATGATTAAGCAGTGCATAAATTATGGTTTACGATATGATTATGAAACGATGAAAAGTTAAAATATGAAAAAATTATGGAAGCATTAGCACATTCAGATAGGGCTGTCGCCGCTGCGGTGGGGTCAAAGAAATACCCCACTACTTTTGTGCTTTCCTAGTTGTACCTGTTCTCAGAAGGTAGGAAGTTGCACTGTTTCTGCTCAAGTTGTACCTGTGCTATGAAGAAGAGGTGACTCCATTGCTATTGCCTCTTATATAAAAAACAAAGGATATATTGAATGTGCTTGACCCTCTCATTTTTAATCATCTGATAGGGAGATGCCCACACAAAAATATTGTTGGATCACCCAGGCAATTTTAATACAGGTCTAACAGTTAAAAGGTTAGAATATAAATGTTGACGTAGTGATATAACCTCAACCAAACTAGGGAACCCATACATATGAATCTGTAGAGCCAGTGAACAGTAGTACTCTTGGATGCTTTCCATTGCTAGATGTGGAACAGGCTGATGAAGCATACCACGCCAGATAGGTGAGGGTTCATCATCTTATATGAGTACATGAATGCTTGGTAATCCCATAAACGTTTTGGATGGTTTTTCCAGGATGTTTGTACTTCATGTATTTTTATTTCTGTTTACAGAGAGCATACAACAGTCCTTTAACCCCTTCCATGCTGGTGACGAACCCCAGCCGTCACGCTCTGCGGCGCTCGTGTGCTGATGACGTTTGGGGTTCGTCACGGCCCGCCCTGTTCTTTTGTTTACCGCACAGCGGCGGAAACGGCCCAGCATGGAAGGGGTTAACTCAATGTACTCCCTCTTTAGTATTCTAACGACCTATGTTGTACATGTCCTGTATGTGTGAGAGAATTGTGATGTTCAACAATCCCCCTTCTACTGCTACCTGTCCTTTAGTTATTCTTTGTTTTAAGGAAGGTTGAAATGTAGGTGTCCATGTTATACCTTTTTTGCATTGTGAACCTTGGTAAAAAACTTTCTACCACACAAAATACAAAACACTTTGCATTGCAAATGTTTGTTTTTATGCATGACTTGAGTGAACTCTCACAAAAAATGTAAGCAGAGTGTCACATGTAATACTTTTTGGGGTTTTTTTGGGGGGGAAACAAGAGTTTTAAATGGACGGGAACACATAGGTGACAAGGGGTCCCATGATATTTATTCCACCTTTGGTCGTTTCTGGCATTTTAGCCAACTTTAATTTGGTGTTTTGAATCCCTAAAGTAAGTGTTAAAAGCCTAACTATAAGCTCTACAATGCAACATACCGTTGTCTGAAAAGCCAGGGATCTTACCACATGCCATACTGCCACTTTACTGACTTGTGAAATTGTAAATGAAATTTACTCCCTGACCTTCTGCTGTTGTAGTAGAGTACAGGAGAAAAGCCACACCCACTCCCCAATCCAACTTTTTCATTGGCTTGTGTCTTTGTCCTTTCTAAAAGCTGCCTTCCGATTGGTTTATAGGCTTGTAGTCCCTCCTTATGACGGCCATGCCGTCATTTGCATCCTTCAATGGCTACTGGCCCCTTTACTTCGAGTGTTGCAAGAGCACTATTTTCTTCCTGTGCCTTCTCCCCCCCCCCGCTGTCCGTGCCTTCTCTCCCTCTCGCACTCCTGTTGTTCATGCCTTCTCGCCCCCCTGCCCCCGCCCGCCCGCACTGCCGTTTGCAATGCAATAGGTCTTGCATAAATGCGAGTCCTGTTGCATTGCAAATGCTTGTTTTTCTTGTAGTCAGCCAAAGGTACAGGGGTCTCCAACCTTTTCTGTACTGGGAGCTACTTATGTTCAAGGAAATGCATTGAGAGCTACTAATATTATTAGTGTGGTATAATCTCAATTTTTTTATATGTATATTAATTCAATCAAGCAAAAGCTTTATAATTTAATAAACTGGGCAGCATACAGGTTACAGTCCAGTAGGTGAGAGGTAAAGATAACCTTTTAAATGCATATACGATCATCTCGCTACTAATTGCCTATCATTACACTCCTAGGAAAAACGAACAACCTTCTGTTCCAGAATAATGTGAGGAGCAGAAATTAAACCTGTCCTAAGAGAAACTGTGAAAGGAAAAACAATATGCCGGCACCCCTCTTGACAAGCCCATCTTCAGGCTAGAGGCTGTAGAACCACTGTGATGCGAATTGCCTTGAACCGGCGCAGCATGTGTTGATGATGCAGCCCCACAAGGGCCACCAGTGTTTAAAATTAAAGACAAAAGGTCTCCGTAACGGACCATCCATGCATTCACGACAGGGAACACAAATTCAGGACAGTCCATGAAAAATATGAACAGATTGTCACCCTAGCTAGTGGTCATCAATGCATTTGAACATGTACAACAGAAAATAGAGAAAATTCTTGCCACTTACGGGTTGCCTCAAGATATAAGAATTACTTTCGAAACTTCCTACTTCCTAGATTTGCCTTCACACGATCATGCCCCAATGGCCGCAGGCCAATGGTCATGCAGAGCGCTTTATGTGATTCGGCAACAAGGCCCTGTGGATAGGAACTGAGCAAGGAGAGGACACAGAGTGGACACTCCACACCTTCCTATGGGTGTTTCGAACACCCATCACTGCAACACTCACTCTGTCCCAGCCACTATAGTACTCGGGTGATCGCTAAGAGACCCTTTACATCAGTCACCAAGTGATATCAACCCAGTTCACCATTATGGCATGTCAGATGCACCATGAGAAAAACAACAACACCAACAAGCGGCTCAGAGCCCCCGCTTCAGGCTGTATAAAACAAACGGAGTACTGATGATCGACCCAAGACCTGGCTCGAAGTTTAGCACCCCTTTTGAGAAAGAGTCCTGGACTTGTATAACAGGAAAATGGGTAAAGGTAACAGACAAAAGGGAGACACAAAAGCGAACGCAGAATGTCACATGGTCTAAAAAGGAAGACGGATGGTTAGAGGGAAAGGGAGTCAGCGCTTCAGAGAGAGCCCACCCTTGGAACCAGAGTTGCTGAGAAGGCTGCCCGGACAAAATGAAGACCCCCGAGGATGGAGGACTATGGGAATGGGCAACCCACACCTCGTCCACACCACCAAACACAACCACGACCCAAATGAGAAGCAATTGATGAGAAGTGCCGGCTGGGCAACCCATCACGCCCAAAACACCTTCTGTGGGACAGACAAAAACTTCACGTCCAAGCCAGGGACTATGTGTGCTGACACGCCACCGACTAGCACCAAGAGGGCTGACCTACAACCCAAAGTGGGGAGGGATGGAGTGAGACATCCAACTCCTACCTAGGAGACACCCCACGTCACTTGCAACCGGAGGCCGGCCAGGCCAACGCAATTAATAAAAGGAGGTGGTGGACCGTACCATCCTAAGTATCCGGGGGCCGGTGTCCAGCCTTTATTGCACTCCAAGGTCTGCACGCGCACCTACGTAGCCCTTCAACACTTCCTACAGCACGTCATAATCATGTCAGGCCGGTAGTATCCAAAACTGCAATCACCCTGCACCCTAATATAATATCGCTTAATGTGTGGAGGTATAGGGTGATCTGACTCGTAGATTTCAAGCCGCCAATGCGTCTTCACTATGTTGGTGTAAGGGGAAGGAGAGAATTTTCTAAAGGCGAGGCTTGCACTATTTTAAAGAAATGATGTCGTTTTCCACTCTAGATGCCCATGGCTCAATGCCAACAACCCTTAGGGTGTAGCTTGTATACGCAGGAAGTACATAATTCGACCTAGAGCACAGTAGCATCTATTCTATCCCTCAAATCCTTTCAACAAAGACTTACTGTGGTAAAAAAAAAAAGTCGCCATCTGCCCAATTTACCGCAGCACCAGCGTTGCTTTCTGAGTTATGGCGGGCGTGGCATTGAAGCTCTGTGCAGCCTGTCCCAGATACATGCAGACACAGAGGCCCGCTGCAACACACTGTTTCCATTAAGACACTACAAGTGAGCAGGGACCGCAATGTTTACTGCTCATTACACCTGCTCTACTCATTAACGAGTAGTTTTGGTAATTTTCACATTTTCAGATGATTTTCCATGGAGGGTGTTTTGATCTCTGTTTAATCTGAGTGCTCGTCTTTCGAGCTCATCGGGACCCTCTGGAATTTCGCTCTCAATTTATTTTTAAATATATACTAAATTAAAGCCGCAGAATAACTCGTGCCGAGCATCAGACCTAACATCAGATGCCCACGAGGCATCAGGCAGAATGTATTTAATTATTCAGCTGGTCTAGCTTTTTTTTAACATGTGGATAGTGCGCTCTTTAACTGAACTGTAAAACATTAGGTTTATTTTATTGGCATATGGGCCACTGGGACATATCAACTTAATACTCGAATAGTAGCATTTATGTACAATAACTATCCTGCATGCTGTTACCTACATCCCATATAATTACTGGGCATTTTTATTTAAAACATATGACGTAGACCTATCAATAAATCAAATGCACTAATTTAACTTTTTTTTTTTAACTTTCCAATCTTTATTTCGACCGTTTGGTCATAAAAGATGCACAATACAAAAAGAAAACACATGTAACTTCATCAAAACAAATAAAATATTTGATACATATGTAAAAAGGCTCCTGTACAGGGTTAAACGTCTTTGGCAAAGATAACTTTTCTAAACACTACCCTACATTTTTAAAATGCGATTACGCGTGTAACAGACATTAATAAAAAACTTTGAGAGTGCAAAAACAGTTGGGCCAGTGACATCTGATTTTAAAATCCTGTACATTGGTGCATATTCCCTGCCACCCATATTCCTTATCAACGGAAGGAGCCAATACTTTCTTGCTGCCTTATAGGCTGGGCAGAAAAAGACCACATGCAGATCATTTTCTTCTTTGTCCGCACATACAGGACAGTACTTTGTGGAGGACGCCGATGACCACAAGCTTGTAAAGGACCTAAAGGGCAATGTGCCGTACCTCCACTGGAGGAATAGCTTTCTGGCAAGTATGGGATAGATAGGATCCAGTGCCCTCTCAAACCTATAGAGATCCTTGCTTTGCAAGAACACGGATGATAGAGACCCGTCTGGCTGGGTAACTTTGGCCAATGCCAATTTGCGTTCGTGGTACAAATTCGACAAGGACCTCTTGGAGATGGTAGGTGCTGCCGTCGCCGGCTCAGTCCATAGCTCAGGGAGGCCCAATTCCATACAAATAGTTTGGATATTTTTAACCCAGGGAATACTAAGCGCCTTGGGGTGGTTCAGTAGTTCGGCCAGTTCCGCCCTATAGTCTGCGAGATCATCACTACTCCATAGCCTGCGCCAAAAGGCTATGGGTCTCAGGCTTATCTCGTCAGCTAATGGTCGTAACCCTAAGTCAAGCCTCAAGGGAAGAAGCGGGGTACTCGGGGGGAGTGCGGTTACCTGCCTTATGAACTTATTTTCTGTTACAGACAGGCTGCGGCAAGGCCTATGACCCCACAGTTCAGCCCCGTACATAATCGCTCCTCTAGCCTGGGCCTTGTAAATCTGGATTAGAGCCCCCAATGGGCGGTACGTCGAGCCAGTCATTATCCGGGCAATGCCCCCAGTGGTTTGTATAAGTTTGAGGTTTGCCCTACTCTGATGGGATCCCCAGGTCATAGTTTCATTAAGGGTCACACCTAGGTATTCGAAGGTGGCTACTCGCTCAAGCCGCACGGCCCCCAGTAATGGATTCGGTCGCAGTTTCGCGCTCGGGTTCAAAACCATGAATTTGGTTTTTGCGGCATTTATTTCTAGCCCTCTATCATGGCAGAAAGCCATGAAGGAGTCAAGTATCCTTTGTATGCCCATAGGGGTTTTCGATAGCAACAGGGTATCGTCCGCAAACATAATTGCGGGCACCCTGCTGCCATTTAGTTTGGGGGCGTCCGTGTAATCGGTGGCATTGAGATGGGCGACTACCCCGTTGACAAAAAGGCAAAACAGGGTCGGCGCCAGCACACAGCCCTGTCTTACCCCTCGGCCAACGGGGAATCTATCGGTCAGTTCCCCCGACCTCCCACACCTCACACGCGCATAGTTGCTGTGATGCAGCCTCTGTAAGATTGACAGGATGTCTGCGGGGACGTCCATCTCTGCCAAGACGCTCCAGAGTTTCCCCCTGGGGACCAGGTCGAAGGCGGCTCGTAAGTCCACAAAAATTGTGAACAAACTGCCGCCGTCGAACTTTGCTGTCTTCCAATAGATTAGATTTAATCTAAAAACCTGGTCCACTGTGGATACCCCCTTTCTAAACCCCGCCTGATACGGACTGAGGGCTCCCACCTCCTCCATCCAATCCTGAAGCCTGTTCAGCAAAACCCTTCCGAACAGCTTCTGCGGAACGTCTATTAGACTAATCGGTCTGTAGTTGGCTGGGAGGAGAGGGGAGCCCTTTTTGAAAATGGGGACCACCTCTGCCCCCAGCCAAGTACTAGGGATTTCCATCCCACCAAGAACACTGTTAAAAAGGGCGGCGAGGTAGGGCGCCCAGACAGTGGGCTCCTGTTTAAACAGGTCCCCCGGTAGACAGTCCAGTCCCGGCGCCTTCCCGGAAGCCAGGCCAGAGATAGCAGCAGTGACCTCGCCCAGCGTTATCAGCTCCCCTTGGTAGCCCCGCGTGTCCACCTCAGTAGCAGCAGGAAGTTCTCCCGGCTCAGAGCTATATAGAGATTGAAAATGAGCCTGCCAGACCCCAGGTGCTATATTAGGCTCTAGTGCCGAATGTAGATTCCCTGACCCCCCATTCACTATCCTCCAAAACAAACGTTGATTTCGGAGGGCTAAAGCCTTTGTGAGTTCCTCCCACTGGTTTTCCTCCCATTCTACTTTGGCCTGGGCAAGAAGTTTTTTATAGGCTCGCCTACTTTGTTTGAGACGTTCCCCACCTGTCCCCTCCTTAATTACACCAAGAAGTTCTGATTTAGCCCGTCTACATGCTCGATTATACCACAATACTTTGCCTTGGGGCATCTCCCTTGGCTTCCGTGAGCTGCTGGAAAAATGGAGTGCCGCGATTTTTATAAGGTCCTCATGGGCTTTATACAGTTTAGTCTGGGAGCCTATGTTGTTTACCTCAATGTCAAAGCTCCCCATGGTTTCTAAAATAGGAATAATCTCAGCATAGAGCAAGGGGAGTTTGTCCTTAGATGTGACCAGGTGCTCCCACCTGATTCTTCTCCTGCTGTTATCCAGGAGAAGCGCGGGTTTATTCCCTCCCACTATAGGCACTAGAGCTTGAGGGCCTGGATGAACCAGGTCAAGCTCAAGGGCGTTGTGATCGCTCTCGATCCTTTCCATCACCCTAAAATCCCGAATTGTAGTCCACCTCACCAATTGGGCCAAAACATAGTCCAAACGAGACTCTCTCCCCCTTCTATTGTAAGTGGATTTGCTCGGTATATCGGATTTCATCCGCTCATTACAGGCTCTGATTCCGAACCTTAGGGTAAGAGCCGTAATTTGTAATGCTAGTGGGGTCCAAGCTTTCGCGGGCGGTGCTTCCACCGCGGGAACTGCCCACCTAGCATCTTCTTCGAATGAGAGCCCTTCCAAAAGGCCGGGTAATGGCTCAAAGTGAGAATTAAAGTCCACATCCACCACATAGTATGAATCATTCGGTAGTTCAGATAAAAAGTTAGAAAGTTCATCAATGGTTGGTGATTCCTTTGCCATTCCCATCGGCCAGGAGTAAATGTTGACCAGCACAAGTTTAGCTTTATTTGGCCAAAGTAATGAGACCACAAGGATATCTTCGGAATTAAACGGCCACCTTGTGGCCACACAGCCCAAATGGGAAGCGACCCACGTCGTGAGCCCCCCTGACGGACGACCTTTACCTTCCCACCTTGCTGGTATGGAGAAGGATGTATAACCTTGATGCCCGTAGTCCTCTCTGGCCCAGGTTTCCTGGAACATGCAAACGTCACCTGTCTCAATGTAGTTTACCCAATCTGGCTCGCCCAGTTTGTTGGCCAGACCCGCAATGTTCCAGCATATCAGCTTCAGATGTTCAGGGGCTTCATTTGCCAAACCAACCACTTCCATCGGGAGGCCTGGGACAGGGTCAGCAATAGGGGCAAATGGCTCAGAGAGACTAGGCAAGCCGTTATCCACAGGCAAAAGGTCCCGGTCACTTCCCTCAGCTGTATCTGCATTGACACCATGTAGATAAAAAGGTCCACAGATGCCTTTATCAGGAGCCACTAGATCATCCGATAAGCCAGAGATTAAACCAGTAACCACGCTAGAAGATTCAGAAAGTCCGCAGGAGCCATTATCCCGGGTTGCTGGCCTATGTACAGCAAGTCAATCGACCCCGTCCAGACCACTCAAGCAATTAAAGCGATTAAAATGGAAATAAGGTGTGTGCACTAATTGAAAAGGCGAAAAGAAATTCCTTTTAGATAGCGCCCTACCCTAAACCCCACATTCGAGGATTAAATGCCCCAACCTGAGAGGCTCTGATGAGCCTGCACACAGGAGGTGGAACAAGAGTTTTACAATAAAGCCACCATCCAAATTAAAGCTGCAACATTTACAAAGTCCTCACTATGAGCTCGCCACTTATCTTACATAAAAGCTCACCATCTCTGGTGGTTCTCAGCATACCTGCAGTCCAGATACCATCAGAAAGCAGGCCAAGAGCCTGATTTTATATTTGATGGACGGTGTGCCTGCTTAGGACATTATCTCCGCCATCAAGATGGACTTCTGGATGTCAAATTTAAAGATGTCTGCCAGCCCAGTGGTCATCTCTGTACATTGAATTGAACCACTGTGATAGCAGTTCCTACGAATGTACAAAAAGTTTTTGTTTTGCCGAAACAAACTCCAAAAGTAGAAGATTGTTTTTAAAAAACAAAAAACTCATGATCCCAACACCCTAGGACTTTTTTCCTATGGTGTGGGGGTTCATTGTATTTTTCTGTCCTTCAAGGGCAGTGGTAATGGACAGAAAAAAAAGACATTACACCATCTACCCTAGATAGGATAGGCGGTGTAATGGTCTTCCACCGACGGTCGCTACTGCACCACAGGGAAGGACATTAAATTGCATACACTATACCATTGGGGGTCGTTGGAGGAAATTTCCACAGACGGAGCCAACAGGGGCTCTGACGATGGGAAATTTAAGGTCTGTTAATCTCTAAATGAGGGTGGCAGACCAAGGGTTTGGCAGACAGAATACCCCATCATATCTGCAATGGAGTACCCTTATTGCCAAATTCGTAATCTCAAAGAACACTGAGAAATGTAAAAAAAAACAAAAAACTAGCAGGCATTTTCCATCAGTGCATCAGTGCACCCAGGATCTGGAACAACATTCTCATATTCATTAGGACTTCTCCAATGCTGCTCCAATTTAGGAAAGAGTTGAAGATGTACTTCTTTAAAGAACACTACTTCTAAATGTATTAACCGTCCACAAACCGGCAACTTCCCCTATCACTTATGGACTTTATGTGTGTCTTTGAAGCTGTACAGCACTCCCGTACATTCTGGCTAGGTTCACACTCTTGAAATACCACTTATATACATACCTAGGTGATGTAGCCTCTTACCCTCCGAGTTCTCACCTGTAAACCAGTTTAGGTGTTTACAGTGTTGCACTAGAGATCAGTGCCTGCTGACTGATTTACACCACAGCAGTCAGGGGGGTTCTGTGACTGTGGAAGTCCTGTATGCCTCATCTTTGGCCATGCCTGGTAGGCAGGCCTAAGGAGGGTAGACAAGAGTGCCAAGTACACAGGATTAATGGGAATTCTTATATAATCCTGGCACCCCAGTCTTCCTTCATCTTGTATCACCAACTGTAAAAGCCCAGGGTTTCCCATCACTTCTATCACATGAGCCAAGGCTTGCAATTCAGGCGACACAATGTCAGTCCTGATGATGATCCTTTATTTCTAATAGGATCGAAACGCCGTCGACAGTTGATGTAGTTGTACACTAGTTCTCCACTGTGTGACTTATCTGTGTTGTACTACATGAGTGCAGCTAGACTGATTTTTTGATATTTATGTACCCACTAGCGCCTCAATCTTTTATATAATCGCCTGACAATTCCCCACCCTTGTAAATATTGGTTTGTCCATAAATGTTGCTGTTTGTACTGGATACAGGATTGTGTCCCACTGAGATTTTGTGTGCTTTGAATTCTCTTTATGTTTCTCATTCTTGATTATTAAACAGGGTCCGGCTGGACACCTTCATTATAGTGCAGATTGTGGCCTATAATTATTCCAAGTTGTTTAATGTAAATTGTCAAGGACCCTTGTTGTCTGATAAATCTATATTTATTCCTTGTCATCATTGAACACCAAACATAAATGATATTCAAAGCACATATTTGAATAGATCTTAGCTGTTGTGCAAAAATTATATCAAGTTTGTGTTGTGTAAAATGTGCATCACGTAAAATTGGTGCTAGAAAGCGTTTTTGTTAAGGGGTATACAATGTGCCAAAAAGCAGCACTTTGTTCAGATACATTGTCACAAGGGCATTTCAGGAGGCTTGGGAACCAGGTTCCCTGAAATGGGAATGCAACCAAAAAATGTATAGAGTTAAAACATAAATAAAGGAGGTTAAATCTAAATTGAGAGCTGAGAATTGCAGTTAGTGCTCTAATCATAACAATGACTTTAAAGGTAAGTAAGGAACAACAGACTGAATCTTTAAGTTTTCAGTGTATGAACATCTTCACAAAAATTTAAAAATAAACATTTAACCAGATCTTTTGATTTTGGTCCACCATTCTCTGGCTTAGTGAAAAGCTCTGGGACCCCCAGGATGGTAAAAACCTGTTTCACACACACAAGCCAGGGGATAGCTAACATGTCGTCTAGCTTGTGAAAAGGTACCTCAGGCTTCCCCATATACTCAGACATAGAAGCAAAGGACTGCTTTTAATATAAATAAATGTAGCTGTGTTTTGTGGCACAGCTAACAGGCTTTGTACAAACCCATTCTACACCTTTTGTAAGGTTTCTGCATTACTAGAACCCACATTCTTCGGCAAGATATTTCCCCACTAAGACTCCTGTAAATGTGTAGGATTTCCTTCGTCGACTTATGGCCCAATTTTAATGCAAAGCGAAAGGCAGACTCAATCATTATTTGGAGTTGATGTGCCCATAAATTAAGTAAACATCCCCAATTTGTGGCATAGTTAAACGGCATGCCCAAATAAGTAAAATAATCAACTTTGGTGACTTGAGTTGTAATGAGATGTGTCTTTGATTTGACATTTTGGGCCACTTCTCATGATAAACAATTGTGTTGCCTTTGTTTTAAGACCTAGAGGGGACATACAGGTCATTAAGGCATCTAGGAGGATTTGTAGGCCCTTAGCGGTCTTTGCAAGATGAACTGTGTCATCTGCATATAGCCGAACTGGCACTGGGCACATCTTTCCCAACAGAGCACAGATGATTCTCCAATATGTTGATATAGATTCGGCACAGACAGGTGAATCCATAGCAACACCTGCCCGCAGATCCCTAACTCAGGAATACTGGGGAAACCTCTGCGTTCTACTGCATCGGCATGGTGGTTGCCCTACTACCATGACAATGTCAGCCAGTGCGGCACCACAGCCCAGCCATCTCATAAGCGTAAAAGAAACAATTCTGCAGGGATTAGGCTGTGTCACGTAGAGTGCCTACATGCTGGTGAAAATCAGGGCCTATTGTTGCTTCATCTGGCTTTGCCAAGGATCTATATTTGTTCTGCTCACAATCTTTCACTGCCATGAAAGCAATGGGTGCTTCTAAGAGCTGAGGTCACAGACAGGCACAATCGGCACGACATGTCACTGTACTGGAAGAGATCTGAGAACACGTTGGAAAGGAGACATGTGTGGGGTTGGTTTTGTAACCAATCAATGTATATATTTTAATGGACATCATGTTTGACTCTTGCACCACGGATGTCTTCTTGGTCATATTGCATATTTGCACTATGATTTTGGTCATGTACATCAAAAAAAGAGTTGGTTGAGGAATATATTGATGTATATCTATGTAAATAATATTTTTCAATAGTGTGTTTTTTAATTATGTTTGTATTGTTATTTGCAGTCCTGATGAAGCCGGAATGGGTGAAACGCGTTGGCTGTTGTGTATGAAATAATGAATAAAAGGAACTACAACACCACCTAGTGAAAGAATGATTATTTCTGTCAGTGCTTTCCTTTATCCTCTGTGGGATTGAAACCCTATGAATGTTTGCTTTTACAATAATGCCTCTTTCATCGCTTGTGCTCTCATGATCAAGTGCCTGCATGCTGGTGAAAATCAGGGCCTATTCTTGCTTCATCCGACTTTGCCATGGATCTATATTTGTTCTGCTCACAAGCTTTCACGGCCATGAAAGTAATGGGTGCTTCTAAGAGCTGAGGTCACAGACAGGCACAATCTGCACGACATGTTACTGTACTGGAAGAGATCTGAGAAAACATTGGAAAGGAGACATAATAAAGGATTGTGCAGAGAAAATGGCTAATGGGTTACTGAATGTGAGAAAAAGAGACAGAGAGAAAAAGAGAAAACATGCACGTCTGCAGGCCATCTGTGTAAACATATGGAATACGAGTTTGAGGCACTGCATACAACAACTTTTTTTACATAGTGAAATAGCAGTACCATCCTGCACATTTGTTTCACTTTCTAGATGGCCCGGACATTTCCCCTCGTTGGGTTGTCACTAGAGGTACTACTTGTGCCTCACCAACATAGTGCAAGGTCCTGAAGAACTAAGGTGCACTCAACATGTCCCTCGACCCACTATGAAAGTTGACTATTGCCGCCTTTACCAGACTTTAGAGAGAATAGCGCTTGGTGGCATCCGAGAGTCCTGTGAGGGTGCGTACACCTTTTTACCAATCCATTTGGGAGAAGAGTCTACTAACCCTCTTATTATACAAGCCGTTCAGTCCCACATAATCGCAGTCATTGACTTCTCACCTTGCACGTATGTCGCTTGTGTGTTTTGTGTGTGTATGCGTCAAATGCATGTGGCCTTTCCCTGCAAGTCTTGTAGCCCACACTGGAGGGCTGGGAGAAGGCAACTCTTGCACTAGTTGGTTGCAGTTATAGCTTGTTAAAGATGGCACACTTCTCACCATTGCACCATGCCTACCATAAATACAACTACTCATCAGGTGTATTTGTCTCACATCGAAAGAAGGCCTACAATAACGACTGGAAAGAACTTTTGACCATGACCAGGATTGTGTGTAGCTGTACTTCTCAAGTTCAGACCCAACCCTAAATCTGAGAAGTCCTGAGACTGTTCCATGCTCTGAAGATTGCAGCTGTAGCACCCTGGAGGAAGAAAGCAGCTGCCTAACTGTGAGGACACGTGCAAAGACCAGCTGACTAAAACCTGCGCTGAGGATGACTGAAATGGAAAAGTCTGCCGTGGAGTCAGGGCAGGCCGGCCTGATCGGAAAGGCATCTGTGAACTGCGTCACTAACGGGGCGTGGGAGTAATAGGATCACTGAAGTACTAAGCTTCTTAGTGAGACCCTTGAACTGCCTGCCTTTTTTAGGAACCAGAATCACTTTTCTCCACCACTAGAGAGGCACCTGATTTTCTCTGTTTTATCCTCAATCATTGGACTGCGTGTTCTTACCCTGATTCAGGAACCAGTTGTACTATTTCTCTTTGATGTCCAATTCTGAAAATATCACTGTCCATTGGCGCTCTGATGCCTTAACCTTAAACCAGTGGTTCTATCAGATGCAGGGGGAACCAACTGGTTCTGTTGGTGCCACTACATAATGAAAGGGTGCAACTAAGAACCGTAATTTTTATGAGATCTGGGCCATATTAGCTATGCGGCGCATTTTCCTGGTTAGCGCTGGGCGCACCTTTCAAAAGGTGCGCCCAGCGCTAACCAGGAAAATGTACCATATTAGCAGGAATGCGCTGCCCCCAGGGCTGCGCATTCGGGTGAAAAACAGAGCAGCTACTTTGAAGCCGTTCCGTGTTTTCACAGTGCTGGCGGCAACCACCTGCACTTTTAAAGGGGATTAGAGATCCCCTTGCAGGCGGGTGCAGTGAGTGACTGCACCGCCTGTACTTTTAAAGGGGATGTCTGTAGGGTCCATGGGACCCCCTTTTCCCCCTACAGAGGGCTGCAATCAGGGGGCGCCTGACAGTGCACCACCTTTTAGGTGGCACACTATCAGTGTGCCTCCTGAGAGTTTCTTTGCTTCTGCGCCTGCATTTATAATACGGCTTGGGCGCAGAGACAATGAGAGTTTCTTTGCCTCTGCGCCCGCGTCTATAATACGGGCACGGACGCAGAGGCAAACGGATTCCCTAATGCAAATGAGGGAATGCCCTCTTGAGGAAGCGCTGGCGCTGTATGTGCACAAGCACTTTCAGTATTACAGAAGGAGTCGCACATGCGTCTGCGGCCCCTTCTGAAATACCAAAGTGCCCAGGGGGTGTGCAAAGTGGGAGCAAATGTCAGTTGTACCCCCGGGGCACTTCTATATTATGGTCCCTGGACTCCATATCACTCACGTTTTCTTGCATTACTTTGAGAACTAATTAGAATTTGCTAACTCAATGAGATAAGGGGTAGCTGGCACTAACAAGAATAGGGATAGAGTACAAATGAAATCACCCGGGAAAGCCTATAACGACACCCAAAGTGGAAGTGACGAGGCAGAATGGAAGGAAGGACAATAGGGAAGCATGATCCAGGTCTTGCGTGTGTCCACTTCAGAGGTATCCATGGACCTCATATTCATGTATCATGTTCCCTGTACCTTCCCCTCATAGCCAGTAGCCTCCTGACATGCACAGACTCAAAGTATTTGCCCGTATGAAGGGGTTTCTGTTGTCACATATTTTGATGGTTACATACAGATTGTTGCAGATAATATTTCTGACTGTGGGTGCAACATACCTATCATGAATGCTTGCATTATTTCTTCTTTTCCAATGTGTCTTTCAAAAAAACAATCCTTAGGGTGTCTTATCCTGAACAGTCTTCTCATGCTTTAGATGTTTTTGTAGGGAAAAACCCCTTATTCTTTTCATTCATATTCCTATGCCACTAGAAGCACAGAAAAAACAAATTCAAACAAAATCACGGATTTTAGAGCAGGTACATAGACCCAACTGTGTGATTTGGCTGATGCGGCGCAGAGGATGAGTGGAGGTAGTAGCAAAGCGCCTAAGGGAGGGAAGGATGGGGTGAGTTGTTGAACCATGGCTGAAGGACCCTTTCTCAGACAGACAGCAACAGATCAGAGCACCTAGGCCCTTTTGGTTCTCACAGAAATACCTTCTAAAGCTGGACAATGTCCACGTGTGTCCACCAGATCCACAGTGCCCCCCATACAGGACATGTTCTCATGCAGCAGTGCAGAGATTGCAATGTGCCCTATGTCAGGAAGGAGTATTTCTTCCACTTCTGTTTATTATTTGCACTATGGGGATTGTGGCCATGTATTCATAATGGTAAAAGTAATACAAGTGGAATGTAAGGAATAAAGGCAAGGCAGGATAAACCACACCTGACTTGAAACAGCTTGTTGTTTCCGTTGACAAATGTTTTACAAAACGCTCCAGGCTCTGGCAGACGAAGGCAAACCATGTGGTTCAATTCCCCATTCAAGGAAATCTTCCCTGATACTGTCCGCTCTCCTTCAGCCTTCACAGTACTGTGCCTAGTTCTCACAATGGCCTGCTCTGGGTGTCCAGTCTTATAAAGCACAATGTTTTTCTGTTCACTAGTTCTCTTCAGAAACACAAGATTCCCACCCCCCAACGATTGGTGATGCCAGACCCAGCTGCATGCACCCTGCTGGAATCAAGGAGCCAGTGCCCTCTAAATGTTCCAATCCTTGCACCTAGATCTGGTATGCTTCCTTAGCTAGAAGTGTAGTTGGTGCTTAATTTGAGCTGGTGGTTTCCGGTGGGAGGACACCAGCATTCATTTCTGGGGACCAGCAGTTATTTTTTCTAATAGGACACTACACAAGAGCAACAGAGGGAAAAGAAACAAATTTTACGATGGAGGAAGAGAAAGACAACAAGCATTGGCATAGCCAATAGGTCTCGCCTTTGGAACCGTATAAGTGTTTGGTTATCCAGCACAATATCCTTGGTGAAACAACAACTGTTGAGTGGCTAAACACTTGTAAGGTCCCAAAGGCGAGACCTATTGGCTATGCCAATGCTTGTTTTGTTTTTTTATTGAAGAAGAAATCTCCCTGAGAAGATATCCAGAAAGCATTTTGTACGTATTTATCGTCATGAATTTGTACCTAAATACGGTAGACCCTTAACGTTAATGCCACCTTTATTCCTCATTTGCCCCTTTAAATGTAATCTTGGGAAAAAATAACAAACGCATCATTTCCAAAAATATTGTACGCGACGCCGTCCATTTGTAAATGGGTGATTTGTTTAGGTTTAACTAATCCCTACAATTTGTCACAAAAAAAGTAAAAAATAAATGAAGTCTGTACTCTGACACAACGGCAATGCATAGCTGCTCGCCTCTCTGTTTTATTCTGCACAGGACTGCAACGTGCCTTTTAGGGCCTCATTAGATCATGTGAATTAAAATAAATGTGGTTTTCAGACCAGACGGGGATCAGGAGATGTCTTCGTGCTGCAAGTGCTAGCCTGCTTTTAGCCGTTATTTCCTTTAGATGGCAGTGTTGACAAAGTTTTGTGTTTCAGGCTGCATTCATGCTTCAGAACCTGCTTGTTATTCCGATGCCGGCAGATGTATTTTGTGTGTTTCAGACTTTGCCAATAACAGTTTGGCCTTCTCAAATGAACAGCTGTACACATGCTGACCATGCTGCTTCTCATTCCAGGGGCCCTGTGTGCACGACGACGAGTCCGGGCTCTCGCTGGTAGGAAAGGCCTTGTTACACCACTGCCACTTATACGAGCACTTGAATCAAATGATTAAACATTGCTTCCTCAGCGCTCATACTTTCGACGCCAGTGTGAACTTTGCTGGTTGCACTCCACAAAATAATTCGTATGGTAAGTTAAGGTCATGTGGTTTCGTTTGACAGAGATGGGTTTGCGTGGCCATTTATGGTGCTGAAGCAACGCTGTGTGTGTTTCTGAAGAGCATGCCCTTTTCACGAGCTCCTCGGTCACAATGGTAGATGGGGCTGCATGCTCGTGTAAAGTCAACGGTGGGAAGAGGGTAGCCTTTGGGTATTGAACAGATTATTGGGAAAAACGAGTAGTTTTCTCATGGAGAGAGTTCTTGGATCGTTTACCTCCAAATTAAACGGCTGCATCTCCCTTCTGCGAGGTAACGTGTGACGTTTGACTGAAGTGTTCATGTAGGCAAACACCTTGAGTACTTTTTTTTAAACAAGTAGGAAGTAGTGCTTGTGAGAGCACAGCGCTCTAAAAAAAACAAGCGATGCGCGCTCTGTGCTGGGGGAGGGGGAGGGCCATTAGCCTGTAAGAACTCGCGGCAAGATCAAAGGAAGGGTGGGAGGCACATTGGGGAACAGATGGCCATGAAAGTTTATGGGCCAAAAGCGCGTGCCTGTGGCCACGTGCACTTGAAGAAAACCGCACGAAAAAAGCGGTGGAAAAGCGGTGGTTTCACGAGGATTTTGAGCACTTGAATTCTCGCCATTTCCCATTCCTTCGGAATGGAAAAGACGAGACCTAAAAACCCGTCACAAAGGGAGAAAGTAGGAAGCTGCAACAGAGAGGTAAATGGCCGGGAGTGTCTGGCACTTGATTAAAAATGCATGAGGTGGATTCCACACACCAACTTTTAATTGCAGAGGCCTGGGCACCGGCCCTTATTCTTTTGCAAATTAACCACTGGCTGCTGTCAACCAATACCCGATGGGTTTAAAGGCTTACAGCCTTCTGAATGTACAACCAGGGGTAGGGTAGAGGAGCGTCGCCCCACTGCTTACTCACAGTGCGAGAAAGCCCAAAAATAAAATAGTAATACATTTTGGTTATTACCATTTTATGTTTCTTTCCGAATTGAGGGTGGGCGGGAGGGCGGAGCTGCCCGGGCAGGGCAGGGCAGGAGTGGTTTGCCTACTCCTGAGTATGCATGACTGGTTTGGTTGGCCCTCTCGGGCCGCCAAAACCAGTCATGTGCACTCTGCACTTCTCCATGCAGTCAATCTCCTTCAGCCCCTGACTGGGCGGCGTCCCGACCAATCACAACGCTCTACTGGAGTGTTGTGATTGGCTTAGGAGAGGGGAGGGGAGGGAGGCTGCCTGCTTCCTGTTCCTGCCGCAGGTAGGAAAGCAGGAGCAGACCGAACAGTGAAGTGCGACAGGAAGGTAGGTTTTATTATTTTCATTATTGAAACCCCCACCCTGCGCGACCCCCACCTCGCCTGACGCGCGACTCCGCCCTTGCACGCACCCAGCCGTGAGCCATTCCACTTGCGACTGTGTACAACACTGTTCTCTCACAGCTTTGATATTCATCTGCCATTGCACAACTGCCAAAAGGAAAGAGAAGTGACCAAGCACCAGCTAATCAGGATGATATTTTACACGGGCTGCTCAATCGTGTTGCAATCTAATATTTCAGTGAAATACATTCCTCGCCTCAAAGCACAGCCATCTTTTATCATCCGGGGGAGGCAGTGAACAGTGGGCCACAACATCACAGACTCTCACACACCAGGCTAGAAAGCATAGGGAAATAATCACACCCACACACACTCTTGAAGCGTACAAGGCCGCTCTATTAGGACAGATTTGTATCAACTGATTTACTTTACATGTAACACAACCTTAACATTTTGGATATTTGGGGCAAAAAATAGGCTCGGTCCCAATGGGGATTTGGGGGGGTGGCCGACCATCGGGAGGCTCTCCCCCGGGGAAGTTTGGGGCACCAGGGGAGGGGGGAGGAAGTTTGGCACTCGGGGCTCTCCGTAGCTGGGGCTGTTTGGGCTGGTTGGGCTCCTTGGGCTTGTTTTGGGCTTGTCCCCTATATATGCGGCCATTTTGTGTCACTGCACACTGTTTTGTGGTGCAGTGACACAGCAGCCAGGCGGATTGTCGCTGTGGGCGTTGTCTGGCAGCGTGGTCGTGCGCGGTGTTTGGTGCCCAGGCGGTGGTTGCTTTTGTGGGATGGCGGCGTTATCGGATCCACGGGTGGCCGAGGCTTTGCGGCTGTTGGGCGAGGGGGGCCGCATGGACATCGTGCGGCCCGACCTCCAGGTGAGGCCGCAGCGGTGCGCTGCTAACGGCGCCGCTGCAGCTGTGGTTGCGTGGGAGCCGCCGTGGTCACGGCCGGCTCAGCGAGGCGGGAGGGGGGGGCGGAGGGGCGAGGGGTGGGGGACTGCGTAAGGAGGCAGCGCCACGTGCGAAGGCGAAGGGAGGTGCCAAGAGGGCCAGGCAGAGGGGACAGAAGCGAGCGCTCGACTTTGTGGAGGAGGTGGGGGGAGGTGCCAGGGTTGGGGGGGGCAGCCCGCGAGGCAGTGGCTGAGCTGGGAGAGCAGGGGGGGTGGGGGCGGCTGCAGGGGCTCAGATGGTGGCGCCGGTGGAGGGTGGGGGGAGTGGGGTGGGGGGCCGGGGGGCTGAGGGTGGTGATGGGACCGGGGGGAGGGGGGGCGCGGCCCGGGAGGGGTAGCGGGGCTGAGGCGCGAAGAGCAGGGTGTGCTGCTGGGGGGGATGGGGGTGCGGGGGGCGGTTTCCCCGCTATTGATTGAAGATACTGATGTGGAGAGGGGACGGGGTCGACACAGAGCTGGATTGGGGTTCATCGTCATCGGAGGAGGGAGGGGGCATGGTAGGTCCGAGCAGGCAGGCGTCGCCGGGGCAGTGGGGGAGGGGTGGGGGGGCCAGGCAGAGGGGTGTGGCAGGCCAGGGGCGCTTGGGGGGGGTGCGCGGAGGCGGAGGAGCGGTGGGCGGGAGGGCTGGGCCGGGGCTGGGGGAGTGGGTCGGTTGGGGTAGTGGAGGGGAGGCAGGGGAGTATGGGGGGGCGGGGGCAGTGGCGGGCCAGGGGGGTGTTACGGCGATGGGGAGGGGACCGGGGATGCGGCAGGGGGGGCCTGGGGAGGGGGGTGTGGGGGGGTGCGGGGCCGAGTTGGGGTTTCGGGGGGTGGGGAGGGCCGGGGGGCTGGGATTGGGAGGGGGGTTGGGGCCTGGGTGGCGGGGGATCTCGTAGCGGCACGGAGGTCACTCGGCAGGATGGGGGCAGGGGGCAGCACTGGGATGGGGGAGCGGGGGAGGGGGCGGCACGTGGGGGGGAAAGGGGGGTCTTTTCACTCTGGCATGCTGGACTCCACATTTTTTCCTTGGCAGGAGCTGTTTGCGAGGCGCTCGGGTGAGCAGCATGCGGCTCCAACCCACCGAGAGGATGGGCCGGCTCTGTCTGGTTTGGGCGGCCGAGCTCCAGCGAGGGACCTGGCTCATGACCGCGGCGAATGGAGGCGGGATTCGTCTCCGCGGCCCCTCCCCGAAGGGTCGTTACGGCCGCCGGGGGTAGGGGAGTGAGGATGGATGCGCATACTTCTGATTGGACTGCGAGTGTGGCGGATGGGAGTGGGAGTGTGGACTTGGTGGATTTGATCGTGTCGTGAGAGAGCGGGTTTGAGCCGGCTGGAACCCCAAGTGGGGGGCCGGGGTGGTGTGGAGCCGGCTGATGGAGAGTCGGAGGAGGAATGAGAGATTCGGGAGGACGGGGGGTCTTGTAATGTTGTTAGCAGTGTATTACAGGTGCCGGCAAGGCGAGAAATGCCCAGAGTGACGGCCCCCTCAGCTTCACTGGTTAGGCGGCGGGATCCGGCAAGGACGCCGACCTTGATGCCAGGTAAGGCGGGAGACGGAGCGGGGAGTGGCAAGCGGCGCTGTGTACATGTTTCGGTGGGGACGGGGGGCGAAGGGGAAGATGGATGGCGGCTAGTGCGCGGCCGGTACGTGCAGGACGCTGGAGTGGGCACGGACGGCGCGGCGACGGGTGGAGACGGGTCAAGCGCTGGCGGCGGGTCAGCGGCGGTTGGAGAGAAGGAGCCGGCGGGCGGGGGGAAGGAGAGTTGTGTGGTGCCGGTGCGTAAGTTACCGTACATGGGGATGACTAAGCCGCTGGGGGCGCACCTTTTGGCGGCGACGAAGGAAAATATCTGGAAAGGGGAGTACATTGACATTTTTAAGCTTCTCCACAGGGAGTTGACGTCCAAGGAGGGGTCGAAGGAGGAAGAGCAGGAGTTAGCTAGGCGCCCAAAGGTGCCCCTGACGCTAGACAACTGGTCAGCGGCTTTCCTCATATACGCGAGCGTGTATTGCGAGAAGTTTCCGTACCGGTCCGTCGCGCTGTTCAAGTACATGGATGTGGTGCGGAGGGCACAGGTGACTTACGGCGGGTTCGCGTGGTCGCACTATGACGAGGAATTCCGGGCGCTCATGGCGGCGGACCCGGAAGCGCAATGGGGGAGCTGGATTCGGATCTGTATCAGCAGACGATGGGCGGGGCCAAGTTTGGCCGCACCATTTACACGGCAAGCGGTTTGCCGCTGGTGCCGCCCCCCTTTGCAGCCCGCCCCACCCGAGGGGGGGTGGGGCAGGGAGACTCTGGTGGCCAGGCCACGGTCGGGGCCTGCTGGGACTTCAATAGAGGAGCCTGTGGGCGGGCGGCATGCCGTTTCCGGCACGAGTGCTCGACATGCGGACAACGGCACCCAGTGCTGCATTGTTGGGGGCTCGGGGGCCCTCTGGGGCTGCAGCCCGCGCAGGGAGGTGCCCCAGCCAGAGGGGGACAGGGTGGTGGGAGGGGGGAGGCAGAGGGGGGGGAGCCGGAGCTTTGGGCAAAGGCTTGTACGCCGGTTAGGATCGAGCAGATGGAGCCCTGGCTGGCGGCATATCCGCAGGCGGAGGATGCTGCGGTGCTGCGTCGTGGTTTTTGGGAGGGGTTTCGGCTGGGCTATGAGGGCCCTCGGATTGCGCACTGGGCGGACAATCTGAAGACAGTGAACGCGCACAAGGGCATTGTGAGAGAGAAACTGTTCAAATAGGTCAGGGAGGGTCGGATGTGGGTGTACTTGGGGCCCTTTCACGGAACCGCCGTTGCCGGGCTTGATCATCTCCCCCATCGGGGTGGTGCCCAAGAAGGAGGAGGGGCAGTTCCGACTGATACAGCACTTGTCTTGGCCGGAAGGGGAGTCGTTCAATGCCTACATTTTGGCAGAATTGGCATCGGTGACTCAATAGTCGGTGGACGTGGCGCGGAGGCTCGTCTCGGCGGCGGGAAGGGGCGCGCTGATGGCAAAATGCGATGTCAAGTCGGCTTTCCGACTCCTTCCGGTGCACTCGGCGGATCACCAGTTGTCGGGGATACAGTTCCAGGGACTCATATTTGCGGACAAGGCGTTGCCGATGGGGTGCTCCATTTCGTGCGCGCTATTTGAGCGTTTCAGTTCATTCCTGTAGTGGGTTTTTTCCAGGCGCACAGGCTCGGAGTCAGTGACGCACTATCTGGATGATTTCTTCCTGGTGGGGTGGCCCGGAGCGGAGGACTGTCAGCGGCAGCTGGATGGTTTGGCCGGGTTGATGGGGGAATTTGGGGTTCCCCTGGCGCCAGAGAAGACGTGCGGTCCCAGTACGGTGTTGTCCTTTCTCGGTATCGAGCTCGACTCGGTCGTCCTGGAAGCGCGCCTGCCGGAAGACAAGAGGTCAGCGATGCTGGTTCTGGTGGATGGGATGTTGGCAAAGAGGAAGGTGACGGTGAGAGGTGCAGGTGCTGTTGGGGCATTTGAATTTTGCTTGCCGCGTGGTGCGGGCGGGCCGAACGTTTTGCCGGTGTTTGGGTTTGGCGTTGTCCGGTTTGACCTTGCCTCATCACCATGTGCGCCTCTCGGCGGGAATGAAGGAGGATCTGCGCATGTGGCGGGCGTTCTTGGAACGGTTCAATGGAGTACCCATGGCACCGGCGGAGGACTGGGAGTGGGACCTCACCATGTACTCGGATGCGGCGGGCGGCGGCGGTTTCGGTCTGTATTGGGAGGGAAAGTGGTGTGCGGAGCAGTGGACGGAGCACTGGCAGGCAGGCGGGAGGTGCATTGCGTTTTTGGAGTTGTTCCCGTTGGTGGTGGCGGTCACGGTGTGGTCGGGGGCGCTGGCGCACAAGCGCGTGCTGTTTCGAGTGGACAACATGGCCGTCGTGCAGGTGGTGAACAGGCAGTCGGCCCGGGACCCGCAGGTGCTGAAATTGATGAGGGTGTTTGTTTTGCGTTGCTTAGAGAATGACATCCTGTTTCAGGCGCGCCACGTTCCAGGGGTGGACAATGACATTGCGGATGCTTTGTCTCGTTCACAGTGGGAGAGGTTCCATGGGCTAGCCACGGCGGCGGAGGAAGTCAGAACGCCGGTGCCGAAGGACCTGTGGTCGGTGGGCGAGGCCGGGTCTTTCAGTTGGTGAAGGCGTCGGTAGCGGTGTCAACGTGGAAGGCATACGAGCAAGCGTGGGAGGAATTTCTGCAGTCCGGTACGGTGAGGAGAGGGGATCGGTGGCGGTGTGAGGAACAGGTGGTAAGGTTCATGGATAGAGGTTTGTCGCGGGTGTCGATTGTGGGCAAGTTGTCGGCGGTGGCGTTCATGGGAAAGTTGTGGTGGGGTTACCCTCCGTTGGCGGGGGAATTGGGGACCCGGCTGCTGGAGGGGTGGGCGAGAGAGAGGGGTGCGACGGTGCGGCTGCGACGCCCCATCACGGTAGAGTTGCTGGAAGGAGTCATTGGCGCGCTCCCGGCGGTGTGCAGGGATGAGGGCGAGGTCGGCTGCAATGCCAGAAATCGGTCCCCGGAAGCTTGTTTCCTTTCCAGTAAAGAATTGGCTTGGTAGTTTGGTCTGCCCTGTTCCCATGATGCACTGGGCCAGGGCCAGACTAATTTGCATGTAGCCAGGTTCTGAACTGGGATGGTGCAGTGAGCTAAAAAACGGTGATGGATCAAGCCCTGATCTTTTGACTGGGTAGGAGTGAGTAAGTAAAATATCTTTATTCGATTGTTTACATATAACAATCATAAAAGTACATTTCATAGACATTAAACACACAATAAAAATTATAAGAAGAGTGTTACCACATGAACACGAACACAAGCGGGATTACAAAGTTATAGTTAAAAGAGATAAAAGTACAATTTGAGTTAAAAGATATTCCTATCAGTAGCAAAATTAATTAACCTTCCATGCTTTTTCTATGTTTAAGTGCTAGTTTTAAAAAGCTACATACAAACATGGTACATTCACTGTTTAACATTTGGAGGTAATAAAGTGCTGGTCTGATTTGTGCAAAATACAGCTGTTTAAGTAGAGGTTTTAAAAACAGATTACGGGGAACTGTGTAATACGGGCAGAAAAATAAAAAGTGTGCCAGATCTTGCGGAGACTTATTGTCGCAGCCGCAAGCTGGCAACACTTGTCCTCTATGTGCCCCACTTGGTACAGCTAACAATAGATGAATCATATCGAATCGAAATCTTGTCAACAAGAAGCGATCATATCCCGACAAAGGCCAAGCTAGGTAGGGTTCCATATGTGGACACGTTTTTGTGAGAGCATGCAATCTCACGCTATTTTTCTTAAACTCGCTCTCCTCCCTCGCCAAGTGCCTGGATGACATAAAGGTGTTCTTCACATATATTACATCAGTTTTAGTTATTTTCTCAGGGGCTAAAAAAAGGTCCAGCCGACCTAGTTCAAGGAGACATCTTCTAACGTATTTTATCCACGGGATCTTAAACCTCCCTTCCCACTCTAGTGCCTCTTGCAAGATGTTTCTAGGGAGGGGGATATCTATGTTTAACCAGCTATTCAGCCAGCACAGCAGGGGATTTACAGCTAACCTATCACTTAGATAGGGCATACCAAGTTCCTCGTGAACAGAGAAGTTTGCCGTACCCCTAGGTAGCCTTAAAACTTGCTTTAAAAAGTTATTTTCAGTGACTCAAGGGCATCTAAGGATTCAGACCCCCATATTTCACTCCCATAGCACGCGACTGCAATGCTTTTGGCTTGGTATAGCTTCAAAACAGCAGCCACCGGGCTATTACCCATTTTCTTTGCAAAGTCCATTATTGCTGCGTTTGCACGCACTATCTCACCCTTTTTCTTTTGTATTGCTGGTGCCCATATTAATTTATGGTCGAAAAGGACACCAAGATACGAAAAAGTCTTGGTTGTCGGTATTTTTTCGCCATTTACAGAGTGGTGGTATATTTTTTTTGGACCTAAACCTGTCATCATTGTAAAGGATTTCGAATTATTGATGCTCAGGCCTCGGGAATTCATAAATGCAAAAAATGAGTCTAACAAGGTTTGAAGACCGATCGCCATTCTGGAGATTAGGACGGCGTCGTCCGCGTATAGCAGGACGGGCACGCCCTGCCTTCCTATATATGGATAGTCTGTACCAGTTTTTAATAAATGCTCCTCCAGTTCATTGATGTAAAGATTAAAAAGATACGGGGCTAAGATGCACCCCTGCCTAACACCCCGATTTATCCTAAAATCCCTGGTTACTTTCATATCTTGGGTATAACGAACGTTTGCTCTTGTGTCCGAGTGGAGATCAGCTAAAAAATTAATAAGGTTCTGCTCCACTCCCATTTTTTGCAGGACCTCCCAAAGCCTGCCTCTGTCAAAGCAATCAAAAGCGGACGATAAATCCATAAAGGCCATATAAATGGTCCCTTTTCTTGCCATGGTATATTTGCCGTTTATTAAATACAGGTTCAGACATTGAGTTATCGTAGAATGACCTGGTCTGAACCCGTATTGTACTGGCGATAATATGTTGTTTCCGTTGGCCCATGATATCAGCCTATTTAAAATGATACCCACCACCACCTTGGCAACTGAATTAATCAGCGATATAGGTCTGTAACATGTTGCACTACTACGGTCACCCTTCTTGAATACAGGCACTATGGTCGAAGACCCCCAGGACTTTGGGCAGCCAATTGAGATTCCGGCATTTATTACTGCAGTAAGAACTGGGCCCCATAAATGAGTATTTGATTTAAATAAATCGGGAGGAATGCAATCAGGACCAGGTGCTTTGTTGCTGGTTAAACCCTGAATCCCCTTTTCTACCTCCCCCGCTGTAAAGCACAACAATTCTTCATCAGAAGTTTTAAAAACAAAATCCGCTTGTGGCTTGTCACTTTTAAAAATTGTACTATAATGTGATATCCACTCTTCCTTGGGTATGTTAGTCCCAAGCGTAGGATTGCTAGGGTCATCAAACAGAGGCTTGTTTATGATGTTCCAAAACTTAGAACTGTTACCCAGGATTGCAGGGTCACACAAAGATTCCCAAATGCCTGCTTTCACTTCTTTTTTCCGAGCTGCCAAGGCTGTCTTATATTTGGTTCTCAATGTCTTTATAAGAACAGGATCTCTTGGGATAGCCTTAAGTGCTTTTTTTAGATTTCGTCCGGCCTTAGAGCATGCTTGGTCAAACCATCTTGGTTGGTGTTCATAATGACCCTTCGCTGGTATGGTTAGCAATTGTCCAACTCTATCAACCACAACGGAAAAGGCGATTAAGGTCGCTTCAGGCAAGGTGGTAGGAGAGACACAAAGGCCTAATTCTTTGCCACAGCTGGTATTAATTGAGCTGTACAAAGTATTACTATTAACCTTTGACCATTTCAAACGTCGATTTCCGTTTATTGGTTTTAGAGAGCCGCAATCATTCCGTGGCTACCGGTGTTCAAAGATGCCTCCTCCAATTTGAATAGAAAGAGGATTATGGTCACTGAAGATACTTGTTTGAATTTCAAAATCGGTGACTAAATCGACAAGATCTCTAGAAAGAAGAATGTGGTCTATGTAAGAACCGTTTCCAAAGCCTTTGTACGTGGGGACGTCAAAGATGTGAGAATCCTCCGACATGGACATTGCAACAGTTAAGTTCCTGTCATCAGTTAAGTTGTTGACGTAGGTGCCACGCGTCAAATGGTCAAAATGGAGACCAGACCTCTTGTTACATCCTAGGAGGCCAATAGGTGTCATTACAGGATTGCCACATGGATGCGCATTGAAGTCTCCAGCAATGAGGGTGCTTCGAGGCAGACTTGCTGCTTTAGCTTTTAAAAAGTTGTGTAGATGGAGGATGTTACACTCCCTGTTTGGAAGTACCGCATTATAGAAATTAATGAGGGTGAGTGCCCTTTTACCACTCCTAAGCACCAGGGCTTGGATATGTCTGTTATCAGATGCTCTATTTGAAATCTGGCAGATAAGTGCGAGGCTGATGTAAATTGCCAAGCCCCCCTTTGATCTTCCGCTGTTCGACGGGGCTGCCGGTTGGAAAAAACTTTGGAAGCCCTCAATATGTACATTTACATCTTCCAGCCATGTTTCTTGGAAACACAGAACGGTATAGTTTTTTATATATGCCACCCATATTGGGTCATTTACCTTGGCAGCCAGACCGGCTACGTTCCAGGATAAGAGTTTGTAATGCATGGTAATGTATGGCCTAAACCTACTACCTGGGCCTTGTTTATGGATGAAGATATCACTTGATCCCCTCGATCAGTCATTGTGTCTGCTTGCGTTTCATTGGTGGTAAGTAAAGGGTTTGCGTCACTAGGGACTGTGCAATAGACTTGAGTGGAAGGATGTGAGAGACTGCGCCCATTTAGAATCAGCATGCTCTCTGATTGGTGTACTGGTGGAACTGCCTTAGATGTTTCGCCTGACTCTTGAATAGAGATATGTGTATACTCTAAAGTAGTGCTCACTATTTTGTGGGAAAATGCTTCCCTATTTGGGGACTCAGGAGGGGTAGAATGGGGGGACGAAAGTACGATTTGTCAATCAATCTCATCCAGATAGTCTGGAGCATAGAAAGCGTCAAATCTGTTTGAAATGGGAACCCCGTATTGCATATTTAGATGATGTGGGTATGAGTAGTACTGCTGTTGTGGGCGGGATGAAAACTCCCTTCTCTCTTGTTGTCTTATGGGATAGCTATTTACCCTACTCGGCCGTGGGGGTTCCTGCCTATAATTAGTGAAGTCCATTAAGGTG
Organism: Lissotriton helveticus; assembly: GCF_964261635.1. NCBI lineage: Eukaryota > Metazoa > Chordata > Amphibia > Caudata > Salamandridae > Lissotriton > Lissotriton helveticus. The sequence continues at coordinate 1,042,967,625 of NC_136065.1, forward strand.
GTCGGGCCGTGAGGCCATGTGGTTTCCCTGGGTTGATAATGAGCTGTTGGCTCAAGCAACCCCCCCTGACCATAGATTGGCTGTAATTGTGTTATATTTTGGCTAGGGTTATTAGAAGGGTAAAAATAGCTCAAGTCCATAGTGCGGATCAGACTATTTGTCACACCGCTTTTCCAACTGCTAATAAAACTAGCTGCACGACTGTCCCCAAAGGTTACCACGATACAATCACCCTCAGTCGATTTAAATCTGGTTCCCACCCAGTCTACCCTTCTCACATGTGAAATATGACCATTTATATGTTGGGGAATCGGTCTGTGGGTTGTCAGCCAATGGCTCACCTTATTTTTTAATTCCACTTGAGATTCTGTCCTCTCACCCGCTAGTTTGGGTACACCAATCATAACGATGGTATACAGACTGGATTCAGGTGGAAGATTTATATGAAGTGGTCTTTTAGCTACCACCGGTTTTAACAATTTATCTCCTGTTTGGTTTGTAGGTATACTCTGGCTAGATGTTTTAATTTGACTCAATGGTTCTATATGGGTTGGTGCTAGTTTGACCGGGGAGCTCTCGGCGGCCCATTCACATTCCTCAGTTTCAGTGTCAGGTAAAGTTTGGGCATTACTCAAGGTTGCAGCCACTATGTGGGGTGGATTGACTCCTCCGTCTAAGTTTATTACAGGTTTGGTAGGAGGGTTTTTTTCCTAGCAAGTTGGCAAATTTTGTTTGTTGGCAGTATTATGTGTGGCTTTCTTTGCCCGTGCATTTTTTTTGCTGGTTGAAACGAGGGAACTACTAGCTGATACAAAAGTAGAAGTTGATTGTGGTGCGTTCAATATTTTGAGCAAGGTGGAAGATGCATCATTTTGGGCCCTTTCAAATTTCCCTAATGCCTTCTCAATGTTTATAACTCTCTCACTAATAGGCAACAAGAGAGACTTAACTAGGGTTTCTAGTTCACCCAAAAGTAATTTATTATTTATCAGTGTGTGATCTGTCTGATCTGTGTGGTGTATAGACGTGTTTGTAAGGACTGTCTGCTCTTTACTCAAAAGCGGACCTGGATCTTGACTGGTTGTAAATGGACATGGGATCACTACTTTAGAGGCAAGATTAGCCAGTCTAAAAGTAGACCAGATGTCCTTGGCTGAGTAGTGTTGTTTGGCCTTAAGCAGAGGCATTTTTTTGACTAAAGATGTTTTTTTACTTCGTGTTCCACGACACCTAGTTGTATTTTTTATCACATGACTTATTCTAGGGGCAGGTTTTGTTGTTATAGATGTTAAACCTCCCGCAGGTGGGGCCCCTGGTTCTAGATGGGCTATGGGCGACAAACATGTGTTGGTACCATTGTCGCTAAGCAGCATAAGACTAATGTCCCTACTATTGTCTATAGAGGGTATAGACAGGGCTATTGGTGTATTGTCTCTGGTTTGGGGACTAGGAAGCCCTGTAAATGACAACATTAAAATGGACTCTTGAGAATTCATTGTATTGTCCATAGTGTTGACGTTTTCGGTAGTATGTAAAGAGGGGTCCGGAAAACACAGGTCTGGAGTTAGTGAGAGGCGTCTTTCTGAGTCCTGGATGGCATCCGCCACTACACTGATCGTTTTCTGTAGCATTAGATCGATAGCAGTTATTGTGGGAAGAGGGGTATTGGAGACATTTTTTATTCTAGTTGCAGATCTCGTGGTAACAGGGGTCTTTCTAGTTTTAAACATCTTAACTTGATTTTTTAAGTCTGACAATAATAATTTACCCCTTGAACAAAAGCTGGGATGAGAAAAGTACAAAGGATCACCTTGGTTGGTTTTTACGGACCAGGGGTTTAAAGAGGGTGGCCCGCCTCGTCCTCCTCAGTCCCCTGAGGGCCACAGAGGGCCCGCCCTTTGCCCGGGCTTAGCCCGGCGCAGTCCCGCGCGCTCCCGCGACGCAGGAGGTAAGTGCCGTTTTATAGCGCCTCCTGGCGCGCTCCGCCTCAGCGCGACTTCCGGTCGCGGAGGCCGCTGGGAGTTGTGGTTTTACTCTGTGTCTCCCCCACACTGCGGCAGCGCTGTTGGAGTGAGGCTGCGGCGGGGGGATGACAGGCAGCGGTGGAGCAGCGTCGTAGGCAGCAGTCCCGGTGTCACAGGAATCCCTCAGGCAAATAAGGCGTCCGTTAACTGTGTGCAGGCAGGAATACAAGCACCCCCTCCTCAGCAGGTGAGTGCCGTTTTCATAGCGCCTCCTGGCGCGCTCCGCCTCAACGTGACTTCCGGTCGCGGAGGCCGCTGGGAGTTGTGGTTTTACTCTGTGTCTCCCCCACACTGCGGCAGCGTTGTTGGAGTGAGGCTGCGGCGGGGGGATGACAGGCAGCGGTGGAGCAGTGTCGTAGGCAGCAGTCCCGGTGTCACAGGAATCCCTCAGGCAAATAAGGCGTCCGTTAACTGTGTGTAGGCAGGAATACAAGCACCCGCTCCTCAGCAGGTGAGTGCCGTTTTATAGCGCCTCCTGGCGCGCTCCGCCTCAACGCGACTTCCGGTCGCGGAGGCCGCTGGGAGTTGTGGTTTTACTCTGTGTCTCCCCCACACTGCGGCAGCGCTGTTGGAGTGAGGCTGCGGCGGGGGGATGACAGGCAGCGGTGGAGCAGCGTCGTAGGCAGCAGTCCCGGTGTCACAGGAATCCCTCAGGCAAATAAGGCGTCCGTTAAAGTCGCTTCTCCTCGTCGAACGTAAGCTCCCTACGGGCTGGGTAGGAGTGTTCTGCTTAATTCAGATACTCTGTCCATCACCACCCCCTTTTATGAATCGGGATGAGGGCGAGGCGGTGCGTTTTTCTACCCTGATGTCCTGGCTGTTCTTTGGAGCGTTTCGGGTGTCGGAGTTGCTGGGCGCAAAGGGGAGGCGGGGGTGTTGTGGGAGGATGTGGAGTTGCGAGCACAGGAGGTGGCGGTGCGTTTGCGTCGCTCGAAGACCGACCAGCGGGGGGCCGGGACTTGGGTGGTACTGGGCCCAGGCGGCAGGGAGGGGATGTGCCCGGCGGCGTGGGGGAGGAGGTTGATGGCAGGCCGCGGCGAGAAGGAGGGGGAGGTTTTTGGTCGAGAGGGGGGTGACGGAGTGACAGCGGCTCAGGCGTTGTGGGTTCTGCGGCGCGCCCTGCGGTACATGAGTGAGGACCCGCTGGCTTTCGGGACGCATTCCTTCCGGATCGGGGCGGCAACGGAGGCGGCTCGGAGGGGTTGGGGTAAGGAGGAGATTCAGAGGCTGGGACGGTGGAAGTCGGATTGTTACCGGACGTATGTGCGGTTGAGGGAGGCGGATGGGGTGTTGTAACAGTGTTTCCCGATTTTGATATGTGTGTCTTTACAGGTGCTGTGGCGGGGCCGGAGGTGGCTGTTTTGAATTTATATATTGTGGGACACTCATTCGTCAAGAGGGCAGAACAGGCGGAGTGGGACAGGCATCGGACACTCAATTTGGGATTGGATGCGGGGCTGTACCATTGTCATTGGAGGGGAAAAGGCGGTAGGCGTTGGCATGAGTTGTTGCCATTGTTAAACATGGTGGTGAGAGGGGGGGTGTGCCCGGATGTGGTGGTGATTCATCTGGGCGAAAATGATTTGGTGCAGTGCAAGGGGCTGGCGTTGCTCAAGCAAATGAAGGGGGACCTGAGGGAAATTAAGAAGCAATGGGCTGGCTGTCATGTTATCTGGTCCGAGTTCATTCCCAGGCGGGTTTGGAGGGGAGAGGAGCGCCCAGGAGCCATAGACAGGGCACGGAGGAAGATTAATCGGGAGATGAGGGAATTTTGTGCCAGGGAGGGGGTGGGGAGGATGGAGCACCCGGAGTTGCGCTATGGCGCTGTCTATTTTTTCAGGGAGGATGGGGTTCACCTGTCCCGGTATGGCATGGAATTGTACCTCGTCCAGTTGAAGGAGGCTTTGGATGGGGCGTTGGGGGTGCTCAGGTATCCCAGAAGGCAGGAGTCCTAGGGGGGGGTCGAAAGTCGTAAGCGATTTTCGAGTGGCGCTTTCCTAAGGAGATAGGGTGGATTTGCTGGAGGCCTGGGAATGTATGGTAGGCGGCGGTGAGGTCATGGAGGTCACTGTGGCATTCAGTCGGGGGGTAGGGTGCTGAGCGGATGTGTTGTATTTTCAGTTGCAATGTTGGGGTTAACTTTAGGGGTGGGGGTGGGGGGCTGTGAGGCAGTTGGTATTTAGTGAGCAGTAGTTTTGTTCGGCACAGGCCAGGTGGGACATTGTTGTAGGTGCACCTGATTCCAATAAAGCGGCCTTTATCACACTAATTTGGTGTCTGTGTCAGTGCTTCCCCCCCCCTCACCTACTGGTGTGCCCCAATGGGGATTTGGGGGGGTGGCCGCCAATCGGGAGGCTCTCCCCTCCCCCGGGAAGTTTGGGGCACCAGGGGAGGGGGGGGAGGAAGTTTGGCACTCGGGGCTCTCCGTAGCTGGGGCTGTTTGGGCTGGTTGGGCTGGTTGGGCTCCTTGGGCTTGTTTTGGGCTTGTCCCCTATATGTGCGGCCATTTTGTGTCACTGCACACTGTTTTGTGGTGCAGTGACACAGCAGCCAGGGGTCCGTAGGCAGCTTTGTGGCCCGCCCTCCCTCCCTGTAATTTTCCCTCCGGGTTTGAGTGGCGGGGTTGTTCCTGATTCGGAGGGATTTTGTTGGTCGATGGTGCACTGGTTTAGGGTGTTTAAAGTTGTGGTGTCGCTGGAACAGGTGCGGTTACTGGGGGCGCTTTCCTAAGGAGATAGGGTGGATTTGCTGGAGGCCTGGGAATGTATGGTAGGCGGGGGTGAGGTCATGGAGGTCACTGTGGCATTCAGTCGGGGGGTAGGTTGCTGAGCGGATGTGTTGTATTTTCAGTTGCAATGTTGGGGTTAACTTTAGGGGTGGGGGTGGGGGGCTGTCAGGCACTTGTTATTTAGTGAGCAGTAGTTTTGTTCGGCACAGGCCAGGTGGGACATTGTTGTAGGTGCACCTGATTCCAATAAAGCGGCCTTTATCACACTAATTTGGTGTCTCTGTCAGTGCTTCCCCCCCCTCACCTACTGGTGTGCCCCAAACGTTCGATGCTTCGCCTCAAGGAATCCAGGCTCCTCTGACTGAATCCTGCAAAGCTCCTGGAATCTGGGCAGATGACTTCTTGATGCCTCTAGCAATAAGTACCCTCTTCTTATGCACAAACCTGCATGGGATTTAGGGGGTTGAAGCAGCCGCTTCACATTTTGGGGGGCCACAAACTCTTAGCCTAGGAAACATTGTTACCAAATGTTGAAAGTGAAAGACCCAGGTGCGAAACAATGTTGCAGGACATTCTTAGACAGCAACATTAGATTGTTTGAAGTTCATTGTGTATCGTGAGTTATATCTCCCTGCAATTACAATAAGAATTATTGATAATGTGCGAATTGTGTGATTAAGAAATCACTTGTTATTTATGTGTCTATGCGAGTAAGGTGTGTGTGTGTGTGTGTACTGTTCGAAAGTGTACTATTAGAGATCATGCATCTATTAGATTCACATGATATATAACATGTGCTAAGTTTACAATTTGTGTACCTTGTCATGTCTTATGCCACTGTGCAGCCCAGTGTGTGCTTCCATAACACAAGAGTGCTCTTTATTCTAGATGTTGTAATCTAGTCCAAAACTCTGAGCAGTTGCTGGGCGTCCCAGTAAGGTAGCAAGTGTCAGTTTTAGTTTTGGGTGATTAACTGTCTTGTTTCAAGTTTCAAGTTTCTTTATTTCCTGCATAGTTCCTTAAAACCCGTTCAATATTAATGAATAAAATACAAAATTAGAGCAATAAAATACAAAAATATATATAAAATGTTCACAGTATATATATGATTTCCTCCATTTTCGCTGCCTTTTTTGTTTTTTGATTTGTGAAGGCAATCTTCAGATTAAAACCAAAATAAAACCCATTGTTGGATAGATCTTTACAGATGTAAAATGAGTCTTAAATATTAGGCATAGTATATGTCCTTATATAACTGAAAGCTATAAATTGTAGTCTCTTGTCCCTTTGGAGCAACCATGAACTTCTTTTTTGTATTGATCAAATGTTCTCCTCTTGTTGCGAGGATTATCTCTTTTCTGATGGCAGTATCTCCTTATAATGGGCTGGTTTTAGGCGTGTCCCTGTCAAGGAGTACTACAGTGCCCAGGCCTTGTTCAGTTTGTGTGGGTTTGGGCATTTTTTGTTCAGCCAGCAAAAGGAATTATTTTACCAGTCTACAGTTTAATTGTGTATTTCATGGGTTTAAGCAGGCTAGCACCACTTGCCTTCTGGAGCGGATGCCTTTCTGTTTGAAGGGTTCTTTAAGAATCTGTTGCTGTGCTTGGTGCAGTTCATTGCATAGGCAGATTAGATGAACTGTGTTGCCTTGTTCGTTTTTGCAAAGCCTGTACGTCTATTGTGCTTGTGTCCTTAGCCATGGTGGTAAATGTTGAGCACACGGAAAGATTCCCATCCTATGCCTCAGAAAGTTCATTTTTATTGACTTCGGGAAACCCTGGTTGAAATATGGTTGTGGGGCCAGTAGTTTATAGGAGTTAAGGGTCATCCTGGCATGCGATCTATTTGAGAATATTGCTTTGTTTTCCACCAAAGAAATTTGTTTTAAGGTTTTCCGCACCAGTTTTTTGAAGTTGGGATAGCCAATTTGCGCATCCCAGAATTCTGTGAGTTTGGTAGATTCTAAGGCCAGCTGAAGGTAGCTTCTGGCTTGGGAGTGCTCCCTATGCTGTATATCCTGCCACAACAGCAAATTTAATGTGTTTGTGGTGGCGCTTCTAATCCTGTACACTGCAAACACAACAATGATGGACATGTTACCTCGAAACCGGGCCGGTCCTCGGATGCTTGTTTCCGTTCTGGGAAGGACATGGCTTTTGTAGTTCGGACTGGACTTTCCCATGGGGCACAGGGTCAGCGCTGATTTGCATATCGCCATTGTCTAACCCAGGGTGGTGTGGAGTGGAAAAACGATGGATTTGGGCCCAGATCTTTGGACTGGGGTGAATGTGTGACATTGATCCACATTCTGTCCATCATTGTTGTGTTTGCAGTTACCGCTCTAAGTGTACTGGGGATGCTCAGACGTGAGTCCCAGTTACTCCACACCACTGGAATCAAGCTAGCCGGGCTGAAGAGAGGTGTTACCTCGAAACCGGGCCGGTCCTCGGATGCTTGTTTCCGTTCTGGGAAGGACATGGCTTTTGTAGTTCGGACTGGACTGTTCCCATGGGGCACAGGGTCAGCGCTGATTTGCATATCGCCATTGTCTAACCCAGGGTGGTGTGGAGTGGAAAAACGATGGATTTGGGCCCAGATCTTTGGACTGGGGTGAATGTGTGACATTGATCCACATTCTGTCCATCATTGTTGTGTTTGCAGTTACCGCTCTAAGTGTACTGGGGATGCTCAGACGTGAGTCCCAGTTACTCCACACCACTGGAATCAAGCTAGCCGGGCTGAAGAGAGGTGTTACCTCGAAACCGGGCCGGTCCTCGGATGCTTGTTTCCGTTCTGGGAAGGACATGGCTTTTGTAGTTCGGACTGGACTGTTCCCATGCGGCACAGGGTCAGCGCTGATTTGCATATCGCCATTGTCTAACCCAGGGTGGTGTGGAGTGGAAAAACGATGGATTTGGGCCCAGATCTTTGGACTGGGGTGAATGTGTGACATTGATCCACATTCTGTCCATCATTGTTGTGTTTGCAATTACCGCTCTAAGTGTACTGGGGATGCTCAGACGTGAGTCCCAGTTACTCCACACAACTGGAATCAAGCTAGCCGGGCTGAAGAGAGGTGTTACCTCGAAACCGTGCCGGTCCTCGGATGCTTGTTTCCGTTCTGGGAAGGACATAGCTTTTGTAGTTCGGACTGGACATTCACATGGGGCACAGGGTCAGCGCTGATTTGCATATCGCCATTGTCTAACCCAGGGTGGTGTGGAGTGGAAAAACTATGGATTTGGGCCCAGATCTTTGGACTGGGGTGAATGTGTGACATTGATCCACATTCTGTCCATCATTGTTGTGTTTGCAGTTACCGCTCTAAGTGTACTGGGGATGCTCAGACGTGAGTCCCAGTTACTCCACACCACTGGAATCAAGCTAGCCGGGCTGAAGAGAGGTGTTACCTCGAAACCGGGCCGGTCCTCGGATGCTTGTTTCCGTTCTGGGAAGGAGATGGCTTTTGTAGTTCGGACTGGACTGTTCCCATGGGGCACAGGGTCAGCGCTGATTTGCATATCGCCATTGTCTAACCCAGGGTGGTGTGGAGTGGAAAAACAATGGATTTGGGCCCAGATCTTTGGACTGGGGTGAATGTGTGACATTGATCCACATTCTGTCCATCATTGTTGTGTTTGCAGTTACCGCTCTAATCCTGTACAAGCAGATGAGATAGGTGCAATACCTGTCTAGATCTTGTCGTAAGAGTCCAAACTCCAGCCTTATTTTAGCGGGTGATGTGTAGGACGGAAGGCTGAACATAATTCTATAGGCTTTGACCTGCGTGTTGTCCAGCTCCTTTGCATCTTTTCCCCGCATTGCCTCCTACCGTAAGCAATTGAGGGAAGTAGTTTAGCCAGAACTACTTTCAAAGCGGAGTCAGTGTAGGCCCCATCAGTTTGTTAGTGAGATTTCTCATCGTTAGGGCAATCAGCAGACCTTTGCTTCTAACTTCCTCTTTCTGGCGCCAGAATGACCCTTCCATGTGAAATATAACTCCAAGGTACTTGTATTCCTGAACTGGATCGAGTTTTGTGCACCCAGGAACCAACTTCTCTGGAGGTTCTTTTTGTTGTTTATTGACATTGTCCGTGTAAATGTAAATGTAAATGTAAATGTAAATGTAGGAATTTGTAAAGCGCACAGCTACCTCCACCGGAGGTGTCCCGGCGCTGACCGTATACCGCTTAGGAACCCTTCCTGGCTTTCCCGGGGAATGTCCACTCCTGGGCACCCCCCAGGTGCAGCCAGGCATCCCAGCGCTTTTGTGCGCGTGTCTTGTTCAAGTTTATTTTTAAATTGTTTTCTGTGGCGTAGTACTGCATTTCTGTCAGTAGATGCTGGAGACCAACGTAAGTGTGACTGAGCAGAACTACGTCATCTGCGTACATGAGGTTGAACAATGTTTTCCCTCCTCGGAGAGTGTGAGTTACAGGCGTCAAGCGGCTTTGGAAGGTTGGCCATATATTAATTAAACAGGGTTGGTGCAAGCACGCAACCCTGTTTCAGTCCCTTTGTTGTGGGAACGTTTGAGGAGATGTGGGTCTCGCCGCCTAATTTTACCTGCACCCAGGTGTCTGTATGTAGGAGTTTCAGCATGTTTAGAGTAATCTGTGGTATGCCCCATTGCATCAGTTTCCCCCACAGTCTGCCCCTCTCTACGTTATTGAAAGCAGCGCTAAAATCAATGTAGCATAAATGTAAAGGTAATTTTGAGGTTTTAGCTGCATCGAATATTAATGGGACTGTGAGGATGTTTGTGGGTGTGCTGGCCATTTTGCGGAAGCCTGTCTGGTTCATCTGTATTATCGAGTTCGCCTCTGCCCAGTTTGTCAGCTCCTCCAGTATAGAGCCCGCAAAGTATTTTGCTTTGTTGTCTATTAGAGCTACTAGGCGATAATTATTGGGCTCAGCCTTATCACCTTTTTTGTGGATTGGCACTATTGTTGAGCCCTTCCATGATTCCGGTATTCTGTTTAGCCGACTGAATTCCAGAAATGGAGATTGCAAGATTTCAACCCAGTCTTCACTCTTTGCTTTAAACATGGCAGGTGGAATTCTGTTCGGTCCCAGAGCCTCTTCCTTCCTCCCTTTGACAATCTGCTTTTTAATTAAGAGAGGCAGGGAGTGGTTATCAGTGCCTGATGGTCTGTATTGTTTTTGTGGCTGCTCCGGTTCCCTCATCTCCGTTTTACTAGCTCCAACTTGTTCTTCAGATGTCCAACTATTAGCCATTTGAATTCCAGCACTGTCTGTTTGGCTATTGAAGTGGGTAGTAGGGAATTTTACCCAGTTTGCTTCCGAAATATATGACCCAATACCCTTGTGGTGTGGGTGGATAGCACTGTTCACTGTTTTCCAGAAGCAAACACTGTTATTGCTGTTTGCGTCATATAAAAGTTTTGCCCAAAATACCTTCTCGCGCTCACTGTTTATGTTCCATTTCAGAGTTTTTAATTTTGCCCTTTAAGCATTTAAGGAGGCTCATGCAGTGGCGTTCTCTGGGTATATTCTCAGCCTGCGCAGAGTCACGTATATTGATATTTTTAGATGTTTCAACAGTAGTCTTAGATCCTTCAAAATGATGTTTTTTCCCCATGCTTTCTGGGAGTAGTTTTTTGTAGCAGAGGTTTCTGCATGTCGGTCTAGTAGCTTGGCAGTGAACTGTTCCCAGTGATCTATTGTATCTTCTGGGCTGAGTAATGGCGAGTTGAAGAGTTGAATAGCTGCTTCGGCCTTGGAATTTGAATTGTTTGTTGTACATTTGATTCTTCTTAGGTTGGAAGCAAAGATGGTCCCCAAAATTGCATCCATGCTGATTGATCTTGCGACAGTCGCTATTAATTGGAATTCTTGGGGGCGATGGTTGCCGTCGCCCTTATCCCCATTCTATACCCAGATATATGTGGGAGTAGTGCAAGGCGTGCAAAGGTGTAGTCCAATATGGAGCTTGTTGTGGGGGAGTAAAAAGAGTCAACTGGTGGCATATCCTCCGGAAATCTTCCATTTAAAGCTCGAAGGTTTAGATGTTCTAAGTCTGCAAGTAGGCTTCTTCTTTCTGTATGGTGGTTGACATTGTATAGAAATATTGTGAATTCCATTTTGTATTGCTACCTCCTCTCCTTGTGATGAACCTATAAGATATTGGTTTAGGTCCCCTGTCAAAATGAAGATAGGGTTTTTCATTGCTGTGGCATACTTTGCTACTTGGTTTACAAGCGCTGTTGAGTCTTTCGCTTTCCGTTTGGGGTAGACATACGAGTTGATTAGACACACCTCCATTTCTTCCTCCTCAAGAAGAATTGAAATTGTAACTGCTATTGTTACGTTTGACATTGAGTCCATAAGAGTTCTTGAAGGTATGCTTGTTGTGGAGACGTAGGTTGCCAGCCCACCAGAGCAGTGGCCAAATCTGCCCATCCATGTTGCTGGAGTAGCGAAACAGGTGTAGCCTTCAAGGTGCTGAGGATCCAAGAGCCAGGTTCCTGTAAAAAAAAATATATCAAAAGTTGTTACATACTGCAGGAAGTCTGGATCCTCAATTTTAGATCTAGGCCATTTATATTCCACAAGCATAGTCTGAAAAGGAACTCCTTTGCTCTACTGTGGCTTCTGTCTCGCCGATCGCGTCAATGCTCCTCTGTGCGTACGATGATAGTGCGCGATATTGCTTCCTTGTTACTGAGCTTCCTTGTTAGTGTCTTGTGATAATTCTGGTATTGATTACACAACCTTGAGACCCAGTGAGAGCCTCCCGAGAAAAATCGCTCAGCACGTTTATTATTTTGGTAACTTGTTTTAGCTTTTTATTTGAGCTTGTTGTTTTAGTTGGTTGTTTGTTCCTCGCCCCTTCCGCTAGTGTTCATCTCAGCAGCATAGCATATCCTCTCATCTGGTGGTGGCGGAGTGGATGCAGGGGAGAGTCGGTGCATGCTGCTCCCGCAACTGTTGGGTCAGGGACCTCATGGATGGTCGTCTATATAGGGACCTAATGGATGGTGGTCTATACTGCAACACACACTGACACACACACGCACACATACACACACACCACTGAAGCATACCAGGCCACTTTATAAGGTCAGATTTATATCAATTGACTTACTTTACATTGAAACACAACCATAACATATTATCATACTTCGTCAATACCTTCAACTCATTCACCCAAACGCTTTTTTCCATAGCTCCATTCTCAAGATGTACCAAACATTCACCAACTAAGGCCCCATACACCAACCTCATTCTTTCAATATTAGTTCATTGACCCACCTGCATCTCCCAGTCTCTCTCTCACTCTACCCATCGCGTCCAAAATGTAGCCTCCTTGTTCTGCTCCAAAGCCACAAACTTCTTCTTCCCCTCCCCTGTGATCCCTGCCCACCCCCGAGGGCTGGATATGCCTGTATCTGACTCACCATCCCCCAAAACACTGCCAACCAGAAAAAACCCTAAGAATGTTTTTCTGCCATCCCCACCCAATCGCTAGATGCATGTCCAAGAACCATTTAATCATAAACTCCTTTGAACAATATATTTTTGTTCCACAACTTCTCAGTCGTATCCCTCATCTCCATCATATAGTGAGCATTTCAATACAGTGACAAATGTACCCCATCATCTCGAAACAAAAACTGTTCCTCCTCCTTAATTCCTTTGTGCAATATCACTGCAATGACAACTGACAAACAAAAAACCCGCATAGCTCTGTTCAACTTCCTCCTGGCTTTATCAATAGAAGCATGCTCAAAGCCCCCCTCCACTGGCGCAATGGCGCAAACGGTGTCCAAAGTAGACATGTCTATATCCGTTTGATAAAATGCAAATCCTCCGTCATCTGTTCAATAATGTTAATCTTGATAGCTTCACTAGATCGTGCTCCCCCAAATGGATCAGGAGGATTACTGGGCAACTCCTTTGTGCCACCAGACTCGCCAAGAACAGTAACAAGTTTCCCCATTGTATTCCACTTTTACCATAACACCTCATGCCTGCTACTGGGTAGTCCAAGGTTTCTATCATATATCTGTTGGTCAACATATTTAGTCACACATCATACAAAGAAATGCCCCACTATCCAAGCCTAAAAAGTGGCCTAGTCCCCTAAGGTGACTTGGACTCTAACGTGCACTACAAATTAGTGTGTGATACACACTAAAGGACAATATTTTTAATCAATAATTAAACTGTGATAGTTTTTCACATTACAACAAAAACACTTCATGTGTTTTACAACATATATAATGCTTACATCAATCTAGTGTTGATCTTGATCCACAAATGCAGTATTGTGAAAATACCATGTTTAATTTCAGGTGCTTGACACCACAAGACCACAGTGAAATATTCTAGTGAACACGCAGTTTGGAATTCAGTTCACTTAGGTATGTGAAATCATCAATATGACTATGTACATTCGACCGCTGAAGTGTTGGTTACTTGTCTTTATCTCATCTAAATACGTCTATGTTGGTTTATATTGTCTTCACAGGTTGTGTTTTCAGCGTCGTTCTTGTGGAAATAGTAAGTGTTGTGACTTTAGCATGTTATTGAGTCACTGGTCATATCACGATAAGGTGCAGGGTGCATGACTACACGCAAGACTGGAAGACAGCTCATAATTGCTTTGACAATTTTACGTTGACCCATGTGTGCATCTTCTGAAGCATTTCCCATTTTTAATAACAGATTGCCTCTGATGAAGGGACCTAGCATCCTGAAATGCATTGGGCCTTGTTACTTGTTGTGCTCAAGCACAGTTTGTAATGTTTATATTTTGTAACTGTACACTAGATTGATGTAAGCATTATATATGTTGTAAACACATGAAGTGTTTCTGTTGTAATATGAAAAACTATCACAGTTTAATTATTGATAACAAAATGTTGTCCTTTATTGTGTATCACACACTAATTTGTAGTGCACGTTAGAGTCCAAGTCACCTTAGGGGACTAGGCCACTTTTTAGTTTTCACACATATGCTCGGCAGGCATATTTCTAACGTAGCACACAGACTGATTTACCTGCAGTAGTATTTTCTTACATTTGTAGTGTGCGCTATCCACCAACACTGTCCACTATCCAAGTCACCATCTTACTCCTTGGAGCCCTGTTCATACATCCTATGGTGAAAAACACAACGTTAGTATAAGGACACAAAAACTTGACAACCAGTCCTCCCCCAGCTTTCCCTTACTGCCTCATACAACACCAGCAGCAGTTAGATTTCCATCTACCTATCAACCATATCCATCTCCAATCCCATCCTCATTGTGCTGCAGCCATGGCTCCCCGATCCTGAACCAATGTGTCTCGTAGGTGCACATGTCCTTCCCCAGTCTTTTTAAAGGCCAACTTCCAAACTGCCAATTTTAAAATGCTGTCACCGGTTTGCTGTTCTCATGACAGAAAACTGCCCCAGCCTGCTGCCTGGCCATAACAGAAAATCCTGCCAGTTCGCCATCAGGCATGCATCCGCCTAGCCTCCCTCACGAAGCCACACTCATCTGCCCCTGCCCACCAGATTAATCTTAGGCACCGCAAACAGATCCACAGCTGCACTACCTCCAAACAAACCGCAATGGGTAAGACTCCTACCCTCCTGTCAGTGCACAGCAGTTCCGCAATCCTCACAGTGCCAAAGAACATCCCCAGCATGCATAGTTTGAAAATTGTAGCTTAAGAATCATCATAACAACTCCAGTTGGTAAATCCACTGTTTTGAGTCCCCATAGTATCTCTCCACCAGAGCAATCACTCTCACTCCCTTCATGCCCAAATGTGTGTGGTACCTGCGTCCTCCTGTCATCTGCTCCCGGCGCCAGCACGCAAAATTGCTGCCACTGTGAATGAGATAATGGATCTGCTATAGTATTGTTCACTGCAGGCACATGCCACACTCAAAAAAACACATTCAACTGTAAACACAAAACATAAAATGTTGCAACAGTCATAGAACCCTAAAGTCGCACACCTTCTGCTTGCTCACACACTCCACCACAGCCATCTTGTCAATATTGAACATCACAGTTCTGTTTGCCAGTTCGCTTCCCCACACCACAAGTGTCACCACCTATGGAAAAAAACTCAACAAGTGTTCCGACCACCTCTCCGCACACCACCGCCCCTCCCAATACAAGCCAAAACCATGTGCTCCTGCTGCATCAGAAAAAATCTGCTCTTGCCAAACCGTTTTGTCCTCCAGAAACAACATAGACACACCACTGAAATCCTTCAAAAAGTTCCTCCATATACACAAATCTGCTCTCACTGCCAATGAAATCCGTGCTTTGTGTTGGGGCAAATACACCCCTGACATTGCCAACCAAGGTGCCTGTGTCGGGGTGGATCCAGAAAACCAGGAAGAGCAGCAGACGTGCCCCAGGGGCACCACGCCGCCTCGACTTGTGCTGACTCTGCTCTCTTCTGAAGGGCGGAGCTTGACACAGTACAAAAAGCCGGAAACACATACTGAGGGTGCGGAATGCCAGGGAAGCGAGGCGAAGGACAGAGAACCACAGCGGAAGAAAGGCGAAGAGACCCGGAGGAAGGAGAACGAGGAGTCAGAGGCAGAGGAAAGTCATGACGTCGCCGGGATGATCCACGGAGGAACCGGGACGTGTTCCAAGGAAGGCCCTGCGGACGGATCAGCCGGGACCCTGTCAGCGGGTCCCGGTCTCAGGCAAGTGATCAGGGAAACCGGGCGCACCGTGGTGGGGTAGTGGTGTGCACAGTCCAGTTTCTCGGGACATTAAAGCCCCTCTTATTTCCCCCCTTTTTCACCAGACAAACCCAGCGAACTAAAAGGGATATAATCCCATGACCGGGCGGGCCTGGGATGGGAAATGGGAAAAGTTGTAAAACTGCCGATGGGAGCCACCTGAATTAAGAAAGGGTCCGGGGACAGTAAAGAGCGTAACCACCTCAGAGGTTCACAAGCCCCTGAAACCCCCACCCCCCTTTTCTCTTTTACGCTTGTTCGGTTCATTTCCTGGGTGGCCGGGAGGGGGCTAACCCAGAAGGGTCTCATAAGTAGAGCACCTTAACAATTATAAAAGGGGCGTAGACACTGACCGTCTTGTATTTTCTTTACCAAGGGCACACCCGGAGGGACAAACCCTGGAGGAAGAAAAGCGGCCAAGACAGCAGTCATTGGAGGGAGAAGACACCCCTGGACCCAGAAGCAAGATCAAGAGCCCACACGCTTGTGGCATAACACATCCCTATTTTGTGAACCTTAATAAAACTCACTTTGCATACCACCCCAGTGCCTCTGTGGGGGCATGACAGTGCCCTATCACCACCCTGCACACAAAGTTCAAGAAACCTAAAAGCTCCACACCATATACAACTACAATCATCTCAAGCCAATCAATTCCGCCCAAAATTGCTGAATCTCCAGTACCTTCCCACAGGGCAACCTAACAATCAATTGCTGTGTTGAATTCAATCCCCCAAAAAGTCAGCACCACGGATGGGTCTTCAGTCTTTTCTGGCGCAAACCCCCATCTCCTTTGTCAGATCATGAAGTACTGCAAGGCCCTCACACATTGCCCTGACACCTCCCTGCCCACAAACAAGAAATAATCCACATAATAGGAGAATCCCCATGTGGCCGCTCCTCTTAGAAAATGCACACTGTAGGAAGGTACTACAGGTTTTGATCAGTGCACACGATATAGCACAACCCATAGTCAGAACCTTTTCCACATATATTGCGCCGCCCAAATTGCATGCCTAAAAGGGAAAATCTGCCAGATGGATAGGCAGGAGCCGAAAGGCTGATTTTATGTCACATTTCACCAACTCAGCCCCTTTGCCACACTGCTGCACCAACCACACTGCAGTGTCCACTGAAAAATAAACCACCTTTGTCTCCTCCATGCCAATTAAATAATTTACAGAAGCCCCTTTGGGCAATGACAAGTGATGTATCATCTGAAACTCCCCTGTTCTTCTTGAGCTCTACACCCAGTGGGCATGTAATCAAATCCCTCAGGTACCAGTCATCAAAAGGTCTTACAATTCTGCCTTCCTCTATCTTCTTATCCAACTTCTCTGCCATCACCTGTGTCAAAGTCTTAGCAGACTGCAAATTGGCTGCCCACCTACATCCTCAGGGGCCCTGGTATCCCAGCCGGAAACCCTACTTAAATCCCCATTCCAGTTTCCGAGCAGCCTCCCTATCGGAAAGTGCTTGCAACAGTGGTATCAGTTTCTCCACCTTAACCGGTGTAGAGGGCCCATTGGTGCAGCATGGGCCTGATATCCTCTCCCTCTTTTGGGCCTCCATTGTTCCCCTGGACTTGCCAACATGTGACATTGGGCAATGGAATGTATATCACCACATTTAGAGCACTCATGCTTGAATTTGCAACGTTGCCTTGAACAAAACCCTTTGTTAAAATTCCAACACACCCCCACATTGGGTCCCGTACATTTCTGCAAAGTTCCTGCCTCTTGTTGTGCGGGGCAGAACTAAAAGGGCCAATATGTAATGGGGAGACCAATTGCTGTATGCAAGGAGAAGTGTGGCTCAGTGGGGAGAAGTGTGGCTCAGTGGTTAGAGGCGGCAGACCCGGAATCTGAGATCGACCGTGGACCAGGGTTCGATTCCCCGCCTCGGCGGGTCTCGGGCTCATAAAAATTCCACGGTCTCGACAATTCTTGCTCCGGTGCCTACTCGACTCACGGGGTCACACTCTGCGACTCTGGGCAATAGCTTGCTTAATCTCCACATCGGCCCCTCGCGGCGGGATGCCTGGCTTTCACCTTGTGGATACCCTGCCGGGGTTTCTCACAGGGGAATACCAGGACGGGTTCCCTAAGCAAGCGCGGAGATGCCCCAGGGTAAGTCCTGCGCTATATAAGTTTCATACATTTACATTTACATTTACAATGTGGCTAGCAGCTTTGTAGAAAACATCCACTACAATCATAATGTATTTATTTATTTATTTATTTTGGCGTTTTGTATAGCGCTAGCTGGACCCAAGGCTATCAGAGCACTTCACCGCATGTACAATTATGAGCATTATCGGCATAAAGACAATTCACAACGTGCACAATTATGAGCATTATAGACATATGTAATACAGATATTGTGGTCGAACATGAGGAGTGGGGCTGTAAGGTTTCAGATAAAGGAACTAACGTGCTAGGGGCGAGTAGGGTGTCTAACCATCAAGACGAGCTTCCAAGAATTTTTCTTTGTTCCGGCAAGACGGGTGATCCTGATGTTTTCTAGTTCGGAGACAACTGTTTCAGAACAAAAGCGGAGTTGCGGTAAGGTGTTGAACCGTTTCCGGTGTATCTTGTGTCATCATAATTCTAAGTCTACATCCCCCGAGACTTCTCTGAGTTCAAACTAACCCTAAACTCCTGGTCATAACAATGTCACGCATAAATACTACCATAAACCAGGAACACCGACATACCATTGTCCACATTAACAGGCAACCTGGGTCACCTCGGCAACTCCCATTCTCTTCCTTGAAACTCTCCTTTGCCTAAACATCCCTATACTGCAATTTAAAAACATTGACATATGTGTGCTTCCAAATTCTGTACTTAGTTGTGTATGAAATGTGAGACCCTAGAGGCATCACCAAAGCCATATAGGGCAGTTTTTTCTTGTGCTGTGCCCTTTCCTTGTCCGCCACACCTTCCAGTGTTTCTTCAACATTACTCTTACCCTGACCCTCGCTGCCCTTCTCGCCCCCTTTTTTTAGTCTCCAGTGCCTTGACGCTAGTTGACGTAGCCTCTGCATCTTTGCCTTTCGCCACTCCCACTGAAGCTCTTCTTGTGCACTGCCCCGCCCCCTTTATCCCACATGGATTACCATTTCCTCGTACCATGTGGCAGCCTGTCTCTGGCCATTCTAGCCACCTTGTGGTAATTCGCACTCTGTCTGCATTGTTTCCCTCTGGTATCGCCATTGTCCACATGTGACCTTTTTAAAACACCAACACTTCTGTTTGTGTCATTACCATTACCATTAGGGCACCCCCAGCCCTCTGACCACTCAGTGAGGAACCACCTTGCACATCATTGGCTTGGTTCAAAGAGTGTTCCACTGGTCCCCAAATCCACGGTGTAGGGAGGGCTGCCTATGACCCCCCTGCATCTTCAGGCCAACATCCTGGAGCCGCTCTCTGCCCTGCTGTATTCGCCAAGCGTCTGCCACCCTCATTCGGTGGCAACCATGCACCAAACAGCAGGGCCTCCTTCAACACAGGCCCCATGAGCCAAATCAGCTCCCTCCACCTGTTACCTCACTCTCCTCATCTGGAACCCACAACCATTGTCCTCCCATGCCCCCACTTCTGTCACCTGTCCCCTGACTCACACTCCTACTGACCTCTCCTCCATCTGTGCCCCTCACCTTCTTATCTAAATGGTCCAGCTCCGCCTTTGCCTCCCGCTTCCTGCATAAGCAAGCCCACTGTTCCTCGGTGTCCCTTAAAATCTTCCTCTGCTCCCTGATCCTGGCCTAAATATCAATTCCTTGCCATCTGGACAGTTGACCGGGGTCCTGCCCTGCTGGCCTCTGTGTGGCTTCCCTGGCTATTTTAACCTGTGGGGCCTGTCCCCCCACTGAGGCCTGTACAATCGGCCTCCCCTAATGACTCCTCCTGCCTCTGTCCACAGGCCCCTGGGTGTCCCGACACCTTCAGCGCCTTCCCCCTACCTGCCACCTCTCTGCACAGTAGCCTGTAAGCGGAGGCTCATGTGCTAACCCTGCTGTGCAAACGGCCCCCTTCCCCAAAGTTGACTGTTCTCCTTCCACCGAGGGCCGACAAACACTCTTTCACTACAGCTGGCTTAAAGACTCCCTGTGCATCAGACAAGCCCCAAGGACACACCCAAACCTCCCAATCTGTGTAAAAACAAAAAAATACCTATGCAGGCCCTGCTTACCTCGCCTTTCCTCACATTTCTTTTCCCTGCCTGTTTGGGTGAATGAGTCAGCAAAGAGGCTGACTTCCATCACCCAGTTCCTTAAATACCTTTCCCTATATCCACCCCTTCCTGACTCCCTGCACCTTTCTCTTACTCTTCCCGCCAGTGGCCTCCTCCACTTCACGAAGGTACCAGGGGCGGCTCCTCCACTAAGGCGGAGGAGCGTCGCCCCACTGCTTCTCGCAGTGCGAGAAGCGGAAACATAAAATGGTAATAGCTTTCCGTTATTACCATTTTATGTTTGGTTGCTGGCGGGCGGGCAGGTGGGCGGGGCTGCTCTGAGAGCAGGGTAGGGGAGGAGTGGTATGTCTTGCCCACTCCAGAGTGCGCAAAAACTGTTTGGTCGGCGCCCTGGAGCAGTAATGCGCGCAGCCTTTTCTCCATGTAGGCTGCAGCCTACATGGAGAAAATAGTCTCCCCATCAGACCCTGGCTGGTCGGCGTCCCGACCAATGACAACGCTGCTTGAGCAGCAATGTGATTTGCTTAGGGGAAGGAGGGAGCCTGGCTGCCTGCTTCTGCTTCCTGTTCCTGGAGAGCAAAGAAGACATGGGACTCGGAACCGGGCCATGTAAGTTTGATTTTTATTTAATTATCTCCCCTGTTGGACTTGGCCCTTTGTGGCTAAAGTTCCTTAAACTTTTTGCCTTCCTCCCAGACCTTTTTATGACATTATGTTGCTGACTTAGATGCTTTGGGCACTTTGCCACTGCGGATCAGTGTCAAAGTGCAAGTGCTCCCTGTATAAAGTGTTATGGTAATTGGTTGTCCATAATTGGTATATTTGCCTTACTAGGAAAGTTCCTAGTAAAGTGCACTATGTGTGCCAGGGCTGGTAATGCAAATGCTACTAGTGGGCCTGCAGCACTAATTGTGCCACCCATACAAGTAGCCCTACAGAGAGAATTCAGGCCTGGCACTGCAGTGCCTGTGCGCAGTTTGCTAACTGCCATGTTGTCCTGACAAGTGCACCCACTTACCAGGCCTTACCCTTCCCTTTCCATGCACATCAGACACCCCTATAGTCGGCCCAAGGTACCCCTTATGGGCAGGGGGAAGTGTCTGTGAAAGGTAGGACATGTACTGAGGTGTGTATCATGTCCTAACACTGAAATACTCTCCATTTCGTTTTTCACTGTTGCAAGGTCATCTTGCCCATAGGAGAGAATGGGGAAGGCTGTGTAATATGTTTCCAGCTATATTCCCCAAGGCTTAAGATGGAGAGGTGAAGATCAGTGTACCTGTTCTCACAATTTAATAATACATCTTTTTGTGAAGGTGGTTTTTGGATTGTGTGTTTTAGAAGTGGCTTTTTTGTTCTAACAATTCTGTGTGTCTCTGCCTGGTTCTGAATTGATGGTCTGGATTTGAATGTGATAGGGTCTTGGAAATGTCTTTACCCAGGGGAGGAGTAGGTGAGACAGCAACAGGCTGTCCTGCATCTGGAGTGTAGGAGGTAGGAGTAGCCCCCTGGATGTGAAGAGGCCTGGGCTGCTGCCATAAAAGAATGGCTCCGCCTCCTGCTGAGTGATTGAGGAACCAGACCCTCACTATAAAGGAAGAAGGTGATACTGGCAAGGAGACACCTAGAACTGGTTTGGACAGGGGTCAGTGCCCCCTGAACACAAAGACGTCAAAGACATTTAGGTGTATAACTATGGGAACTGAAACCCCTGAACGTTGGACTGATCAAGACTGAAAAGTACTAAAACTACTTTGTGGTGAAGAGGAACCTCTGCCAAGGAAGAACAGCTAAAGAGAAGGACTGACCCTTGCTGTGTGTTCTGGGGCTGGCCTGCAATTTGCTGATTTAACTAAGGAGAGGCTAAGGGACTTTGCTGCGTATTGTGTCCTCCTGCTTGAAAGGACTTTGCTGTGTGCTGTGTCCCAAAGTAACTTGTCTCCAAGGGCCGAGCAGCGCTGTCTCCCTGTTGTGGAAACTCAGGAACATCAAAGTTTCCAAGTGTGTCTCAGCGACGCTTTTTGCCCCTTGAGACCTTCGTAAGCATTGCCCCAGGACTGTGTGGCCGGAAAACCATCCGAGTCTCAGCGATGCTTTGCGCGTGTGCAGCCTGAGACTGCGTGGGGTCCTTGGTGCTGGTTGGAAAGTGCCCCGTGACTGCAGTGCCCCCGCAGAGTAAATAATCGTCCACGCTGCTGTGTAGCTGTTTGTGGCCCAAGCCGTCATCGTAACGGAGGCAGGGGATCAAGATCGCCGCCGCCACCCGAGCCGCAACGTGCTGAAGGATTTTGTAAAGCTAAGGAAGTCATGAGATGATCGAGATCGTTGTTCGCAAGAGGAATCTGCCCAAGATCGTCAGCAAAAGAGAAGGCAGCGCCGTAACCTGTCCGGTTACAGCGTCGCCTTGCATCAGAGCTGCGACGTCATCCGGAGCGCCCAGCAGGACTTCCGATGAGCAGAGAGAGAGAGAGAGAGCGAGGCAGCACATCCCCCAGGTAAGGCTTGGACTCCGGTCTGGAGCCGCAAGTGAGTGTGGCCTGGGGAGGCGTGCAGGAGGAGTACTGGAGTGCTACCTTCTCTCTCCCGCTGCATCGCGTTAGACGCGTTGAGTCTTCGAGTGGCCTGGACCTGCCCAGCAGAACCGGGTCCACCCTCTGAAGTTCAGGACTGTTGTCTGTGGTTGGGGCCTAGTTGTGCCTGCGCTAATAGCGTCGATTGGCCTGGTGTTATTCCTGCATTACGAACTGCCTTATTACTTGCATTAGGGATTGTATTATTCCTGCATTACGAACTGCCTGATTATGTACATTGAGGATTGAATTATTTGCGCATTACGAACTGCCTTATTACTTGCATTAAGGAGTGCGTTATACTTGCATTACAAACTGCCTGATTACGTGCATTGAGGATTGCATTATTCTTGCATTACGAACTGCCTGATTACGTGCATTGAGGATTGCATTATTTTTGCATTACGAACTGCATGATTACGGGCATTGAGGATTGCATTAGTCTTGCATTACGAACTGCATTGGTCTGACCAGGGTAAAAGTCCTAAAAAAAGTAGTGGGGAGACTAACCTAGTTAATCAGAATGCAAGTGGCTTCACGGCTGTGACATCATGGCGCGTGACATCACGGCGCATGACATCACATGAAGTGGCATCAAAAGAAGTGACATCAGAACTTAAGACCACACGTATGTTTAGCAGGTCTATCATTAGTACAGTGGAGCACATTTCACGTACACAGGGAAACCCTCCTGATTTATGCAGAAGATTCACACTTTTGAAAAGCTACACATAAAACAATGTTGCCTTTTGTCAGCGTAAACTTCCTCTACCCATAGTGCTTTACAAGAAAAATACATTATTTCAATGCCTCTTCAGGGGTAGTAAGCACTATATAAATTGCATTTATTTGGGGTAAATACAGAGAAAGACCAACGCATCTGACATTCTTACAGTGCATGCATATCTCCTAAACAGGGACTGAACAAAGTGAAAAGCTGCCTCTCTTAAGGATGTGAAGAGCTAACAAGGTGTGGCCTTTGGTTCCCCTCAGATACATTGGCATCTAGGTGTGAGGCTCCTGACTGCTGGCAGCCATGAGACTTAAACAAAAGGAGGCCTGATGACCCCTCAGATTTGGCCCAACAGGAGTCTGAACTAAGAAAGCCTCCTCCCGCCTGCATGTTGTTGCGATCGAAAGCAGACAACACTGTGCACGCGCTGCTGAATGTGTCCCAGTGTTTGCAAATTACACCTGGACTAATTCAGCCTATTTTTCTGTGGGGCCCAACTTCTAGGCAGGGTGGACAGTGTCCACCCTGTAAAAAAAGTGGGTGGACGCCGTCCACCCGCGTTTACTCCTGACTCGTGCCCTGGGTCTGACAATACGAATTGCATAGCATTGCACTAGGACTGCATTTGAACATCGTGAACTTCTCATTAATACCGCAACAACCTATACGTGTTTGTGGCCTAATAACAGGCAAAGGGAAATATTACGAATACGCATATGTTGGATTTTTATCGTTTGGTCTTACCATATTTTTCTTCTTGATAAAGATACCACTATTTTCATACATCAGTGTGGTGTCCATTTGTGGTGTTATCACTGTGTCACTGGGAGTGTGGTTGCAAATACTTTACACATTGCCTTGAAGATAAACCTGGCTGCTCATGCCAAGCTATCAGGGGGTGAGCAGGGGTTATCAAAGGTGTCCCTTCTTTCCCTGACTAGAAACAAGGGTCCCTATTCGGACTAAGGTAACTGCCTCAAACAACTAGAGACCCCCAGTTCTAACAACCCCCCCTCAATGCGCAACCCTGTGCCCCCCCCACCCACGAGTCGTGCCGGCCCGACTGCGCCAGTCACTTCCCCCAGGTCCCCTCAGAGTAGTGATAGCAGCAAAAGGCATAATCTCTCCTCTGCAGTGGAGGCTTACTTGACTTATGCAGTATACCATGAGTAAACTGAAGCTCTCGTGAGTGATTATGGGTGGGGGGGGGCAAGGATTCCTCTCCTGGATCTCCACAGACGCAGGATAATGAGTCAATTATATAGCACTGCTATCATAAGCTCTTGTGAGGGCTAGAATTACAACCATGTTAATGAGTGCGGTGATTTTATTGAATGAAACTAACACCACTGACTGCGAAAGAGGCAGTGGCCTTCACACGGGCACTCTACGTACAGTGAGCCCTCAAAACATCCTCTGACAGTGACGTCTCCTAAAGTGGCGGGCACATCCTGCTTGTGCTCCAATGGAGGGACACAATTCACCTCGTGAAAGGGGAGCAACACTACTTTGCTGTCCCCTCTATTGTCATCCTATGGGTGGCACGGCTAGCTGCAGATAGCTGTCCAGGGAAGAGAAAGAAGGTCAAAGGGGGAGAGGGAGGCACTGAGGCATGGACAGGAGCGAGGAGTTAAGAAAGGGTTCATGGGTGGGGAGGGAACAGATGAAAGGGATTGCTGTAATTTAAGAGCTCATGTCACACGGTGTTTCTCTCAACACCCATGTAGGGCTTGCTGTGCTGAGGCAGAAGCACTAAGACACTTTGTTAGTATTAGGCACTATGGCAATCACAGAATGATGGCTTCTGCACCTGGACAATGGAATGAGCTTTTTTGAGTTACTGAACATGTAAGTCAAGCTTTGGAGCCTATGGAAATGATGTGACCCATGCAACCTAGATGAGGCAAGTCCCTGATAATCAGACACCCCTACTTATTATGGTCCTGGTGGCATCTGCACAACAATTCAGAATTGTATCTCATCCTACAGGAAACAGCTTTAAACAGGCATTGGCAATGCCAGTTGGTCTGGCATTAAGATAATGTTGCATATTATGTGAAGCACTGCAAGAACATAGCATGGGAATGGATATGTATTTGTGTAGAAGCAAAGAAATGTAGAATTATATTGTTGTTAGTTAGAAGGTCAGGTTACAGTTGCACTTTTAAGCCAGATTTAAACATTCTTGTAGGTTAATGACCACCCTCTTCCCATCTGTGCTGATCCAAAGAAAAACATCATAAATTATCTAGTTATCTAAGACACTTTAATAGCATTACAATGTCATGTGTGTGACCCTGAAAGTTCAAGCTCAGGAAGCATGATAAATCAACAAAATGATCACAGCTGTGGGAAGTGCAAGCACTTCTTTATCAAAGCACACAACTTCTGCCCAATCAAAATATGTACTTCTGGCTCTCGACATGTGGGCAAAGCCAAAGATCCTCTCTAGTGATGCTCGCATAATTGTTTGGAGACAACTGCACTGTCAAGCAGGACCATAAAAATAGTTATGTTAAATGCATAATGAAAGATGGAATTTGCCAATACAGGAGTTTTGGAAACTATACGCGATCCAGCTTATGATGGGGGTTAGTACAGGAAAGCAGTAAGGGTGTCTTCAGTGGATTGTTGTCAGTACCACAAGAGAGGACAATCAGAAAAGCAGAGAAGACTAGTGTGTGTAGAGGGTTTTATGTGAGTCACTCACCTGTTTACATGTAGCCCAGTGTGCTGATCTTCCAGAAGACTTGCTGAGTTCATACGGCCAATTTCTTTGCATTATTACACAGGGCACACAATATCCTTACATTATTTGCAGGCACTCCCAATGAAAGGCTCTTCTCTCTTGGCTTGTTGCCACTTCCATGCCAAGTAACTTCACGGGTTGTACCCAGTGCAAAGGAGAAGTGTCTTCATGAAAACATTGAAAACCTATATCCGCAACATCACTCAAATTAATTCATATTTCCCTAAACTAATTTACCACTAATTCTGTTTGGGTTCCAGAATAATGTGCTAGTCACCGAAAAGCGATTCGATGCCCGGTCAGGAGTAGTAAGTGCTATGTAAATATAATTATAATTAAGACCATAAACTGAGCCTGACCAACATGGTCCACGCAATGAGGTAGAAGGGAATTCCAGAACAAGTGTTTTTGGGAAGGAAGTTAGCAGGTGTATCCTGAATAGCTTAAAATTCTTAGCTAAAGTTCAAGAATCCAAAAGTTGTCAATCACTATATGACACAGTTTGAGCCATTCAATGACGATCATTTGCAAAGTAAACTGGTTCAGCTTTGGAAGTTCTTACGCACTCATCTTGTGGGCACTTTTGGAAATGGTTTTGCCAGCACATCTCTCCAACATCTTCAATGTCCTATTTTGTTACTGATGAGGGGCATTAGGTAGAATATATATGCAGGTGACATTGCGGCCATAGGGGCGGCTAAGAGCATATATTCATGGATGTGGAAGAAGCTTTGCCCATGGGTTCAGGATCTTTGACTACTGAAACAGAATAAGAGTTCAGGCACTCAGGGTTAACTTTACATCGGTTAAGTTAGTCAGTGGCACTTGACTAGCCCTGGAGTTCATTATCAAGTGCTGTGGCTCTGCCACTGTGGCTTTCTGTAGTCTCAAGACTGAAAACCACTACTAGTTCGGTGACACTCTGGTCAGGGGCGGCTACTCTGTTATGGTGAAGGAGCGTCACCCCACTGAAAAATAAAATGAAGATAAAACCATTTTATTATCATTTTATTTTTCATTACTGCCAGCCGGGGCCATCCTGCCGAGCGTCGTGCTTTCATGGAAAAGTGTTGGACACTTGTAAGTCTGCATATCAGCACTTAGGATGGCCAAACAGACATGCGCACTCATGTTTCTCCAACCCAGCTGTGTTGCAACAGCCTGGTTGGAGAAAAGCCCCTGGCTCCCTGAGCCTGAGGGGGCGTAAAGTCAGGCCAATCACCGTGCTGCTCTCATGCTGATATTGCCCCTTGGGAGTCTGTGCAGCGTGACCCGCATCAGGAGAGAAGCATCAAGGCAGCAGGCGCAGGAGCAGGTAAGTGGTTTTTTTAGGTCTCGCCTATGCAGCTCGCAAGTGCTGCATAGGAGGGACCTCTTGCAATCGCTCTGGGCTTTTGTGGAAACTCGTGCATGTTCTGCACTGTTTCCAATGGGCCCTCGTGCATGTGGGGCGTTTGGCTTGCGGGATCGAGCAGCGGCTCCATTTGTTGCCAATTATCGCACTCGCCACTGCTCGCTCCCGTAAGGTAAATGCTGTAGATTCTCGGGGGCCGCGCTTGTCTTTCAGCCCTTGTTGTTTTTCTGGCAGTAAGGGTGATGGGGCTCTCCTACGGTTGTTTCCAGATAAAGAAACCGGTAAATGTTGTGCTCTTTTCCATTCTTTGTCTGTTTCTGGGGTGTCTTTGTTTGGGCCTGTGTGCAAAGGTGTTGTCAGTCACATACGCTGAAGTTTTAATGGTTGCAGTGTAAATCCTGTGAGTTCTGCGTAGCAATGTGCGCTTGAATCCACCTTCCGTTTTGTTTCGGGAATTAATCAGCAAATTTTATTTAACTTTCGTAGTTCAAAACTGGCTTCTCCAGCGCTGCTCTGGGAATCAAAAATGATAAGTGTCGTCTTAATTTGTAATCAAATCCGTTTTGGATATATTATTTGATGCTTTCGCTTTGTACCAAAAATACTCACATTTTGGCTTTTCTGTTGATTTCGGGAATAGTGATAACCGATTTTATTTTATGTGTTTCTTTCTCACTGTGTGACCTGGAATGCAATTTGAAGAATCCATTTATCCCTGGATTAGAGGTAGTTCGTAGGCTGGGACAATTTTCCAGGATTTGAGGCCCCTCACGAAAATGTTTTTGTGAACAGAGGGCAGTGATTAAGGTCGGGGGTGGCAGGTAATGTTAATCAGGATTTAGGTGACTCTGTCAATCTCGAACAAGCACCAGACGATCTAGCAGTAGGCGTCCTGTCACAAGAACACCGTACTTCCATTTGGCAAACATGCATTGTGGGAATGGCTCACTTTGTTGATGTTTAATTGGACTGCAAGTACCAGAATTCAGAGCACTGGAGGATGAAAGCACAGCAGTCCAAATGTACTGTGACATGGAGCTGCTCCGCCATGGTGTCTGCATCCTCTTACGGCTAGGTTAATGAACAGCTTCTACCTCCTCACATGCCTTGGCTACGCTCTGCAGGTTTTGGATCACGCTGTTGGGTTGGCTACTAGCCGTATTCCTGGTTACTCTAGATCCGGAGGTTCCTTTTAGGCCACTTCTTCACTTCATGTTCCTACTGGCTTAGTACTTACTAGCGCCCTGTAACCATTTTTTGGATGCTGTGCTTTAAAAATGGACCAATTGGCCTATATAAGGTTAAGGTTCGCCTGCAGCAGAACATTACACAAGTTCATACTAATTGTCGTGATTTCTGCAGGCATCTTGTTTGACTACCTCATTTTTGGGCCTGGCTTGACAAAATAAGAGTCTGCCAGGCGTATTGTATCTGTAAAATATACATAAAGAACTCTTTTTCACCCCCAGATACGTTTTGCTCCCCCTAGATAGTATCGCTTCTCGCCTCATGCTATTTGCTGTATCACTCCGCCATCCAGGAAGCACTTCCACTGGATTGCATCTGATAAATACAATTAAATATCAGTGTTTTTTCACTTTAAATGCTTAATCTTCTATGGGCATTCTTTCAAAGAAATATTTTCTTGAGTACTTACTTTGCCATTATGAACAAAGGACTGAAAGTATCCGGGTGTAATGAAAAATCTGGCCTGGGCACCTATTCACAATTTTAGATCGGTGCTTGGGGATTAGTTAAGAGCGCCCTAAAATTCCTGCCATTCTGAGCTTGGTACTATTTGTTTAGTAGTTTACTTAATTTAAAGTCCATGTTTGCTACGTCCTAGTCCTGACATGTCGGTCTTAAAGGGCTATATCCATGTCTGATTTTCTGGATAATAACTGAAAATGTAAATGTTTTATTTACATTTTCTGTATGTACTGGTTTGTTACATGGATATTCTTTAATACTGGTATGAGTGACCCCTCCTGGACCTACTTGTTCTGGGCAAATCTCTGGCCACAGTCAGGTATACACATTATGTAGCGATCACAAGCTGTCATGGGTGGATTGTGCTAGAACGTGCTTTGGTTTTTCATCATCCTTATAGTGAGTACAATTTACATTTACCCGTTGCAGAGATCAATACTTAACCTAGGGCAACTTTTCTGATGCGAGGTTCACCAATGATATGTTCTCTCCTCAGAGCTTAGATTGTACTTTATCAGAAGTGAGGTCAAGCACTAGAACTTCAAGTACCAGCATGCAAAGGATTGCAGACTGACCTTTCAGGAGTAGACGAATATCTCAAACCCAAGACTATGAATACTGGTCATTTTCCTCACATTGTAACACATACAGTGAGCTTAATACCAAATAATGGCTCTGAACTGGGACAACACTTTTCAGTTCCAATAATTAATTTAAAAAATTTATTTCGGATCTTGTAGCGTTTCTCATACCATATGGAGTAAATCACAATATTGCAATGCTTTGTAACTACAAATATGTGTGGCAATTCTGGTTTTATGGGTGACGCACAGTAAATGGCTCACTATACACAGTTTTCTGAAGCAAAGTAAGGCTTACTCTCCATTAGACCTTATAAGCACTGCTTTCTTCTGTTTAATGTCGAATACCTATTGTGTGCTATACCGGTCCTTACAATGGGCTTTGAGTCAGCCCATTGCTGATCTTGGTTATAAAAACATTTGTAAGGGTACTTTGGGAGTGAGGTGGGGGGCTCATGTCATATGTGGTTGGTGCCTTCATCAGGAGGAGGTTGGTTGGGCTGTGTCAGTATGAAAGGGGCTCTATGATGCTGAAGGACACTTTGGGAAAGGGGGGATTTTAGTTAAGGTTCCATGTGAAACAAGTATTGGCAAAGCCAACAGCTCTTGACTTTGCCAATGTTTTTTAGCGAGGTTGTACACCAGCGTGGCTAGTTTTACTGATGAAACTATACAGCGCAAAAATGATAATGTGTGGAAGTCAACATCAGCTAGGGTATTGACTTTGTTTTGATCATATTAAAATATTTGTTTCAACCAAACTTCAGAATTACAAAACAATGGGCTTCAGTTGATGTTGTTGCACCAAGGATATTGTGCTGGATAACTAAACACTTATAAGGTCCCAAAGGCGAGACCTATTGGCTATGCCACTGCTTGTTTTTATTATTTTCCTCTAAACCAACCACACCCACCCCACCACTGCGTTGTTGCCACACCACCCCAAAATCGGAGCAGTCGCTGCTGGTGCATTCGAAGGCACTATAGTGCATACGGTCACAGTACAATATAGTTTGCCTAACAGTGCATCTCTGCATATCCGAGGGGCAGTGATAGGTCTTATATCACAGAACAGGCTGTACTATTGACCTACACCTTATGTGGATGTGCAAAAGTGAGTTGAGTTATAAAACACATCTATAGCACACTTTACACCAAGGCGCCTCCAAGCGCTATAGAAAACAACGCGTTCCTTTGGCATATTTCCAGCGTGCAGAGGAGAGAGCTTAATTAGCATGAGTCTCCTGCTCTCAGGGACGCTGTAATGGCCACCACTGACTCACCACCTCCCTGTGATCATTCATTTTACCGGCTGCCTAGTCATTTCCTGTGAGCATTAGAGTCATCTCATCTCTCCTCTCTTCCCCTAATGCACTCTGCATTACACAATACTTATATTTTCTTAAAGTGGAACAACTTGGTTTCTGATAGAAAGAGCTATGTGCAATAATATTACATATTTTCTTCACTAAATGTGAATAGAATTCGTTACTATCTGTGGAAGAGGACGTTAAAAAACATTACCACTCGACTACCGAGCGCTGATTGCTCAAACTTTAGAATATAGCTTAAAAGTGTAATTAGTGACGTCTACATAATGCTAAAACATGGACCGTAGGTGTGACGCTCAGCCAAGGCAGAAGGGTACTCCAGCCTTTGCAATCAGCTGAGCAAAGATCTGCTCATTTGGCAGAGGTCGTACTAAATGACGTTTGGGGAATTCCAAAGGGAAGGAAGTAATTCAGTGCACACAAGCCTGTGCCTTCACGGTTCATTCTTATTCCAATGCTTAATGAGCGTCTAGCAGCGCAGGGACGTGTCGATCAAGGGACAGGAGGCACGGTAAAGAAAAGGAATTGCCTGGGATTACACATTTTGATCAAGTGGGGAAGCCAGGATTGAATTGCACAAATCAGACACGAGGTAGATAACTACTCCTATATTCAGTTTAACACCAAAGGTTAATATGTTGTGTTTAATTCGATAATGATCGAGATAAGTACACAATATTAAATAGATACCGGTTTTACAAGCTAAATCAAGAAGCAGACACAAGTGTATCTAAAAAAGTTTTTTTTATAAATCAGAGTAGGCAGGCTACTTTTTAATGTTAATGTCATAAACTTTGATTGATTAGTTTTAGGGGAAGCTCGCCGTCTCAGGGAAGGCAACTACAAGTACTTATTAGACAAAATTCCTATAGAATTAGAGGTCATCTCTGAGATATAAGTGAAGTGTACACGTCGGCTGCAGGCCAACTTTCACACTGCGTTTGTACTCCAGAAAAACGCATAGGGAGAAAAGACTTCTTTCAGATTTAATGTACTTGCTCATCTATCCTAGATTGTATTAAATAAACACCATCATGGCGGGAAAAGAGTTACTTCTGGGATGCCAGCCTGGCCCGGTTTTGGTAACACTATCCCCATGAATCAAGAGTTGGGCCAGGGCCAGGCATTTGGCCCGGTCAGAGTTGAGCCTTGCTTAGCTGCCCCTCCTGTATGATATCCACATGGAATAAATATGCATGCAGACTCTCAATCGGAATCGTTTACACACCAAGGGAATATCATAATATGACTGGGGGCATCTAAACAATGCTGAGTATCAATCAATCAACGATCTGTAGAGCGCAGCTTATGACCCGTGAGGCTATCCAGGTGCAGGGTGGGGGGGAGGTCTGCTGTTGGGAGTTGTCTGTTGAAATTCCAGGTTTTTAGGCCACCTCTGAACTTCTGTTAGGTGAGTGCAGTCCAGAGGTGAAGTGGGAGGCCATTCCAAGTCTTGGCGGCCAGGTAGGCGAGGTGTGGCCGCCGCTTCTGCTTTTGTGAAAGCGGGGTATGTGGGCAGGGGAGAGGAGAGGAGAGGAGGTGGAGCGTAGTTGTCTGCCGGGTTGGTGAAGTTCAGGCTGTGGTTGAGGAAGGTTGGTCCTTAGTTGTGCAGGGCCTTGTAGGCATGGGTCAGCAGTTTAAACTGGCACCTTTTTGGGGTAGGGAGCCAATGGAGCACTCTAAGGTGGGGGATGATGTGAGCACTTATTGGGAGGTCGAAGATGAGGCCTGGCTACAGTGTTTTGGAAGGTTTGCCGTCTGCTCAGTAGTTGTGTGGTGATGCCCACATAGAGGGAGTTTCCGTAGTCCAAGCGACTGGTGATGAAGGCTTGGGTGATGGTGCGTTTGGTGCTGATGGGGAGCCATTAGAATATTTTACAGAGCATGTGGAAGTTGAGGAAGCAGGCTGAGGCGACAGCGGTTATCTGCTTCTTCATGGTGAGCTTGCTGTCAAGTATGATGCAGAGGATTCTGCCATGGTCTGTGGGAGTGGGTGAGGGGCCCAGTTCTGCTGGCCACCAGGGGTCGTCCCATGGGGAGGTGTTGCACCCAAAGTTGAGTACCGCTGTTCTGTCAGTGTTGAGTTTGAGGCATTTGTTTTGCATCCAGATGGCTGCACTGGTCATGCACCTGTGGAAATTGGTTCTGGTGTTAGTGGGGATTGAGGAAGAGAGAGGATGAGCTAAGTGTCATTGTATGATATGATGTTCATACCATAGGATTTGACCAGCGTGGCTACAGGGGCCATGTATGTGCTGAACAGGGTTGGACTCAGTGAGGACCCTTGGGAATGCCCCAGATGATGATCTTTGGGCCTAGTAAGGCGGGAGGCGGACGCTCTGGGTTCTTCCAGTGAGGAAGGAAGCAATCCATTTAAGGGCATTTCCTTGGATCCCCATCTTATGGAGTCCATGTAGGCAGGTGTAGTGTGACACGGTGTTGAAGGCTGCGGAGAGGTCGAGCAGGATCAGGACTGCAGTCTCTCCCTGGTCTAGGAAAGATCGGATGTCATCTGTAGCTGCGATTAGGGCGATGTAGTTGCTGTGATTGGCGTGGAATCCCGATTGGGATGGATCCAGGAGGTTGTTGATCTCTAGGTGGTTGTAGAGTTGGCTGTTTATTGCTTCCTCCAGGACTTTAGCCGGGAACATTCATGATCTATTCCCCCTTCAATCCCCGCCCTGGATCCAGTCCCTCCCCTATTCAGCCACGCTCCATCCTTACTCTGGACGGGGAACCTTCCCTTGCGGGATACTCTCTAGTGCTTTACTTAACCATTCAATGTGCAACCTCTTTTGAGGCTTCCAATGAGCTACATGGCTACTGGATAATAGGAAAACTCATAGACTAAATCATTTGCAAGCAGTTTAGTGTGTGAGGCAACCTGTGCCTGGCCACCCAGACTTTATAGGGTCATCAGGTTTAAGCATTCGGAAGAAAGTTATGAACACGTAAGCAGGCGCACAGGAAACATATAGTTTTCCGATTCAGTCAATAGCTTTTGTCTGAATATCTGCCCAGATTATTTCCGTAAAGCACCAGTTATTAAGATGGGGTGGCCAGACACGTCTCGTGCTGTTCACTAAAAGATTCGTTTGCACACCCCGAACCCTTTGTGCTCAAAGAAAACCAACATATAATACCGCCCGGCTCTGTTTACCGGAGCAGCCCTGTGTCTGCGCCTTGATCACGATGACGCATCTAATGCACTTAAAAAGAAAGGGTCTCGGAGGGCGGAGCGCCGCGGCACTGCACTCCAGAGCCGGGGTCTGGTGGCTGGAGTGCACGCCGGCAGCTGGGCCGACAGATGCTGCCTGGTCCCTCGAGCCTCGTCTGAATCTCTGCTCTAGGCCTCACAGCCAAAGCAGTCTGTGCGTTTGGGCCTCTAATTGCATTTAACAAGAGCATGTGTGCACCCGAGGCCCGCGTAGATACAAGTGCTCGGGAGTTGCGCCTCTCCCCCCTTGCGATGGGCAGAGACAAGGAGATCATAGACACCACGACTCCGAGGGCCTATCGACGTTTACAAAACGTATGAAGGCCGTTTCTCGATCTCATATTCTCCACCATTGCAGTCTGGATACATTGCTGCCCATCCTCTAGCAACTAAAGAGGCAGCCAGCCTGCAATGGGAGAAACAGCCGGCCTTGTCATCTCGTATATCTTAAGGGCTGGGTAAGTTTGTGCCGTGTACACATGCCACCAAAGTGGCCTTTGACCAGGGTGAAACTGTCAGTAATACAACATGTTCAATGACTCATGGCTCTGAGGGGCCCGATCTGCACCAGGGTTTGGAATGAAAAAAACTGGAGGGTCTCACCAGGGGCATGGCCCATGTAATTAAAGGCGTGGCTTAAGAACACATAAGCTAAACATCTGTGCTTAGTTAGCATAGTGTCCCGCCCGGCTGGTATTTTGCTGCTCCTGTCATTGCATCCAGATATATAATACAAGTAGCATTACACCTACAACAAGCCAGACTATTGGCTTTGTCAATGGTTGTTAGTTGCATAATATAAATAAGCAACAATTATGGCATCGTTGTATAGAACATTGAAAATTGTTCAGTTTTGAAATGGTGAGACTGATAGAACTATGAAGAGACTTATTAAGAAGTTACTACAAAATCAGTGAAGGGTGGTATTGCTGCAGAGTTAAGATTTTTTTTTTCAGCCTGAGGGTGAGGATAAAAGTGGTGAGCCCAATAGGGGCCCGTCTCAGCATCTACTTTTTAGAACTACCAGTGTTGAGCACCGGCAGTACCCGGCTCACTTAAAGCCCTGCTCTGTACCTAACACCGTTGTTGTATTTCACTAAGATGACCAGGCATTGTCAGAAAAGTCCTGATTTTTCATCATCTGTCCCAGGAGCAGTGGCGGCCGCCTCAGAATGGGGGTAGTAGGGCAGAAAGCGGTTTGGGTGGGATACAATTACAAAAAAGAAATGATAATAAAAAAGTAATGTACCTTTTCCTTCACCGCCGCACTGCCGTATGCTAAGACGTGAGTCCTGTGCTCTCCATGCCACTGGAATCAAGCTATTCTGGCTGATGACGGCTGATAGCCAGAAACTGGTCATAGGATGCTTGATTCCGGTCCAGGGAAGACATGGCTTGGCAGTTCGGGCTGGACTGTTCCCATGAGGCACAGGATCAAGACTGATTTGCATATGGCCATGTCTGAACTGGGTGGTGTGGTCAGCAAAATAACAATGGATTAAACCCAGATCTGTGACTGGGAGTGAATGTTTTGCCATTGTGCAACATTCTGTTCATCAATTGTTGTTTTTGCATTTGTCACCCCGAGTGAGACGGGTATGCTCAGACATGAGTCCCGTGCTCTCCATGCCACTGGAATCAAGCTATCCTGGCTGATGACGGCTGATAGCCAGAAACAGGTCCTAGGATGCTTGATTTCGGTCCAGGGAAGACATGGCTTGGCAGTTTGGGCTGCACTGTTCCCATGAGGCACAGGGTCAAGACTGATTTGCATATAGCCATGTTTGAACTGGGGTGGTGTGGGGAGCAAAATAACAATGGATTGAACCCAGATCTGTGACTGGGGTGAATGTTTTGCCACTGTGCAACATTCCGTCCATCAGTTTTGAAATGATGAGACTGATAGAACTATGACGAGCCGTTACCTCAAAATCAGTGAAGGTTGGTACTGCTGCGGAGTTAAGATTTTTTTTCCACCCTGAGGGTGAGGGTAAAATTGGAGAGCCCAATAGGGACCCGTCTTAGCAACTACTTTTTAGAACTACCAGTGCTGAGCACCGGCAGTACCCGGCCAACTTAAAATCCTGCTCTGCACCCTAACCGTAGTTGTATTTCACTAAGATGCCCAGGCATTGTCAGAAAAGTCCAGATTTTTCATCATCTTTCTCAGGAGCAGTGGCGGCCACCTCAGAACGGGGGTAGTGGTGCAGAAAGGGGTTTGGGTGGGATTCGATTACAAAAAAGAAATGATAATAAAAAAAGTACCTTTTCCTTCACCACCGCGCTGCTGCACATCTCTCCTCCATCATCTTCCTCATGAGCTGCAAGAAGGACCGGAAGCAACCAGGCTTCCAAGCTCTCCCAGCCAATAACGATGCTGCAGGAGCAGCGTTGTGATTTGTCTAAGCATCCTGTTTGGATGCTCAGGCTGTGCCTGGGGTGGCTGGGTATGTTCTCCACGGGCTGTGCAATACAGCCCAATGCAGAACATACCAAGTGCGCATGACGGTTGGTTGGCCCTCACTCTGTTTGGCGTCAGGGAGCCCAACCCCGCCTCCACCTGGCTCCGAGCTCCGCAAAGAAAAAGAAAATGACAATAACGTTATGCTATTAAAATTTTCTTTTTCTTCTGTGCACTGCTGTATTAGCAATGGGGTGACGTTCTTCCACATTAGCGGAGGAGCCGGCGCTGCCCAGGAGATTTCACTAAAGTCATCCCATGTACCAGTTTTTAGAGAGGCTGCACTGAAGACACAGAGAGGCAAGCTTTTATGTGTTCCAATGCAGGATTAGTTACCAGCCTTTTCAAAAATCAATGTAATTAATAGAGATTTAATTTATTTATTTAAGGAGTTCTAGACAGCGCGAGATAGGCACGCCAGGGTATCAGTGCACTGTACAAAACGCCAAACAATTTAAACACAGTAAAATATTTTTGGGGGAAGAAAAGCAACAAACAAATAAGAATACTGTAGGCCATATTTTGTACAAATAGCAAATAAGTAGTATCAGAAAGAGCAAAAATAGGTCAGAAACAAAATATATACAATGAAAACAAATGACTTAGAATACCCAGGATTCTGAAATGCATGTAGGAAGGGTAGTCCGACTTAGTGAAATCATGACTCATGGACCTTATCAGTATCTGATGCTTAACCCCATGCGCGCTACGCGTTTTCCCGCTGTGCGCTGACTTTTTTGAAAACCCGCAGTTCATGACGAGCTCAGCTCGTCATGAGCGTACGAGAGGCGTAACTCATGACGAGCTGAGCTCGTCATGAGCGTCGAAGGGGTTAAGGTATCTATTCAGCAACAGCTTTTTAAATTCTTTTTTGAAGGAGGTAGTCAAAGGATTAGGGTCAAGATGTACGACCGGTGTGACCCGTTTGCACATGCAAAAACCTCATGGGCCATGTACAAAGCCTATTTAGCGAGTCGCAATTTATTTGCGACTCGCTAAATAGGTTTTGCGACTCGCTATTAAGAAGGGGCGTTCCCTTCCTAATAGCGACCACAAACCCATGTACCAATGTTTTGCGACTGCGGTTGCAAACCACTAGCAAATTACCACCCTTTTCAAGAGGGTGGTAATGGAGTCGCAAATGGGAAGGGGTCCCCAGGGGACCCCGGACCCCTTACCCTTTGTGACTGGCTCAGAATTTTTTTTTTTTTTATAAATTTTTTATTTGTGATCGTTTTTTCAAGAGTGAGGAGGAAAGCGAGAAAGAGCAAGAGAAAGGATAGAAGAAGAGAGGAAGAAGGAACAGGCGACAAACCGCCACATATCCCCACACAGGGGGCGCTGAAAAGTGTGCCGTAAATCCCCAAGTCATATATGGCACCTTTTTTCATGTCGGTGCCCATGGCAATGTTCGTGTTCGGCAATCAGTCCCGGAATGAGGGTGCGGCAAGTTTGTAGCCAATGGCCAAAGGATCACCAGAGAAGGCGCCCCTAACTAGGAGCTCCTTTATACAGGAGTGTCACAAATGCCACTTCCACAAGCAAAGCATGTCGCAACTAAGAACAAACTATAACTCCCCCCCAACACCCCTCAAGTCCCCCAGCCACCCACCCCCCACCCTTCCCCCGGTGGTGGTGACCAACATCCACTCATCACAACGTCACATATGTAAACGGTTAGTTTTGAAATAGGTGTAATGCACGTATTGCTGAGGGGCAGACCGCAGATGGCAGACCACGGGATAAGAATCTAACCAAGGGACCCCAGGTAAACATGAAGTTTTTAAAATTCCCCAAAAATATACTCAGCAGCCGCCACAGACGCGCGTGCCAGAGCGAGATGGCCGGCGCAGATGGGTTCTTCCAGGCGGCCCCTAATGTCAGCTTGGCCGCTCCTAAACACAGCCATACCATGCGCTTGTCAGCTCTAGTCTGATGTTCCAACAAAGGGTCCCTAAGTCCCAGCAGTACATAATCCATTGAAGTCGGAACCGGATAACCCAGCACGTCCTTAATATGGGACAGGATCTCGGACCAAAAGGGTCGGATGGTGGGGCAATCCCACCAAATGTGGCGGAAATCCCCCAACATACCGCAGCCCCGCCAACACCTATCTGAGGTGGTCGGAAAAATTCGATGTAACTTAGAGGGATAAAGATACCAGTCATACAGAAGTTTTAAGTGAGCCTCCCTAAGATCTGTGGAATGGTTATGTGCCGCTACATCCCTCCAAAGGCTCCTCCACTCGCTGTCAGAAATGTCCCTGCCCAGGGTAGCCTCCCAGTGTTCCATGTAACGAGGGCGGGGGGAAACCGTGGTGTCTAGTAACAACCTATATATGAAGGAGATCGTTCCCTTCATCGTAGACGTGTGGAGAATAAAAGCCTCAAATTTCGTCAGTGGCCGAGTAGCGGCGTCCCCCACTGCAGTCGACGTCGCCCAGTGTAAGAGTTGAAGGTGTCGAAAGCGTTCAGTGGGTGGTACTCCATAATCTCGCATACAGTTTTGAAAGGTGAGAGGTGTCGCCCCATGAAACAGGTGAGTCAGAGCTCGGCAACCACCCTCCCTCCAAACGTCAAAGGGACTGTTAGTCAAAGCCGGAGGAAAAGCCGGGTTAAAATGTATAGGGGTAAATGGAGACGGGAAGGTAGTCCATCGGTCGTCACCACGAAGTGTGTCCCAGACCTTTAACACCGTGCTGGTCGGAGTGCTAATATATGCATTCCTGGGCCGGTCAGCTTTAGGCTTCCAGGCCAGATCCCAAATGGACCTTCCGGCCACACACCGATCCATATGGAGCCAGTGCTTTTCCGAAAGCTGTTGCGACCATTCAACCAGTACCCTCAATTGCGCCGCCTTATAATACAAGTGCATGTCCGGGAATCCCACCCCTCCCTCCGTTCGCGGACGACGAAGCACTGCGTACGAAAGACGTGCCCGGCCACCCTGCCACACATATTTCAACATCATAGTTTTAAGCCGACGGAAATAGTCTAACTCCACCGGTAAGGGCAATGCCTGGAAGAGATACAGCAGTTTCGGGAGTAGGACCATCTTGATCGCGTGTATCCTACCCAACCAGGAAATGTACCTCGGCTTCCACCGCTCAAGTTCAGTGCGTATCATCGCCAACATTGGTGTAAAGTTGGCCGAAAATAGGGCGCCTAGAGTAGATGTCAGATGGACTCCCAGATACAGCAAAGACGACGTCGACCATGACAGGGGGGTGAGCGCCCGCAGTCGGAGCACTTCTCCGGGGGGAAGAGTCAAGTTCAGAATATACGATTTGGTGAGATTGACTCTGAAACCCGCCGCCGTCTCAAAATCAGAGAGCACCCTATGAACAGGTGGTAATGACATCACTGGATCTCTAAGCGAGAGCAGTACGTCATCCGCAAATAACGAAATCTTATGCTGTTCACCGGAGAAGGGGAGGCCCAAGATATTGTCATCTTCCCGAATCGCAATTGCCAACGGTTCGATACTTAGAGCGAAGAGGAGTGGGGAGAGAGGACAACCCTGACGCGTTCCACGTGAATGACGGAAGCGCCCGGATCTATGGCCATTAACCATCACTCTAGACATAGGGTTGTTGTAATTAGCCTCAATCATTTTTATGAAGCGGGGGGAAAATCCAAAGGCCTCCAGGGTGCGATGTAAAAAGCCCCAGTCGACGCGGTCAAAAGCTTTCTCCGCGTCGAGCCCCACCAAGACCGCCGGGATATGAAGTCTATTAGCCTTCTCGATCAGGTGGACCACGCGTCGCAAGTTGTCGTGAGTTTGCCGTCCTTTTATAAAGCCGGACTGGTCCGGCTGCACCAAAGCCGGCATCAAGTCCTGTAGCCTCCCCGCGAGGATAGACGAGTACAACTTAGCGTCCAGGTTGAGGAGCGCTATCGGCCGATAAGAAGCGCACTCGGTATGATCTTTCCCCAGTTTGGGGAGGACGGTAATCAAAGCTTCGGCCATAGTCTCAGAGGTTCTACCCTCCGACGCCATGGCATTAAAGAGAGAGACCAGGAAATCACAGAGGTCCGACGCAAACGTCTTGTAAAACAGGGCAGTGTAGCCATCCGGGCCCGGTGCCTTGTGAAGTTTTAAAGCCTTGATGGCGTTTAGTACCTCTTCTCTAGTGATGGGGGAATCCAGCAAGTCGTTCCATTCTCTGGAGACCTGCGGTATCGGGAGACCTTGCAGAAACGCAGATTGAGCCTCTGGGTCAAGGGCATCACCCGAGTAGAGATCAGCGTAAAAGCGGCCAAAAAGATCCGCCTTGTCCGCATCACTGTGTCGTACAGAACCCGTAGGATCCCGTATTCCCCCAATGTAGTCCTTCTCGCGTTTATCGCGGAGTTGCCGGGCCAAGTGCCGCCCCACCTTGTTCCCTTGAGAGTAGGAGAGGCGGAGGAGGGTGAACTCAGCCCGATTATTATAGTGGGCTCTCAACTTCTCTCTCACCGCCGTCAACGGACGGAGGGTCACTCTAGATGGGTTGGACTTGTGTGCCTGTTCCAAAAGAGCAAGCTCCGTTTCAAGGGCCTCTCTCTCCTGTCTCCGAAGCCTATTGAGGTTGGCATTAAGGGCAAGGCATGTGCCCCGCAGGGAGGCCTTGCACGCATCCCAAGTGACATACACTGAGGTATCAGAGGGCGGGTTAAGTGCCATGAAGTCCCCTATAGCTTTCCGCAGTCCCTTACAAGAGACCTCATCCCGCGTCAATGCCGCCGGAAAGTACCACTTTCACCAACCGTCTCCCCCAACATGCCACTGCAGACCAAAAACCACAAAGCTGTGATCAGATACCGAGATCGGAAAGACACTGGAGAATTGGGCATCTCCCCTGAGGGCCTGACTAATAAAAACATGATCTATACGGGAGTAAGAACGATGTACAGAAGAAAAAAATGTATAGTCCCTAGTATGGGGGTGCAAAAATCGCCAACTGTCTACCAATCCCAAAGCCTCTATTTGACGTTGCGTCTCAACTGAAAAAACCCCCGCGTCTGCCCGGCGCGCTCCTGAACTGTCCATGTCTCCGTCCCAAACCATGTTAAAGTCCCCCAAGAGGAACAAATGCCCCTCCACGAATTGTCCCACCCTATCCAACAGGTCCTGCAAAAACCCATTCTGTCCAGCATTAGGGGCATACACAACTACAAAAGTACATAGCCGGCCATAAAGGGACCCCTTCACCATTAGCCATCGACCATCCTTATCCCCGCTCACCCCCAGAGGTTGAAAGTGCAGAGAAGCCTTGAACATGAGGGCCACCCCCCTGTGTTTGGTGGATGCCGACGCCCTATAGATGAGGGGGAAGTGTCGGTGCCGTAGTCTAAGTTCATCTTTCCTGGCTAGGTGGGTCTCCTGGAGAGCCACCACATCAAGATGGTGATCCGACAGGTACTTCCAGAGCTTTTGGCGCTTTTGCGGGGAGTTGAGACCCTTTACATTCCAGGTTCCCACACTAATAGTCATGGCGACAATGGAATTCTCCGCTCTGAAGGCTTACCAGCATGATCCACTCCCATTCCTCGACCAGTGGTACTCTCACATCACACGTATCCGGGCTAGGCCCAACTCCAAGCTTCCCCTGACATCCCCCCCTCCACCCCCCCTTCGTCACCAGATCCACATCTCCAGATCCTCCAGAACCAGGCACCCATGTCTTCCTGCAAGGTAACCCATACTGGCGATAACTGGGTAGAAACATCGCCATTAATGACCAGGCCCCTGTCTCTCTCCGGGGAACAACACCATACCCAACCAGGAGCTCCAGGCCTTTCGTCCCTAAGCAGCCAAGGACAGTGAAATAGCGCGCCATTATGCATGGGGCAGTGAGTGCTCCAGAAAAAGGGCCCTTGCCACAGACGCTAGAGGAGGGCACCTCGACTGCCAACAGCACTCTGTACACACGGCTTCCGGACACCACCACCATCCCACCCCCCCCACCCCAAATCTCAACACCCCCTGTGCCACCCTCCCCCTCAGGACCCCCCACCCCCCACCCCACACCCGGAAACAGAACA
The DNA here is from genome assembly GCF_964261635.1 of Lissotriton helveticus. Classification (NCBI taxonomy): domain Eukaryota; kingdom Metazoa; phylum Chordata; class Amphibia; order Caudata; family Salamandridae; genus Lissotriton; species Lissotriton helveticus. The sequence goes on from NC_136065.1 coordinate 1,043,010,035, forward strand.
ACAACAGAAAATAACAGAAAGCACTGAACCTGAAACGTCCCAGAACAGTGCAGCGCACCATAAAGTCACTGGGAGGGGGGTGAGAGACCTCAAGAGGGTCTCCCAGGGCCACGGTCCGGGGTGTCTTCACACAAAGTACTTGCATACCCTCGGACCACGGAACTCGGGCCTCTCCGGCCCCTTAGGCCCGTATTCATCAAGTCAGGCCGCTCCAGAGCTCTGCTGTGAAGACGTCAACGTTGCAGAGGCCACGGAGGCCACCGCTTCCCCTCTTTCCTGTAGGCTGGCTGCTCGATCCGGCCGCCCACGGTCCGGTGCTGACCCCACTCTGTGCCACGAGGAGGAGCGATGTCGTCGCCTTGGTGAAGGGCTGCCCATCCTCGAAGCTGAAGAATCATCCCCGATGCCCAGGAGATCCTTCGCCACTTGCAGCGAGCGAATCTGCGCCAGCTTATTCTGCGAGCGGAAGACTATGCGGAATGGATGGCCCCATGAGTAGGTGATGTTGTGTTCACGTAGAAACGCCGTGACTGGCCTGAACTCCCGCCGCTTCTGAAGAGTCGACGCCGCCAGATCCTGATAGAGCTGCGGACGATGGTCACGGAACTGCAGAGAGGGAGTGCCACGTGCTTTCCTAAGGATTCTTTCCTTGATTTGAAAATCGTGGACAGATACCAGGATGTCCGGCGGTGGGCCCCCACCTCTACGCGGTAGTCCAACTCTGTGGACCCGGTCCATGCGAATCTCATGCACCTCCCAAAAGCTGGCGGAAGAGGTCCTGGACGTAACCGCGGAGGTCCCCCGCTTCCCCATCACACGGTACCGCTCGAATGCGAATGTTGTTTCTCCTGGAGCGGTTTTCTAAGTCCTCCGCATGGGCCTGTAGGTCCAAGTTCTGTTCTGTGAGTCTCAGCACATCTTGTTGTAACTGGTGGACGTCATTTGCCATATTGAGATCGTGATCCTCAAGTGTGGCTACTCTTTCCCCCACGGCGTCCACGTCTCTCCTTACTTCCCGGAGGTCAGAAGTCAACTGTGCTCGGAGGTCCGAGATATCCTCTTTAATGGACTTGAAGAGGTCGGTCATAAACGCCTTAGTGGCCGGTGCCTCGTCATCGGAGCGATTAGGAGAGGAGCTCGGGCCAGGGGAAGCCGGTTGCTGAGTGCTCTTCGATGGACCATCCCTCCCGGTCTTCCCTTTGCGCAGAGCGTTAGACATCGTGGCTCTCTTCAAGCGCCCCGCCGGCCACCACGAATCGCACTCCTCCGCCTCTAAGCAGATCCACACCAGGGCTCAAGAAAGCGTCCACTCTGGCGGGCCAGGGCGCTCAACACGGTCTCAGGCCGTAGCACAAGCAGAAAAAGCACTCCCAGAATAAGGAATCCCAGGCACACCCTTCCAGTCCCCACGGCCAGGAGAGACGTTGCCGCGTAGTTGCACCACAGAGGAAGACACGTGGGTAGGAGCCCCACAGGCCACGATGCTGGTATGGGCGCGGTGAAACCAGGCACAAATCCCGGCGGCTTATTCGACTCAGATCGCGTTCCGACCGTGACCTATCTCCAGGGGGTATGAGTGTAGAGCCAGCAATGTCGGGGCCCTCACAGTCTGCGACAGTCCGGCCCCGTCTCAGCAATGTACACTGGCACCCCTCGGTCGATCACCAGGCCGCCGCTGCAGCAGACGCCAATCTCCACCTTCAGGTCCAACTCCCCCTCACCGAGCCTCGTGGTCGGGATCTGCCCGTCTCTGCCCGATCAGGCGCCTCCACTCAACCGCACCGCTACGTGGACCTGTTCTCTCCACTGTCCGCCGGCCGCCGATAGCACCGCAATAATCAGGCGCACTCTCGCCTGCGAGGCCCGGGCAGTCGCCTCTCTTGGAAAGCCGGTGCTCCGTCCAGGGGTCCGCTCCGTAGCACTGTTCCAGAGGGCAACTCTAAGCGGTCCCCTCGCTAGGCCTCGGACCACGGCCTCGAGTAGGAGGGCAGCCGCCCTCGGCGTCGGACGCTCGTCGGCAATAGGCTCCTCCCCCACTAGGGAGGCTCGGTGTATTTGCCGTTGTCCAGCGTCCGCCCGTCGCCACTCGGCACCGGCGGCCCTCACCTCTCCGCCCGAGGGAGCACACCAACGCTTGCTGCTCGGGAGGTCCCGGGCCTCTTTGCCCGCGCCGTCTTCGCTGGACCGCTCCAGTCCCGGCAGCCGCCTCTGACGTCGGAGCTGCTCAGAGGACACCCGGGGCCCCGGTGCGCACTCCGCTGCTGCTCAACCCTCTGCCGTAGTGCCCAGAGGACCAGGCGCCAAAATAGAGCCGTGGCGCCATGCTATTCAAAGCTTATGCAGGGCCTGGGGCCGGAGAGGACTTGAAACACGTCCTACTCCGCCGCCATCTTGGCCACGCCCCCAGAAAATATTTTTTAAGGGCAGGCAGTGGTCCTAGGGACCACTGCCTGCCCTTCAAAAAGGAAACGAAAACGTTTCTTTTTTTTTTTTTAATGCATCTCGTTTTTTCTTTAAGGAAAACGGGCTGCATTAAAAAACAACTGCTTTATTTAAAAACAGTCCCAGACATGGTGGTCTGCTGAGCCCAGCAGGCCACCATACCTGGGACGGCCTGCCATTCTCTATGGGGTCGCAAATTGCGAGTGACTCATTGATATTCATGAGCCTCGCATTTTGCGACCTCTTTGGGAATCGCTAACAGTGTCTCTGACACTATTGTACATCCCAACTTGCGACTCACAATTGTGACACAATTTGCGAGTCACAAATTGGGTGGTCATACATCTGGCCCCAGATCTAGTTCCAGGAGGAATTGCATACCATATTCTGGGGGTAAGGACAGAAAAGAAGCGGTATAGGTTTTCTTTTTGTAGATGACATTCTGTGAAAAAAGTTGCAATTAATTTATTCCCCTTAGTGCCTCGTTATCTGCTTTTTAAGTCATTCTGTGACCCTCTGTCAATGCAAAATTATAGTCCTACTTCTCTGTTTGTGATATTCCCCGCTTTTGGGATTTGAAAATCTGGTCACTGTATATTTCACTACCTGACTGGGGAACGTGGTTTCACATTTTCATTGCTTCCACTGAGGCCTGTGGCACATTTACTACAACACATCTGCCTTAGGTAGTTAGTACCAAATAGCTTAACATGTATCATCCAATCGGAACAGCATTACTGAAAGAGGTAGGCATTCACCTCTCTGCTGAACTTCAGGTGTTTGTAATCCACCACGCAAACAGGTGGCGCCATTTACATATTTTTTCTAACAATACATGGAAACAATCTTCCACGCCTGACCAGGGCCGGACTGGCCATTGTGGGCACCGTACATTTCCCCCCCCCCCCTTCCCCCACGGGGAGGGGGGCAGCTGAGCAGTGTACCAGGGCCGGTTTCGGTTGCCAGTCCGGCCTTGTAGGCGAGGCCACCAGGTCTCAAAGGGTGTGCTGGGAAATTGAGAGAAGGTTGCAACTTTATGTCCAATGAATAAAGGCTTTAAACACTGTGAGTTTTGAAAAGTCCCCTTCACATCATTGGATTATCCTTTATAAAGACTGTAGGAGAGCCATGTGTACCTGATCACTTCACATGCACTTTGTATTATGTTTTAAAGGAAACCCCAATATTGTGTAAGAGGCCTAGCATTCATTTACGGAAAAGCATTAAAAATGACAGGCATTGAATATTTCACCATGAAAGACTGAGAATCTGTGTTGGTAAGAAGTCACCCTACTCCAATTCTTTCTTGTTCCCTCCTTTTAATATATAGACCAGAACCCAGCAATGCACAATTTAAAGATGTCTGAATAGATACTCCGACCAAGATTCTTCTGCACGACCACAATCTATACAGTCAAGAAGACTTCAAATCTGGTTTGATAAGACAAATCTATCTACAGTCACAGGCATTACTTCCAATCCTGAGGCTTTCATCCTCCAACAAATTGTTTCTGGCCCAACTATCTGACGGACACCTGTTGGACATCATAGTTTACCCCTTGCAACAGTGCGACTGACAACTCCCCAGTAATCTAGTCACCACAACAACATTACCTTCAGGGTCAACTGACCCATCAATAAAAACAATCCAAATACAAGAAAAATGACCGAGAACAAACGTACATACAGACAATGGAAAAGACTAGACTTCATAGCAGTCAACTCCCTCTCAAAGGAACTACTCTACATATGAGACCTCATGTCATACACATCGTCTTCAACTGACTCATCACTGCACTGGACTACTAGATACCAATGAAGACCACTCTCAGGATTAAACCCAGGAAGAAAGCCGCATACATTATTAACAACATCAAACAAATGAAAACTGAACTCAACATTCAAGTGGAGGAAATCGATGGATGAAAAAGACAAAATCATACTATGCAAGTATATCAGAGAATACAACAAAGTCATCAGAACCACAAAAAGACAACACTACTTCTCATATATAATTGAAGCAGACCAAGGAACTCCTCAAGATTCTAGCAGACTAGCACAATCCGTGGAGCCAAACTCATTAACACCAATATAGCAAGCATTTTGTGATAACATCTCCATGGAATTCTTCTAAAAAATTGAAAAGATTGAAAATTACCTTAAGGAGAACAAAATTAACACTTCCTCTACACATACCTCAACCACCAGAAAGAGAGAAAACACAAATCTTCAAGTAGGTCATCGGGGTCATCTTCAGACCCAGCAACTCTGAAACTCTTTAAAGATATCAGGGCATATCATCTAGGGTTGGCGATAATTATCGCCGAGCGCGCTTTTCTTTATCGCCAGCTATCGCTGTAATATCTCGCCAAGCTAGCACTCTATTACCAACGCAGAGCGCTATGGCGATAAATATTCCAGCGATAGCGGGCAAAAGGCCAAACATCGCCTAAAAAACAGCGATGTCCCTCCCAAAACAGCGATGATCTTGGTGATAAGGCCCTGTGGCCTTAACCCCATATTCCCCCTCCCATGTTAGGTATGCCTAACACAGGAATTTAGCAGACGTTAAATTTCTGCGTTAGGTCAGAGGTAGCGCGATTATTATCATTGCTACCCCTTTTTGCTAATATCGCGAAGCTGCCTTCACGATATTTTCCCATGTTGTTTCTGTCAGCCACGCCTACTTTGCATCTCATTATAGATGTGTAGCGAGTGGTTATTACTGAAATGGGAGATAAATCAAGGATACACTCGCTAGCGTGTCCTTGTTTATAATGTGATAGAATTATCACCGCTTTTCGGCCGGAAACAGCCGCTAAAGCGGCGATAATTCTCTTGATAATATGCCCCATCATTGGCACAACCTGCGCAGGGGAGGTAACAACAAGCTTATTCAAAGCCCTGGAACTAGGTTTTTTCTGCTAGAGTTGAAACTTCCTACATTAGACCACTTCTTAACAAGAAGAACATGGATCCAACAAAGAGAGTAAACCACAGGCCAATGACTAACAGCCTGTTCCGAGGTAAAACATATTAACCCCTTCCACGCTCATGACGAGCTGGGCTCGTCATGAAGTAGCCTGCTGCTACGCTGATGACGAGCCCAGCTCGTCATGAAAGCATGAGGATCCCGGAATCCCAGCACAGCAGGGGAATTCCCATAGCATTCAAGTGGTTAAACAGTAGTTTTACTCATCTTTGCAAGTTTACTGTGGAAAATGACGATATCAAACCAACAATCTAGCATAGAATTAGCCCTTGTTTCCATAAGGAATCACCTAAAATACACAGAGGACAATAAAACAGTGGCTGCCCTATTGCGTCTGGATCTTTCAGCGGCATTAGATTAGACACCACCACACAGTACTACAGAAATTCCATAATCTCAGGATATGTGAAAATGCCATGCAACACATTTCCTCATACCTCAAAGACAGACAAAGTTTGGTGAACGTACCACCACGTACTAAGCCTCTCACACCCAATATTGTGGCATCACTCATGGGTCCATCATATTTCTCTCTAGTCTTCCTTTACCTAACTTCCTTACCAGATCTGGTTAGATCGTTCAACTTCACCTGTTACAACTTTGCAGATGATACACAATAATTATAAAATTGGATGTACTTGAATACTGCTACAAGTCAAGATTTGACAATTGTCTCAGTGCATTTAATGCATAGATGGTGAGTAACCACTTAAATATCAACCCTGCAAAAACAAAGATTATGACGTATGGACAATGGCACAAACACTGCCTACTGTCATATGGTCCAAGGAACATGATGCCCTACCTCAAGAGAGGTAGAAACCATGGGGTAACCATGGATCCAGGTCTATACTGACACCATAAGGTCACAAAGAGCATCTTCTACACAATGAAATACATTGTTATCCATCTTCTCATACCTTGGATACCAGCAACAACTACAATGTATACTCACTTTTTGTGTTCTCCCCAGCTCAACAGCCTGTACCTCAGTGTCCCAGTTTCATAATATGCAAACACAACTAACCTTACTGGCTGTCATAAGACTTCTTCTTCGCCTCCACACCAAAGAACCAGTCCTGCAATCACTCCACTGACTACCTGTGGGTAGGTAAGCAATGATCAACTCACTTGTATTGTCCACAGAGGGATTCCAGATGAAAAACAAAATCCAAAGAGCAAGCAATGCAAAAGAAATAACACACTGTGCTCCTAGTGTGCACCGCCACCTTATTAGAAAAAAAAACAACAGAAGGCATTACTTTCTCACGGCAAGCCCCAAAGCTCTGGCATCCACTACGAGCCAAGATTTAAAGCATAGAGCAGCACTTCCAGTTTAGAAGCTCGGAAATAACATGGCTGTTACCAAAATAACTAAAACATCTCATATACTGGGATAGAACCCGGAACAATTACAGCTCCTTCAAGTACAATCTACAGTTCAAGCTCCAATCCGCTGATAAGCAACAGTCAGCTAGCTCATTCTCCTTATGTTGGCAAACACACAAACATATTTCTATGTCCAGGTATGTTACAAGGGACTTACTTGTGTCTAGCCTAGATATTATAAATTACATATATTTAAACATAACCTTCCTTGCCTTCCTTAAAACCAATAATATAACACTCAGTAGCCATGCAGTCGACTGTAGCTCAAACAGTCAGCATAATAATTTCCTTATACTGCTTGACCCTCTTACACATGCTCAAGAAAGAACCTCTACAGGCAGGGATGGCTTTAGCGCTGATGGTTGCCATTGCAATGGTCTTTGGGGGCACAACCCCAATATTTATTTATTGATAAAGTTTTATATAGCGCAAACTTACCTCCTTCTCCATGGATTCCCTCACTACCACCCTCCAACGGTGCCTCCCATCTCTTCATAGCCCCTCTCTTGCTAATACATGGTTTATTTTATAGCAGTACTCATCCCAGAGTAGGATGTCAGGACATTTTACTTCACACACATGCACATATTATATAGAGACAATGAATCCTACAGGTGTATAAATCATATAGGAAATGTTACATAAGGCAATGAGGGCTACAAGGTGTAGGAGTCATATATGCTCCATTCTGGTAGGCATTATATGTTAGGTGAGCTTGGTTTGGAAAATCACAACGTCAGGATTTAAACTATAACACAGTGGTTTAGGTTGTCTGCACTAATAAGAATGTATTACTACCAAAAGGGTTCCTTTTTAGAAACCATGGAGTAATAAATGATTAAGAAAAAAACAATATTTTTCTAAACCTATTGCTTGCTGTTTGCATGTAACTCTTTGATGCTGGTTCGTAGGTCACTGTGTTATATAGAAGGATTGTAAATTAGGAACTGCAAGTAACAAAAGGATATCAGTGACAAAAGTAATAACCCACTGGGATATCTACATCAAATACAAATCTGTGATCTGCATGTTACACATTGTGCTTTCATGCAGGCACATTAACACTCCATCCTATTTAACGATGAGTCAAAACTGCAACTACACAAAGCTCAGATCTCTTTAGCAAGTACTTTAATCATTAGATTTATCATGACGTATTTTTTAACATCTCCTGAAAATTGCTGGCCACACAAAGAACTCTGCAGCAAGTACCTTTAACCCTGTAAGACATTTTACAATGTAGTGCCTTCCCACTCCCGAGCGTGCTGCCCTGCTGCAGCACCAGTCGAACTAATCTAAAGCCAGCACTGTCTATTGGTCATGTCTTCCTCCCAGAACTGTAACAGTCCACAGCAGCAAACCACCACCAGCATTTTAGAAAATAATTCTGCAACATACGGCTGGTCACCAGAGAACTCTAATTTAGTCAACCACTGCATGGACCAACTACATACTATGATCTCTTGTTGACAGTTTCACAATGACATTCATAGACAGGAAGACTGAAATCACAGAAGGTCGAATATGCCACATTGCTCTGCTTGTTTTTTTACTGCATGCTTTTACAACACGGTCGGAACAAAGACTTGCTCTAGGGGGACGCTGGATGTTGGAATAGTATAATTAACTATTCCAACCCCAGTCTGTGCAACAGTAGGGAAGGTGTTGGATTTTAAATCCAACACCTTCTGACCCCTAGAGCAAGTCGTTGTTCCAACTTGTAGAGTAATGGCATGCGTTGTTACAATGCTGTCGTTGTAACGACCGCATTGTAATGGCATGCATTGTTACAATGCTGTTGTTGTAATGACCACGTTGTAATGGCATTCGGTGTCCTAGTTTCGTGGTAAACGATGTTTACCCAGAAGATCTCATGACCATCTCTCCTTACAACCTATGCTTGCTCAGGACCATAAACAGCAACAAAGATCTCAGATGGCCACCTCTGTGTGACATCCAGCTAGGTGGACTATGATTGTTAAAAAAAATATGAAAAGAGACCTGCAGAGCTGATCTAAGCTGCCATCTTACCATAACTCAGAATATATGCTTGTACAAAGGCATTCTCCCTGCTTTCAAAGGGTTGTACTGCCCTAGGCTGCTATTGGTGACTGTCAAACCGAGGGTCCGAGCTTCAGTTTCAACTCTAGTATTTTTTACTTGTCCCGCATCATTACACAGTCTTGTTGCGACCGTTTATCTTAACAAAGATCAACAGTTATTTTGGTAAATGTTTCACAAAGAGTAATATACAGCTATACTGTTTTTTGCAACAAAAAAAACAAATTGTTTCATTTACAAATTATGTATTTTCTCCAGTTAACACAGTACCTTATCTGCATGGTGCTAGTATAAGTGACCAGTGGCCGACAGATGGGTAGTTGGGGCACTGAATGTCGTATAGAGCCGAACTAAAGGAACGCTGGCTCTGAAGGTCCATGCTACATAAGCAAGTATAGTGTAATACAATATCAGATGGCCTAAAATCCAGAACACTCTTTCCGGCTACCTTGTCATGCTGTCAGGTGTTACATTTCTTGTCAGCAGTACTGCCTGGGCATTCTGAGTGTTGGGTGGCACTACTTACCTACGTTCCCTGGGTGAGGGGCACAGGGTGACAGGTAAAGAAAGCTTAGCGGCCACCTGTCAGCCATGAGAGAACGTGGTCTATGTCTAGCTTTCTGAGTGATAAACAGTAAGACTTAAGATTATTATCACTTGATCTCATTGAGTGATCTTGGGTAAGTCAATTTGGCTTTCTCTGACTTGGTTCCATTTTCTTTCAAAATTGAGGGGAAACAACCTTTACATAGCAGTCATTACATCACAACATCCTTTACATGGCATGTCATTACAACGCCGCCATTACATTGCATGTCACTACAACGCATGTCATTACAATGCATGTCACTACAACGCAGGCATTACATCGCAAGTCATTACAATGCATACCATTACAACGCATAGTACCCTTACACTATCCGACACTTACCCTACTGTTGCACTCACTGGAGTTAGAATAGTAATTTTTACCCCAACACTATCCAATACTTACCCTACTGTTACACACACTGGAGTTAAAATAACAATTTTTACTCCTACACTATCCAACACTTACCCTACTGTTGCACTCAGTGGAGTTAGAATAGTAATTATTACCCCTATACTATCCAACACTTACCTTAAATGCAATGTAATAGTATGCATTGTAATGGTATGCGTTGTAAAGGTATAATGTGATGTTTTGGAATGCGTTGTAAAGGTAGTTTCCGAAAATGCGATGTAATGGCATGCTATGTAAAAGAATGCGTTGTAAAGGATGTTGCGATGTAAAAACTGTGTTGTAAAGGCATGCATTGTAAATGTATGCATTGAAACGTCTTACATTCAAAATTGAGGGCTCCTAGAGAAAAGCTAACGCGCTGTACACCAAAAAAGTTAATATCGATAGCCTTACAGATATTTCACAAGGAAATAGCACCAAACTTCATCAGCAAACTTCTTTAACTAACTGGAAACCAAAGCATATCTGCACTCCCTGCTCTCTAAAATTATAACTGAAATATGATGACAGTAAATGCGAAATGTGCTCCAGCTGAAGTCTCTGTGGCACAGATGCTTTTTTCATCTGGAACCTCTTACTTAATAAGACTTACATAAGATTGCAAAGCTTGTTGGCTAGCCCTCCGAAAAACGATAGTCTGGAATTTGGAGAATTGCTGCTCTCTTATTGGCCGAGGCCTCTCTGCTGCCTGCAACCAGCTTTGTAGAATACAAAAAATGCTCTCCCTTTGCCAGGATTGAATATAATTCCACACTTGCAGCAATGGGCTCTTTCTGTGGCTTCCCTGCGGAAGGACAGAGGGCCTGGCCAGAACCAGATCTGGCATGCCGCCATTTCTAGAGGGAGCTCAGAGGAGGCGACAATATCCGAAGCACCTTGAACATAACACTGAGAAAAAGTCCACATTTTCACATCGGGAGAATGGGCTGATAGAAGCTGCAATCAACATTCAGGGGCGTAACGAAACTTGAGGTGGGCCCCCTGCAAAGCACATGGAAAGTACCCCCCACACACACACTGCACATGCACAGTGCCTGGAGCTCAGGGCAGTGGCATAACGAAAGTTTAGGTGCCCCCTGCAAAGTACATGGAAAGCTCCTCCCCCCCACCCACTTCACATGCAGTGCCTGGAGCTCTGGGCAGTGGCGTACCGAAACTTGAGGAGGCCCCTCTGCAAAGTACATGGAAAGACCCGCCTTCCCATCGCCCACCCGGACCCACTGCACATGCACAGTGCCAGAGGGGGCCCCCCCCTTGGAGCTCAGGCCACCGCACCGCGGGGGCTAATGTTACGCCACTGACAACAGCCACTGGTATTAAGGGACCTATAGGACTGAAAAGCCTTAATTTATAATTCACTGAGACCATGGGCTTGATTTAGAGTTTGGTGGTAACTGAACATCCTCCAAGTTCTTGGGTTAGTGTTAATCTAGAGAAGAGCTCAATGGTGTGCTTTCTTCCACCACACTACCCCGATGGTAGACAGCAGTATTCCAGTGGATGCTCTGAATTAGGCATTGTTGAGAACTCCTTTAAACAACAAAAGAGTGTAATTCAATGAATGCATAGAAGCACAAAAGGGAAGAGGATGGATGAACAAATCTATTAGATTTGTATAGAAAGCCTTCACTCACCACCCTGGTTGGTGACATGCTTCATCATCGGGCCCACCGGGAGAAGCCGAAGGCCCCCCGGTGTACTTCAACGCCAGGTTACTGCGGAGCTGGTTATTTGTGAGGAGCTTGTAAATGTGAAAGGTTAAAAATGTACAGATTGTGTCTCAAAAGTTTTTTTATTCTGTGGCCAATCTGACATATTAAAAGCAATGTGTTTGGAAACTACCAAATTAATTGTTTGGTTATTTCCACTTGTTCAGAACTCACCACCACGCTATACATCAGGTCCCATGTTGGAATTGGAATGGCCTGGGTTAAAGGTGGGTGTCAGTGGAAAAACATCAGGTTCTTGTAGGAAGTGCTACACTGGAGGAGAATCCACTGGTGAACTTTTATTTACAAGAGGGATTGTATAGCGGAGAAAAATCTACCATTTAATTGTTTCTACAGATGACCCTTATTCAGCAAATCTGATGATTTTCAGCCACTGGAAAGCTCTAAATCAAGCCAGACCCCAAGTTTTGCCTCTTTCCCCGGCTTCACTGTAGAATTATTTGGTAGATCCCATCCATGGTTGATCAAAGTAGGTGGCCCACTACTCAGAGCGGAAGCAGTAAAAAGCATGCACGGCACACCCAGAGCACTGACAGGTACGGACTGTACTATGCATGCGCAGAGCCAGTAGGGATGTTCAACACGCAGAAGAAATGCTGTGTTTTGTTTTTTAGGAAGAAATTAGAGAGTATTTTTTCAGGATGCCCTTCTTTTCTCATGATCCTGATATCCTGACCTTTAAAAGCTGGTCTCTTTTTCCAGGTCCTGATGTGCCTGCATCCCCTTGAGGCGATGGATGCCCTGGGGAGCTTCAGACGTGGCAGAAGGCTGCAGCACAGCAACTACCAACGTTGGAGAAACTGGCTTTCATTTTGATGTAAGAATCACAACTTTTCTTGACAACCATAAAGCAAATTCTTCTTCACCATCAAATATGTTAGATTGGGACGTTATAGCTGCAACTGTAATACAAAGGACCTGACTGCAAGTCTCAGCATCAGAGCTGTAGGAGGCCCTGTTAGAGGAAAAAATGATTGCGGACAAGCAACAGATCAGGGCACTACAACTGCCAGCCCTAGACAAACTCAAAGCAGCAATGGTAAAAAAGGAGAGAGGGTCCTGGAAACCAAGGCTTAGCAAGAGGTTGTCTCTTCCTAAGGGAAGGGAATGGGAAGTAGATTGACTCTTTGCTGAAAGTATTTTATTTAGTGGCAATGGTTATTATCACTAATGTATGTGTTCGTCGTCTGCAGCTCCTTCAAGATGGTCATTAGCTTCCAGGTCAAATGAAGAGACGCAGAAGCCATGGTCAGGCTCTCTGTATCAAAAGCCCATGAGAAGTACCATTCAAGGTGACTTCAAGGACACACACTATGTTGTATAAACAGTTAACCATCCCCAGATTTGAGTCTGGGTATGACGTAGCTGCACAAGTGCCCGACCTTCAAATAATGTGAAGCTGGCCTTAGAGCACCGTAAGCCTTATTTTTTAGACCCGTGGCAGCATCTACGGGAAACAAAACTGAGTCACAAAAGACAAGATTGCCCCAGGGGTGTGAATGATGCAGCGGGCACAGGCAGGTTGGAAAGATCTGATGTCCTACTTGTAAAAGCAGCACATCATGCCAGCAAGTAATGACTCAGGAACAGCAGGGATGCAAAAGCACACCCAAATAGGAACAACTATTCTACTAATCGAACACGCGGTTTAAGACATCCTCATGTATATACTGTTCAACGGCTGAGCCATCTCAAGATCTGTAAAGGGGAAGCATTCCAGCTTGTGATCCATCCGATAGGCTTTGTCTACTGTTTGTGGTTTATTAGTGATCAATGATACAATTGGGTTTCAAGCCCAATTTGGCCTGTTGATACATAGTACGAGAAAGGGAGGAGCCTTATCTGAATGTTTGGGGAATATTATTGAATGTAATGACTAGAAACAAGAAGATGTGGTGCTTCTTTGTTTGAAGGAATACCTGTACACCCATTGGCAATCTACAGGTTTAAAGACTGATTTTGAACCCTCCAGTCTATCGGCTTTCTCAGACTACTGACAATTGAGCTGCTGTTTCTTCAGACTTGATAAAGCGGAGTTTCTGTCAAATATATGTAGGCTGTTATTTGAAATATTAGTTATATTTTGGTCGTTTTTTAATTGTTTGCAGCAGGTTCGTAAAACGAGAAATGAGAGTAGGTCACAGCCCGATCTACCTAACTAATTTTCATTAGTTTGGTTGAAAATTGCAGATCACTGCGATTGGCCTAAATCACAGGGATGGTGGCTTGGAAGGGTGAGCACAGCACCATCTCTATGACTGCTTTTTTTTAAAAAAGGAAACGTTTTCTTTTCGACCTACTGCTCCATAAGATCGATGGAGTTAGTTTGGCTCCACCCAGAGGAATATTTGGCTCTCACCTCACATTATTGACTGTTTCGTGGGTCATTCTGCCTTCTGCTTTGAAATGCACGAGGGGCAATTTTTCATCTCAAAAGTACACTGAGTGATCACATATTAAATTACTTAAATGACATAGATGCATCGTATGCAGAAAACAAAAACATAGTTTTCATACTTTCACTGTAGTAGGTTTTTTTCAAACTAAGAGTTAAAATGCGACGGGTTGAATTGCAAGTCAGGCATATTGACTTTGCCAATGCTTGTTTCTCCAATGCCTGTAGAAATACGAGTAATATACACACTCAAAATGATTTTACCACTAACAGTACCTTAAGCCTTTCTGCTATTTAGCTCATCCTATTCTCCAGCATTGCAACAGCTAAAAAAATAAATACATTTAAATAGACAATTAATAACTACTTGGACTGGTGACAGAATCTAGCCTCAGTTGACTTGCTGCAATCACTTTTAGATATCACTCTTTGTTTAGTCACATAAAAAGTCCAAATTCAAAGCATTTGAAAATAATCTGCATTTTATCAATTAGAAATGTTGATGGTAAAGTAACACTAGTATTTTTTTAATAAAGTCGAGTGGGTTTTGTTTCACATTCCAGTAGAATTTTTACATATGTCTTAAACTATGCAGCATAGAATGCTTGAAAGTTTGGTGAAGCAAAATGTTAATACAATTTAAATCCCACGCTTTACAAAGAAGACAAACGTGGGGGGGGGGGGATAAACTGAGATGGGGAGGAATGTGTGGTGGCAATGCAAGGAGAGAAAATGACAAGATCCCTTTCAAAATGTACAGTAATTCTCTGTTTATTCTCGAGGTTGCTATAAACAATTAAAAACTAAAAACCTGTTGGGAGGAAGAATTGGTTTTCGACTCCACAGTTTCAATAGGAGATATGGTCAAATGTTTTCTTGTCGAAGTTGAAGTCCAGCTCTAATCTCAACTTCCGCATTTCAAAAAAATAAATCTTCGCCTTTGGCAAATCAGGTTTCCTTCCTGTGCTTACGAAACAAGCTTAATGCACTACTGAGGGACACATAAAAAACCTGGGCATTCACATCTCATCTGACCCTTGGACAGCTTGTAAACACGACATCCATTTTTTTTAATACTGTAAACTCACTTTTTTATGTAAGTGATCCTTGCATTTTTATACGAGTATCCATATTATTCAAATGTGGTACCATAACGTTATGATTTTCTCATTTTCAGTCTTAAATATAAAGAATTGTTCCTGTAATGCTCCTCAGTAAGAGGTTTGGTGTAACGGCTGAGAAATGAATTCTAATCTCGGCATAAAGATGTCACCTCAAACGTGTGATCCGGGGCAAACCGCACACACCCTGGTGTTTTTCTATAGCTGCCTAAACGTGGAAGCGCTTAGAAACTGACAGATCTTCAGCATTGGGCGCTATAGTGTAATGAACCGGGCAGAGCATTGTGTTCAGACTGGAGGCGCCTGGAGGTGGTTGGAGATCAGACGAGGCCCTGCTGGCCCCGGCACTTCTTGCAGGCGCAGACCACGGCGGACAGCAGGTAGAGCAGGCAGCAGAGGCAGGCGAAGAAGGAGGCGGCCAGGTAGATGTGGTAGAGGCAGTCGTGCTTGTAGGCCGACACGCTGCAGTACTCGTGCCGCAGGGTTTTGTGGATCATGATGCCGGCGGCGGCGGCCTGCAGGCCGGCGGCCAGGGCGTCGTGGACGGCGTTGGTGGTCAGCCAGCGCTCGCCGCCCAGCAGGGGCACCAGGTCCTGCTTGTCCAGCAGGGTCAGCAGGTAGAGGGCGATGGTCAGCAGCCAGAAGAGCACGGCCACGAAGAGCGCGAAGTGGATGGCGCCCTCGTACTTCTTGCAGGCGATGGTGATCCAGAGGGCGGCCCCGGCCAGCAGCTGCAGCACCCGCAGCACCCCCAGGAAGCTGCGCAGGAAGGCCCGGTTCGCCCGCAGGGAGCCCCGCGCCGCCGCCTGCGGGGGCGGGTGTGCTGGCGGGGGCGGGTGCGCGGGAGGCGGTGGGTAGGGTGGAGGGGGCATAGCAGGCGGCGAGAGGTCAGGATCCTGGCAGGGACAGCGTTGACCGTCTAAAGAGACAGCCCAGCGAAGATCTGAGGAAAGAGTCCTGTCCGTGCACAAAGTTTCCGAGAAGAGCCAACACCACCAAATCTGAACTAGTTGTCTCTGCAAACAGCACAGCAAGAAGAGATTGATACAGCGCCAAACTCCGAGCAGAGATGCCCAGCAGCCTCCGGTGAGAAGGGAGCGGCCCCAGAGAACACCCCCTCCGACCAGACAGATGTCCCTTTGGAGAGGAGAGAGGGCCGCCCCGGACGGGCGCTCAGGAAGCGGCGTTGGCTTTTTTTTTCTTGTTTGATGGGCTGGAGGATCTTTTCTGTCAGTTACCAGGGCGCCCTCGGTTCCTTCCTCCCGCCCTCTCTCTCTCTCTGTGCAGCTGTTGCTGCCTAGAGTGGGGCCTGTCCTGCCCCTGTAACCCAAAGCCTCGCCCCCCCTGACATCACTGCTCGCGTAACCCACTCTGCATTCTTTAAAAACATCTGGCAGCGGCAGAAACTGTTTCCTCTGGCTGTTTTCTGCTCCCATTCATTCCATCCCAGTTTTTTCCCTTTCGGAACTCTGGTGCATTTGCAGGCAGAGTCAATGGCACTGGTTGTTCGAGGCTGCGAAAGGCAAAAAAAAACCTACAGAAAACTTAAACTTCATTGTGCTGCAAAACAGCACTCATCGACAGCGAAAAGAAATGGGACAAAATAGCACGCAAGGCACACAATGTAAAAAGAAGTTCTCTCCAAAAGAGTTTTTTTTTTGCCTTTCTTATAAAATCCCATATTCTGTATAAGAAACTTTATACCAAAATAGCTGCCTTTTTTGGGCGTCTACTTTGGAAACAGGGTTCCTGAACAAGCAGCTGCAAAGGTGTCTCCTTGTCATGGTTGAGCCCTTCACCCGTTCCTGAATGCATAGCCAGCAGCATGTGTTTGCTGGATATGAAGCCCATATTTATACAAATAAAAAATAAAATCAAAGTCCCAGAAGGGAAAGTTCGGTTGGCTAAAGAGCCAAGAAGACTGGTCGAAGAAGCACAAACGCCACGGTACTGATCAACCCAGGTTTATTGTGTCACAACAGTATATTTCAAAATCTATCTTTTGCTACTATCCTTTTATTTGCGCCAGCTGCTTCCATACTAGTATTTGTTATTCGTTAAGTTGGTCTTTGCAAATCTGAGCAAACTGTTTTGATCTGGTTAAATCGTCCCACTGCTGATTTCACACTATTCTATTTATTTCCTGTCATACATACATAGAAACACAGTTTGTTGACTGCATGTGACTATTGGATGCAGCAAGTGATTTGCCAGCTAGCATGGGGAACTAGGCCTACAAGCATTAGAAATGCAATAGGTCTCGCAGCATTAGAGTTAGTGCTTTTAGAATTGTTTATGGGTTTTTTTTTAAATCTTTAGCATGAGGTTGAGGGTGAGTGAGGGTGAGGGGTTGAGGGTGAGTGAGGGTGAGGCTGAGGGGTTGAGGGTGAGGGTGAGTGAGGGTGAGTGAGGGGTTGAGGGTGAGTGAGGGTGAGTGAGGGGTTGAGGGTGAGGGGTTGAGGGTGAGTGAGGGTGAGGGGTTGAGGGTGGGTGAGGGGTTGAGGGTGAGTGAGGGTGAGGGGTTGAGGGTGAGTGAGGGTGAGGGGTTGAGGGTGAGTGAGGGTGAGGGTGAGTGAGGGTGAGTGAGGGTGAGAGGGTGAGGGTGAGTGAGGGTGAGGGGTTGAGGGTGAGTGAGGGTGAGGGTGAGTGAGGGTGAGTGAGGGTGAGGGGGTGAGGGTGAGTGAGGGTGAGTGAGGGTGAGGGTGAGTGAGGGTGAGTGAGGGTGAGGGTGAGTGAGGGTGAGTGAGGGTGAGTGGGGGTGAGTGGGGGTGAGTGTGGGTGAGGGATTGAGGGTGAGGGGTTGAGGGTGAGGGGTTGAGGGTGAGTGAGGGTGAGGGGTTGAGGGTGAGTGAGGGTGAGGGGTTGAGGGTGAGTGAGGGTGAGGGAGGGTGAGGGGTTGAGGGTGAGGGGTTGAGGGTGAGGGGGGGTGAGTGAGGGTGAGGGGTTGAGGGTGAAGGTGAGTGAGGGTGAGGATGAGTGAGGGTGGGTGAGTGTGAGTGAGGGTGAGTGTGGGTGAGTGAGGGTGAGTGAGGGTGAGGGATTGAGGGTGAGGGGTTGAGGGTGGGTGAGGGGTTGAGGGTGAGTGAGGGTGAGGGGTTGAGGGTGAGGGGTTGAGGGTGAGGGGTTGAGGGTGAGTGGGGGTGAGTGAGGGTGAGGGGTTGAGGGTGAGTGAGGGTGAGGGGTTGAGGGTGAGTGAGGATGAGGGGTTGAGGGTGAGTGAGGATGAGGGGTTGAGGGTGGGTGAGGGTGAGTGAGGGTGAGGGTGAGTGAGGGTGAGTGAAGGTGGGTGAGGGGTTGAGGGTGATTGAGGGTGAGGCGTTGAGGGTGAGTGAGGGTGAGGGGTTGAGGGTGAGTGAAGAATTACAATACAATACAATACAATATACCAAGCCAGCTTCTCACACTAACTTTGAGGAATGTTTACAGTCTATAAAATACACAGAGTGAAGATAATGTATTCCAAATACTCTAAATCTGCTGTTCTCTAAACTATTAATGTATGATTTTGCCCTTTGACATCCATATTGGATTATTTGTTACTTCTTTTCTTCTTTGCTTCTAGAGAAAAATCGGTAAAGAAGGAATTTTATAATGTTTTCCTTTGTATCTTTAACTAAATATAAACCTCTTGCCACGTTAAAAAAAAATATTTTTATTGGAGCAATAATGTAAGGTAGTGGCCTACGTAAAATAGAACAGCACAGCTTAGCTATACATCATGCTCA
Source organism: Lissotriton helveticus (assembly GCF_964261635.1). Lineage (NCBI taxonomy): Eukaryota > Metazoa > Chordata > Amphibia > Caudata > Salamandridae > Lissotriton > Lissotriton helveticus. Next base: position 1,043,028,893 of record NC_136065.1, read on the forward strand.
GCACATTAACTCAGAAAGGGTTACTCGGGTGCAGCACACAAATATGGCCTAAAGCACGAGTTTTGCAAATGGATAAAACAATGCCCCTCAACTCCCACTAAGCAACCCCCATCCAGCAGCCAAATAGCATCATATTAGTACCCAAGCTACCTCCTGCCACGTTAATGAGGGTCCTTCGTATTGTTAATTATGCGGTGGCAATGCTGTCATGGAGTAGCACGAATGGCCATGTAAACATGTGTATTAAATAAAAAACCGTGGCTTTATGATCATGACAACACCTGGCACTGGAAATAGATAGCCATTAGGCCTATATTCCTAAGAACGAATATTTGAATGACTCATGCACTCTGACGAACGGCTATTACAAAACAGGTCATGCAATGGAAATCGTTGCATAAGAATGCACTTCACCTCTCTGTACCCATCGACACCAGGTTCACTTTCAGAGCAACTTATCTAGCAGGGCTTGTCGTGCTTGGAAGTAAAGGTGGGCAAGAAAAGCAGGTCTCGCGGCTGGCTCGGGCCCGATGTCTAGCTCTGGCTCAGCCATTTTCTCATGGGAACTGACGAGCCAAAATAGCGCCAATCCAAGCATTCCAGGCGCCGAACGTTCCATCCCTATTGCCTTTAAGGAAACAAAATACTTTAGACGCAGGACAGATAAGCACAAGACAAAAACGTTCTTGTTTTGCTGTGTATGGTTTCATTGGTATTGCGTTTACTACCCCCGACGACTCGGCTAGAACCGAATTAAGCGACACGTTGCGTTAAAGCTGATAATCTAATGTTACCGAAAACAAATATGAAAACTGTTACTGTTATCGTCTAGATCAATAAAGAGTCATAGGAGCTTGCCGTCGTAATGGAGGAGTGGGAGGATGTATCACCACGCCAGGTTTGCGTTTCTAAAAATAAAGGTGAATAAAACAAACCCAAATAGGTTGTAGATTGTTATTCGGTATATAATTAATTAAAACAGAATGGGGTTTACTAACGGGCGAGAAACGCTTCCTTACCGGAGAAAAAGATATTCCGTTCTATGTATGACAACCTCCGGGAGCCGCATAAAGGATGAGTGATGGCGTCCCGCAGCCGTTGGCAATACGAAATGACCCAATGTGCCGCCATCTGTCTCTTTCTATAAGGGCCAATCGTTATGGTTAAAGCAATGCTGAGGTAGCTAGAACGCCGCCCCTAGGGGGGATATCCCTTTAACAGGCGATAGTGAGGACCAAATAGTAAATGAAAACGCCTAGTAAACACGCCTGTTAGATGACGTATTGATGATATGGAAACGCCTCTAGAAACAAAGTAATTGATGTAAACCTAAAAAAACGGGAGGCGGTAACGAAATAAACTGATGCACTGGCGTGCACCGCAAGTCGTGCCACAACTGCGCCCCAGTGTGATGCCCACTAAGCCGCATGGTTGAAAAATGATAACAAGAGGCAGGAGAGAAAGAAAACAAGACGGACGGACGGAAGAGAGGGGAGGGGGGAGGAGAAATGCGACACGGAGGGAAGGGGAGGGGGCGGAGCGGGTTAAATTATACAAACAAAAAACAAGCCTTTCACCGTAACACGGCGGGCAGGGGAGGGGGCGGGCAGGGGAGGGGGCGGAGAGGGGAGAGGTGCGACACGGCAGGCAGGCAGGGGAGGAGAGTAGGGGAGGCACGGCCTAGCGGCAGGCAGGCAGGGGAGGAGAGGAAGAGGGGGGAGGAGAGTAGGGGAGGCACGGCCTAGCGGCCGTGCAATCAAGTAGTGAGGGGGCGGAGCTGGGGGAGGCTGTGAGAGAGAGTAGGCAAGGCTGGGGGCATGTGCACGCGCATTTAAGCTCAATGCGCATGCGCATTGAGCTTAAATTTCTCGTGCACTGCAAGGAATCGCCACGATTCCTTGCAGTGTGGATAAAGAGCGGATAAGTGCCAATACTCTCGCCTTGCTCGATGCGCATGCGCATCGACAGGCGAGACCTAAAAAACTGTCTGTTGTACCTGTTATGCATACCACGATAGGCTCAGTGTGAAATTAGAATGTGTAGAATTAGAAGGTAGAATGTGCACTGTGTATTCTACTGTGTTTTTAGGTCGAGCCTAGGGACAGCACGCATGTGCTGCTCGCTCTGCGAGGCATGCTGTAGTAGGGTATGCTGTGGACGCCTCGTTCACTCTCTGCCCATATTTGTCATTGGCTTTGTGTCATTGTCCTTCTTAAATGCCGGTTTCTGATTGGTAAATAGGCTTTTTAGTCCCTCATTAGTACCGCCTTGTCTCCATTTGTTACTGCCCATAAGGACTGGACCTTTTACTGGTCATGCTACACGGTCTGCTTTATCGTGGCTAAGAGCACTATTTTGTTTATTCTTTTTTTATTTGTAGTGCTTTCTGCTTTCACTTTAGCAGCAGCGCTTGTTTATTTATTTAATTCAATTGCAGCGCGGTCCGCTCGCTTTAGTGGCCCGCTTGGTTATTTAATTCATTTGCTGTTTTCTTCTGCGTGAGGGGCACAGACAGGGCTAGAGTCAGGCAACTTACCCAAGGCTTGGTTCTTCCACCACCGGATGTACTCTCTGTTTACTTGAAGTAAGGTATCAATGCACAGTGCTTTAAATGGGCCGGTACTCACCGGTACTGAATACCGGCACTTCTGACATTTATCACTCTGAGTACCTGCACTTCCCTACTGCAGAGGAGAGTTCCGGTACTCATGAAAAGGTAGGCTTATTGACTGAGAGTGCTAATGAGCAGGAGTGGAACGTGTCTGGCAGCCAAGGCGCCCCTACTGTAGCCCCGATTTGAGCCCCAGCTGAGCTATTCAGCAAGGCTCGTTTGCATAATGTCCGGTGCTCACCATCACGCTGTGTTTGACAGATCAGGGTCCGTTCGGATCCTGTACTGTTAATCACATTCACACTATCCTGTGCATTTGCGCAAACACAGGAATCTTGGCAGTCCCCTGGCAGTGGCAATTACAAAAGCCATGGTGAAGAGTATAACATGGCTTTTAACATACCAGAGTCTTTTGTGTGTCTGCTTATGTGTGTGTGTTTTCCTGCATTTGTATGCCTGTTTTTTGTAAGAAAACAGCGAGAGAAAGAATTAAGACACCCTCAGGAGGTATTTTAAAGAAAATGGGTGGCACTTTGTGTGTACATGTCTGCTCAGCACCAAAGGTTCATAAATAATGTAGTAGGGAGGGTTGGTGTGTGAGTGGATGGATGGATGAGTGAGCAGGGGGGTGAAAGAGGGTGGATGATTGGATAAAAGGGCAGATGATGAGTGTGTAAGTGAAAGATTGGATGGATGAATGAAAGGGAGGGAGGATGGATGAAAGGGTGGCTGATGGATGAGTGAAAGGAGGGATTGAGTGAAATGGTGATTGGAATGAAAAGGTGGATGGTATAAAGGTGTGAAAGGGTTGATGGATAGATGAGCGTAAGTATTGATGGATGAGTGAAAAGGTGGATAAAGAGATGGATGAGTGAAAGGATGAATGCCCACTTTGAAGAGACCCACTGTAGGAGAGTGGGATCTGCTTACTATGGTTACCCCCATTTTTTGCTGGTGTTTCACTGTTTTTCGACTTTAGTCTGGCTTGGGCCCTGCTAACCAGGACCCCAGCCTAGCTGCTTCCTCTCTAAATTGATTGCATGTACATTAGGTACACTCCAGATTGGTTACTGGGTTACCTTTGTGAGTCCCTAGTATATGGTACCTTAGGTACTAAGGACATAAGTACCCCCAGAGGTCTACCAGGGGCTGAAGCATGTATTATGCCACCCCTGGGAAGCCTTCCAAAATGGCACCACAGGCCTGCTCCTGCAGCCTGGGTAAGGTGTTGCATGCACCCCTTACTAAGATATAGGTTACCTATATCTACCTTATATCACTGACATATATAAACCTATAAGTCCCTCCTATGGCAGGCCTTAACAATCCTGAAGGCAGAGTGCTAGGTTTTGTGTGAGAGGGTGCCAATGCATGAGCAGGACCATATACTCTTAAGTGCATTATAACCTCGCGGTTAATGCTAACTTTGAAATGGCTGCATGGAAACATGTCAGGTTTTGTGCCAAACACTTTGGAATCCTACCCCCTCGCCAGTCCTGGCTGCGGGGGTAGAATTCCACCCTTCTAGAGGGAGAGACGTGCACACTGACCTAACCGGTAATAGTTTAAAAGAACCCCAGCATCACAAAATGGATGCTGCAGCCACAGACACAAGTCTGACCTCCTGCTGCTGGACAAAACTCCCAGACAGGTTTTAGTGTATTAGGGCTGGGTGGGTGCATTGAGAGAATGCTTTTCAGACAGTGCTGGGGGCACACTTGGTGTCCCTGTGCATATCCCAGTTCACACTGGTTGCAGGGGCACTCAGCCCCTGCTCTGGCGCGAAACTGGACAAAGTGAAAGCGGTGTAACCACCCCCACCCTGGGTCCTCCCATAGGTGGGACCCTAGAGTAAGTCCAACCCCTAAACTTAGTATAAGTATATGAACCCTGTCCTTAGGACATTAGAATACCCTGGACGAAACTCTGCAACATATATCCTGGACCTTCGACATTCTATTTCGACTAGAAGACGGAAGAATCTCCCTTGGGGTCATGGAGTGACACCGCTGTTCAAACAGGCACCAAAGAAGTATCTTGCCGGTCGGCTTTTCCGAGGCTCCCGCCGGATCCTGAAGCTTTTGTGACACAGGACACAGACTTACAGACATCTCCGAGGTCGACACAAGATCACAGCAAAGCTGAGACCTGTAGCAATCACAAGAGACGTGAGACCGGAACTCCTGGACACTGTGCACATTTGTAAGTGCATCAACTTCCTGAGCTTTCCCGAAGTTGTGCATTGGGGTACTTGTAGTCCGAGCACCATCTGCACCGAAGATTGTGGGCCTACACTCCACGAGTGTTCCCTGGGCCCGCTTCTAGCATTTCCGCTCAAGGCTCCTTCGCGATCCCTGGTCCGTCGACTGGTGGGTCCCCACGAAAGTAACTCTTCTGTTTCTTGGGCTTTCCTGGTTGCTCCAGACATGCCTTGACTCCCCTCCAAAGGGTAAGTCCCTCAGACCTTGCTGGTATGCACAGAAGCCAATCTTTGCCTTCTGCATGGGTTGCCGTTGCCAAGGCTTCTTGGGTCCAATCCGGAAAACGACACTGCAGCACTCGACATCCTTCGTGGGACAGCTTGAATCCAGCTCCTGGTCATTGTCATCACCTTCTGGTCCTCGTGGCTGAAGAGTCAAGCTTCACCTTCTTCACCTGAAATCACCCGACACTGGTTGGCATCTTCTCTTCGCCTTCCTGGTCACTGGCTAGTGACCCAGACTCTGTCCCCTCTGATTTCAGGTTCTTCTCGACTCCGATTCCAGGCTTGGATCCATGCGGACACTACTTTCCAGTTGGTCGCCTGTAGCACTTTTCAGCAGCTCGCCATTGAAAACGACGACGAAACCCGACATCAAAAGACACCTATGCATCCGGCTTCCCTGGGTGAGGTAACTCAAGTACTCCGGTGCTCCCGTGGGTGTTGACTCTAGAACCTCCTAGTTCTAAAGGGGTTTCCTCCCGTGGGTGTTGACTCTTGAACCTCCTAGTTTTAAAGGGGTTTGCTCCAAGTTCTTTTCTAAGTGTCCTTAATCTGTAATTTTCCAACCGCGACTTTCCCCATAGAAGTTAATGGTGATTCACGGCTGTGTTTAGACACTGCACGTGTTCCCCGTGGGTCACCTGTGTCACTACCTTGGGTGGTTCCTGGTGGCCCCAGCGGTTCTAAAGGCAGCATATGCCAGGCCAACTTCTCACATCCCCCCAGTTTTTTTACTCCACCTAAAGCCCTGGAAACAACACCATGTCACTGTCACCTCACGTGCTGGCACTGTGCATCAAGCATGACTCATGACTTTTAAGTTTTCAGATTGCTTATGTGCAGGGGCATAGTGAACCCTCCCCCACCCCACCCCACCCCATGCTTTAGGAACTACAGTGAGGGTGAAGTTCTTGATGGGCCTCTTCTGTCTGCAACTCTGGAGACAAAGGCTCCACTCATAATGTGAAAAGGTGGGTGAGTAAATAAGTGAAGGAATGTGTGAATGGTTGGATGGATTCGTGAAAGGATGAATGGATGGATAATGAAACAAAGGATGGATGGATGAGTGAGTGGAAGGATGGATGAGAGAAAAAGTAAATAGATGGATGTATGGGTGGATGGGTAGATGGATGGGTAAAGGGGTGGATGGGTGATTGAAAGGATGGTTGGATGAGTGAAAGGGTAGATGATGGGCAAGTGAATTGGTGGATGGATGGGTAAAAGGATGGATGGATTGATGAATTAATAAGTGAAAGGGTGAAAGGATGGATGAGTGAAAGGGTGGATGTGAGGATTGATGAGTGAGTAAAAGGGTGGGTAGATGGACAAAAGGATGAATAAATTAGTGAAGAAGTGAAAGAGTGAAAGGGTGGATGGATGAGAGAACAGATGGATGAGTGAAAGGATGGGTGAGTAATCGGGTCAATGGATGGATTTATGAATGGATGAGTAGATGGGTGGGTGGGCGGAAGGATGGATGGATAGATAAGTGAAAGGGGGATGGAGAGAGAAAGGGAGGATGAATGACTGAAAGGGTGAATGGGTGGAAGGATAAGTGACTGGGTGGATAGATGAGTAAGTGAAAGGATGGCTGGATGGGTGAAAGGGTAAATGACTGGATGGATGAGTGAATAGATGGATGGGTGGAAGAGTGGATGGATGAGTGTACGGATGGTGGGGTGAAAGGGTGGATGGATCAATAATGGATGGATAAGTGAAAGGGTGGATGGAGGGATGGATGAGTGAAATGATGGATGGAAGTATACATGATGGATAGGTTTGTAAATGGTTGAATATATTTGGATATAGATGGGCATACAGATAGAAGGACAGAATGAATGGTGAAAGACTGAATGATAGATAAAAATGATTATACCTTGCAGCACCCATTATCTAAAGTAAAATATCCTATACATTGACTTTCACATTTATATGAGTCATTGTCTCTATATGATGTGTGTGTGATGTAACGCACTCCAACGTCCTGCCCTACATACTTGGAATGACTAACACTATAAAAGAAATGAAATACATTTGAGAGAGGGTCTATGTGAAGAGGAGGGTCACTATTGGAGGGTGTAGCAAGGCTGGATGGGCGGGACCGGGCATTGGGTGATTCCCTGGGAGGCTGGAAAGCAGGGTCGGCGGCGGTTTTGTTATTGGGGGCTGGCACTGGAAAGTTCCTTGTATATCCAGTAGTTTTCAATCACCAAAAAAAGTGGCCTCACTTATATTCAGGTGTGGTTCGCCATTGTCTGGTGACTAATACCTGCTGGAGCGAGATGCGAGTTTAGAATTGTCTAAGGTAGCAAGCTGCGGGCATACTGAAAAATGTTAAGTGCACAATTGTCTCCAACTAATATAAACTTATTTTGACTTGTACTTAAGTGGTTGTCTATTTACTTACTTTTATATTATTGCGCGACCTCCTCTGATGTGTCTGTAAAATGTACATTTTGTCCCAAAGTTTTGTCCTGAATTTTGACCTCCTGTCCTGAATTTTGTCCTGAATTTTGACCCTGTGTCCTGAATGTTTACACTCACCGTCCTGAATTTGCAGCCAAGCCAGTTGGTCACCCTACTGTCCACAATAGCTGTCAAAAGATGGGGCGGATGAAAGTGTTGGGTCATTTGTTTCCACTCCTGGAGGAGGAGCGGTCATGATAAATACCCAAAGAGGCTCTTTCTGGGACAGAAGCCCAGAAGGCCGAGGCAGAATGCTGGCGTGGTGTACAGCAGCCTGGTGAGTAATCTCTGACTTCTCTGGGGGCCCTCTTGCACATGCGCCGACTTCTAAAAATTGACTCCTTGCGCTGAGGGAGGGATGCAAGAGGCAGGAAATGGGGGTCATTTTACAACAATGCCTGTCACCGGTGATACCGTCCTCACTAGGCTGCAGACAGACGTGTGCCCAGCGTGAGAGCAAAGACAGTGCTGGATGGAGTTCAGGAAGAAAGAGTCCGAGTCAGAGCGGGGCCTCGGGGGTGAGACCGCCCGCACACAGCTACGTGAATATTGGTCAGGAGTCTGCCAGTATTTCCGAAGGACTGCTTAAGCGTGGGAAGAAACGTTCACGTGCATCACCTCACCTGACGTGCTTGTAGTGCTGGGACAGTCAGTCACTGTCACATCACACTCCATGGGGGGTGGGGGGGGGAGCTTATAGCGAGACACATATCTGTTCGGTGCCCCCCCCCCCCAACTTATGGAGGAAGTCACATTTTAAACGATTTTTTAAATCAGATTTTCGGCCGTGCTCTGGCACCGAAGCAGCAGGCTTACCTCTGTGTGTCATCCAGCCCACTTGTGACGCAGTTACACTTGCAATCAATACATACAAGAGTAGTTCACTTGGATCATTGTGAGCGACATCCCACCTTACCCTTTGGTGATACATGCTCGTTGCCGTGGCATATGCATGACACTGGTATCAGTGCGGGTGACATCCTTCCTCACGTGTTGCTGGTTCAATCACTTTATACCACGGTTTCACAATGATATCAGTGTGAGCACCGCCGTACCCTGGGCTGATACAGGTTCGTTAACTGGTCTCAGTGTGAGCGACATCATGACCAATATGATACTGACTCAATCGCTACACACCTGGGTTTGACACTTATACCAGCGTGAGCAACATCCTACCCTTGCTGATGCGGGCTCGTTGACTTGGCATGACCATGATGGCACTAAAAGCACACTTGCCTCGATGTGTGCGGCATTCAGCCCACTTGCGACACTGGTGCAATCACTACATACCAAGGTTTGTCACTGATATCAGTGTGAGTAACATCCTATCCTACAGGTTCCTTGACGTGGCTTGTCCATGGCACTGGTCTCAGTTCTTGGATTACACACCAGGGATTTAGTCACACCATGGGGCTGCGATGCACTAGTCTCAGTATGGACGTCAGATGACACGTCATTGAGTATGCTGCAACATCTCCACTCGTATTACTCATTGGCTACTACCTGATTGGCTAAAGTAGATGCTAACTCCTGGTCTGTTATTTACCTTGTTTTATTGGTAATGCTATCCTTGTACTCTGTTGGTATCTGTAATGCCCCAGCGTAAGTCAGCATTCTAGTGCTGAGCCTGTAACTACACTAAACACCCACCCACCACTGATGTCACTGGTCAGGTGACACAGCTTAAATAAAAGAGGCCGAGCCCACGTGCTCTGGGCCAGTTGCACCATGCATCCAGTGTGTCCTGTGTCAGCGTGATTGCGAGCATGAGGGCCTAGGGCCCACAAGACTTTACAGTATCCATATTAACTCTCTGTAGACATGTATACATCCCTCATCACATGGGGTACCCCCTCCTTGTTCTGTAATCCGTTAACAATCTCCTAGAAACAATATTTCCTCTCTTATGTCATCAGTCAATGAATGGTTGACTCATGCCTGGTGTTCTCTTACTCTCCTCTGTACAGCGCTTTGAAATCGGGGTGGGTGGAGAATTCCCTTTAAATAAACTGATCAACTTAATGAAAAAAAAGTAGTGCTGTCTGATTTATTGGCAAAATGGAACACGGTCTTGAATGCCAAAACTCAGGGAGCGCGGCTGGGAGTCTTCCTTCATTCATCCATCGGGGCTCTTTTGGGTTCTTTCGTATCAAGCCTTTGCAGGTGATAATAATGTTTTTAATAAGAGCGCTTCACACCACTCTTCTGCAGTTTCTAAGCACTGTAAACAAGAGGTTACCGTTACCCAGTTTAAATTTACCGATCTCGTTCGTGATGGAGCAGTGTTTGTTGGAAAGGTCGGTAAAAAGGGTAGGCTTCAGTGCTTCCTTTGTGCCTATTTTTTCACCCTCAGTCTTTGACTCTGAGAAAGAGAGAGAAAGGCAAAAAGAGGAAAAACGAGAAGGAAGAGAAAGACAGGAAAACAGTGACAATGGGAGAAAGCTGGGAGGAAAAAGTACCTGCTGGAGTGACATGAAGAGACAGGGAATGTAGGATGGTGGCAGAACGAAGCATGTGGTGGAATAAAGACTTGGAAGCCTTGGTAATCAGTAGTGCAACAAAAGGCTCCCAAGAAAAACGGTGGCCCCTTACACGTATGTTTGTAACAAATCAACCACTGGGAGACTTACTATCAAAGAAAACCTTAGCAGTCAAGTTAGTTGCTATCTCGGCAATGCAATAGCCCCAGTGCAAGCAAGGAAAATGGCCTCCCTTACTGCTGCATGGGCAATCAAATACAGCAATAATCAGTTTAGTCGGCCATCCAGTTCTCTGACCCCAGTGCCACCATGCCTGCTGCACTATTTACCTACGTCTTTATATCTCGGAGGGACCCCAGCCTTCGACACAGACCTAATCCAGTTAATGACTTACCTCGAGTCAGTCTGCTAGTACAATTACGTTTGTTCAGCAATAGAGTGTCTAAGCTACTTTTCCGACTGCTTTTCTGGAGAACAAGACTCCAGTTTTTTTTAAAGCAGAGACAGGCAGGCAATAAGGAAATCTAGTGATTTTCTGACAGGTCAGAAGCTCGGATATGCTGCTATGTCACTTACGTTGCCAAGCCCCTAATGGACTTTCAGAGGACGTTGAACTTTTGCAGAGAATATCGCAAAAATATCAATTCAATAAATAGTTGTTTCAGGTTTAGAAACATAACACACTGCATACAACGTTCGAGAATAGCATAGCTACTCACTACAGAAGAAGGACAATAACATCATAGGTTCCTATGATTTTCAGCCTCACAAGTGTAATACATATATAATACACTTCACATTACAGAAGACTCATTTCGATTTTCTAAAGTGCAATGGGTTCAATAAACCGACAGTATCTCTCAGTTTCACGCACTGACTACAGGTCAGATGTACTTACAGGTTCAAAGGGGGACAACATAATACTATATGTTCAGCTCGAAGCTAGATTTTACCGCCTTGTCTCCGTTTGTTACCACCCATAAGGACTGGACTTTTTACTGGTCATGCTACACAGTCTGCTTTATCATGGCTAAGAGCAGTATTTTTTATTTGTACCGCGGTCCGCTTTCACTCTAGCGTCCACGCTTGTTTATTTAATTAATTAATTTGCAGCGCGGTCCGCTCACTATAGAGAGGCCGCTTGGTTATTTAATTAATTTGCTGTATTCTTATGTGTGAGGTGCACAGGAGGGGCTTGAGCCAGGCACGTCACGCGAGACTTGGTTCTGTTGTGGTGAAAGGCAGGCACTTTTATATGGACAAGCATTTGCAATGCAATAGGGCTCGCATTTACGCGAGTTTGAGCTGTTGACATTGCAATTTTTGTTTTCATTTTTAGCATTGTCATTTACAATGCCAATAGCTTAAATTTGTGAAAATGCTAGACCTATTGCATTGAAAATGCTTGTTTTTTCTTCAGTTTTATATAGCGTTAACTTGACCTGAAGGTATCAGAGAACTTTACATGAGCACCAGTTGCTTCACAGACAGACCCATTCATTTTTTGGCACATGGAGATTAAGTGATTTGCCTAGAATCACTGGATGTTTGAGCCTCCCACCAGACTTGCGTCAGAGCTGCACTGTTTGCTCCACAATTGCAGATCTGCAATCAAACACAAACTGGAGAATTTTGACACTATCACCCACCACAATCTTGACATGTTCTTCCTCACTGAGACCTGGTTTAACGACTCCTCTCGTACTTTGTTTGATCTTCTAGTACCCACTGACTACTCTATTATCAGGAATGACAGAACAGACTAAATTGGGGCGGGGGCGCTATCATCTTCAGAAACTCTCTTCAAATTAAAGCCTTTCCTACCACCTTCTTCTGTACATTCGAATGCCTATCCCTAGAACTTCAAGTACATCACGGCTCACCCTGCAGTTCCATACCATCTACCACCCGCCGGTAACTGCTCTTCCTTTCTAGATGAACTTACCGACTTCATCAGTGACCAATATTCTCAAAGTGACAGACAGATCTTCCTGGGGGACTTCAATCTCCACCGGGGCTCTTTGGAAGACTCAGCTGCCAACAAGCTTGCCACTTTTCTCTCAGCCAATGATCTTTTCCAACATTACTTAGAAATTACACACTCCAAGGGCTCAATCATGGACCTTGTTATAGCCAAAGCAGACCTGCTTCCTTTTGCTCCCCCATCCATGTAGACTGTTCTGATCACTTCCTCATTCCCTTCTGTTTTCACCTATCGCACGTTATAACTCTTGGCCAACATAAACGAGCTTCTACCTGGTTCTGCAACACTAAAAACATTGATCTTGACACTCTTTGTGATTCTGCTTTGCTTGCACTTCCTAGTCCAGACCCTAACGTGGATGTCAATGATCTCACTACACATTGCCTCTCAGTCCTTGCAGTCGAAATTGAAAATGTCGCTCCACTCCAAAGCAAAAGGAAAACACCCACCCATTCAGCACCTTGGTTCACTAAAGCTCTCTATGATGTAAGGGAGAACCTTAGAATCTTGGAGAAACACCTCCAATCTTTCTCTTTTACGTTCAGCAAGATCCAAATACCACAATCCCATCTTCCACAAAAAAGCATCATATTTCAGATCCCTCCTTAACTCAGCCAAAAACAGACCCCAAAAACTTTTTGACCCCATCAAAAACCCAAACTGCTCTCCTCTAACCATCAAGCCTGAGGATTCCACAAAGAAAGAAGCAGAATTCGCTATATTCTTTGAGGAAAAGGTCAAAGCACTGGTGGATCAGATTACCCACCCCCATTGAGTAGCGAAAATCCTTAGTCACTTGGCAGAACTTCAACGCCATCTCAGAAGATGACCTCCTCAAATGCATCCTCGAAGCTAAACCCTCCAACCATTCTTCTGACCCCATCCCTAGTGACATCACCATTTACTTCTACACCCATACTCTCTCTTACTGGACCAGGCTAGTTAATCTCTCCCTCAGTCAAGGCTCCCTCCCTGTTGCCCTCAAAACAGGACAGGTTACCCCACTTCTAAAAAAAAAAAACAAGAGCTGATGCAAACAACCTCAACAACTTCCGCCCCATCACCAACCTCCCTTTTCTTTCGAAAATCACAGAAAAATGTGTTGCAAAACAACTTTCCCTACACATTATGGACAATAATCTCCTTTACATTTTCCAGCCTGGCTTCATTCAAAATTGCAGCACTGAAACAGCCCTGCTGCAAGTGATTGATGATGCGCTGCATATAATTGACTCTGGGGAATCGTGTCCTCTGATTCTTCTAGACCTCTCTGCAGCCTTTGACACTGTTAACCATAACACCCTCCTTAACACTCTTCAACAGAGAATGGGCTTGGAAGGCACAGTGCTTAAATGGTGTGCCTCTTTTCTCTCCGACAGATCCCAAATGATCAAGACAGCGAACAGTCTGTAGTCTCCATTTGCTGTAGGTCAAGGCAACCCTCAAGGTTATATTCTTGCATCCACTTTGTTTAATCTATACCTGGAACCATTAGGGAACCTCCTAAGTAAATCTGGGATCCATTACCATCTTTATGCGGATGACACTCAAATCTACCTTAAGGGGTCTTCCGCACACAATCTCTCACTACTCCACTCCACTCTCAACTCTATTCACAACTGGATGTGAGCTCACCAACTCATTCTAAATCCCCCACAACCAAATTCCTCCTCCTCTCTAACTCTCCCTCCCTGCCTCCTGTTCAATCTTGGATGGATCAGCTGAACTTACTCCACAACAAACCCATCATTGTTGACAGCGCCAAATCTCTAGCTGTCATACTTGACAAAAGACTCAACCTAAACTCCCACATCAACTCTATTGCTAAGAACGCACGTTACAAGTTGCGCCTTCTGTGAGGGATTTGCAGGTTCTTCCCGGAGAAAGACCTAAAAACCTTGGTACAATCGCTGGTTCTCTCCAGACTGGATTACTGCAATTCTCTTCTGACCGGCCTGCCCAAATCCCAACTCTCCCTTCTCAAATCCATACTCCATTCAGCCGCTCGCTTTATTTCAGGATCTAAACGAAGCAACCACATCACTCCTATCTTGTCTTCTCTTCGATGGCTTCCCATTGAGGCAAGATCTATTTACAAAAATGCCTGCATCCCCCACAAAGCCATGCACACGTTCTCCCCTCGTTACCTGGTGAATAAATTGAAATTGTCTGGAGGCTCTAGACCTTCTTGCAATGCAGGAATGTTTCTGCTTGAACCCCCCTCCTTCAAAAGGGAAAGATCGATGGCGCAATCCTTCTCAGGTAATGCGGAACACGCTTCCTCCATTGCTCCGTGCCACCTCCTCTAACCAGATCTTCAAAGCTGACCTCAAATCTCTTCTCTTCCAAAGACACTCTCAGAACTAATACTTTCATTCTCAGGCCACTCTAGGAAGTTCGCTCTTTATTGTAAATTTGTATTTTTTTTCTGTACATTCCTCACCCTTGCTTGCTGTGTTGATATTGTGTTTGTGTACATTACCACTTTTAGTCTTCTGTTTATTTTTGTAACGTTCTATTGTGTAACACCTTTCTAATTTAATGTAACTGGTCCTATTGTACAGCGCTCTGACACCTTCGGGTAATGTCCGCGCTATATAAATATGCACTAAAATAAAAAAACAAAAATAAATAAAAGACTCGAACCTGGTTCCCCAGCTTTAAGGTCGACCGCCCTAGCCGCTAAGCCACATCCTTTCCCCAGGTTCAGCGGCTCGTTCAGAGTGTGGCAGCCGTCTGCCATTTCTTCCCAACTCCTTGTGGGCCTTCCGAATCTTCAATTAAATGCTCGTTACTTGAAGCCTGCGAGTTCATCTGTTCTTCAGAGGATTTCTCTACAGGTGGCGACCAGTTATATATCCACCCACTCCCCTGGCCCACCTAGGAGAGAAGCTCGCAGGCAACACTGGTTGTCTATTTTGACATCCAAGCCAGGTAACTTGAGGGATGTAGGGATGTGGTGTCAGGTCGAGTGCTTCAGGACTGAAAACAGAGAAAGGACTGTGGAAATGAGTGATGAAGAGTCAGCGAAGAAACATATACACTTCAATAATAAAGGGACATATGCGAACATTATCTAAGCATAAGAACATTTCACAAACAAGGTACCGTGGTATTTTCATAATCAACCGTCTCTGTCGTATATATATACATTTCGTCACAGAGTAAACTAGAATATTGGACATTTCTCAAATACTGCAACCAGAGTCACAGACTGCAGAAATAACGTCACTGAAAACTACCGCTGCCCCGAGGAACCTTCTTCTAAAACAAACGAAATCTCAATTTGAAATGCAGTCTATGTTTCCCCAAAGTCTTTTTGAGATAGCCATAGCATTCTCTAAGTTACCGCTTCCCGTCTTCGGGACAGCCACAGTAACATTTATTTTAAAAAACAACTATTACTGACTAGACAGAGGAGACTCTGCGAGGAGACGAGAACAGGTGATTAATGCAAAGCCTCTTGTTGAACACCCAACCCTGCACTTAAGGGAAACATGTAATTATGAATTGTTATGTATTTCTTTTTTCCCCGCCCCCACACAGCATTTTACACCTTTTTATCTGAAGGACAAAACTAAGCAGCACTGGAGAGGGCGTTGCTGTATCATCACCAGGATTTAACAGTCTATTAATTATTTTGTATTAGTTTCTTTTTTTAATTCGTCTGTTCTTACCGTTATCCAAACCTTTCATGTCATGTTCACCTGACATATTTTTCTTTTTTTTTTGTTAATTGAACTAGAGCGCCCTACGGCAGCGTAATAAAACTTGAGGCCCCCCTGCAAAGTACATGGAGGGCCCCACTCCGTAGTCAGCCAGGTACTCTCAGGCCAGGGTACTGTGCTGAGGGGGAGGGTGGGGCCCTGGATCTCGGGGCGCCCCACACTGCAGGGGCTTATGTTACGCCACTGGCGCCTTAACAATAATGGGCTCTGGAGTAGTTTCTGGAGTAGATCCGAAAGATCTTCCGATGGATCCCCACCAAAACCAGGAAGACGGTCACCCAGGCACTCGTCACCAGGCGACTGGACTACGGGAACACCCTCTATGCGGGAACCACAGCCAAACTACAGAAAAGACTACAGCACATACAGAACACCTCCGCACGACTCATTCTGGACATCCCCCGCCACAACCACATCTCCGCCCATCTGAGAGACCTGCACTGGCTCCCCGTCAGCAAGAGGATCACGTTCAGACTCCTCACCCACGCACACAAGGCTCTCCACGACCTGGGCCCCAAGTACCTCAACAACCGCCTCACTTTCTACACGCCCACCCGCCAGCTCCGCACGACCAGCCTCGCCCTCGCCACAGTCCCACGCATTCGCAGAGCCACCACCGGAGGACGATCCTTCTCCTACCTGGCAGCCAAGACTTGGAACTCCCTCCCCTTCCACCTACGGCTGACCCAAGACCATCTCTCCTTCAGGAAGCAACTCAAGACCTGGCTTTTCGAGCAGTAACGGACCCCTCCCCTCCCAGAGCCTTGAGACCCTAGCGGGTGAGTAGCGCGATTTATAAATCTGATTGATTGATTGATTGACTAGCGTAGACATAGCATAGCTGGGTACTTTTAGTGCTAAAACAGAATAAACTCAGTTGAGTCCAACCTGAGCTTAGGTGTAGATCTTTAGACCCTAGTTTTTAGGGTAAACCGGCTTCCTTGTCAAGAAGGGGAATAATCTCCTTTATAGTCAAACATACTCCAAAAGGTACATTGTGTCTTTCCACCTAAACGAGCCCACTCCTTGCCGCTGATACAGCTACACCTTAACTCAGCTAGGCCGCCTTAAGGTATTTAGGGATCCTTGGCCATGAAGAATGCCACAGACCTGTTAGGGTTATACATTAGGGCAGAAACATTGTAAACAAAGAACCAATGGCGGACTCCGATTGCCGCACTTTCGTCAGTGTGATCCCCAAGTAATACTTTATGTATAGGTTGATAATCGGTGTGCACATTCAGCTCATGCACCCACCGTTGTGGGATGCACCCTGCCAGACAGGAACACAGAACTGTGAGAACAATGGAGCGGTGCACTCCCAAGTCAAGAATTGGGAGTGACCTGCTCTATTGTTCTCAAAATTAGGGCAGGAACACGTTGGCCTTAAAAAGAGAGACGGTTTGAGCCATTGTGCTCAACACACCATCTCGCCTCGGTTTTTACCTGTGTCCCCATTTAATAATGGTTATTCACCGGGGAACCACACAGTATTGTCCAGTAGCTTTTTAACTAAGAACTCTCTCCTGGTCAGAGACATTCAGGAGGTTGAGTCTGCCCTGGTGGCATTATCCTACCGGGGTGTTGAGAGGTTGCAGATGATGAAGCATGACACAAATATGTGTATGAGGTTTCCTCTTCCATAAGAATGATTTTCCCTGCCCTTGGATCTTGGACAGTAAGTTTGTGACATTCAAATTGGACTTTCACTTGTGTGTCTAAATAGGATAACAACTAATCCTTTTCTGCCTATAGCTACTGTACTTATGTTTGGAATAGCTTGCCAGCTAAGTCGACCACAAGGAGATTGTATCTATGCGAGAACACAGTCCTTCCACCAGTTAGTGAAGGCTGAATGGAATGCTTTTCAGCACCTCGGAGAGCCTTGCTGAAGGCTTTTTTAGTCAAGATAGAATCTGGTGCTGTGCTCATCTTGATCTGCAAACTGGGTGAAGGTTCTCTCTCCAATTTGAGAGAGATTTCACAGGTTTTTTATAGTATTTTCAAGGGGATAGGAGCACACTGCCATCACGTCTCAGCGTCATTACCTCTAGGCATCTTGGTCGATGTAGTACATTGTTTTTTACAGTTATAAAAGGCTCCCTTGAGCCGCTTGAGCTGACGATCTTGGGAGCGCCTGCTTGCCCTGAGTGGAATTGTGCCTGTGAAAATTATGTAGCAGTAATCTACTAACTTTTCCCTACTGATGACAGAGGAATCCAGAAACACGTGTCTAGGTATACGCTACTAACAATATGGCATTAGCCAATTATCATTTCAAACATTGTACTGAGCGAAAAACAATGTACTACATCGATCAAGATGCCTGGAGATAATGGCGATAAGACGTGATGGTAGTGTGCTCCTAACCCCTTTCACCGTTTTAAAAGGCTCCTTCGAGCTGCTTGAACTGACGAGCTTGGGAGCACCTGCTTGCCCTGAGTGGAAATGTGCCAGTGAAAATTAAGTGTTAGCATGTCCAGCAACCTACTAATTTTCCCCTACTGATGATGGAGGAATCCAGAAACACGTGTTAGGGATATGCTACTAAAAAGATGGCATTAGCCATTTATCATTTCTAACTTTGTGCTGAGCGAAAAACAATGTACTACATCGACCAAGATGCCTAGAGGAAATGATACTGAGATGTGATGGCAGTGTGCTCCTATCCCCTTTCACTGTTATAAAAGGCTCCCTTGAGCCGCTTGAGCTGACGAGCTTGGGAGCGCCTGCTTGCCCTGAGTGGAATGTGCCTGTGAAAATTAAGTGGCAGCATGTCCAGCAACCTACTAACTTTTTCCCTACTAATGATGGAGGAATCCAGAAACACGTGCCTAGGGATACGCTACTAAAAATACAGCATTACCCAATTATCATTTTGAACATTGAACTGAGCGAAAAACAATGTACTACATCGACGAAGATGCCTAGAGGTAAGGACGCTGAGACGTGATGGCAGTGTGCTCCTATACCCTTACACCATTATAAAAGGCTCCCTCGAGCTGCTTGAGCTACTTGAGTTGATGAGCTTGGGAGCGCCTGCTTGCCCAGAGTGGAATTGTGCCTGTGACAATTAAGTGGCAGCATGTCCAGCAACCTACTAACTTTTTCCCTACTGATGATGGAGTAATCCAGAAACACGTGTCTAGGGATACACTACTAAAAAGATGGCATTAGCCAATTATCATTTCGAACTTTCTACTGAGCGAAAAACAATGTACTACATCGACCAAGATGCCTAGAGGTTATGAGGCTGAGACGTGATGGCAGTATGCTCCTATCCCCTTTCACCATTATAAAAGGCTCCCTCGAGCCGCTTGAGCTGACGAGCTTGCTTGCCCTGAGTGGAATTGTGCCTGTGAAAGTTAAGTGGCAGCATGTCTAGCAACCTACTAACTTTTTCCTTACTGATGACGGAGGAATCACGAAACATGTGTCTAGGGATACGCTTCTAAAAATATGGCAATAGCCAATTATCATTTCTAACATTGAACTGAGAGAAAAATAATGTACTACCTCAACCAAGATGCCTAGAGGTAATGACGCTGAGATGGGATGGCAGGGTGCTCCTATCCCCTTTCACCATCTCTGGGAGTGCCAGCCATTCCCAACTGGGTCGCAAATTGCGACAGCCTCATTAATATGCATGAGGCATGCAATTTACAACCCCATTGGGAATCGCAAACAGTGCCTTCAGACACTGTTGTACATTGGCAATTGCAACTCGCAATTTGGCACAATTTGCGAGTCGCAATTGCCAATGGTTGTGCATCTGGCCCATGGTGAAGAGAGAGTAGAAAGAGGTCAATAAGGTCCAGGTCCCCTCTTTGCCCACAGATGCAACTGACAAAAAGGTAGACTCTAGTCTTAATAAGGCTTTTGCAGCTGAGAATCTTGCACTGAAAGCATGTTTTCATTTGGCCTACTCTGCATAATGTTTTTATCAGAATTTTTGGACTTAGCCCTTTTTGCAGGGTTATCCCCAAACCTTTTGCTTCTTCCTACTATTTTTTACTGACCTGTTGTTGGTTTTAGGACTCTGGGCACTTTACTACTGCTAATCAGTGCTAAAGTGCATATGCTCTCTGTGTAAATTGTGAATATGATTGGTTATTCATGATTGGCATATTTGATTTACTGGTAAGCCCCTAGTAAAGTGTACTGAGTGTGCCAGGGCCTTTAAATCAAATGCTACTAGTGGGCCTGCAGCACTGATTGTGTCACACACATGAGTAGCCATGAAAACGTATCTCAGATCTGCTGCTGCAGTGTCCATGCACAGTTTGTTAACTGCCATGTCAACCTGGCAAGTGCACCCACTTTCCAGGTCCTAACCTTACCATTTCTTACATGTAAGGCACCCCTATGGTAGGCCCAAGGTACCCCCAACCCCTGAGCAGGGTGCAGTGTATGTGAAAGGTAGGACATGTACTGATGTGAGTGACATGTCCTGATAGTGAAATACTACCAATTTGGTTGTTCACCATTGAAAGGCTATCTTGCCCTATAGGATGACATGAGAGTTCATTTGTAACATCTTATAAATATAGCTTCCCATTGGGACAAGATAGAAAGCTAAAGTTTAGTAAGCCTCAACTCAGAATATAAATATGCATCTCTTCGTAAAGATAATTTTTATATTGTGTGTTTAAAAATACAATTTTTAGAAAGTGTGTATTTGTTGCTTAGCCATCCTGTGTTCTTCTGCTGGTTTGTGGATTGACTGTCTGGTTTTTCAATGACAGGGGCTGGGGAAGTTTATCCTCTCAGATGGCCGGCGGGGGGTTGATGTATGTCCTGCCTTTCCTGGATGAGTCAGGGCATGGCTGATTAGACCTGACCTGCATTTAGAGTAGGGGGGGGAGATTTATTTTCACCTGAATGGGCCAGGTATCCCTTCGACAATGCTGTCGCCACTTCCTGCCGGGCAGCTGCACCAGAGAGGACAGAACAGGTTTTGGCTGGGCACAGACACTCTCTGCCTTCAGAGAACAAAGAGATTTACTGTATAAAAAGAAGACGGGCCCAGACCCAAGAACTTTAGACTATTTCTGATATCAAGTGGAACCTTTGCCAAGGAGAAGAGCTGGATAAACTGAGGAGCACCAAACATCGAACCTGTGCGACAAGCCTTCGCGACGCATCTCCCATGGACCAGAATCATCTCGGATAAAGACGCATCACTTCCCCCACAGACCGGATTCGACACATCACTTCTCCTGCATCCAGCAGAACTGTTGCATCGTCTCCCCAAGGTCTCAGGAACTGGTGCATCACTTTGAGTTTCCGATGCTTCCCATCTCTGTGGGTGTTTGGCCTTGTGAATTTTGACGCAACTTCAGGTCCTTTGTGTAAAAGTCACGCATCCATAGTTTTCTATGGTACAAGTTCTTGAAACTTTTTGAAAATCATATTTTTAACTGTGTATGTTGGATTTTTGTTGTTTTGGTCTTGTTAAGTTTAGATAAAGATATTTTATTTTTCTAAACTGGTGTGGTTTTCATTCGTGGTATTTGCACTGTGTTATTGTGAGTGTTGGTGCAAATACATTACATATTGCCTTTGGGATAAGCCTGTCTGCTTGTGCCACGCTACCAAGGGGGTGAGCAGGGGTAATCTAAAGTGTGTATCCCCCTTACCCTGACTAGAAGGAAGGGTCCCTATTTGGACAAAGGTACCTACCTCTAGAGAACCCCATTTATAACATTGGTTGTCAGCGGTGAGGATTTGAACTAGTATTTGTACTTGACCCACAGTGATTGATATACATCACTAGGTTAATCCAGACCACTACGCAACCACAGGCTGTGTTTTGTTTTTGGTTCTATTTTTGATTGAAACATGAAGTATCCATGCACCGTGTCTCTGAATGGTAAACCAGCAAGTGAGGCTGCAGAATTGGAGTTTGAAATTGAAATGTTAAGTAGTTACAAAGTAGATCAACTCAAGCAGTTCTGCAGGAGCTTTGGATGTCCCAGGAGGAGCAATTCTATAAAAAAAGGAGCTACAGAAGGCCCTATGGGCCTGGTGGGAGTCCAGAGAAGCTAGGGAGGCAGATGATGCAGATGTGGATGGGGGTGTGCCAGAAGGGAGCTTTAGGTCTCAGGATCTACCTGTAGAGAAAGTGCCCTCCAGGCTTGGCAGCAGTGTGTCTTCCTCCTGTTTTTCTCCAGAGAAGATGGAAGAGAGGCAGAGGGCCAGGGATCATGAGTTGAAGGTTATTGGGCTTCAGGTGAAGCAATTGGAAATGGAGAACAAAGAAGCTGCCATAGAGAAAGAGAGAATGGCAGTGGAAAGTGAAAAGGCTTATGCCTTGGATGAGAAGAAATTGATCTTGGCACATGAGCTGAGAATGAGAGAGCTTGATGAGGAGCTCAGAAGGCTTGAGGCCATGAGTGTCTTAGCCAAGAAAAAGGAAATATGTGCAGCTCATGAAGTGAGCTTGGCTGGGTTGGAGGTGGAGTCCTGCTCAGATGGTGGCAGCCAAAATGTAGTGTCTAGTGCTGAGAGAGAAGTACACACACACAGGGATGTGATGCCTGACTTGAAGGAAGAGGTTGATATACAACAAGGGGTTCAGAATTATAAGGTAGCTCCAGTGTCTCTGAGGTGGTTTGGGTAACTGGCACAGAGGTTCACATTCCTAGTGGTGGAAG
Organism: Lissotriton helveticus; assembly: GCF_964261635.1. NCBI lineage: Eukaryota > Metazoa > Chordata > Amphibia > Caudata > Salamandridae > Lissotriton > Lissotriton helveticus. The sequence continues at coordinate 1,043,051,300 of NC_136065.1, forward strand.
GGACACTCTACTGACTCTAGAGTTAAGTGACAGAAACAGTCAGACACTGTCTTGCCAGTATCAGGAAGGTGATGTGAAGTACTTGTGTGAGGCACTGGATGGTGAGACAAAGAGTAGTGTGGTCAACGCTTGTGTGAGGCTGTGTGATTCAATAGTTGGAGAGCATATTTTAAGTCCCTGTTTTCCAAAGCTATGCCAAAAGCCGGTGGAGTGTGAGTTCTCTGACCCCAGGGAGCTTGCACTGGAGGCAAACCTTTTGGTGGATTTCAGAGGGTCTGAAGAAGCTTTTGGGAGTGATCCCGAAGGGGTGGCTCAGGTTTTCCCCAACCAAGTGGTTTTCCCCCTCCTGATCTTCTTCCTGACATAACCCCTACCAGGACGACGCCTGACCTCAAGATGACGCCCGTACTTCTCAGGACCGTGGCTACCCCCACCCCACGAACTAAGCTGACTACCCCCGAGTTCACCTTAGCTCTATCACGACTGCGAAATCAGAGCACCATGTCCGACGCCCGGTGGAGCTGCTCTGTTCAGCTAAAGAGGAGATTGGCCTTGGTTCACCCCCTGACTGTCACCTACCCAGCCGGACCTTGGGCACAGTTTCTCTCTATCTCCCGGTCTCACCCCCCCCCTCCTCTGTTTTTCTGCAATTTTCCTTTTATCCTCTCTGTCTATCTCTCTGCCCGATGACCGTTGGAGCTACTTGGCGAGCTTTAGGGGAGACTGGCAGTCGATTACCTCCTCGTGCCGTCGCCGACCCACTCGGTTCCTGGCTGTCTTCCCCCCCCGTCTCTCATTCCTGCTTCCCCCTGTCTTGTCCCCTTTCACTCCTACTCTTTCTAACTTCTGTCCTTTGCCCTCACCTGCCCTCACCTACCCTTTCCCTTTGTCCCCACCCTGTTTGTTTTTTTGGGAACTTCTCCCCTCGCCACTTGAGACTGAACTATATTTGTCTGATGCCCGATGGAGCTACCTGGTTTAGCTATAGGGGAGATGGGCCGTGGATTCCCTCCTTGGTCGTCACCTACCCAGTCAGTCTTTAGACAGACTTCCTTTCGTCTCTCCTTGTTGTCTCTTCCCTTACCCTCCCTTTCTCACCTCCCCTGCCCCTCCACTACTTTTATCTCTCCTTTCTCTCCTCTCCTAATGTATTGCCCATTTTTTTGATGTAATGTGTAATTTCTGTTACATTGTTGGTTCTCATTTACAGCCCTCTGATACCTTCGGGTCTAGCCAGCGCTACATAAAACTCTTTAAATAAATAAATAAAGGGAGGAGAGGTTTGTTTGGAATCTGCATTTAGTTTTGGATGCCTTGACAGGGTCTCTTGCTCAGTTGGATTTGAAGATTTTGGCTGTTCTTTGGTGGCAATTACTTCTGCTAGGTATCTAGGGGAATTGGGGACATTCTTTTGTAAATATCCATTTGTAAGGTTTTCCAGGATAGAATAGTCCTCATTCCTGTGCCGTCTTTTAAGGTTAATTCAGCTTTTCATTCGAGTCAGGAAGTGATTTCGCCCGAATTTTGCACTGCGCCTTCCTTGGACGAGGACCACAGGTTGGAATGTTTGGCTGTTAGGAAGTCTCTCTTGGAGTATTGGGAGAAGGTGAAATCTTTTTGAGGAGGGGATTCTTTGTTTGCAAAATTTGGGCCAGTGAGAAAAGGGGAAAAGCCACCCGCCCAATGTGCTGAGTCACTAGTCTGGTTTAGTTACACACAGGGGCTTTTATACTTAGAGGGGAGGGGTCTGATTGGAGGAAAGGAAGTCTCATGTGAAATGAAGGAAGGCGATGGAGACAAGCTAGGAATAATGCCATTATCGGTAAGTAATGGCAGAATTCTCTTCACCATTAGCATTCCTACTTTGGGTTTATGTATGCATGACACAGAATGAGAAAATCAGAGTCATAGACTGTGTTGCTCAATTTTATTAAACAACTTTGTTCTAGGACACTTGACTGCCAGATAAACACTGACACGGGGATAACGCTGATGACTGTCCTGTGTATTCTGCAGTTTATAGCTTGGTCCACTCCTTCCACTACATCTGCGTACCTGCTATTTGTAGTGCCCCACTTCCCCAGAACTCCTTTATGTGTTTTGGTTGGGGGGGCACCAATGGGAGCAGCCCGCAACTCTGAAGTTAAGCCATGGTCGGATGATGCAGCCAGCCTCCATATTTTAGTTTGTTGTCTGTGGTATACCCCTGAGTATCTGCACTGTTTTAGATTATCCCTGTTTTCTCTGTGATGTGGAGGGTTTCGCTGGTTTCCACCACATTCCTTTGTTCCTTCTTGTTTTCAGTAACATCTGCTTTCTTGTGGACTCCCGAGGAGCCCCAATCCCTGTAAATTTCAGCCGCCTGCTCTACTAACTGAGAAGCAGGTGGGGAGATGTCTGATCAAGAGAGGTAGTGGTGAAGTGGAGGATACCCTCCTTCAAAGACTGTAAGCATGCCAGTTCAACTCTGTCACCCCACAGAGGCAAATTAGGTTTTGTGTTCAATAACAAGGGTGACTGAAAATTGAGGAAATTTGGCTCCGTTAACTCTTCAGTTTAAAGCCATTACCTTAGAAGTATTAGGCATCTTATTCCAAAGCTTGATCTCAGTGGCCTATTACAATTCCAAAGGTTTTCATTTCCAGTCATTTCCAGTCAAGAAATTCTTCCACTCATTGGCCAACTATATAGTGGAGTGAAGAAAAGTGAACTCTTTAACCAGGCCTCGCTTTCAAAATTATATGGTCACTCTTAGTTGCACTCCTTTCTTCTGAAAGCACAAGTGAAGTGTACACCGGCCTTGATGGACTGCTGGGTATAATTCCTGGAGGTTTCATTCTTACGCAAGCACTCTCACTCATAAAGTCAAAATGTATTGCAATTTACAACAGTGACCTCTCAAACCAGCAAAGGCTTTCACATCATGAGATTGTTCCTAGTTGAACTTCTCACTACTGAAGACACAAGCCAGATGTGCGCTCTCTCCAATAACTTTAAAGATTAAAAGAAAGAATCTTGTTGGTCGGCAGTCTACAGATTTTGGCAACCAATTATTAATGAAAGAGAACCGGTAATCATGCGCTTGCAAGATTCGGGGTTTCAGAGAGCGATTATGCACCCTTAGCGGGTCCCATGAGGATATTCCTCTGTACATGTATTGTTGAACCACTCCAGCATGGCGCGATCGATTGATGTTGTGCCTGACTTGTGAAACCTTTTCTGCCTGACTTCCAATTAGCTTTGAATGTAATTGCTATGACGATGTTTATAATGAGGTGCAAACGGGACGGCCACCACCTCAGGGAAGGCGTACCGCTGAAAGGTATTTGTTTGTTGGTATAATGATAATGTGCCATTAAAATCCGAAGGAGGATAAAACCCCCATGAGTGCTGGCGACCTGTTCGTGGAGCGCATATATATATATATATATATATATATATATATATATATATATATATATATATATATATATACACATATATATATATATATATATACACATATATATATATATATATATATATATATATATATATATATATATATATATATATATATATATATATCCAACATTTGCAGGAACCATTTGAAATGAGGCCACAGAGAGGTAAATATATTCCACAATTTAATGGCAGCAGGCAAGCAGATGAACATCACGGAACCTGCATCCAGTACATAAAAACGCCAGACGCGTGAGAGGAGGCCCGCCACAGCAGAGGCGGTTCCTGACAAGGGCCAAGTCGGCGCTTGAAGTTTCAGGAAGGGAGTAAGGCTGGCGACGTGCAGAGCGCTGCCAGCTTTACCTGAATGCCAGCAACAAAGCGGGGCAGGTGACTCCGGATGCCCACACCTACCCACTGGGGATTGAATTCATTTCAATTGAGACTGAGTGAGCGCGCCCACTGCGGAAAAAACATTTGTGGCACTACAACAACCAGGAGGCTGTGCTGCAGCCACACCCATTGAGGTCAGGTGTTAACATTTAACTGTGCCACAAAACAGCGCTTCTCATTCCGATATCTCACGCCATTGAAGAAGGGATTTTCAGTGTCCCGAAACGCGTCTGGCGTTTTTATGTACTGGATGCAGGTTCCGTGATGTTCATCTGCTTGCCTGCTGCCATTAAATTGTGGAATATATTTACCTCTCTGTGGCCTCATTTCAAATGGTTCCTGCAAACGTTGGATTTGTAACGGCTGCTCCGGTCGTGAGAGGAGGCCCGCCGCAGCAGAGGCGGTTCCTGACAAGGGCCAAGTCGGCGCTTGAAGTTTCAGGAAGGGAGTAAGGCTGGCGACGTGCAGGGCGCTGCCAGCTTTACCTGAATGCCAGCAACAAAGCGGGGCAGGTGACTCCGGATGCCCACACCTACCCACTGGGGATTGAATTCATTTCAATTGAGACTGAGTGAGCGCGCCCACTGCGGAAAAAACATTTGTGGCACTACAACAACCAGGAGGCTGTGCTGCAGCCACACCCATTGAGGTCAGGTGTTAACATTTAACTGTGCCACAAAACAGCGCTTCTCATTCCGAAATCTCACGCCATTGAAGAAGGGATTTTCAGTGTCCCGAAACGCGTCTGGCGTTTTTATGTACTGGATGCAGGTTCCGTGATGTTCATCTGCTTGCCTGCTGCCATTAAATTGTGGAATATATTTACCTCTCTGTGGCCTCATTTCAAATGGTTCCTGCAAATGTTGGATATATATATATATATATATATATATATATATATATATATATTATGCATACACACACACACATATACACAGACGGTTTAAAAGCAGACGGGGTGGGGTGGTGGAGGATTTTATTGCCTTCATGCCACCCACCAAATTATTCAGAGATGTTTGCCAGCCCATCAGACATCTCTAAAGATTGGCAGGAACCACAATCATGGTGGTTCCTGTCAGTGTAAGAAAAGTTTAATGAATAGCTTCCTCAAACTTAATGGCTGCCCATCAAACTTTTCCAAAGTTTTTTATTTTTCCATCACAAACTCCCAATTAAAAAAACACACCCCCTAAACCAGTTTTCCCCCATGGTGAATAGGAACTTTATCTTTTTTTCACTGGCCCTCACAGACAGGATATATCAGGCGATCACGAACAGTAAGAAGAAAAAAATAGCCATCTGACTGTTCACTTTAAATAAACTGGATGGTCGGATGGCCCACTTCCTATGGCACTTCCTATGGCAAGCCGTTGGAGGGAGTTTAATAATGACAGAGTAAATTTTACTCCATTGGCGTAAAACTTGTGGTCCGCCCCATTCAAAATCGAGTGGACGGACCTTGAGTTTGGCAGACAGGACACTCTGTCACCGTTGCAACAAAGTACCTCTCTGCCAAATTCTAAATCACCCCAGAGGTCCATCTAATGCAAATCAGTACTTACGCTGCTCTACATGAGAACAGACCATCTGAACCTTGGTCACCTCAAACAGTCACCCTGTGAGCCACTGCTTTTTTAGTTGGTAAATTTGAGATTCACCACTTCCTCCACCCTCACCCCACACCCCTCCCCCGAATCTCATTGACTGAGCTATGCCCCTATCTAGAAGCATTTAGTTGTAGAATTGGGGATTCCATATTAGAGTATATTATTTTTGAGTTAGTTAGAGATAAGTTGCTAGAAGGGTGGGATTGTTGTGATAGTTTTCAGTTTAAAACAATCAAATGACTTCTGTCAGGCTCTCTGTGGTCAATCATTCACATCAAACCATCAGAGAGCTGAACATTAACATGTACCTGTACAGACAGCTACTTCAATCCCAACTGTCTAGGCCCACGCATGTTGACACTGTTTAGTTACACAGGCACAAGAGATAAACTGAAGAGGAAACACACTTGAAATTAGTATCAGTCTGGAATTCACTGCAATTTGGCAGGGTAATGTACGTGTGAGGACCAGCAGTGGATGGGCACAGAAGTTGGCTTGCACAGGAGGCCTAAAGCGCATCAGAAATCTCCCTTGGAAAGAGGAGTAGTCAACAGTAGAGCCAAAGTACCTCTGTAAGCCCACAGTGTCAGAGGCATACCAATGCAAAGTTGTATTTGCACATACAGCGTCCATCCACTATAATCAGGCTGCAACATGCCGTGTTACGTGTACTATGAGCATTAAAAACAGCTTTTCAGAGTCCCAGTGAAGCAGTGGGTAAAGGGCAAAATGAATAGGAAAGTAAAAAAGCATGTTTGAAAGCTAAGAGTTAAACTCACACTTTGGTAGCTTTAAACAACAGGATGATGAATGATTATGCATGAGAGCGAAGTAAAACTGGATAGAAAGGAAATTCAGGCTCTCCATTAATGTTAGCAGGAGACAAGGTGTTTGAGAGAGAATTGATTGAGCAGAAGCAGATCATTAATCCAAAAGTATACTTGTTAGACCTGACATCCTTGGCGTGGGCCCCCCAACCACTTTTTTGCCCTCTCACGTATGACCCCTTTCTTTTTGTGCTGGACTACGACACGCTGTGTACTGCACCCCCGCTAACCAGGGCCACGGTGCGAGTGCTGTCTTTCAAAGTATAACCACGAACAGTGTATCTGACCCAGAGTAAATGGTAGGAGCTCCAGATTAGTGTCCCTAACGTCAGGGGTATGTGAGATATTCTTGTCGAGGGATGCAGGTTAGAACCGGAGCATAGAAATTACCCTTGCAGAGAAATGTCCAGATTCCTAACCTCGTAGTGGGCCCCAGATGTGTAGTCGAATGTCTGGGCTATCTCCCACCGCCTGGGGGTAGCTGGCTGCCGCCAGATCAGAGAGGCGGGGTAGTCCTGGCAAGTATCCTGCTTACAACAATGCCGGCCCCACTCCCCGCGGAGAGTCTGACACCTCGGCCTCCCTCCTTCAAAGTACGAGGGTTCCATCTGGCCGAAAAGACCGACAACAGAGACCTGGGTGGAGGGGAACACCCTACGGGATCAAAGACTTCAAAGACTTTCTGGGATATAACTAGGGAACACTTGAACTGGAGGGCAGATCGCTTTTGGGACACGAGAGAGCCCTGCTGACCCCGTCGCGGCTCACGGATCGTACTTCATGTACGCGAAGCAGCTCACCATCCCGAGCCCTGCGGACTTTGTCACGGCTCGGACCTTGAGAAACGTACCTCCGGTACTTGAAGCCTTTCACCATCCCGAGCCCTGCTGACTGTGTCGCCGCTCGGACCTTGAGAATCGTACCTCTGGTACTTGAAGCCTTTCACCATCCCGAGCCCTGCTGACTGTGTCGCGGCTCGGACCTTGAGAATCGTACCCCTGGTACTTGAAGCCTTTTCACCACCCCGAGTCCTGCTGACTGTGTCGCGGCTCGGACCTTGAGAATCGTACCCCTGGTACTTGAAGCATTTCACCATCCCGAGCTCTGCTGAATTTGTCGCGGGTTGGACCTTGAGAATCGTACCTCCGGTACCTGAAGCATTTCACCACCCCGAGCCCTGCTGACTGTGTCGTTGCTCGGACCTTGAGAATCGTACCCCTAGTACTTGAAGCCTTTCACCACCGAGCACTGCTGACTGTGTCGAGGCTCGGACCTTGAGAATCGTACCCCTGGTACTTGAAGCCTTTCACCACTCCGAGCCCTGCTGACTGTGTCGCGGCTCGGACCTTGAGAATCCTACCCCTGGTACTTGAAGCCCTTCACCCCCCCGAGCCCTGCTGACTGTGTCGCGGCTCGGACCTTGAGAATCGTACCCCTGGTGCTTGAAGCCTTTCACCACCCCGAGCCCTGCTGACTGTGTCACGGCTCGGACTTTGAGAATCGTACCTCTGCTACCTGAAGCCTTTCACCACCCAAGCCCTGCTGACTGTGTTGCGGCCCGGACCTTGAGAATCCGACCCCTGGTACTTGAAGCATTTCACCATCCTGAGCCCTGCTGACTTTGTCGCGGCTCGGACCTTGAGAATCGCACCTCCGGTACCTGAAGCATTTCCCCATCCCGAGCCCTGCTGACTTTGTCGCGGCTCGGACTTTGAGAATCGTACCTCTGGTACCTGAAGCCTTTCACCACCCCGAGCCCTGCTGACTTTGTCACGGATCAGACCTTGAGAATCGTACCTCCGGTACCTGAAGCCTTTTCACCATCCTGAGCCCTGCTGACTCTGTCGCGGCTCGGACCTTGAGAATCGTACCTTCGGTACCTGAAGCATTTCACCAATCCCGAGCCCTGCTGACTCTTCTCGGCTTGGACCTTGAGAATCGTACCTCCGGTACGCGAAGCAGTTCACCCTCCCGAGCCCTGCTTACTTCGTCGCGGCTCGAACCTTGAGAATCGCACCCCTACCCTTGGACTGTGAGTAACCGAGTCATCCTAGCTACTCGAACCCCAACCGAACCGACTTATTGTGGAAGTGCACTGCCATTGGGCCTTGTGTTAAATCAATATATAAAGCTACTATATTTTCATAGAATCCCGGTGTGGTGTCCGTTTGTAGTGTTGCACGATATCACTGTATATGATCATAAATGCTTTACACTGGCCCTCGAGGTTCAGTCTGACTGCTTGGTGATACTACTAAGGGGATAGCCCCCTATCCTATCTAGAGGAGGCCGGTCCCGGCTGGGACAGATGGACTCACCTCTGCCCCCCAGGGACCGCCCAATCTAACAGTGGTGGCAGCGCTTAAGGTCCGAACTTGCATTTATGATTTATGTACAGTGATTTGTTGACCCACTACAGGCAATAACAAAACCACTTAATCTTTGGTTGAACAACTGAAACTCCCCACGGCAACATGAGTCTTACAGGACCAGCCGCGAGTCCGAGCTTTGAGGAAGAGCAACTAGAGAATTATGCCCATAAGGAATTTAGGAATTTTTGTAAAGAATTTAAGATCTCCACCACAGACCTCAACACAAAGGAGGATCATCAGAAGGCGCTAAGGGCCTGGTTAGCATCCCGAGATCCCCCACCCCACGTAGAAGGAACTGGTATGGGAGATGGGCAGCGGGAAGGGCCAGGGGAGCAGGAGAGAGGGAGAGCAGCTTCCCCCGCGCGTATTAGTGTGTCAGACAGGGGCCTGTCAGCAGAGGAGCTAGCCGATAGGGATAAAAGCAGAGTCCACAAGTTTGAACTCACCAAGTTAAAAATGGAAGGAGAACTGAAACTAGCGGAAAGGAAGTTAGCCCTGGAGGAGATGAGGTTTCAAGGGGAGCAGGAAGAGAAAAGACTGCAGTGGGAGCACAAGGGGAAGAGATTGCAGTTGGAACATGAGAGGAGTCTCCGGGAGCTAGAGCTCAAGGCTAGGAGTGGAGAGCCTGCTTCCCCGGGGAGCAGCACGCCCCTGCTAGTAGAAGGCAAGGTACACATCCCCAAGGATGTGGTAAAGGAGTACTATAGGACTGATGACATCCAACAATGGTTCAAGGCGTATGAGGTAGCGATGACCTCCCACCGGGTCCCTGAGAAAGATTGGGGAGCGGTGTTGTGGGGGAGATTTCTGATTGAGTGGTGGGATACCTTGCTAGACCAACCGTCCTCCGTACTGAACTCCTACAGCCATATGAAGGACGCCTTAATGTCGAGGTATGGTCTGACCCCCGAGATGTATAGACAAAGATTCAGGGAGTGCAAGAAGATCCCTAGCACGACCTGGGTAGAATACGTGAACTACTACAGCAGAGGCTTAGAAGGCTGGGTCAAGGAGAGTAAGGTCACCACCTTTGAGGAGCTATTTGACTTAATCGCCAGGGAGCACTTCTATGTAAATTGTTTTTCAGAGTTGTGCCAGCAACTGGTAGAACGCCGACTTACTAACCCTAGGAAACTTGCGGTGGAGGCAGATCACTGAGTGAGCACACGGGTCCAGAAAGGTCCCGTCGGAGACTATTCCACGGGTGGGCAGGGTCCCCGGCAGCGAGGAGGGGGAATCAGGGTAAACAGCGGGAGAGCCCCCCAGGGCCCCAACGTAACACCCCAGTGAACCAACCAGCAGGTTCCCAGCCTCCCCCTAGGACCACCACCGAGGCCCCTACCGATAGGCCAGTACCCCGGGCCCCCATCCTTTGTTGTATATGCCAACAACAGGGGCACTACGCCAGTGCCCCAGTGCCCCCCGTACAAGCAACCAGCACCCTCGGGTGCCCCCACACGCCAGGTAGCCAATTTAGCACTGGGGGAGGAGTTAGACACCCTGGAGGAATGGGGACCCATAGCTATGTCCCTGGTCTCCTTAGGAGACGGAGAATTGGTCCCCGAACCCAACTGCCTGCCTACACTAAAAAATACAGGTAGTGGGTGACCATCAATGGGCAGAGGGCTGGAGCCCTCCGAGACACTGGTGTAAGTGTCACTTCGGTCAGCTGTCACCTGGTCTCTGTGGACCAAATTGCACCTCACGCTTTTTGCCCCGTGGTGGGCGCAGATAACTCTGAGAGTCTCTGTCGCATGGCCCAAATTCCCTTTGAGTGGGGGGGGTCTCTGGCACCCTGCAAGTAGCTGTCTGACCTGCCATGCCTGTGGATTGTTTACTAGGCAATGATTTGGAGATCTCCCCGTGGGCTCGGGTGGAGCGAAAGGCTCACCTAGAGATGCTGGGATTACTCGAATGGGTATGTGTCACCACCCGGTCCATGGCCGCGAGAATAGAGGATCAACAGGGGCTGGAGCCTGGAAGAATGGCCCAGGGCCCTACCTCAGAGGGAGAGGGAGAAGGGTTTGGGAGCCCGGACCCCTCGGTTCCCTCGGAACAAGAAGTAATAGACCCTGAGGAGGAGGCCCTGGGACCCACCGGGAACAGGTAGCTGAACTGGGGGATATACCTGAGCTGAACCAGTGGCAGCAGGACGGTGGGCCCTCCAGGGAGGAATTCTGCCAGGAACAGAACTCCTGTCCCTCTCTCGTGGGCGAACGGCAGAAGGCTGTCGCCCAGGCCACCGGTGATCAGTCCAGTTCACACTGGGTCTATTGGGAGAACGGACTGCTATATACTGAGCCTAAGTCCGCTGAGCTGGGGTCCGCCAGGGTGCTGGTGGTACCCCTTCGCTACCAGGACTTCCTACTGGGCCTGGCTCGCGATGTACCTTTAGCCGGGCATCTGGGGCAAGACAAGATCTATCACCAGCTTGTCACGCATTTCTATTGGCCACGGATGCGCCAGAATGTTGAGACCCACTGCAGATCCTGCCAGACGTGCAAGGCAAGTGGAAAAAGTGGGGGGAAGCACAAGGCTCCCCTGCAACCCTTCCCTGTGGTCGGTACCCCTTCTGAGTGAGTGGGGATCGACATCGTGGGGCCACTGGACCCCAAGACCGCTATGGGTAACAGGTTTATCCTGGTCTAGGTGGACCATGCCACCCGGTACCCTGAAGCCGTACCACTCTGAACAGTGACGGCCCCCTCCCCAGTGTGGTAGTGAGTGACAGGGGGACCAACTTCATCTCGAAGTATATGAAGTCCCTGTGGCAGGAGTGTGGTGTTACGTACGAATTCACCACTCCTTACCACCCCCAAGGAAATGGGCTGGTGGAACATTTCAACCGGACCCTTAAAGGCCTGATTATGGGCCTGGAGGAGCCCCTGAGGCGTAAGTGGAACGTCCTCCTGCTGTGCCTACTGTTCGCCTATCGGGAGGTACCACAGAAGTCCCTAGGGTTCAGCCCCTTTGAACTCCTCTATGGCCATCCCGTCCGAGTACCCCTGAGTCTGATTAAAGAAGGCTGGGAGACAGCCCCCAGGGACCCACCCCAAGACGTGTTTAGATACATGTTGGCCTTAAGGAATCAGACCCGAATATTCAGGGAACTCGCCGAGGCGAACCTGGAAGCCAGCCAGGAGGAAATGACACGCTGGTATGACTAGAATGCCACGTTGGTCGAGTTTCAGCCTGGCCAGCAAGTGTGGGTGATGGCCCCCGTGGAGCCCTGTGCTCTCCAGGACAAGTGGACTGGTCCCTTCAAGATAGTGGAGCGCAAACGCCAGGTCACCTATCTAGTGAACTTACAGTCCCCCCGGAACCCTCTACGGGTCCTTCATGTAAACCGCCTCAAGCCCCATTTCGAGATGTCCGAAATGGGCATGCTCCTAGCCACCGATAATGGAGTGGAAGAGGAGACAGAACCTCTACCCGACCTACTTTTTGCTCAGGAACCAGATGGGTCAGTAGACGGTGTTTGCCTTTCCACCTCCCTGACCCCAGAGCAACACCGAGACTGTCGCCAGTGTTTGAGCCAATTCTCAGACCTCTTCTCCCTGGTCCCCAGTGTCACCAGTTGGTGTGTCCACGATGTAGACACCAGGGACAGCATGCCTGTGAGGCATAAGGCTTACAGGGTCAGGTCCTACATTAAGGAGGAAGTCTCCAAAATGTTCGCCCTCGGAGTAATTGAGTCCTCTGACAGTCCGTGGGCCAGCCCAGTGGTCCTGGTCCCCAAGGCTGCCGCGCCCGGTGCCACCCCTGAACTGAGGTTCTGTGTGGACTACCGTGGACTCAATGCCGTTACCCGAACGGACGCTCACCCTATCCCCCGAGCCGACAAGCTCATTGACCGCCTGGGTGCTGCCCAGTACCTCAGTACCTTTGACCTCACCTCTGGGTACTGGCAGATTGCCCTCACAGAAGGAGCAAAAGAGCGGTCAGCCTTCTCCACCCCCGATGGGCACTACCAATTTCGGGTAATGCCCTTTGGAATGAAAAATGCCCCTGCCACCTTTCAGAGACTGGTCAACCGGGTATTGGCAGGGCTGGAGCAATTCAGCGCCGCCTACCTAGATGACATTGCAGTGTTCAGTACCACCTGGGACGAACACCTGCAACACCTCTGGGAAGTATTGTTGGCCCTGCACCGAGCGGGCCTCACCATCAAGGCTAGTAAATGTCAGATTGGTCAAGAGTCCGTAGTGTACTTGGGACACAGGTCGGGAGCGGCCAGTGGCGCCCCTCCAGCCCAAGATTGCGGCCATCTTGGCCTGGGAACCTCCCACGACTCAAACCGAGGTGAGGGCCTTCCTAGGACTTACCGGCTACTATAGAAGGTTCGTCAAAGGATATGGCAGCATTGTAGGGGCCTTGACGGAACTCACCTCCAAGAGACAGCCCAAAAAGGTCCTTTGGACTCCCACCTGTCAGAAAGCGTTTGACGCCCTGAAGGCGGCCATGTGCACAGCACCAGTACTTCGAGCCCCAGACTTCTCAAGAGAATTTGTTGTCCAGACGGATGCCTCAGAGCATGGCATCGGAGCGGTCCTCTCACAGCTAAATGAGGAAGGCCTAGACCAACCAATAGCCTTCATTAGTAGAAGGTTACTACCCTGGGAACGGAGATGGAGTACCCTTGAGCGGGAGGCTTTTGCGGTGGTCTGGGCACTCAAGAAATGATGGCCATACCTATTTGGGACTCACTTCCGGGTACAAACGAACCACCGGCCCCTCAGGTGGTTCATACAGATGAGGGGGGGAAATCCAACACTGCTGAGATGGTCCATTTCCCTCGGGGGATGGACTTCACCGTGGAGCACCGGCCTGGCCCAGACCATGACAACGCTGACGGTCTGTCAAGATTCTTCCACCTTAGCGAGGAGAAATCCCAAGGAGATGGGTAGTTCTTCCCGCCTTTCAGCTGGGGGGGACACGTGTTAGACCTGACATCCTTGGCGTGGGCCCCCCAACCACTTTTTTGCCCTCTCACGTATGACCCCTTTCTTTTTGTGCTGGACTACGACACACTGCGAACTGCACCCCCGCTAACCGGGGCCACGGTGCAAGTGCCACCTTTCAAAGTATAACCACGAACAGTGTATCTGACCCGAGTAAATGGTAGGAGCTCCAGATTAGTGTCCCTAACGGCAGGGGTATGTGAGATATTCTTGTCGAGGGATGCAGGTTAGAACCGGAGCATAGAAATGACCCTTGCAGAGAAATGTCCAGATTCCTAACCTCGTAGTGGGCCCTAGATGTGTAGTCGAATGTTTGGGCTATCTCCCACCGCCTGGGGGTAGCTGGCTGCCGCCAGATCAGAGAGGCGGGGTAGTCCTGGCAAGTGTCCTGCTTACAACAATGCCGGCCCCACTCCCCGCGGAGCGTCTGACACCCCGGCCTCCCTCCTTGAAAGTACGAGGCGTCATCTGGCCAAAAAGACTGACAACTGAGACCTGGGTGGAGGGGAACACCCTATCGGATCAAAGACTTCAAAGACGTTCTGGGAAATAACTAGGGAACACTTGAACTGGAGGGCAGGTCGCTTTTGGGACACGAGAGAGCCCTGCTGACCCCGTCGCAGCTCACGGATCGTACCTCATGTACGTGAAGCATCTCACCATCCCGAGCCCTGCGGACTTTGTCGCAGCTCGGACCTTGAGAAATGTACCTTCGGTGCTTGAAGCCTTTCACCATCCCGAGCCCTGCTGACTGTGTCGCGGTTCGGACCTTGAGAATCATACCTTCGGTACTGGAAGCCTTTCACCTTCCCGAGCCCTGCTGACTGTGTCGCAGCTCGGACCTTGAGAATCGTACCCCTGGTACTTGAAGCCTTTTCACCACTCCGAGCCCTGTTGACTGTGTCGCAGCTCGGACCTTGAGAATCGTACCCCTGGTACTTGAAGCATTTCACCATCCCGAGCCCTGCTGACTTTGTCGCGGCTCAGACCTTGAGAATCGTACCTCCGGTACCTGAAGCATTTCACCATCCGAGCCCTGCTGACTGTGTCGCGGCTCGGACCTTGAGAATCGTACCCCTGGTACTTGAAGCCTTTCACCACCCGAGCCCTGCTGACTGTGTCGCGGCTCGGACCTTGAGAATCGTAACCCTGGTACTTGAAGCATTTCACCACCCCGAGCCCTGCTGACTATGTCGCGGCTCGGACCTTGAGAAACGTACCCCTGGTACTTGAAGCCTTTTCCCCACCCCGAGCCCTGCTGACTGTGTCGTGGCTCGGACCTTGAGAATCGTACCCCTGGTACTTGAAGCATTTCACCATCCCGAGCCCTGCTGACTTTGTCGCGGCTCAGACCTTGAGAATCGTACCTCCGGTACCTGAAGCATTTCACCATCCGAGCCCTGCTGACTGTGTCGCGGCTCGGACCTTGAGAATTGTACCCCTGGTACTTGAAGCCTTTCGCCACCCCGAGCCCTGCTGACTGTGTCGCGGCTCGGACCTTGAGAATCGTACCCCTGGTACTTGAAGCCTTTCACCACCCGAGCCCTGCTGACTGTGTCGCGGCTCGGACCTTGAGAATCATAACCCTGGTACTTGAAGCCTTTCACCATCCTGAGCCCTGCTGACTTGGTCGCAGCTCGAGCCTTGAGAATCGTACCTCCGGTACCTGAAGCATTTCTCCATCCCGAGCCCTGCTGACTTTGTCGCGGCTCGGACTTTGAGAATCATACCTCTGGTACCTGAAGCCTTTCACCACCCGGGCCCTGCTGACTGTGTTGCGGCTCAGACCTTAAGAATCGTACCCCTGGTACCTGAAGCATTTCCCCATCTCGAGCCCTGCTGACTTTGTCGCGGCTCGGAGTTTGAGAATTGTACATCTGGTACCTGAAGCCTTTCACCACCCCGAGCCCTGCTGACTGTGTCGCAGATCGGACCTTGAGAATCGTACCTCCGGTACCTGAAGCATTTCCCCATCCCGAGCCCTGCTGACTTTGTCGCGGCTCGGACCTTGAGAATCGTACCTCCGGTACCTGAAGCATTTCTCCATCCCGAGCCCTGCTGACTTTGTCGCGGCTCGGACTTTGAGAATCGTACCTCTGGTACCTGAAGCCTTTCACCACCCGAGCCCTGCTGACTGTGTTGCGGCTCAGACCTTAAGAATCGTACCCCTGGTACTTGAAGCATTTCACCATCCCGAGCCCGGCTGACTTTGTCGCGGCTCGGACCTTGAGAATCGTACCTCCGGTACCTGAAGCCTTTTCACCATCCTGAGCCCTGCTGACTTTGTCGCGACTCGGACCTTAAGAATCGTACCCCTGGTACTTGAAGCATTTCACCATCCCGAGCCCGGCTGACTTTGTCGCGGCTCGGACCTTGAGAATCGTACCCCCGGTACGCGAAGCAGTTCACCCTCCCGAGCCCTGCTGACTTCGTCGCGGCTCGAACCTTGAGAATCGCACCCCTACCCTTGGACTGTGAGTAACGGAGTCACCCTAGCTACTCGAACCCCACCCGAACCGACTTATTGGGGAAGTGTACTGCCATTGGGCCTTATGTTAAATCAATATATAAAGATACTATATTTTCATAGAATCCCGGCGTGGTGTCCGTTTGTAGTGTGGCACGATATCACTGTATATGATCATAAATGCTTTACACTGGCCCTCGAGGTTCAGTCTGACTGCTTGGTGATACTACTAAGGGGATAGCCCCCTATCCTAACTAGAGGAGGCCGGTCCCGGCTGGGACAGATGTACTCACCTCTGCCCCCCAGGGACCGCCCAATCTAACAATACTGAAATATCAAATTTGACCTGGCAGGTACCTACTTTCCTCTGCCTCCTAACACTCGAAGCCTGATGCGCCCAACGCAAGAGGAGAGACAAGGACTCTATTGTGCTGATACCCACTAGACCACAATCCAAGCCGCAAGACGAAATGAAACGATGAAGCTGAGTGGAGTCTCTGCAAGAAAAGCCTTAGCAGTCTGACTCCGCCAACATTACCACACGGAAGTCAATGGAAATTGGCAACCCCAACCCCCAAGAGGGGTGTTATTTACCTATAAATATACTCCTGGAGGTAGTAAGTCCCCTGTGCTGGGCACAGGCAACTGTGTCTGCTCCCCACAGGGAGCCGTGAGGGGCAAGACAGGCAGCAGTGTGCAGGCATGGCTGTTTTGGCCATAGTGTCAATATCAGCAACATATCCCTCCTGCAAACACAGCAGTCTCATAATAAAGAACACACAAGACACATTGTTTATTGAGGAAAACATTGCTGCAGGCTTATTTGCATAATATAATATGCCAACATGGTGGGTCAACTTACGGGCGATCCAGCAGTGACACCCCTAAGCTGCCCTGCCCATCTGATGAGCCAAATTGCACCGTGGCTCTAATCAATCGATGCTCACCATTTTGGGGGATTACCCCTTACATCATGTGGATGACCAGTCCACCCATTTACTCACGCCCCTTGAGGGGGCGGAGCGTATCCATACAATCCCCTGGTTTCTCAGGTTTACAACCGCCCGCAGGACTAACGGGGGGCCGTCGTTCCTCCAGGGTCCTGCCGTAAAAACTTCCTGGGGTTGTTTGGCATTTGCACTCTTGTTGTGCTCCTGAAAAGGGTACCCCTATGTACCATTCAGCCTCTGGATCGCCCTGTAACTCCGCCATGGCTATGGGTGTGGCACCCGTCACACCCAGGGTCCCCTCCACCAAGACAGGCATTCGTACTTCGCATTCTTACTTACACCCAGCTGATTCTAGGGCATCTCCCAGGTCCAACAAAAACAGGTCCATGCCCACTCTAGACAAATGAACCCCATCCACATCAAAACATCCCTTGGACTTGGCATGCAAGAGACCGTGTCTGATAAATCCAAAACCCCTTTGTTCTGTGAATTTGTGCATGCGCTGTTTACTCTCCTGCAAGAGATTTCCATGGCCTCACCAGACCTGGCCCCATGCCAAACTAAACGTGGCGTAATCTCAGACCACCATAATTCACATTTGCCTAATTGGTTGTTCAACTTACAGATAGTGGCTTTCATCGCTTGCAGCAGGACCTTCCTACCCAAGAAAGTCAAGTCATTGCCTCCTAGGTGTATAACCAAAATGTTGGGAAGGAGTCCGCCACCCGCCAGTCTGTGCCGCAGCTTCTTCAGCAAGCTGTGCCAACGCATGCCTGGGAAACCCACCCAGACTATCTCAGTAAAGGAAAACCCATGCTCCAATTCCTGCTTTTGGCTCATCGCGCCACTCTGGTGATGTAAGAATGGCCAATCACCCAAACCTTTGATCCTGGCAAAATAAAGAAATACAGAGTTGCAAAACACCTTTTATTTGAAACACAGCACACAATTCTATAACTACATCGCACATTGCACATAGTTTGTTTAAAAATTCACACTGCACACCTCTTAGCACATGGTGCTGCGCAAGATTGCACTTAGTTTACACAGAAGTTGACTGGGCCCTATTAATACATGGTGCCCCAACGCGCACTCTGCCCTTACCGGCGGATGTACCGCTTGAAACACTGGGATTCCCACCACCCAACCTGCCTGATATTGTCCGGGGATAAGAGTATCTTGAATGCTGAAGTAGCTCCCCCTATCCTAAAGGAATGGCTGCAAAAACGCTAACCAGGCTCAGCATTACCTGACAATGTTAAGCACGACTTCATAACTTGTTCTCCTTGAAACTTAGTAAGGGGCGTGCGGTCCGCATGGATCAATAAGTGGGCTCCCACCATGGGTGAAAGAGCCAAGTAAGCTGCGACCAGGGCCACCGGGCAGTAACTTGTGTCCCCCAGTTGCTGTAACCAGATCTCCTTACCCTTCCCCATCTGGTCTGTTTTCGATCTCTTAACTAGTATTTTAAGGGATTCACCTGTGAGCACTGTATCCTGCCCCCCTAATGCATTCCCGATCGATTATCCTTGAACGTTGCCAATAATTTGTTTCTTCTCAGAGCCCCAAAAAATGTGAGGCTGAAAGCTTCTGAAAAGAGGGCAGCCTCATAAGGAGAAAAGGTTGCCTTGTCTACTAAATTGATCATGTCCTGTATTGTTCCGAATTCAATAGGGGACCTGGTGTCAGGGGCCCGGGGTTCTCCTCTCACCCAACCCTTTAGCTCCACCTTGATGAGGAAAGACTTAGTGGGATCAGTCTGGACCTTCAATTTAGCGTAATGACTCACTGCTGCCAGGTGGCCTGAGACCCAGGAGTGGCTCTTGCCCTGGTCCTTGGCCCACACTATAAAGGTTTGGACCTTGCGCTCCAAGGATGTCATCTCTTCCTCCCAGGCCTGCAACCTTGCAGAACGTAACAACGCACGCTTTGTAGAGCCTCCTGGTCCCTGGTGCTAAGGCACGCTCGCCAGAGGTGCGGTGGGAAAGGGCTCATCTCCTCTGTCGCTCTCGGTCACACTTCTCAGAAATGACGCCACTGAAAATGAGAGAGAGCGTCAGCTGCCACATTCTGCACCCCTTGGATATGTCTTGCCCTGCATTCCACATTGTTGAACAAGCACGCCCGCACCAGTTCCCTCAACAAGCATAGCACCAAAGGACAGTTTGCTGTTTGCATGTTTATCGCCTGAACCACTGCCATGTTATCTGACCAGAAAAGAACGTGTCTGGTCAGAGGTGGAAAGCAACAACTATTGGAAACAGTTCCAGAACCGTCTTGTGCCATGCATTTGGCCACCTCTCAGCGCACCACTTGCTCCCCAAGATTGCCCCAAAGCCCCCCCCTACCTGCTTCGTCCGTGAACAGGCATAGCTCAGGGCTGCAACCCAGGGGGCTCTCCAGATGACTGAACCATTGAAGTTTGCCAGGAACTCTGCCCACATGTTGAGGTCTTTCTTCATTCCTTTTCTCAACCTAACTAGGTGGTGTTTCTTCTTGACTTTGGCCGTGGCCATGGCTAACCTCCTCGCAAAGACTCTACCAACTGGGATCACTCTTCCTGCAAAGTTCAATTTCCCTAGGAGACCCTGGATAGACCTCAAGGATACCCTCTCTTTCACCAAGGCTGCATCAATATCCTCGATGAACACCTGCACCTTGCCTGCCGGCAATGTAAATTCACCCACAATAGTGTCCAGTTTAATCCCTAGGAAAGTCAGGACCTGAGCTGGGCCCTCAGTCTTTCCTGGGGCCACGGGGATCCCAAAATGGTTGGCTAAATCTTCCAAAATTCAAGAGAGCTTTCCGGCAGTCCTGCGTCCCCTCCTCCCCAATGAACAGAAAACCATCAAGGTAGTGGGTAACACTTTTCACATCATAAGTCACCTGGAGCGCCCATTGCAAGAAGCAGCTGAAAGCCTCAAAATACGCACAGGAGACCGCGCAACCCATTGGCATGCATCTGTCATAATAAAACATGCTGTCCAGCTTGAATCCTAGTAAATGTTGGCTATTTGGGTGGACAGGCAGAAAGAGGAAGGCGGATTCGATATCTGCTTTCGCTAGCCAGGCCCCCTTTCCCACCCTCCTGAACAAATCTACAGCTACATCATGCAGGTACCCTCCTCCAGTCCATGAATCACTGACTCGCCTTCAGGGTAAGAGAGATGGTGTATCAGCCTGAATGCACCAGGATCCTTTTTTGGGACCACCCCCAGCGGGGAAACAATGAAGTTGTCCAGCGGGGGCAGGGGAAGGGTCCCGCCACCCTACCCAAAGCCCGTTCTTTCTCAACTTTGGCCTGCACCACTGCCGGACGCTCTTTCACCGATTTAGGGTTGTTTGCCTCTCTACTTGCCAGGGTGCCAACATAAGGGATCTTAAAACCCTTGGTAAAGCCTGATGATAGCAGCGGACTGTCCTGCCTGTTGGGGTAATGGCTGAGTAAGGGTATGAGGCGATCGAGGGCTACCAGAGACGGGCCCATGACTGCGCACTCGAGTGCTAGGACAAAGTCCGGCTGAGTAAGGGGGCTGGCACGTTGTGGAGGGGCAGGTAGAACAAGGGCGAGCTGTGTTGTGGCACTGGGAGAAAGAGGGGGGTTGGGGGTGTCATGTTCCTTCTCAACTGTTTTGTTTGTTCCTGCCAGGGGGCTGCACGTGTGTGCAAATTTACACAACTTGCCCCAGGAGCAGGAACCAGCATTGTACAGCCTACAAGTCCCAGGGAATGTGCATTTGAAATCTTCCCCTGTGCACCTCGAAAGGGGTGTCTAAAGTTACGCCTCCTGTATTGAAAAGAACTCCTTCCTGCTGAGTGCCCGCCCTGGTATTTAGCTTGGTGTTCCTTGTTCTGTGGGGTATTCTTACCCATATGCTCCTTCCATAATTGTACTTCCTTCTGGTCCCAGCCCATCTGGGGGCACAGGGCCGTCTTTTTCCTAAACTCCCTATCGTAATTATACCTACCAATGCCTTCTACTTGAGCGCTTCGTTATGGATGGTCCAGGAGTATTGGCGTAAGCCTTGGCCTATTCAGGGTGTTTTTCCATTATCACTGCAGACAATATGGAGAAAGCCTCAAACCAGTTTTCAATTGTCTTCTCCAGCCAGGCTTGATATTTAACCTTTTTCTCTTCCTCCTACCCCACCATCTTCCTCGTGTCTAAACCATCCAGACCATTCATAAGGAGAGTGAAGATATCTATGAACTCCTGTCGCCATATCCCCTTCTTGGCAGGCAGGGGGATCTGCCATGCTAGGGAGCAATGACCAGACAACAAGGGGGCAACAGTAATAGGAGGCGAGAGGGTTGGGGCTACTGATGGTACCACCTGGGAGTCCAAGTTGGCGCCCAGGGTGACGGGGCATGGACGAGCATCACAGGAGCCGCTGCGAGGGGTAGGGCCTAGGTGAGGTGGAGGAAATGGATGCTGGCGCGCTACTTGTTGGTCCTGTAACAACTGTGATCAGCTCAGGCCCTGTTTGCTTTCCCACCTCAGCAGGAATTGTCGGCGCGGCCACTGCATTCACCAAGCTGAGTGTTTGGCTTGACTGTGTCCACCAAACTTTCACAATTGCTTGTACCACCTCCCCACCAATGTTAACACTGTCTGTGGGATGACAGTGGGCTGTGTCCTGAAAAGCAGGATTTCAATTCTGACATGAAACTGATCATAGTGTCCATGAGCTTACCCATTGTCTCCATACAAACAGTGTTTGCCAAAGCTGTCCCACTGTCCATCGGGCCTCAGTCCCCAGACCTGCGCATGGGGGGGGGGGTTGATGTCGATGGGACAACTTCTCGAGGGATCGACTGAGCTCTACCTCTGTGTGCCGACAGTTTGGCGGGAAAGTCTTTGTTCATGGGTCTGCGTGCCCATTTCAGCCTAGAAGGTCCTGTGTCGGTGTTTGTCTGCTGTTCGGGGGCGGATCCGTCAACGACGACCCTTGATTCTTCCAGCTCAGTGCAAGTTCAAAATTCCCTTCGCCCATGCCAACCCCTTGGTCTTGGCCATCTGCATGAAGGTAGCCCATTGTGCATCCTGTGGCATGCTTGGCAGAGAATCCTCCACTGGGAACATCTGAGAAAATAGCGGAGCCCTGGCTATACATGCTGCTCTTGGGGACGAAGGCCACTGAGTGACCAATCTGAGGGAGAAAAAACGGATGTATGACATTACAACGCATGCTTTTACATCGCATGCTTTTACATCGCAGTTTTTACAACGCATGCTGTTACAACGCATAGCGCTTTGGGGTGCTGGATAGTGAATAGTTTAATTTACTATTCCAACTCCAGTCCCGTGGATAGTAGGGAAGGTGTTGGATAGTAAATTAAATCTATTCCCTATCCTAGAGCGCCCCCCAGCGCAATGAGTTGTAATGGTTTGCGTTGTAAAAGTTGCGATGTAAAAGCACTGCGTGGTAAAAGTTGCGTTGTAAATGATGTTTCCCAGAAAAAACGTGTAAGACAAGACCCCACATCTGCACAACTGCTTCTGACTGGATCAGAGTGCGTCCCATGTCTCCGCCACGTCCTCACTCCACACCAACACTTCCCTGTACATACTTATTCCGTGTATTGACCTTGTCGTAACCTGATGCAGGCGTTCGCCCTACCAACAGATCAACGATGATTCTGAATGCGAAGATGGAAAAAACAACACATTAGCCACTGTATTCCTCCTAATATGCAGCCACTTTACATTGGTCTAACAGGAGTTGCTAAATCCCTGGTAGCTCTCACCCACAGCGCCCTACAATATTCCCCGTAGGTGTTCCGGTATAGGTCCTGGCTCGCTGCCCCCTCAGCCTTGCGTTCCTGTGTACGCATACCTGGAAAAGCCCTTCTGAATCCTCTATCGTGCAAGACAGCCGCCTAATTCAGGCTCGCTCTTCTTAGATATGTGCTGCTCCTGTAATAAATTATTTCATTACTAACTTCGCCCAAGTCCCCTTGCCCGACTCGTGATGCCCCTTCCTAAGCTGTTGTTCGCGTCGATGGATTTCCAATCAGCTCCACCTGTACCTGCTGTGAGCAACCTGGTCCGTACGTATGCATTCACAGTGTCACCATTCTTCCTAGTCCTTAGAGAATATATGATGTTACCACGAATACAAGTTCCACGCATGGCAATACCACGCGAATTTTAGTTCGCAAGTGGCTTTACCACGCTGGAATTTGCAACGAAGGATCATACCACGCATTTTTACGTCCTAAACACAAACACAAATGCTAAAGATTATTTTCTTACCTGACACCTTCCTGTCTTTCACCAGCAGCCCGTACCTTCCATCCACCATCGAAACAAGCGTGAAAACACGTCTGCCAAAATTAAAAAAGGACTGCCGTAACGGCACGTCTTTGGGGGAGGCACTTTCCTTTTACCTCAGTGCTACTGAAGTGCGTTTTTTTTTTTAAATGTAATTAACCCGCTCTGGAGGAAGCCGTCGACGCCTGCTCAATTAATTTAGGTTTTTCTTTGTCTAATTATCGTAAGCACTGGGAAAGGGAGCCGAGCTCAGGGCAGTAAACTGACACTCTGACGCCGTGTGTGGCATCCTCGTTGGTACTGAAGTGCGTTTTTTTAAATTTAATTAACCCGTTCCTTTTTTTTTTTTCTGGGGGGGAGACCCCCCCAGGCCCCCCCAGCCCCGTTCCTTTTTTTTTTTCTGGGGGGGAGACCCCCCCAGGCCCCCCCCAGCCCCTCCCCCAGCCGACCCCCGCCAACCCCCCAATCCCCCTAGCCAGTACGTATATGCGTGGCAAAGACTGTCGTTGAAGGCATACGCGTGGAAAAGACGTTTGCGAGGTAAGTGCCTCGTAGTAAACGTCACGCGTAGAAAAGCCTTCGTTGAAAATGATGTTTCCCGTCCTTAGACTGCACATCTAGCTGGGGACACAAAGATAAACACTAATGCTCAACTCTCCCTCCATCGCGCAAGGTGCCCCAGATATTGTGCACCTGCCTCCTGATTCCACGCAGGGAGGAGCCCCCTCTGTACCCTTCCCGCACCTAACTGCTCGCAGGCCTCCTTTACACTGTAAGGTATGCGATTTTAAAGCTGAGGTGTCCGACAAGCCCCCTTCTAGGCAGACCTGCACTCCACAGATTAATATCTTTAGTTTGATCTGCAGGTCGCTAGTTAAACACCACAGAGATGTTTACGATCTCCTCCAGGACTCTGAGCCAGATATACTTTTTGTAATGGAGACATGGCTAACAAACGACTCTGTGGCAATTCCTGCTCTGGCCCTCCCTTCGGGTTATTCCCTGCGTGCTCGGAATACACCCAGCGGAAGGGGTGGTGGTCTTGCAGTAATATTTAAATCTACCTTCTCCTGCACCCTATCTCCCCATGACATTCCGGATTGTGAGTGTGCGCAGTTTAAAATCAGTATATCACACACTTTCACCATCTCAGGGCTTCTTATCTATCGCCCTCCGGGCCCCTCTAGCGCTTTTCGAGAGGCCCTTGCACGCTCAGCATTCACACTTGCTTTGGAGGCCGCCAACTTCAGCATTTTGGGCGACCTGACTTTGCACCTGGACCACCAAGACTCCCAAGAAATTGTTAATTTCCTGGGGGACTTGGAGGCCTGCCAGCTATTGCAGATAGTTGTGAGCCCATCCCATCTCGCTGGCCACCTGCTGGACCCTGTATTTTCTAATATCCAGCCTGTTACTGCCCATGCCCCCCTTCAGCTAGCTTGGTCAGACCATTTTCTTATTCATATAAGTTTAGATCTTGTGGACGCCCCTTTTCAAGTCCTCCAGCATTCCACTATGAAGCGACCATGGCATAAACTGGATACCTCCGGCTTTGCGTCTAGCCTAAAAGCTTCCTGCCCAGCTTGGCCTAACGATCTGGAGGTAGCGGACAAGGTCTATAGGAGCTGGCTTAGCCGTGCATTAGACTGCTACATTCCAAACAAATTGACTTGTACTAAGCGTATAAAATCCCACGCTTGGTACAATGAGTCTTTAAGGCAGGCAAAACAACATTGCAAATCCTTGGAGCGCTTCTGGAGGCGCTCCTATGACCACTCAGCAAAACAACTATATAGACGGGTGATCAAAGCCTATCATAAGCTTGTCCAAAAGGCCAAAGCAGCATACTATACCAATCTAATCACTTCAAGCGCGATTCCCTCCAAAACCATATTTTCCCTCGTCAATGATATGACGAAACCCACAGGAATCATAAATAATATAATCTCCTCCAACCAGCAGTGTGAAGCTCTAGCCCAGTTCTTCATCAATAAAATTGACCACATCTACACTACACTTGCAGTGCGTAGGGTGACACAGGATTCTTTGCCTCCTATCACTATCGCAGACTCCTCTCTCCATCTTCAAGCCCTACCCCCCTGTCCTGTAAAGACATGGACATTATCTCCAACAAGGTAAAATCTGGCTCTCCTGCCGATCCTGTCAAACCTGACATTTTCAGGAAGTTCAAAGACTGCCTCCTGACTGAGGGGAGGGTACTGATTAATAGATGTCTCCAGTCAGCGGTGCTCCCCAAATCATGGAAGCACGCTAAGGTCGTTCCAAACCTAAAAAAGCCCACATTGGATGCATCTGCCCCTGAGAACTTCCGGCCCATTTCATTGCTCCCTTTCCTGGTGAAGGTCATGGAATCCCATGTAAACACCATCCTTACCAAGTATTTAGAGGAGAATGAGATCCTGGACAAGTCACAAAACGGGTTCCGGTCTAATCATAGCACGGAATCCACCTTGCTGGCAGTCACAGAGCAGCTGAGGGCGATACTGGATGAGGGCGGCACCACTGCTCTGGTGCTGCTTGATCTGAGTGCGGCCTTTGACACGGTCTCCCACGCGATCCTGCTCCATCGACTCATAGAGATCGGGGTCTGTGGAACGGCCTGTGCCTGGTTTGCATCTTTTTTATCTGAACGTTCCTTCCAGATTCATGCCCCCCCTCATCAGTCCAATATCCATCCTCTCAACTGCGGTGTCCCACAGGGCTCTGCGCTGAGCCCTACACTCTTTAACGTGTACATTCGCCCTCTGGCCCTTCTGGCCAAGGCCCAGGGGATTAAGATGCTATCTTACACAGACGACACGCAGTTGTTGTTTACTTTCTCCAAAGACCCCAGCCTAGACAAACCTAGGTTCCAGGAAGACATCCTGGCAATCTCAGATTGGCTGGCGGACAACTACCTCCAACTTAACTCCTCTAAAATGGAGGTGCTCCTGTTTGGGAGAGACTCGCACAATTGGGACCACCAATGGTGGCCCGCTGAGTTGGGCCTTCCCCCCAACCCAAGAACTCAGTAAAAAATCTAGGGGTCCTAATGGATACTTCCCTGTCCTTTGAACTGCATGCCAGAAAAGTGGCAGGCACCTGCTTTGGCCACTTACGTGGGCTGAAACCCATCCTAGGATTCTTTGCTGCCCCCATCCGTCAGAAGATCATTCAATCAGTAGTCTTGTCTCGTCTGGACTACTGTAACGGACTTCTACTGGGTACCACTAAAATGGTCACGAAGAGATTACAACAAGCCCAGAACGCTGCTGCCCATACTCTGTTTGCCCTCCCTAAATACTGTCACACCTCCCATCTCCTGCGACGCTTACACTGGCTTCCGATTGAACGGAGAATCCATTTTAAAACTCTGTGCATCCTTCACAAGATCTTGTTTAGCCAAGGCCCCCAGATTCTGCAGGGCCTATGCTCATTGTATGTACCCACACGGGCTCTGCGCTCCGCTGATTTGCACCTGGCCTGCACTCCTAGGGTGCGCAGGTGCAGAGCGGGAGGGCGCTCTTTCAGGTCTTTAGCCCCTCTCCTTTGGAACTCTATCCCAATCGCAGCCCGTTGCACCCAAGACCACCTGGCCTTCAGAAAACAGATTACAACCTGGCTGTTCGCTTCCATCTACCTGGGGCGTTCTCTAGCCCCGCTACGCCTGTTCTGGTCTGCCGGTTGTCCGTCTTCCTAGCTTCCTCTCTACCTCTGCTGCTCGATCTGCTAGCGCTGGGATGCCCCGGGGCTGGGGTAGCCATGCGCTTTATACATTTTGCTAACATAACATAACTGTGGGGGGGGGTGAGAGACGACGGCCAGCGCGTGGGCAATCCCGGGTGATGATCATTTGCCTTTTTCCCCCTTATCGCAGACCCTGGACTGGCAATTCAGTCCAGTGTAAATACGGCGAGGATGGGAAAATGCCCGGATCAAATGCCACCCCAGACTGCCCACCCTCACCCAATGTCCTCGGATTATCACAGGTGACCAATGCATGCATCAATAACATGCCCTCTATTGCCGGGTATATACACTTCACCCGAGAACACTGCTGACCCTTGCACAGGCCCTCGGTCCTTGTGATGCCCTCCCCCGTGCCTGTTTCTTGACTAAGAGGGGGAAGAGGAGAGGGGGAGGAGACCTTGGATAGTAGCACCACTGCATTACTTGTTGTCGCCACCGCAGCTCATAGCTGGGGCGGAGGCGGCCTATTCACACTGTTGCACCAGGGAGGTGCCACATGCCTCTTGACAACTCTACCCCCCACCCTGATCACCCGACCTCATGGCCACCAGTAAAAATCTACATTCCATATCAGTTATTTTGAGGAAAACGGCGAGCTACAACGCAACATGAGCTAAAATAGCACAGGAAGCCTGACCCATGACACAACAGGGAGGGCCCCAGAGCTCTTGTGACACCCTCCCCGCACTGCTCTCCCGCTAACCGGGGCCGCAGCATTGCACAACCCCGCCAACCAAGTTGTCACCCCTGCGAGCTTGTAACTGGGGTGGGGAAGCTCAGCCCCTCCCCCGCCGGGGAGAGCCCGCATGCTCACGGGGCAAATTCCTTGCTTATTTCCAGAAATACTGCGCGCTAACCAATATCGCCACAGGAGCTCACAACTGCTGTGAGAAGTTAGCCTGGCATATGATGACCACTAGTTCTAGTGGACACCTTATACCAGTCTAATCGACCCTTATTGATGGTGGTTGTAAAGTCAACCTTATAGAAAGCTATCCTAGTGGTAGCATGGACCAGCAGTCTTCAGGCTAAGACTTCAGTAGGCGAGTTAAGCAAGTTGTTTTACCATATATAATCCCTTGAATACCAAATGAAAGGACACCACACAAGGTATATGTCAAATATATATGTATTTAATCTAAACACACCCCCTCTGCACTCTTTATGAGGTCAGAGGTACAAATGCAATACAAGTCACACAGTTAATACACAATAAGTTGCACAGTATACGTTATGCCCTAGGGGCCTCACTAACCATATACTAAGAAAGTGGTATAAGTACCACATGAGAGTTAGAAAGCAGGCCTGGGGCCTGTAGAATTGCTGGGGCTACACTAAACAACCAAAGGTTAGGAAGTAGGGGACCCACGGGAGCCCCGTGCAGTGGCTAAACACAGGCGCGGGTTCCCATTGACTTTCTATGAAGTTTGTGAAAGATTCAAAGTTACAGATTAAGGACACTTCCGGATGGACTAGGATGGAACCCTTTTAAACTAGGACACTTCGAGAGTCAAGACCCACGGGAGCACCGCAGTACTCTTGCTTTACCTCACCCAGGGAAGTCGGGTGCATAGGTGCCTTTTCGTGTCGGGTTTCGTCGTCGTTTCCAATGGAGAGCTGCAAAGAAGTGCTGCAGGCGACTAGGGGAAAAGTGTCCGGGTGGATCGGAGATGTGAAGAGCATGAAAGCAGAGGGGACAGAGTCTGGGTCACTAGCCAGTGACCAGGAAGGAACCAGGAAGGAACCAGGCGATGTCGGTGCTTTAAGGTGAAGAAGGTGAGTTTGTCTCTTCAGCCACGAGGTCCAGGAGGCATCGACGATGACCAGGAGCTGGATTCAAGCTGTCCCACGATGGATCTAGATGACTGCAGCATCGGTATCTTGATTGGATCCAACAAGCCTTGGCAACCGCAACCCACGCAGGATGTCAAAATTGGCTCTGTTGCAGACCAGCAAGGTCTGTGGCGCTTCTCCTTTGCAGGGAAGCTGGAGCAAGCCTGGAGAAAAACAAGGATCAAAAGTTAGATTCAAATGGCGTCTTCAGTGGGCTCACTAGCCAACGGGCAAGAAGCCGGGAGGGAAGACGCATCAAGCACAAATGTAAAGGCGGGGCCCACGGGACAATCGCAGAGTGTGGGAGCCTGAGCTTCGGTTCAAATAATGCTCGGGCTGGGGCTTATTGTACTCCAATGCACAACTTACTGAGGCTTCAGGAAAGGAGTGCAGGTAGCAAAATGCAGGATGTCCAAGATGTCCGGTCCCACATCTCTTGTGTCTGCCACGGATCTCAGCTTTGCTGTGGATGTGGGTCTGGGTCAGAGAAGTCTGGAAGTCCAGTTCGTGAGTCGCAGAGTCTTCGGGTTCCTGCGGGAGCCTTGAAACTGCAGACCAGCAAAGTTGCTGTTGGTGCCTGTTTGCACAGGGTGGTCACTCCTTGACCACAAGGGAGATGTCTTCCGTCTTCCAGTCAGAATGGAATGTCGAAGGTCCAAGATATGTCTTACAAAGATTCGTCCAGGATAATCTAAAGTCCCAGGGACACAGCTCCTATACTTATACTAAGGACGGGGGCTGGATTGCCTGACTAGGTCCCTCCTATGGGTGGACCTGAGAAGGGGGGAGTTACACCCCTTTCCCTTTGTCCAGTTTCGCGCCAGAGCTGGGGCTGGAGTACCCCAGCAACTGATTTGAACCAGGCTATGCATGGAGCACCTTGTGTGCCCCAGGCAGTGTCTAGATGCATTAACTGAATGCAGCCCTCCCTGCCCCAATGCACAAAACCCCTGTCTGGGGACGTGCTGTCACCTCCTTGGACAGGAAACTTATTGTCCAGGCCGACCTTGCTGGAGTTTCCCCCAGCAACAGGAGGTCAGATTTGTGTCTGTGGCAGCAGCATCCATTTTGTGATGCTGAGGCTCTGTTTAACTTTACCCGGGTGAAGCAGTAACTTACATGTATTTTCCCTCTAGAAGGGTGGAATGCTACCCCCGCCGCCAGAATTGGTAGGGGGGGGGTAGTATTCCAAAGTGTTTGACACCTTACACGACATGTTTTGATAAACCCAAACCAAAGTTAGCATTAACCACAAGGATTATAATGCACTTAAGAGTATATGGTATGGCTATATCATAGAACAGCTATAAGGAGATGGTTCCAAAAGCTGCAGAGGGGCTCAGCTCATGCCAGGGCATCCTCTCACATAAAACCAAGCACTCTGCCTCCAGGATTGTCAAGGCCTACCATAGGAGTGGCTGATAGGTGTATATGTGTCTATATATAAAGGTAGAAATAGGTATACTATATCTAAGTAAGGGGTGATTACACCACCTTACCCAGGCTGTGTGAACAGACCTGTGGTGTCAGTTTGGAAGGCAAACCAGGGGTGGCACAATACATGCTGCAGCCCCTGGTAGGCCTAGGGTACACCTATGCCCTGGGTACCTATGGTACACTATACAGGGGCTCACAAGGGTGACCCAGAAACCAATCTGGTATGTACCTAAAGTACATGGAGTCCATTTTATAGAGAAAGCAGATAGTCGGGGCCCTGAATAGCAAGGTCCCAGGCCAACTAAGTCGAAAACCAGCAAAACACCAGGAAAAAAGTTGGGGTAACCATATAGTCAGATATCCACCTTCCTACAACTGCCGCCCCAGCATGCTATTTGCTGGAGGGGGGGGGGCAGCTTGACTTTTGCCTCGCTGGGGAGGGCCTGCATACCCTTGTGGCACCCTCCCCGTACCTAATTATTTGCCCGGAAGAGGCCCGCCCATCGCGGCACCCGCATTGCATGTTGCCCCATCAAGGTTCTCGCCCAAGCGTGCTTCTAGCTGGAGTGGGGGCAGCTTGGCTGACTCATCTGGCGCCGGAAAAATTCAAAGTTATTCACGCAACGTTTAATTTCCTAAGCTTCTAATGAGCATTTCTGGTCAGCGAAACACTATTGATGAAACCCGGGATCAGAACTTTTAGATCCTCAGTCTAGCGCTCTCCCACTGAGCAATTTCTGGGCTGAAGGGCATGCAGGGGAGGAGGCAGCCTACGAGTGCCGCGGCCAACGGACTCCAGCGCCCCCTCTCTCCCATGCCAAACCTTGCCCCAGGGCCTCCTGCCAATCCCGGAGGCACAGCCCGCCAACTCACCACGCCACCCGCAGTCGAGGCCCTAGAACGGCGACATACGCTCACATGGTGGGACCACCCTGGCCCACCCCAGCCCAGAGCCGTAATACCCCCAGGACCCTCGGGAAATAGAGCCCCGGGAATACAGCCTCTCATCACGAGAGGGGTGCCCGGTACGGGGTAGGCAGGGGTTGCTAGTTACAAGATGGAGGGGAGTCTGGGAGGGGTATGGGGCTGAACTTACCTGTTGAAGACGGCAGCTGGAATCCGCCCCAAACGGCATGCAATCTCTGTAAAAAAGGATTGTCCTGTGAGGGGGGTGGCGGGGAGAGAGGTAGATATACCTGGTCCCCTGCCCACTGGCGCGCCAATAATGATGTGTGAAGTGCTGGATCCGAGAGGGTCCATACGCTAGCCCGGCTGGCTATGTGCCATCATGTGGCACTAAGGTGGCCACCCTCCTAGGCGGGCCCCTGCATGGGCCGCGGGCAGCCTCATACTTGGCTTAGGGGGTTGTTGTGGGATACGGGGCATTAAGTGCAATCAAGGTGCCCAATCTGATTTTTGTTTAGGGAAAACAATTGTTTAGTTTGGCCCAATCGGATCCTGTGCAAATAAGTGGGGTCCCCGAGGAGGACACAAGGTAAAATTTAGGCTAGACAATTACTCAATGCGGGAGCACGAAAGTAGTAGGGGACTTATTGTCCTGAAGATGATCTTAAGTCCCTAAAAGAACGAAACGCCATCAACCCCCACAACAGGAACTTCCTCAATTGCACTTACCTATGTGAAGTTCCTTTTTCTGTTGTCAATGCGATGTAATGCTTTTAAGTTCATCTCACTCTGTCACATTACGCACCTGTCACTTTATGTGAGCACCTGTTTACTCCGACTATTTCTAATCATGCTTGTGTAAAATAAGTTGTCTATTTTACACCATATATGCTCCCCTACTACTTTTGTGCTCCCGCATTGATTAATTGTCTAGCCTAAATTTTACCTTGTGTCCTTCTCAAAAAAGGGAATGAGATAACCAAGGTCCTACTGTACTCAGGTCTTGTCAAGTCAGCGCTGGAAAAAGTGGAAAAAGAGGTGATGAAGAAAGGGATCAGATATGTGCCAGAAATTGAAATCCCCAAAGTAGGTAACTTGAATAAACCCCTCTTGAGTTATCACGCAGGGCTAGGATCTGGGCAAATTATGCTGATCAAACAACAAGTGGGGAAAAAGGGGACCTAACAATAACAGTCCTGCATAATAGCACAACAGGATCCTGTGGGGTCAATAATTGTGAGAATAGATTTGTGGTACTTTCTCCATCAGCCTACAGTGAAGATGGATGGTTGAGTGATGTTGCCCAGCCTGGGAGTCCTTTCATGGAATATTAGCTTATTTGCGAAAATGTCACACTTAAATAACTTTAAGGAGATGCTGAACCAACATGAGATTGTATGTCTGAAGAAACCTGGCTGTGCGATGAAACACCTACTATCAATGGGTGAATAGGGCAGCGAAGAAGAGTCAGCAAAGAAATCCCTCTGATGGGCATTCATCTTGATGTCCACCAAAATTGCAAAGAAGGCATCGCATCTCGAGGGAAAATGCAACTGGTTGGCAGCCTGCAGTGCGTTACTTCATAACCCCGATAGGAGATGGGAAGGTGTGTTTATAAACAATATTTACATACAGGTAAGAAGAGCGGGAGACTATAGGTCTGAACTCAGGAGATTTAAGGAGGAGGTGGACTCCCTGTGTATTAAGTATGATCAATATTTGATTATTTTGCTGGAAAATTTTAATAATAAATGATACCCAAGAAAATCTGATCCCCTTTTCAAGAAGATATTAACTTCATTCAACATCAATGCCGCCACTTTCCCAACTGCCACGCCTGCAATGTGTGACATTAAACTTGTAAAGTTTTGGGCTCCAAGGGCTTATTTTGTGTAAACGGGTAGAGCGATTCAAACAGGCCAGCTCACCAGACTTTTAAGAATCAATTGCAACTGTGCCCTATTGATTACATCTTTCTGCATGCCTGGTTTGTTGACAAGATTAGAAGTTTCCAGGTAATGCAAGTAAAGGGTAGTGACCATTAGCCTGTAAAGATAGAAATAATTGTAGAAGAAAGTAGGCCTAGGGAACTTACAGGTATCGCGGTCTAATGACCGCGTTGTAAAGGTTGCTTCCCATTGGAGGTATTGATTGAGCCTGTTAGTTTCTGATCTGCAGTTTTCCTTGGTGTGGACAGGCCTGGGGTGGAGGCGGAGAAGCAGGCTGCTGGAGTCCAGAGCCAAGGTGAGGGCCAAGCTGCAATTCGGCTGGGCGGAGGCCTTACCCCCCTTTTTCCCTGCTCTTTCTTCTCTCCAGGGTCTTGAGGGTACGGGGGCCATTGTGGTACGGCCGGTGCAGCATATAAAGGAGGATTACATGTGAGGGATCGGTGGCGGTCTGCCCGGCCTGGCCCTTGGGATGAGGCCGTCCATCTATTGGGGCCAGCAGCGGAGTGCATTTGGAAGCCAGAGGCAAGGATAATAATAGGTAATTGCAGTGGTGCTCAGCCGGGTGCCCCAAAAAGATATCCGGGAGCCGAGGGAGGTTTGAGCGGTCTCCTTGATTGGCCCTGGTGCTGTGGTGGTGAGCTCACTGGAAACAGGGGTTAGCTCCCCGGGCCCTCAGCTGCAACGTGCCCTGCCGGGCTCTTGGTGGTGGTGCTGTGGGGGATTGTGAACTGGCCTCCCACCCGCACAGCGGATTGGAGTCCTCCGAGGCTGTACCTGGGCATTGAGAAACATCATGGAAGTGAAACTTTGCCACCTGAGTGCCTTGGGGTGACATGGTGCCCCTGCGGACGGTGGGTGCCGATGCATGGGCCATTCTGTTTGACACATTTACTTGTGCTCTGCATCTCGTCCTCCCCTGCCTCCAACGCCCTCTACCCGCTCACCGAAGACTGTCTGCCGGTTGGGGCTTGGGTGAACTATGCCCCCCCTCCGGGCTACCCCGGGGTCCGGGTTTGGGACCAAGCTTTATTCCCCTCCCTGCCTGACACATGGATGTCTGGCCCTGAAGAATGGAATGGGCGAAAGTATCGCCGCAAACCACTTTCCAGATGAAAATGGACCAATATACGGTTCCGCCGACCGAACCTCACGAGATGGTGGAAGGCCCGGAGGACCGTGCGACCTCCTTGGCACAGCGGGGAGCAGTGGACTTCGATGTGGTCCTTAAGGCCCTACAGGACTACAGAGACGCCGTGGAGTCTAAGGTGGACGACCTCCGTGTGGATTGCTCTCTGCTGCACCAAGACCTCTGGAATGTGGTGGACAGAATTACAGAGGTAGAGACACAAGTATCTAGTGCTGAAGATGAGATCACCTCCCTTAAAAGCCAGATGTCTAAGTTGTCTGCTTTGGTGTCATCACTAAGGGAGAGAGCAGAGGATGCTGAAAATAGATCGCAGCATAATCTCCGCCTTATTGGTTTGCCCAACTCCGTGGAACAGCGGGGCCTCAATGGGGTACTGGAGGACTAGTTTAAGACATAGATGCCTGAAAACAAACTTTCTGCTTTCTTCATCACTGAAGGAGCACACCGCACCCTGGTGCCAAGGCCCCCGCCAGGGGCTTCTCCGCGGCCTGTGATTCTGAGGGTGCTTAATTTTAAAGAACAGCCCGTTATCCTGCAGGAGGCCCGCACTCGCCCAGACCTGCAGTTTGACAATTCTAAGGTTCTACTGTTTCCTGATTATACGACGGCAGTGCAGCAGCGGTGGCAGTCCTTTGCTGAAGTAAAGCAGAAACACAGCACACTTGATCTGTGCCTCATGCTTCTGCCAGGCTGCCCCAGGCCACCGCAGGGGGCCCTAAGAGGGCGGCCATCCTTCGTGCTACACGATGGCACAGAAACCAGTCAGCATTTTAGTCTTGGGGACCTGGGTGGGTCCCGCGTGACGTCACTTCCGGCGAGGGAGGGGCTAGCTGAGGTATTTGTATCTGGGCCAGCCTCCAAGCGCCCTCTTTGGTTCCTGGTCGCCGACGAAGGAGGACAGTTCCCCCTCCTCCTGCCTAGCTGGAGCTGCCCGAACGCTGTTTTGGTCGTTCCTGTGTGTCCCCGGGATCCGCTTTTATTTGTGGTGAGTGCTGTTCTCCTTCCCTCTTCCCCGAGGCTGGGTGGCTGTGCCCGGCCCCTGCCGTGGTTGTGGTCCACCATGGGGGGAGACAGCTCCCGGGGGACAAGGGTAGCGTGCGCGGCACCCCTCCCCTGGTCGTGGCCGGCGCTGTGTCTTGGGAGGGGGCATTTGAATAAAGGCAGGCAGAGCAATTTGTTTGCAGTGGCCAGAACCCGGCCCAACTTGGGTCCCAAGGTCGCCGCTGCTGCTGGTTGCGGGGGCTTTCGCCCGGGTGGTCTCGGGGTGGGGGTGGATAGCGGAGCCTCCCTCCATGTATTGCCTTTTCGCAGCTCACGCCACGCAGGAGGATGCCGCCCACCGCTAGCACCTTCTGGGCCCCGACCCCCACGCCTGCTCTCACCTACCTCCTGGGGATAGAAGCTCAGGGGGCACTCGCAGGAGTGGCAGGGGCACGACGGGACTGTTGTGTGTGGGGCGGGGGAGGTGGGGAAGCCACCGGCTTGCCGACACAGCTGGTCCCGTTCGGCGGGGACAGATAGAACTGAACGGGCCTGCGCCCCCTCCCCCAGCCGCTGGTCCTACCCATATGGGCACGGGCGTCGATATCCAGGCGGCGGGGCTCTGCTGCTGTGGTACCCTTAGGTCGTGCCTCGGCATTGGTATTTTGGGGGCAGCGTCATCAGCCTTCGCCTCCCCCTGGGTCCCTGCATGTCCGCTATGGCCCGCGTGGGACCCCGGTTATTGGGCTCGACCCAGGGTCTGGGGAAAGTTACGGGGGCAGGGTAGGGGCCAGTTCTTGCAGCACGGCCTCGCGCCGTGCTGCCTCTTCTAACCTAGGTGTTCGCACCCAGCACAGGGCAGTAACCAGGCAGTGGGCCACAGTGGGAGGCTCAGTCCCGCATCCTCCCCACCCCTGCGGGGCATGCTGTCGTGTCTGGGGGGTGAGCGTCTGTCCCCTGGGCGTGCATACCTACAGACCTCCTCCCCCGGCCATCTGGGGATTTGCGGTCCGTGCCCGAGTCCTCCTGCGATTGTGACTCTCGCGCCGAATCTGTCCCGGGAATGCAATGGGTTGGGCAGCTTGTAGTTCCCCAATGTGCAAGATTTTCTGTTACATATGGCATGTTCACTGCGCCCCTCACTGTGGTTTCTTGTTGGTTTGGAACTCGCAGGGTGGGCGATTCCTTCCTCTGCCCCCAGGGGCTGGGATCGGAGTGTCACGGCATGCCGGTGGGGCTGACCGCGTGGTGGCTGCCGGGTTGGGGATGGGGCAGTCACGGAGGCCCGGGTTTTGAGTTGGGCGGCGTGAGTTGGGCCGGGCCGGGGCCAGCGGCTACAGTGGTGCCTGGTTGCCCCGTGGACAATTTGACTCGGATAAAACATTACAAGAGGTAACAAACGGTGCATTACAGGAGGTATAGGGACATGGGTGCAAGTTACAAAAGTGTACATAGTACAAGTAGAGGTATAAGACTACAATAAATGGAGGATACTCAAACACAAGAACAAACGTTACGTAGGCAATGGTGGCAATTGTGCAAGTACCGGAACCA
This sequence comes from Lissotriton helveticus, assembly GCF_964261635.1. Classification (NCBI taxonomy): domain Eukaryota; kingdom Metazoa; phylum Chordata; class Amphibia; order Caudata; family Salamandridae; genus Lissotriton; species Lissotriton helveticus. The sequence goes on from NC_136065.1 coordinate 1,043,088,149, forward strand.
AACACAATGGAAGAGGTAGCAAACAGTGTGTTACAAGAGAAAAATTACGTGTGCATGTTACAATAGAGTACCAAACACAGGTAGAAGGATAATACTTCATAAATGGCAGACTCTCAAACTACAAGAACACACTGGGAGGACACTTCCATAGTCAAGGAGAATAGAATTTTATATATTAAAAGGTCTTCCGTCAGATAAGAGAGGGCATGAATTACATTTGGAGGTATCTTTGAAGGAGAACTTTGAGGCCAGTTTTGAAGGCCTGGGAGGAGGAGGTGTTTCTGAGAAGAATAGTAAGGGGACGAGTTAAGAAGTGACTCTAAATCATACTCTCCAAAGTGCAATGGTCATTATCAGACTTAACATGTGAATAATTGACTTAGTTTCAGGACACTACACTTCTGCATCAGACGCTGGAGGTACGCAAGTATGTGCCTCACCCAACTCCTTACGAGAATGTATTGTGGGCAAACTAGTTCTCGTAACTGACAAATAAGCTTGGCCTCGGTGGCGTGGGGGGCATTGAAGGCCCTGTCTCATTGCAGAGAATCCATATTGCTGTATGGAGGGGGGCAGGGCTTCTAATGGATGTTTTATGTCTCAAATGCAGGAACCGCGCTGGAGAACCGCCCTACTCACATGGGGATCCACCTGAACTATCAACAGGTATAAGGGTCATAGCACACTGGGGCAGTGTGCTAGGGTCTGGGATACCCAGGTCCTCCCCAGGGGTCAGGACTGTCCCTGTTGTGGGGCACACAGGTTGCACCCCACGGAAGATTACATTCATAGTCAACTGGTGGATCTGAGCTTGGCAGGTAGCTCCTGTACAATAATTGGATGTTTTCTCTTGTAAAACATCGGATGAACCTGGGCAATTTGTTGATTTACTGGGCAATAATTGGGGTGTTCTGTCAGTAAACAGTGGGAGACTGTGGGCAAATCCTGCATGCCCTCTGACAAAATTGGAACGTGTTTTCTTTGACGCATGTGATGTGTCTGGACATATCATGCAGCCCATGTGCAATAATGGAATGTGTTCTTTTGTACAGCAGCTGGTGCGCAATTAAGGGGCTCTGATCCTGGCGATCGAGTTAGCAAACTAGTTCTCGTAACCGACAAACAGGCTTGGCCTTGGTAGCGTGGGGGGCATTGATGGCCCTTGTCTCATTGCAGAGAATCCATTTGGTATATGAGGGGGCATTGCTTCTAATGGATGTTTTATGTCTCAAATGCAGGAACCGCGCTGGAGAACCGCCCTACTCACATGGGGGGCCACCTGAACTATCAACAGGTAGAAGGGTCATAGCACACTGGGGGCAGTGTGCTAGGGTCTGGGATTCCCAGGTTCTTCCCAGGTGTCATTACTGTCCCTGTTGTGGGGGGCGCAGGTTACACCCCATGGAAGTATTACATTGGTAGTTAGCTGGTGAGTCTGTGCATAGTAGGTAGCCCCTGTGCAATAATTGGATGTTATATCTTTTAAAAACAACTGATGCGGCTGGGCTATTTATTGTTTTACTCAGCAATAATTGGGGTGTTCTCTCTGTAAGCAGTGGCAGAGTGTGGGCAAATCATGCATTCCCTGTGACAAAAATTAAATGTGTTTTCTTTAAAACAACTGGTGTATCTGGGCATATCATGCACCCCATGTGCAATAAGGGAATGTGTTCTTTTGTACAGCAACTGGTGCGCAAGTAAGGGGTTCTGATCCTGGCAATCGAGCGAGCAATGGGCTTACCTGCAATGCTGGTTAGGGGCAGTTTTCACAGATTTGTTATTTCTTCAAGGAACGCACGGGTTTCGTTCTATATTGGTCAAACCACGCCTAGCAGGCTGGCCTGCCAGGGCTCAGAGCAGGAGCAGAGGAAGAACACACTGGGGCCAGTGTGTGGGGTTCTGGGTCAGCACGTCCAGGATTGGAGTGTAACCTGTTTTCTAATTTCAGGACAATCAGATCAAGTACACAGGCACCGCTCTGAGGACAGGTGGGAACGGAAGCAGGAATGGCCAGGGGTGCTCCGGGCTCGGAGCCTGAATGCTGTTCCTGGTTAAGTGCTCTTGGGGGGCAAGGTGACAACCGGGTTCTGACTTCTAGTAGGGGAGACTAGAAGCAGTGTTAAGTGTAGCGGTTGTGCATTTACCACACCCCCTTACACATCAGCCCCAGTTGTGCTCAAGTACCTTATGCAACTGTTGGCCTCAGCTCATAGGTGACAGGAGGGGTAACCACAAGGGTAGATGGGCAGAAGACTGGTATGGTTTTCATTAGGGGGATGCCCAGGGGTCTTCTCCAGAACTTATCTGAAGGTCAGCACTTGTGTCACACTATAAGGTTTGCACACAGCAGGGAAGAGGGCCTGTCCAGGTGGTCAGGGGCAACGGTGATGTCAAGTCGAGACTTCCGTAAGCGCGGCTAGGGCCCGCCAAGATCATGAGGGACAATTGCCTTCGGCCCATGGCATCCTTTTAGCCGTAAGGGGCCCTGGTTCGCTTCTTTTGACACACTGCTGTGGGATACAAATGGGTCAGTTCTGTGGGACGCATGCTCCGTGGGGTAGAGCTCCTTAGAGTAAGGCGTGTGCAGCATGGACCTGGGGTAGCCAGCTCAGGCTTGCTCCTGGGTTTGTAAAGTTGATGTGATGGGCCAAGGGGGGCTGCACCATGTGTAAGTGATATAGTACAGCACCTAGTTTACCAGTTCTGTATGGGACCATCATTAGCAACAGCAGCTGCTTATATGGATATCAGTATAGTCTCTTTTAGTTCGCACAGGGTTGGGGCGGGCAAGGTCAGCAGCTTCGCAGCCGGAAACGGAGTAGAGAAAAATCATATCCGGGACGGAGCAATGTGCACTCATCAGTCAAGCAAACTATGTTTCAACAGAACCCTGATACACTGTCTGGAATAAATGCAAGGTTATGGGCTACACATAAAAAGGCCTTTCTTTGCACAGGGGGCGCGAGTGAGCCATTCCCAGGAGGGTGCGATTGGCCTGGACAGTGCTGAAATGGAGGGGATGGAGCACTAATAGGGACATCTCCAGAGCACAGTTTGCAGTGATAGTTGAAAGGTTCAGGGACATTACTGATACAGTTCACAGTCCTGTGGAGCGGCAGAACGGATAGGGGATTTTGGTTTCTGCATCTTTATTTACCAGGTACAACGGTCTGGGGGACGGGAGATTCCAGAATCCTGAGGGTATCTTAGTGGGCTGATAGCAGAAAATGGAAGCACGGGTTCACAGTAACAAGGATAATTTGTCTGGGAACAACCGACATGCATTGGAATAGCTTGAAGAAAAAGATTCTTCAGAGACTGGGTGGGGGTGAATCACCTCCCGATTCATTAGTAATACACCTAGGTGGTGATGATTTGGTTCCCCTAGGGCGCTGGGTCCTGCTGCACATGATGAGGGGCACTTTGTGTGACTTGAGCAACATGCTGGGGGCCTGTGAAATATGGTGGTCCGAAATTACGCCAAGGCTGTTTTGGCGGAGCGCACGTTCAGGGGATGCCATGGAGACCTCGCGCAGGCGTGTGAACAGCGCGATGCGCAATTTCACGGGGCATAGAGGATTTGGTTTTTGTCAGGCATGGGTTGCTACATGCGAAATGCACAAGGTGCTTTGAAGACGATGGCTTCCACCGATCCAAAGTGGGGATGGACCTAGTCCTGCTAAATTTGGCAGAGGCATTGGTAGCAGACGGTTGTAAGTGAAAGGACAGTATAAGGTGGGGGGGCTCTGGGGCGGCGGGTGCCACACCCAGAGCCATGGCGGAGTTACAGGGCGATCCAAAGGCTATAAGGTACAGAAGGGTACCCTCTACAGGAGCACAGTAAGGGTGCGAAAGCCAATTATCCCCAGGGAGGTCCTCGCGTGGGGATCCTGGAGTAGGTCCGCCGGTGGGAGGGGATAGCCCTTCCCCCACTTTGACAATACCCCGCGGTTAATACCACTGGGGTTTATGGCTCATCAGGTGGGCAGGTGGGAGGGGCTGCCTGACCCTGGATCACCCGTAAGATAACCCAACATGTTGGCATATTGTTATGCAAATAAAACTGCAACAACTTTCTCCACCAAACAATTGTGTTGTGTCTGTTATTCAGTAATTGTTGTGGGAGGGCTGGGGGTCTGGGCCGATGTTGGCACTATGCTCCCTGCTCATCTTAAGGTCTCCTCCCAGTCCAGTACTCTCTTCTTTGGCACACCAGAACAGACCTGGGAGTGGGCGACAGAGTGGTGGTTGCTGCTGAGGCCGCCGCTTCAAATGCATCAGTCGGGTGGCGCAGTGAAGCATGCCCGATCGCTGCCCCGCTGGCAGCAGAGTGGTGGGCGGTCCTGCTCTCAGAAATCCCAGGTTGAGCGGGAGGCGGTGTGGAGGCCTCTGGCTCGGCTTCAGAGGACACTCCCGCCGACGGCCACTGACACGCTCTTGAATACTCCTATGATCTTCCATTCTGCAGAGGTGGACGTGGGTTCTTCCTCTCAGCTTTCCACAACGGCATGATTCAACTATGACATATTTTCTCAGCTTGATGTTTTTTGTTGTGGAAGGCTGGCTAAGTGAATCTGATTGTGGTGCTGGCTGACATTGGCTCCTCCTTGGGGAGGCAATAGTGATTGAGGCCCTGCCTTGGCCCTCCGAGTTGCTTCTGTTGTGTTCCTCACTGCAATGCCTCTTGCATGTGTTCAAATGCGTTGAAATACGTTTTCAGGTACTAGATCCTCACATGTGGGCGCTTATAGGTCACAGAATTTCTCCCCTAGTTTTGCTGTTATGGGTAGTTTGTTTAGGGTCACAGATGCTTCCTGGGGTGAAGTGCGGGGTTGGATGTGCTGGAGGGATACGTTAGCTAGGCTTACGGGTCTGGTTTGTTCTTTTTTCTGTTTTGTGTTAGCAATGTTCTTTCTTTTTAGGCTTCACAAGGCAAGCACACACATTACTACTGTCATATACATAGGGCATGGAACTGTGGGCTGCCAAGTTATCATGCCCGATTCTGCCTTTCGGCAGGGCTCGCCTCCTGCTTATAGGAAGCAATAGAGTATCAGAAAAACAGCCAAACGTCACTAATAGAATTTCCCAGTAGAAAAATAGACAAAGTAGTAGAGGGGGGTCCATAATGCACCTAAAATGGTCAAATCAAAAAGAAGCTCTCAAAAGCAGGAAAAGGAGGATGATTTCAGCGCAGCCATGCATCCCCTGCCCTGGGGTGGCAAGTGCGTGGCTATTTTATTTATTTATTTTTACCATTTATACAGCGCGAACAAATGCCCGTAGGCGTCTCGGCGCTAGAGGCTATGCGTTGAATTCCCACTGAGGCTAAGTCGACGGCTATTCTTGACCAAACAGCTAGGTCTTTATTTTTCTGCGAAATTGCATCAGGGACGGGCTTTCCCTAGTGGCTACCGGCAGAGAGTTCCACAATCTGGAAGCAGCCACTAAGAAGCGCCTATCTCCCCAAGTGACTGTTTTGGTCATTGTAAACACTGGAAGTGTCAGGGCCTGAATGTTCTCTTCCTCCCTGGTGCTCCCTAGCTTCCGTCACTGGTATGTGAGCCTGGGAGGAATGCTAAAGGTAGGGAACTAAAGTGAAGCATGGGGGAAATAAGAAAAGGTAGCAAGACAGATGAATGCTACAACAGGTCAGCCAACAACTCAGACCCCAAAAGGAGCTTGCAATATCAGGAAGACATTTTACGTCTGAAACAGATTTTTCTATATTTTGCCAAATGTAAGTGCCAGTAGATGTATAGGGGACAAGGCCAGTAAACTGATTCAAAAGATCATAAAAGATTTGGCCAGGCAATGAGACACGTCAATAGTACTCCTTCACTTCCCCAACCTCATTTCTCTTTAGGTGCTGAAGATTTAAGAACTGCAGCGTTTGGGACTTTGAGGTCACCTCCCGTGTTATAGCAGTTCGATGGGGACTGGCAAATCCCACAAAAAGAAGACACATCCTCAATCTGGAAGAACACTGAATGGCCTCTCTCAACAGGTATTCATCTGGTACCACCTAAATCATTTCAAACTTAGGTTCTCTTACGGACAAACATATTTTCTCATAGCCCCAAGTAGCCACAGTTTCAAGTTCCTCCTTCAGTCATCTATAGAGGCTTCATCACATCTTACCACATCTCTATCCAAAATATTGTATTCTGCTCGTCAATGCAATTATCCAATTGAGAATGGATTACAGTAATAGTGTCTACCCAGGGACAACTTGACTTCAACTTGTTCAAAATGTGGCAGCCTGATAAATTAATGCAAAGAACAAAGTGGTAACACATTCCCCCCCATCCTCTACTTGTCACCAAATAATTATGTTTAGGACTGTACATCAGTCAGTCCATGCAGCTTCCCTGCAATTATTGCTGCAAAAGTCAAAGAATGTTCATTTGTATGCAACTTACGATCAGGCAATTACATTTTGCTTAATATTTCTCAAATGCATAAAGGAAGGAGAGGAGAGAGTGTGTTTTCTGTAGCAGCAAGCTGACTCTGGAATTATCTTCCATTTCAACTTTGTTCCCAGCTTGCCTCTTCACACCGTGTGGCTGTGTTGTCACAATGTTGTGTGATGGGCTGTTTAGCGCCAATACATTTTGGCAGAAGTACACTCTACAAATAGTAACACAAATGTTCTTAGCACTAAATTTAAATGCCTTTTTTATAGAAATTTGGAAAAATTGTATAAAGGATTATGAATCGGGACGTGGACGCCATGAGATGTATTCACAACATGAGTGCTATTTATCTGACAACCAGTGACTAATAGGTGCTTTCTGCCAAGTGTAGAGACCGTTTATTGACATATGAAGAAGAACTACTGTCCCGATCTCGTCCGAAAGATTATTGGCGATTCTTTACTGAATATGTACGTAACATCGAACTGAATGAACTAAGGTAATTCACGTAATGTCTATCAATTAGTGCATGGTAGTCGGTGGGCACAGTCTACCCTCAAGACATTGTCTGATGATACTGTTCATGTAATGATTACACATGGATAATGAATGCAGAAATGTAATGGTCTGAGTTATTGTTAAAAATATGACTTTTTTTGTATTTTTCGATGAAAATCAATCAACAAAATTTAAAAAAAAAGTGGGGATGGACCTAGTCCTGCTAAATTTGGCAGAGGCACTGGTAGCAGCAGGTTGTAAGTGAAAGGACAGTATAAGGTGGGGGGCTCTGGGGTGGCGGGTGCCACACCTAGAGCCATGGCGGAGTTACAGGGCGATCCAAAGGCTATAAGGTACTGAAGGGTACCCTCTACAGGAGCACAGTAAGGGTGCGAAAGCCAATTATCCCCAGGGAGGTCCTCGCGTGGGGATCCTGGAGAAGCGATGGCACCCAGTTAGTCCTCCGGGCGGTTGTGGACCTGAGCAACCGGGGATTGCCTGCAATGCTCCGCCCCCCAGTAACGGGGAGGGGCGTGAGTAAGGGGTGGACTGGAGGTCCGCCGGTCGGAGGGGCTAGCCCTTCCCCCAATTTTACAATACCCCGCGGTTAATACCACTGGGGTTTATGGCTCATCAGGTGGGCAGGTGGCGAGGGGCTGCCTGACCCTGGATCGCCCGTATGATAACCCAACATGTTGGCATATTGTTATGCAAATAAAACTGCAACAACTTTCTCCACCAAATAATTGTGTTGTGTCTGTTATTCAGTAATTGTTGTGGGAGGGCTGGGGGTCTGGGCCGATGTTGGCACTATGTCAGGCTGCCCCAGGCCACCGCAGGGGGCCCTAAGAGGGCGGCCATCCTTAGTGCCACACGATGGCACAGACAGCAGTCAGCATTTTAGTCTTGGGGACCTGGGTGGGTCCCCGCGTGACGTAACTTCCGGCGAGGGAGGGACCAGCTGAGGTATTTGTATCTGGGCCAGCCTCCAAGTGTCCTCTTTGGTTCCTGATCGATGACGAAGGACAGTCCCCCCTCCTCCTGCCTAGCCGAAGCTGCCCGAACGCTGTTTTCCCTCCCTACCGCGAACCCGGCGGTCGAGCAGCAGAGGGGGGGGCTTCATCTAATATCACTTTGCTTTGTGTTGCAGGCGGAGTTACAGGGAGATCCAAAGGCTATAAGGTACAGAAGGGTACCCTCTACAGGAGCACAGTAAGGGTGCGAAAGCCAATTATCCCCAGGGAGGTCCTTGCGTGGGGATCCTGGAGGAGCGACGACGCCCCGTTAGTCCTACGGGCGGTTGTGGACCTGAACAACCGGGGGTTGCCTGCAACGCTCCGCCCCCCCAGTAACGGGGAGGGGCGTGAGTAAGGGGTGGACTGGAGGTCCACCGGTGGGAGGGGCTTGCCCTTCTCCAATTTGACAATACCCCGCGGTTAATACCAATGGGGTTTATGGCTCATCAAGTGGGCAGGTGGCGAGGGGCTGCCTGACCCTGGATCGCCCGTAAGATAACCCAACATGTTGGCATATTGTTATGCAAATAAAACTGCAACAACTTTCTCCACCAAACAATTGTGTTGTGTCTGTTATTCAGTAATTGTTGTGGGAGGGCTGGGGGTCTGGGCCGATGTTGGCACTATGCTCCCTGCTCATCTTGAGGTCTCCTCCCAGTCCAGTACTCTCAGACCTGGTAGTGGGCGTCGGAGTGGTGGTTGCTGCTGAGGCCGCCGCTTCAACTGCATCAGTCGGGTGGCGCAGTGAAGCATGCCCGGTAGCTGCCCCGCTGGCAGCAGAGTGGTGGGCGGTCCTGCTCTCAGAAATCCCAGGTTGAGCGGGAGGCGGTGTGGAGGCCTCCGGCTCGGCTCCAGAGGACACTCCCTCCCTCGGCTTCGCCGACGGCCACTAAGACGCTCTTGAATACTCCTATGATCTTGCATACTGCTGAGGTGGACGTGGGTTCTTCCTCTCAGCTTTCCGCAACGGCATGATTCAACTATGACATATTTTCTCAGCTTGAGGTTTTTTGTTGTGGAAGGCTGGCCAAGTGAATCTGATTGTGGTGCTGGCTGACATCGGCTCCTCCTTGAGGGGCAATAGTGATTGAGGACCTGCCTTGGCCCTCCGAGTTGCTTCTGTTGTGTTCCTCACTGCAATGCCTCTTGCATGTGGTCAAATGCGTTGAAATACGTTTTCAGGTACTAGATACTCACATGTGAGCGCTTATAGGTCACAGAATTTCTCCCCTAGTTTTGCTGTTATGGGTAGTTTGTTTAGGGCCACAGATGCTTCCTGGGGTGAAGTGCGGGGTTGGATGTGCTGGGGGGATACTTAGCTAGGCTTACGGGTCTGGTTTGTTCTTTTTTCTGTTTTGTGTTAACAATGTTCTTTCTTTTTAGGCTTCGCAAGGCAAGCACACACATTACTACTGTCATATACATAGGGCATGGAACTGTGGGCTGCCAAGTTATCATGCCCGATTCTGCCTTTCGGCAGGGCTCGCCTCCTGCTTATAGGAAGCAATAGAGTATCAGAAAAACAGCCGTCATTAATAGAATTTCCCAGTAGAAAAATAGACAAAGTAGTAGTGGGGGTCCATAATGCACCTAAAATGGTCAAATCAAAAAGAAGCTCTCAAAGGCAGGAAAGGAGGATGTTTCAGCGCAGCCATGCATCCCCTGCCCTGGGGTGGCAAGTGCATGGCTATTTTGTCATTCTAAACACTGGAAGTGTCAGGGCCTGAATGTTCTTTTCCTCCCTGGAGCTCCCCAGCTTCCGTCACAGGTATGTGAGCCTGGGAGGAATGCTACAGGTAGGAAACTAAAGTGAAGCATGGGGGAAATAAAAAAGGGTAGCAGGACAGATGAATGCTACAACAGGTCAACCAACAGCTCAGACCCCAAAAGGAGCTTGCAATATCAGGAAGACATTTTACGTCTGAAACAGATTTTTCTATATTTAGCCAAATGTAAGTGCCAGTAGATGTACAGGGGACAAGGCAAGTAAACTGATTCAAAAGATCATAAAAGATTTGGACAGGCAATGAGACACATCAATAGTACTCCTTCACTTCCCCAACCTCATTTCTCTTTAGGTGCTGAAGATTTAAGAACTACAGCGTTTGGGACTTTGAGGTAACCGCCTGTGTTGTAGCAGTTCGATGGGGACTGGCAAATCCCACAAAAAGAAGACACATCCTAAATCTGGAAGAACACTGAATGGCCTCTCTCAACAGGTATTCATCTAGTACCACCTAAATCATTTCAAACTTAGGTTCTCTTACGGACAAACATATTTTCTCATAGCCCCAAGTAGCCACAGTTTCAAGTTCCTCCTTCAGTCATCTATAGAGGCTTCATCACATCTTACCACTTCTCTATCCAAAATATTGTATTCTGCTCGTCAATGCAATTATCCAATTGAGAATGGATTACAGTAATAGTGTCTACCCAGGGACAACTTGACTTCAACTTGTTCAAAATGTGGCAGCCTGATAAATTAATGCAAAGAACAAAGTGGTAACACATTCCCCCCCATCCTCTACTTGTCACCAAATAATTATGTTTAGGACTGTACATCAGTCAGTCCATGCAGCTTCCCTGCAATTATTGCTGCAAAAGTCAAAGAATGTTCATTTGTATGCAACTTACGATCAGGCAATTACATTTTGCTTAATATTTCACAAATGCATAAAGGAAGGAGAGGAGAGAGTGTGTTTTCTGTAGCAGCAAGCAGACTCTGGAATTATCTTCCATTTCAACTTTGTTCCCAGCTTGCCTCTTCACACCGTGTGGCTGTGTTGTCACAATGTTGCGTGATGGGCTGTTTAGCGCCAATACGTTTTGGCAGTAGTAAACTCTACAAATAAGAACACAAATGTTCTTAGCACTAAATTTAAATGCCTTTTTTATAGAACTTTGGAAACATAGTACAAAGTATTAGGAATCGGGACGTGGACGCCATGAGATGTATTCACAACATGAGTGCTATTTATCTGACAACCAGTGACTAATAGGTGCTTTCTGCCAAGTGGTCATTACTGCAGTTCATCACCCAGGATGACTTACATATTAGTCACTTGGTGGGTAGCAATAGGGCACACACCATGACAAATGGAATATGTTTAGGGCCAAGCTGTACTGCTAGTTCAATCTCCATGACTATGTTTCAGAGTTCCATTGAAGCATGGGCCTCTCCAAGCATGCCCAAATCTTATTTGTGGATTCCTCCCAGTTGCCCTTAAGTTGCAGCATAATTAGGGTGTTCTTCTTTGCAAAGGCATAACAGGTAAGATCAAAAGCAATGACAATAGGTGCATGTAGGCATTACATACAGGTAAGAACATGAAAAGCCCTTATGGAAATCGGCATATCAATGGAATGACTATGATAGAACGCACACATGCTGACAGGGACAAGTCAGGCTCGCTCCTGGCATGGCTGACGAATCCAGTGAGTAGAGGCTCACTCCTGGTGGAGATAGAAGCCGAGTTGGGGACCAGACACTTCATGCAGGGGAAGATTATTGAGGTCTTTGCAAGCTACTACAGCAAACTATATACAACAACATGCGCATGCGAACCGGCGGCTATGGGGGACTACCTGACTGATCTACCACTGACACGCCTAACCCCCGAAATAGCACAGCTATTAGGGGCTATTACACAGAGGGAGATCTGGGTTGCCATAAAGGGCATGGCGCGCAATAGGACGCCAGGCACAGATGGCCTGCGGGTGCAATTTTAAGGCTTATATGTGGATGAGCTGACCCCTCACCTGGTCATAATGTACCAGGGAGCCCGAGAGTTAGGGGAGCCACTGGAGAGGGCCAGAGAGGCCATTATTATCCCCATACCTCAACAGGGAAGGCACCCCATGACTACACGGCCTACACGTAATTGTCCATGTGGAACATGCACTATAAGATCCTGAGCAAAATCCTTGTGACTCGCTTGCTGCCGCACATGCCCCACCTGGTCCACCCGGACTAAGGAGGATTTATCCCTGGACGGAACACTGTCTTAAATATAAGAAGGCTCCTAACGGTAATGGATTCTGCAGGGTACAACAAGCAGGAAGCTGCAGTGTTCACAGTGGACATAGAGAAGGCATTCAACAGCTTAAGAGTGGCAGTATTTATACGAGGTCCTGGGCAAGATGGGTCTGGGGGAGGGCTTCCTGAAGTGGGTGCGCCTCCTGTACACAGCCCCTACTGCCCACGTGCGCACTGGGAGAACCATATCACCTAGGCTGACGGTGGAGAGAGGCACGAGGCAGGGATGCTCCCTCTCCCCACTCCTGTTCGCCCTGGCCATGGAACCACTAGCATGCAGGGCCAAGAGCGGCCAGGATTACAAGGGCCTGGCAATGGCAACAGGAACATTGGCTACAAAACATGACTGAACATTCCAACCATTACCTAGGTAAAAGCAAGAATAGGTATATTAAATCTAGTTTTTGAAGATTTTACCCGGAAAGTTAATAGTTTCTGTTGTACAAAACATGCAATTACAGAGAATCTAAATGATATGTTTAGGCTAATAAGTCGGGTTGTGGGAAGGGATGCAGTTGTGAGATCCCGCAAGGTCATGAGGTACCAACTTTGTATATCCAAAAAGCCCTGTGATTCTGTGTGTTGCACTGTTTTAACAAACTCTTCTCATTTATTTTTTCACTGTCACTAACAATCTCTATTGCTATGCACACATGGCCACCATATTTGTTCTGTAGAGAATTCCTCAGTCTATATTACTATGCAGAAGATTCTTCTTTAATAAAACTTACGGTTCACAAGCAGTCAAAATTAAAGTTTTTTGAAATGTCAAAGTATCATACAAACAGTGTCATCACTTACCTAATTTTACATTCTAAAATTAAATGTAGTGGCAAGGAAAGCAACAGGGCTGCATAGCGCTAGGTAAATAGTCTCTTTCACACAAAGAAAAATGGTCATTTAATGGGAAGAATTGTAAAACAAGAGAGAAGTATAACGTGTTTTGCATTGAAAACCTACTCCTTCTGAATGTCATTAACACTGGTGCCCATGAGGAGTACACGTGCCATGCACAACGTCGCCTGTATATGGGTGCCATCAGTGCTTAATTTGTAAAAGAATATGTTTGGGGACTCAAACATTTGCTGTGAAGTCCACAGGTTGGGTGCCAAATACCAAGGTTGCATAGTCTCTGTTCCACCTCATGCCTCTTTAGTCCACCACCAAGTACTTCCTGTCTCTTTATCTCAATCTTGCTGGTTCTTTTTCATCCATGCTTCATTCTTTTGTCATGTTTCTTTTCCATATTTCTTCCTCCTTCTTTCCCCTTTGTTTGTTTTTCTGTCTTGCTTTGGATCAAAGTCTATTGCAGGAAAATAAGATCTGGCACCCAAAATGAGTGCTGGTGAGGCCCATCTGCAACCACCGGCTCAAATTAAACACCGAATTCCATGCAAAATGCAACCTGTACATTAGTGCCATACAGAATGTCATCAGTGGTGTAGCAAACGTGCCATGTACCATAAAGCAAGCAAGGTAAGTGGGCCCTCTTTTTCAAGATAATGAAAAGCAGCCATAATTGTGGTGTTGAGGGACTTGCACTCTCCTGGTCCCCAGTATTACTATACTGGCTCCACTACTGATAACTAAGCCAGAGAATGCAACCTGTGCATGTGTGCCATGCAGAATGCGACCTGTGTGTAGGTGCCATGCAGAATGTCAAGTGCATAGATCCCAAGCAGAACACAATATATATGTGGGTACTATGCAGAATGTCCCATGCATGGGTGCCATGAAGAATGTCACATGCACGGGTGCCAATCAGAACACAAACACCATATGGGTGCTATGCAGAATGTCAAATGCATGGGTGCCATGTTTTACATGACCAGCATAAAGGTGGGTGATCCTACAAAGGCTTGAACCAAGTGCCTGACTTTTTCTCAGGTTGAGATCCTTGTGGTCCTACAAGCTAAAAACAAGCCAAGGTTGGCTATCTCCTCATAGAACCTATCCTATCTGTGCACTCCCTGCCTCTTCCTGACATGCAGGTCATGCGTGGCCCCAGCTTTGCCCTCGTTGTCCACATTGATCATTTATATTAACCCCAGAAAAAGCAGCATCCTTGTATTGCCAACACCCTTGAGACATATATTTACAACAAGGGGTGGTGATGGACAGAGTCTCTGAATTAAGCAGAATACTCTCACCCAGTCAAGAGATCAGGGCTAGATCCAACACCGTTTTTTAGCTCATTGCACCATCCCAGTTTCAGAATCTGGCTGTATGCAAATTAGTCTGTCCCTGGCCCAGTGCATCATGGGAACAGGGCAGACCAGACTACAAAAGCCAATTCTTACACTGGGAAGGAAACAAGCTTCCGCGGACCGGTTTCTGGCATTACAGCCGTCTTCGGCCCGGCTTGCTTGAATCCTGATGGTGCAATGAGCAAGGGACTCACATCTGAGTATACCCTTCCACGCTTAGGGTGGACAAAAATATTTACAACAAGGGGTGGTGATGGACAGAGTCTCTGAATTAAGCAGAATACTCTCACCCAGTCAAGAGATCAGGGCTAGATCCAACACCGTTTTTTAGCTCATTGGACCATCCCAGTTTCAGAATCTGGCTGTATGCAAATTAGTCTGTCCCTGGCCCAGTGCATCATGGGAACAGGGCAGACCAGACTACAAAAGCCAATTCTTACACTGGGAAGGAAACAAGCTTCCGGGAACCGGTTTCTGGCATTACAGCCGTCTTCGGCCCGGCTTGCTTGAATCCTGATGGTGCAATGAGCAAGGGACTCACATCTGAGTATACCCTTCCACGCTTAGGGTGGACAAAAATATTTACAACAAGGGGTGGTGATGGACAGAGTCTCTGAATTAAGCAGAATACTCTCACCCAGTCAAGAGATCAGGGCTAGATCCAACACCGTTTTTTAGCTCATTGCACCATCCCAGTTTCAGAATCTGGCTGTATGCAAATTAGTCTGTCCCTGGCCCAGTGCATCATGGGAACAGGGCAGACCAGACTACAAAAGCCAATTCTTACACTGGGAAGGAAACAAGCTTCCGGGGACCGGTTTCTGGCATTACAGCCGTCTTCGGCCCGGCTTGCTTGAATCCTGATGGTGCAATGAGCAAGGGACTCACATCTGAGTATACCCTTCCACGCTTAGGGTGGACAAAAATATTTACAACAAGGGGTGGTGATGGACAGAGTCTCTGAATTAAGCAGAATACTCTCACCCAGTCAAGAGATCAGGGCTAGATCCAACACCGTTTTTTAGCTCATTGCACCATCCCAGTTTCAGAATCTGGCTGTATGCAAATTAGTCTGTCCCTGGCCCAGTGCATCATGGGAACAGGGCAGACCAGACTACAAAAGTCAATTCTAACACTGGGAAGGAAACAAGCTTCCGGGGACCGGTTTCTGGCATTACAGCCGTCTTCGGCCCGGCTTGCTTGAATCCTGATGGTGCAATGAGCAAGGGACTCACATCTGAGTATACCCTTCCACGCTTAGGGTGGACAAAAATATTTACAACAAGGGGTGGTGATGGACAGAGTCTCTGAATTAAGCAGAATACTCTCACCCAGTCAAGAGATCAGGGCTAGATCCAACACCGTTTTTTAGCTCATTGCACCATCCCAGTTTCAGAATCTGGCTGTATGCAAATTAGTCTGTCCCTGGCCCAGTGCATCATGGGAACAGGGCAGACCAGACTACAAAAGCCAATTCTTACACTGGGAAGGAAACAAGCTTCCGGGGACCGGTTTCTGGCATTACAGCCGTCTTCGGCCCGGCTTGCTTGAATCCTGATGGTGCAATGAGCAAGGGACTCACATCTGAGTATACCCTTCCACGCTTAGGGTGGACAAAAATATTTACAACAAGGGGTGGTGATGGACAGAGTCTCTGAATTAAGAAGAATACTCTCACCCAGTCAAGAGATCAGGGCTAGATCCAACACGTTTTTTTTAGCTCATTGCACCATCCCAGTTTCAGAATCTGGCTGTATGCAAATTAGTCTGTCCCTGGCCCAGTGCATCATGGGAACAGGGCAGACCAGACTACAAAAGCCAATTCTTACACTGGGAAGGAAACAAGCTTCCGGGGACCGGTTTCTGGCATTACAGCCGTCTTCGGCCCGGCTTGCTTGAATCCTGATGGTGCAATGAGCAAGGGACTCACATCTGAGTATACCCTTCCACGCTTAGGGTGGACAAAAATATTTACAACAAGGGGTGGTGATGGACAGAGTCTCTGAATTAAGCAGAATACTCTCACCCAGTCAAGAGATCAGGGCTAGATCCAACACCGTTTTTTAGCTCATTGCACCATCCCAGTTTCAGAATCTGGCTGTATGCAAATTAGTCTGTACCTGGCCCAGTGCATCATGGGAACAGGGCAGACCAGACTACAAAAGCCAATTCTTACACTGGGAAGGAAACAAGCTTCCGGGGACCGGTTTCTGGCATTACAGCCGTCTTCGGCCCGGCTTGCTTGAATCCTGATGGGGCAATGAGCAAGGGACTCACATCTGAGTATACCCTTCCACGCTTAGGGTGGACAAAAATATTTACAACAAGGGGTGGTGATGGACAGAGTCTCTGAATTAAGCAGAATACTCTCACCCAGTCAAGAGATCAGGGCTAGATCCAACACCGTTTTTTAGCTCATTGCACCATCCCAGTTTCAGAATCTGGCTGTATGCAAATTAGTCTGTCCCTGGCCCAGTGCATCATGGGAACAGGGCAGACCAGACTACAAAAGCCAATTCTTACACTGGGAAGGAAACAAACTTCCGGGGACCGGTTTCTGGCATTACAGCCGTCTTCGGCCCGGCTTGCTTGAATCCTGATGGTGCAATGAGCAAGGGACTCACATCTGAGTATACCCTTCCACGCTTAGGGTGGACAAAAATATTTACAACAAGGGGTGGTGATGGACAGAGTCTCTGAATTAAGCAGAATACTCTCACCCAGTCAAGAGATCGGGGCTAGATCCAACACCGTTTTTTTTTTGAGACAGCTTAGTGGACTATATTTATAGCAGGCTGAATTCAAAAGAATCAACCTTTTCCAAAGCATGTGAACTGAAGACGTGAGACTGTATAGGCAGATATAGCTTCTGTGCCTCATAATATTGTTTTTTGTTCAACTAGACAATGCACTGAGTTGAGAAGACAAATTCCACTTTATTGAAAATTATTTAATATGGTGCAATGCATCGTGAGTTTTCTTGAACATTTAAATGCAGTCTTGCCTGAATCTGCTATGTGTGTTACATAACTGGACCAGCAGATAATCTTAATACTTTTATAAATTTCTGGAGCTAAGCGAGATATAGCCATCCATTACTTTTCCACAGTTTTAATACTTAATGGTTACTATTTTATTAGGCTGAGTGAATAAATAAATATTGCATTTTTAAAGCGCAACTGTCGCTACCAAAGGAGCATCTTGGGACTGAGCAGTTGGAACAGGGTTCATAACAACATGACTGAACAACACAAGAAATCACTGAATAAGTGTGTGACATAATGTGTCACTGGCAGCAAAAATCTAGGTCTTCAGATAATTTCTGAAGATGGATTAAGATTCAATGAATTTCAGATAACTGAGGAGTTGATTCCAACCTTTGGTCCCTAAAACAGCAAAGGATTCGCCTCCTACGGTTTTGCGTCTAAAGGTAGAGGGTTTGAGAAAATTTGCAGCTGAGGATCTCAAGGTTCGAGCGGTGGTGAAGTAGTGTGAATCTAGAGATTAAATATTTTGGCCCTACTGCTCTATAGGCTCTGGAAGTGAACAGGAGAATTTTAAAAAGGACCTTCTTGTGCACTGGCAACCAATGTAGGGCTTTAAGAGTTGCTGAGGCCGGTGAGCGAAGTAGCAGTTTCAGCACAAGCCTGGCTGACACCTGTTGTACCACCTGCAATTTCTGAATAGTTTGTTTAGTGGCACCTGCAGTAGTCCAATCTGGACATTATTAATGCAAAGGCAAGTGTCTTTCTTGCTGCAAGTGGGAGGTAGTCAAACACATTTTTCTGTAATTTCATTAAATTGAAGCACCTCCCGGCCACTGCAAGGGCTTGTGGGCAAAAGGATAAGGCAACATCAAATTTCAGCGAGGGTTTTTACTACCTTAACTGTGGTAGGGGGTGGAGGTACAGAGTTCGGCCACCATAGCATATGGTCAAAGGATTTGGCTTTACCTAGCAGAATGATCTCCGTCTTATCTAAATGGTTGGATTGCATCCACCAGATAACTTCAGGTAGAGAAAGTTTGAAGTTAAGCTCAGAGCCAATGGATGATTTGGCCAAAGCCAAATTCAGCTGTGTGTCATCAGCATAAGATGGTGTTTCAATTTTAAAAGAAGAGATCAACGAAATTAGGGGGACATATATAAATTAAATGAATCAGGGCTAAGTGACGAGTCCTGTAGTACTCCTTTGGAGACTGTTGTTTCAGTGGATAGAAAAGGTCCTAATGCCACCGTTTGTCTGCGGTCAGTAAGGAAGGATTTAAACCAGGCCATGGGAATATGCGAAATACCACAGTTTTTAATATATTGTAGTAGAAAATCTTGCGAGATGGTATCAAAAGCAGCCGATAGGTCTAATAAAATCAGCACTACTTTTTTTCCAACATCTAAAGTTAACTTTAGAGTATCTGCAATTTCCAGCAGAGCTGAATCAGTAGAGTGCCCAGGGCGGAAGACAGATTGCCAAGGGTGGAGAACTTCATTAATTGGCATTTACTACATTTCTGATAAATTTACCAAGCGAAGGAAGTAGTGAAATGGCCGGGAGATTTCAGAGAGTTGAAGGATCCACTAGCCTTTATTTTTGGAGTGGTTTGACGACTTCAAGTTTCCAATCAATTGAGACTTCTGCAGCTGTCAACAAGGAATACAGAATCTCATTGATCACTGGATTAACAAAGTCCGCAATTTTATTAAGGACGAGTGGAGGGGGCAAGGGTCAAAAGGGGTTCCCGAATTACAGAACAAAATCGCTTACCGAGGTTAAGCTGATTTCTTGAAAAGCTTGTAGGGAAGCTCCTATCGGGGGATTTATACTCTTAGTCGATTGTTAACAAAGGGGTAGAGCTAAACTCACATTGAATGTTCTGAATTTTATCCTTTAAAAAGGGAAGAAATTTGATTACATAAAGTCTGCGATGGGGGAATCTCTCTGGCTAGTACTTTTGGTTGTAAAAATGATTTAGCGATCATAAAAATTGATTTTTGATCATTGTTGAGCTTCGATCTGCTTAGAAAAATAAACCTTTTTTGCTATCTTAATCTGCCCATGGTACATTTTTAGGGCTGTTCTAAACTGAATTAGGTCTTCTGCATTATAAGCTCTCTGTTACTTCCATTCAAGTTGTTTGCAGCGAAGATGCTCATCTGCTAGAGCTTGAGTGTACCACGGGCTGAGAACTCTGTTTCCTCTGTAGGAGTTTCTGGGGCTAATTCATAAATGGAAATCCCGCGTGAGTAGGATCTATATTTTAGAGGATCCCTTTGAAAAAAGTGTGTGGGACCATCAACAACTACTTTCCGTCTGCGGTATATGCTTTGCCACTAAAGTACTTGTAGTTGATAGTGTCATCATCGGGTCTCCCTTCTTCCAACCAGGAGGTGATCTGTTGTAATCAAAAAGATTTTTCGTGGGGATCCACAACAAACTGAGTGCTCTAAAATGACCTCTTGTCCAAGATTCTAGAGAAAAATGGTTAGACAAGGGTAAGGATAAAAGAAAGTTAATTCATCAAGGACATGAGTGATCCAGTTCTTGAAAGAAAAGGCATCCTCTGCTACATTTCCCGACAAGGTAGGGGTCGAAACGGATACATATTTGGCCAGCTTAGGATCAGCCAAGAGCTTGCCCCATTTGCGTATAGTTTGGGGGCAGGAGCTGGGGGCAAAGGTTGGCTCGCTGGTTGAAGGTGGTTGCTGAACTGAATCAACATGTGATCAGACCAGGCCTGCAGAATTGGAGGATTCAACTATCAATTTAGAAATTATAAAACAGATACCATCTAAGATATGCCCTGCAGAGAGTGTAGTTAGACCCATCAATTGCTGGAGCCCAAAGGTACCTGATGTATCCATAAAGTTGGATACTTCCAAGTCATTGCTGCATTCAAGATAGAGGTAAAAATCTCCCAGGATGGTCAAGTTTGCATAACGAAGTGCAAAGGGGGCTAAAGATGTTGTGCCTGGGGGATGATATTTAAGTCCCCCTGCAATGGATAGGGAGGGACCAATCTTGAAACAGAATCCAATACTTTATGCTCCCTTCAAGGAGTCTAAATCAAAACTTTGGCATTGGAAAACATCTTAAAAAATAACTGCAAAACCACCTCTGAAGGTACCCTCTGAAACACATAGGATGGGATAGTTGAGTAGTCTTTCAATGGGATCTGTACATGTTTATTTTAGCAAACAGGCTGCTTTAAGTTTACACCATGAGGGGGAGAAATGAATACATTAAATATTTTTCAAAAGAGATTTTATTTTCTGTTTCACTTTGTGTATTCTGAGGATGAAAAATTGTCTAGCATTCGCGACAAAGAATTTTCAATTCTATTAAGGACACGGAGGCGAGAATAATGCTTCTCTAACTTTACTGACAAATACAGCAGCAAAAGAGTTAACTTTAAACGAGCATAACCCGGAAGAACAACCTCCCTCCAGGTATGCACCAATAACACGACAGTCATTAGTATAAAAGGTCCCAGTGACGTGAGCACTTCCTCTTTCTTTGCAATGTCCATAAATAACAGCATCCGGATCCAAAGGAACTTGAGTAGAACACATCAGAAAACCTCCAGGAACGCAGAGGATTGGAAAAGAACGTCAGGATAGCTGAACCTTCAGGATTGGGTGTTTTGTTCACCTGAAAAGAAACATAGCCATAATACCCATGTCGGACTGAAAGAAAAAACAGTCACAAAGAGAATTGGGTAGGGAAAAAACAAGAAGTTAAACATAGCATCAAAGAATGCATTCAATATAAAATAGTCTGTTACAAACAATTTATAAAAAATACCATAGAACATCCTGGGTGGGATTATTCTCTCCTCCGTGTCCTTAATAGAATTGAAAATTCTTTGTCACGAATGCTAGACAATTTTTCATTCTATGTCAGTCCACGGAGGCTCAAATAATGCTAGTTTAAAGTTGCTCAACTAGAATAGACGCAATATCCACAATAGGTTTGTGATAAAAGGTCTTAAAAGTGGACTCAGAGGACCAGTCTGCCGCAGTCATGATGTCTTGTAACCTAGACCCAGTGAGAAGGGCTTTAGAAGCCATAGAACCTCTTACAGAGTGCGCTCCAAAAATGGAGCAATCAATACCAGCTAGGGTCAAAAGCCAAGTAACCCACCTGGCAAGAGTAGCTGAAGAGACTGGGCGGAAAGGTCTCTGAAGAGAAATTAAAAGTTGACCTGCCACATCATCTCGAAATTCTCTGGTACAGTCTTCATAGACTTTTAAACATTGCACAACACAAAGTTGACAACAACAAGGTGACACTAGGATTATTTCCGCCCCCTGTCGGCGAGTGTGGGCCAACAATCTCTGGATCATTACGAATGGTGGAAAGGCATAAAGAATGCCCGTCGTCCATGATTGAAGGAAGGCGTCCGAGCTGATCGCTAACGGGTCCGGACGCCAACTGTAAAACAGGGGAAGTTGTCTGTTGAGTCGAGACGCAAAAAGATCTAGAACACACGGGCCCCATTTGGAGTTCAACGCTTGGAACACACTGGGATGAAGTTTCCAATCGCTGGTGTCCCGTAGAAATCTGGAATTCCAGTCTGCTACCACAATCAAGGAACCCGGAATGTACTCCGCCGTCACTGAGATGTGATGGTCCAGACAATAATGGCAAAAATCCTTGGCTATTTCCACCAATAGTCGGGATCTGGTACCTCCCAGACGATTGATGTAGCGCACCGCGGACACATTGTCCGTGCGCAGAAGTATACAGCAACTTGCTTTCTGAGGAGAAAGAGTTTGAATAGCAAAAGAGCCCGCTAACAGCTCCAGACAGTTGATGTGAAGACGCAATTCCTCCTGGGACCAACGACCACCGGTCTCCAGAGTCCCGCAACGAGCCCCCCAGCCCCAGCGACTGGCGTCTGATTCGATGATGGCATCCGGAATTGCTGCAAAGATGGCCTTGCCATTCCAAGCATCCATGTGTTGTAACCACCAATTTATTTCTAGATGAGCCTCCCGAGAGAGTGCAATCTGTTCCGCATAATGCAAGCCCTTGCGAAGATGTAAGATCTTTAACCTCTGTAAGGCCCTGTAATGAAGGGGACCCGGAAAAATTGCTTGAATAGACGCTGCCAACAACCCGACGAGGCGGGCTAACGTCCTCAACGATATTGTCTGAGAGGCAAGCGCTCTCCTCAATTCTTTCTTGATTGCAGACCTTTTCTTGAGAGGTAAGAGAAGTTGAGAGGTCACAGAATTGACCTGAAAACCCAAAAATGTGATGATTTGTGAAGGAATCAGGAGAGACTTGGGAACATTGAGGAGAAAACCTAGCTCTTGAAGGAGACCAATAGTCCAGGACAGGTGCAACTGAACTATCTCGACAGACTGACCAATGATCAGAATGTCGTCCAGATAGATAATGAGCTGTACACCTCTCTCCCTCAGCCACTGAACAACCGGTCGCATGAGTTTCGTGAAACACCATGGAGCAGACGACAGACCGAAGGGCATGGCCGTAAACTCAAACCATTGATTGCGCCACTGAAATTGGAAGAAGCGACAATGAGGAGGAAAAATGGCAACCGTCAGGTAAGCATCCTTCAGGTCCAACCGAACCATCCAATCGTGGCTCAACAACATGTCTCGTAAGAGATGAATTCCCTCCATTTTGAAATGGCGGTACACTACGCTCACATTGAAATCCTTCAGGTTGAGAACAAGACGGAAACCAAGATCTTTCTTGGGCACTAGGAAAACTGTACTCACAAAACCGTGCGGATGCAGCTCAGTTTGCACAATAGCCCCTTTGAGCAACAAAGACTGGTTTTCGTCGTCGATGAAACTCATCTCTACGGGGAAAAAATTTAGGGGTCTCGGAAGCATCGTCTGAATGGGAGTGGAATAAAACTCTATCTGAAAACCCTGAACAGTCTGAAGGATCCAAGGATCTGAAGACAGGGCCTCCCACCTGGGAAGGAACTGAGCCAGATGACCTCCCACCATGTGATCCCCATAATGTAAAATGGGTACCTGAGTACGAAGAGTCTCCAGACTGGTACTGCTGGCCTCGATAGTTGCCTCGCTGACCGCGGCCTCTGTCGCCTCTGTTTCTGGTGGGGTAGAATTTGGACCTCTGGGCGCCACCTCTGCCCCTTTGATCAGAACCTCTAGAGGTCTGTTGTCCTCCTCGGCCGGAAACGCGACCTCTGAAACGGCCGGCCCTTTTAAAAACACCAGTTTGAAAAACTTTTTTGATATTAGCTTGTGCTTTATCTAAAGCCGAAAAAGTCGCTTCATATTTCCCCATTTTCTTCACGAAATCGTCACCAAAAAGCATGCCATTAGCTAAGGAACCTTGTTCCGAGGTGGCCATTTCTGCCAGTTGAGGGTCAATACGCATCAGAAATGAACGTCTCCTTTTAGTAGACAAAGCAACATTTGCGTTGCCCAAAAAACACATGGCCCGTTGCGCCCATTCCATGATATCCGAAGGGTCTAGAGGAGTACCCTTATCCTTGGCCACAACTGCGGCGTCTACATTTTTTGTCAAAGGGCCAGAAATGTCCAAAAGTTTATCCTGGCAACCTTTCCAGGCTCTATCCAAACCCTTCTTTGGGTCCTTAGCAAACTTGTGCATAAAGGTAGCCATATTGGGATCTAAGTCTGGCGTATCAGTTACCTTGCCAAGTAAAGAGGGTCGAGGGCACTCAGACCGAAGCGTAGCTCTGACCTGGTTCTCAAAACCCTGACGAATATTATTTTGAACATAATGCGCTACTTCCACACACGGTTGCCATTCTGTGGAACGCGGATGAATTAAATTTTGAGGATTGAATAATAAATTCTTTGGTTGTACCTCAGCTTGAGCGTCATAGAAGGTGTGCTTGGTCTTTTTGACCTTCTTTCTGTGCTTAATGGATTCATCCGAATCTGAAGAGGTAGTAGTACTAGGTGTAGAATCCCCTTGTACATCCTTGTCAGCCAAGGAACCATGGTCTAAAAGGACACTCTTAGCAGCATTCAACAAGGCTTCAACCGAAGCACGAGTAGAAGAGGAAGAGGTGCCAGCAGATTTAGACTTCCTTTTACCAGAAGAAGATAAAGACTTTGCCAAAGGCTTTAGCGCCTTAAGAAGCGCTTTATTCATAAAACCCCGGACGTGGGCATCCTGGACTTCAACATGTTGCTCCTCCATAGTGTCAGCATATGGTTCCTCATATTCAACATACTCATTGTATTCCACCCACTTGTCCTCCTCCTCAGCGCAATACGCCATATTTATGATAGGAGGTTTGAAGGAGTTCGATGGGGGGGGAGAACCCAAGGGCAAACAGACCTCTGTCAATCAAAATATAAAAAAGAAAAAAGACCAGGGTCAAAAGAGCAAATATAAAGCAAGCCCTTTAAATAACTCCCCTAATGCAGAGCATTAATCTGGAAATACGCTCCAGTCAGCGTTCAATTCGAGCCAGGGAGTTTGACAGGCAAGTGTGTCAAAACTGCGTGAAGAGCCGGGCTTCAGTTCAGTCACCAGCTCTTCGCGCATGCGCAGACACACGAGGGCGGGGCTTAAACAGAGCCTGCTCCCTTACCGCACCGAAGTGCGTAGCTCCGCTCCCTCGCCACAGCCCACACCACGGGAAACCAAACCGAGGGGCACCGAAGTCTCAACTCAAGTAAGGCTGCCAATTACACTCGCGGGAGATAGCGCGAAGCGCTGCAAGCTAACCGCGGAAACATATCGCAAAAACAATGAAAATGAAACGGGAAGCAAAAACGTTACTCCCGAAACAAAGCCAAGACGCGGAAAACCGCGTGGAACATAAACAGCGGAGCGCGCCAAAGTACAATACAGTAAACATTCACAAAATTCAATAAAAGTATGGAAAAAGCACTTATCTCGCTGCTGCAGCAGCAAAGAAAGAGGAAGTGCTTACGTCACTGGGACCTTTTATACTAATGACTGTCGTGTTATTGGTGCATACCTGGAGGGGGTTGTTCTTCCGGGTTATGCTCATTTAAAGTTAACTCTTTTGCTGCTGTATTTGTCAGTAAAGTTAGAGAAGCATTATTTGAGCATCCGTGGACTGACATAGAATGGCAGGGGAAGTTTGCACTTTTTATTAACCCATCCACACCACAATGGCAGGCAGGCCAGTCTGCTCGGTGATGGGCCTCAGCAGAACAATTTATTTAAACCTAACAGAATTAGCAGGCGCTGGAACTGGAACAATATTCAGAGTTTTAGCAAACGGCCACACCCATTCAACAGAAGAATGGTAGGAGCGTAATATGTAGCATTTTGGAGCACACTGTCGCTAAAATATTACTAAACCATGGTGTGGTAGCGCACTATCATTTATAGAGCACTCATTTTACATTGAAAAGGCCACTAAATTTGCATAGACATGCAATTTTATCAATAAGCATATATAGAGCATAAATTATAACGTATTGGGTGTCAGCAAATAATTTATTGTTTGCACGTCACCAAATAAAGTCTCTTGATTTCTTTTGATTGTATTACAATCTTTGTTTTCATCACACTTCAAAAGCAGCAACAAATGTGCTTCATTTGTGCCTTCCTAACTGCTGAGATACTTTGAAATATGTGTACAGTTTATTTCAAAGTGTTTAAATTTTGTTATGCGTCATCAAATTGACATTCTACAGCCTTTCCTTTCACAGTCCCTGTACCCCAGCAAGATTACCACATAGTTTACTTCACAAACTCCTCTCAAATTGCAGTTAGAAAGTGAAAAGTAAACACTGATCTCCATGTTAAAAGAATAAGCAGCAATGTGTCAGTATACACACACAGCCTGACATTTGATCGTTATCTTCTAAAGCACAGCACAAATGATAAGATAAAAACAACAATTAAAGGCATCTTTATAGGTCATTCGCCCCCTGAACTCCAGCAAGGTTATTTGAGGGGGCTTTTGTGGCACCCACCGCCCCCTAATCCCAGCTCTTTTGATGGCAGGCTACACAGCAAGAAATTCAAAGAGGATGTAACAAGTCAGAGATTTCGCCCCCCACACCCCCTCAACAACATGAGCATACTCTCTGCTGCTGACTTTATGCATCTGATTAACATCCTAATAGCCATGGGAGTGGGAGGAAAAGGATGGAGGTGGGAGTTAATGACTGGATAAAGGTGAGTTGCACGCAGCACCTCTGCCCATTCATTCTTGTCTAGGAGTAGGGGAGCACCAAAGGTGCAGGAATGGTGTTATGCGCCTCAATGAGAGCATGTGGAATTGGGGCGTCTATTGTGATGCTGAGTAGTAAAATCATCCATGATTGGGGTGCAGAAGGCCCTTTAGAAACAAAGTCTTCGTCCTTGTGTCTCTGCTGAATCATTGTTACCTAAACCCCTAGAGAGCAATGCAGCATCACACACGAGAAAAGAAAGTGTTACCCAACAGCCTCCTAGCTGTTGTTATGCATTTGCTGGCTGTATTATAGTAGCTGCTATGTTATGGAGCTGCTGTTTCACTGTCTATACTACGTTGCTATTGTCTCCATTTTATGTAGCTGCTAGACTGGTATTTTATGCTATGTAATATGTACCTGATGTTATAATAAGTAGCCAGGGCACAAAGTATCCGAAAAATAGTAGGGAGGACTAATTGACATATTTAATTCACAATAAGGTCACAGGCAATGGCGTCAAAATAATAATGTAAACCCTTATAATAGTCTCCATTTAAAACTGAATCAGCCTATTTTACAAAAACAGATTACGTGATTTAGCATAGTCACATAGATGTGTGTAACATTTTTGGTTTGCTTTACTTTTTTATAAATCATATATTGGTTTCCCACATTTCCAATGTGTAATTAAACTCAGAAATATCTGAAAGAAACACTTATATCCTTAAACTGCATGTAGAGCGTAAACAAGATGTGCTGGGTGTATTAACAGTCAAACTTGCTGTCAGAGCTAGATTGTGTTCTGCTGGTATTCTTCATCCACAGTTGCAGTTCCTCAAGCGATAGAAGGGTTAGAGGTGAGACGTTCTCAGTTACTACTCAGATAAGCTGGGCCGGTTCTAGGATTTTTGGGGCGGGCAGAAAGGGAATGTGCGAAGCCCCTCTAATTTACATAAGTGACACATTCAGAGCTCCCAAAGCTGCTTTGTGCAGACTCGTCCTGGGGTGCAGCTCCCCTCTCTGCCTCCTACAAGCACCTCTTTTACAGCTCCTATCAGGCTGAAAGTGTGAGAATTGCTTGTGGGCTGAAAGTTAAAACTATGGGGGCGCTAAAGTGCTGGACAAAGGGCATCCGCAGTGTCTCTGAATGGGCAGCCAGGCAGGAGGCCTAATTGCAGGGCAAACCTGCAAAAACATGTCTCCTTGCAACTGGGTCAAGAGGAAGTGGCTCCCTCCCCTAGGCCTCCCCATACCATCCCTGGGAGGCCCTGGGAGGGGGGTCCTCTCCCATAGGCCAAATTGCAAGGAGATACCTTCCTCTTTGGTGGAACAGCAGGGGTACAAGAGGACCAGTGGAGTTGTTTTGTTGTTGCATATTTATATAGCGCAAACTCAACCCAAAGGTATTGGAGCGCTTTACATGAGCACCGTATTCACATTACACATTCAGGCACGGGGAGATTGAGTGATTTTCCCAGAATCACAGGATGTGGACGTGACCCCGAGGTTCGAACCCTGGTTTCCAGCACCAAAGTTGGCAGTCTAGCCGACGGACCACATCCTCTCCCCAAGTCTGTTGCACTTGTGCGGGGGCCAAATTCTGGTGTGCTGAGTGCGAGGATCTGGTCAGCTGCTCACACTACCTATGCTTATGGCAGCCCGCAGATAAAAGATTCAAATATACACCCAGGGCACAAGTCCGAAAAAAGAAGTGGGGGGGACGCTGTCACCAGAAGTGACGTCACAACAGGAAGTGACGTCACAAAAGGTGGCTTGCACCATCGGGCTCATTGCCTCCCCTCGCTCACCCCTTAGATGCGATTGCATCTGAGAAGCCAACGCGTGAGGGCAATAAAACGAGACCCACAAGACTGCAATACCTATGAAAAGAGTATGAGTAACACATACTCTTCACAGAAATGCAAACGTGCAAGACTCTGGCAGAAGGCACCATTAAAAAACATCTTTTTACATTTATGTACAGGTGCCTCGAACGCCATTTCTTGCGCAACCCTGCCCCGGGAATGCCGTGTTCTGTCGCTGCAGAGCCCGTGTGCCACAGTGGCAAAGTTTTAATCCCTCTCATAAAAAAGTCATCTGCCCCTAGAAGCCGGCCTCGCAGGGCTGCGCAGCCCTTGGCTTCACCTAATTGCCGGCAGCGGAACCAGAGGTTGTTATGCCGACGATAAACTGGCTGTTAACCTTGCACTAATGGCTCCCATCCAGGAGACGCTGGACCGGTTTGGTAACTCGAGGCTGGGGAGGAGAAGGGGATTGACCAGGTGGCGTCAGTCAAAAGATCTGCGCCACTTTATCCACTACTGCCTGCTTTTCCTTTGGGTTCAAGGAACGAGGCCCAGGTAGCGTGTGGTGTGACTGAAGAGAAGAACAGGGAGTCTGGGTGGGTTCAGGGCCATGGGAGTGAAGTCCAGCTGTTTGGCAGGGGGACGGCGTCCACCCGGTAAAATAAGTGGGGGAATGCCGTCCACCCGCGTGGTACCCAGACTCGAGCCCTGTATACACCGCTCCCTTGACCGGGCATCTTTCATGCATAAAGGGGATGTTACTATTGGGAAGGAGGGATTGAAAACTCTCTGGGACAGTTTACACCCAGTATTTCTAACATGCAAGCTGCAGCATAAGGGCACAAGACAACATCTCTTAGTCTCCTTAAGCGACCCTTACCTAAAAATAGCAGGGGAACTCCATCCTGTAGCCGATATGTAGTTAATGTTATGTTAAGTAACATGTAGTTCCTGTGTATGTTACATTGCTGCTGTCCATGATGTTGCCGCTGTTATATTAAGATACTGCAAATGTGGCTTTTGTACATCTGTGTAACATAAATCTTCCACCGCAAGATCGCAGACATCCACAACAGCTTCGGCGCGCCATCCACTCACCCAACCGTCGAACCAACGCCCCCCACCGCCACCCTCCGCACCTGGACCACGGTGACCACCGAAGACACAGCCCGCACGATGAACACCATCCACTCCGGATCACCAACCGACCCCTGCCCCCACCACGTCTTCAACAAGGCCGACTCCACCATCGCACCCCAACTCCGGAACATCATCAACACCTCCTTCAACACCGCCACCTTCCCGGAGAGCTGGAAGCACGCCGAGCTCAGCGCCCTACTGAAGAAACCAACAGCGGACCCCACCGACCTCAAGAACTTCCGCCCCATCTCGCTCCTCCCTTTTCCTGCTAAAGTCATCGAGAAGATCGTCAACAGACAGCTTGCCACCTTCCTCGAGACGAACGGATCCCTCGACCCCTCGCAGTCCGGTTTCAGAGGCAACCACAGCACCGAGACCGCCCTCATCGCAGCCACCGACGACATCCGAGCCCTGCTCGACAACGGAGAAACAGCGGCACTCATCCTCCTGGACCTCTCTGCAGCGTTCGACACTGTCTGCCACCGCACCCTAGTCCAGCGCCTCAGCAACTCCGGCATCCAAGAGAAGGCACTGGAGTGGATCATCTCGTTCCTCACCGGAAGAACACAGAGAGTCCGCCTCCCCCCGTTTCGATCCGAGGCCACCGAAGTCATCTGCGGCAAACCGCAAGGATCATCACTCAGCCCCACCCTCTTCAACGTCTACATGAGACCTCTTGCAGCCATCGCACGCCAACACAACCTCAACATCATCTCCTACGCCGACGACACCCAGCTGATCCTCTCCCTCACCAGAGACCCCGACACCGCCAGAACCAGCCTACACGAAGGGATGAAAGACGTCGGCGAGTGGATGAAGAACAGCCGCCTGAAACTGAACTCAGACAAGACGGAAGTCCTCATCCTGGGATCATCACCCTCCGCCTGGGACGACTCCTGGTGGCCCCCCGCCCTGGGCACCACTCCCAAGCCGACAGACCACGCACGCAACCTGGGCTTCATCCTGGACTCCTCCCTCTCGATGACCAGACAAGTCAACGCCGTCTCCTCATCATGCTTTCACACCCTACGCATGCTCCGCAAGATCTTCCGATGGATCCCGACCGAAACCAGGAAGACGGTCACCCAGGCACTCGTCACCAGCCGACTGGACTACGGAAACACCCTCTACGCCGGCACCACAGCCAAGCTACAGAAAAGACTCCAGCGCATCCAGAACGCCTCCGCCCGACTCATCCGGGACATCCCCCGACGCAGCCACATCTCCGGCCACCTGAGGGACCTGCACTGGCTCCCCGTCAACAAGAGGATCACGTTCAGGCTCCTCACCCACGCACACAAGTCTCTCCACGACCTGGGCCCCAAGTACCTCAATGACCGCCTGACCTTCTACACGCCCACCCGCCAGCTACGATCCACTAGCCTCGCCCTCGCCACCGTACCACGCATCCGAAGAGCCACCGCCGGAGGAAGATCCTTCTCCTACCTGGCGGCCAAGCCATGGAACTCCCTCCCCATCCACCTTCGGCTGACCCAAGACCATCTCGCCTTCAGGAGACAACTCAAGACCTGGCTGTTCGAGCAGTAGATGCCCCCTCCCCCCAAGCGCCTTGAGACCCTCCCGGATGAGTAATGCGCTATACAAATGCTATGATTGATTGATTGATTAAATGTTATTTCTGTAATTTGCAATTCAGGATCCAAATTGCAATTCTTTGCGGGTTAATTTCGTGTTAGAACTCATTAGCACCAGACCCCTCGCTCAGCTCTTGAACTATCTTTCTTGCCAACCTCTGTATGGGTTTGATGCAATATGTTCAAGATGCTTACCCACACACACAAGACCCTCCATGACACCGGACCAGCATACCTGAACAGCCGACTCAAATTCCACGCACTCCAAAGGACCCTACGATCAACCCAGCTCCCCTACGCCATGAACCCCCACACCACTACCATTTAACATGCTGTATCATTTATTTATTTATTTGTGCGTTTTTATATAGCGCGGACTTTACCCGAAGGTGTCAGAGCGCTTCACAATAGGAACGTACATGAGGAGAAAATTACAAGTGAACACATTACAAAAGCAAACGTTAAGTTACATGAGGTAAAAGTGACAATTGTGAGCAAGCAAAATACAAGAGGTAGCAAACGGTACATTACAGGTGGAAAAAAAGTGACGTGTGCAAGTTACAAAGGTGTACAAAGTATAAGTAGAGGTATAGTACTGCAATAAATGGCAGACACTCAAGCACAAGAACAAACATTACGTAGGCAATGGTGGCACTTGTGCAAGTATCTAAAGCTAACAAAATGTAGGAGGTAGCAAACAGTGTGTTACAAGAGAAAAGTGACGTGTGCATGTTACAAAAGAGTACCAAACACAGGTAGAAGGATAATACTTTAATAAATGGCAGACACTCAAATACAGGAACAAACGTTACGTAGGCAATGGTGGCACTTGTGCAAGTATCTAAAGCAAACAAAATGAAGGAGGTAGCAAACAGTGTGTTACAAGAGAAAAGTGACGTGTGCATGTTACAAAAGAGTACCAGACAAAGTGACGTATGTATGTTACAAAAGAGTACCAGACACAGTAACCAGGGCCACAAGTCGAGAAATCCAGTGTCATTAAATGATTGAGTTATCACACGAGCCCTAGCCAACACCTCCCCACACGCGCGTCGTTCTGTAGTCGCCGGGAAATGGTCAACAGCCCGAGTGTTGTAGGTCTAGTTGTTATTAGCTCCCCTGTTGGTCATTGGCTGTGAAGCTCGCGCAGCTGACTAGTCACACTCTGTATAAACGTGACGTCAGCACCATAGCGCGGCACTGACAGCTACGCTTCCTCCCATGTCGGTCACCTGTCCCTCCCCGCAAGTTCCTTATTTACAATAAATACTATTACTTCCAATTTCAGTGATTAGTTCGTATTTATTGTGAACTTTGTCACTACAATATGGCGACGAGGATGGGATGCGAGTAATATTGGAACTTGTGGAGGAGAAGTTACGAGGAAGTTTCTTCACTTAAGGCAAGTCGTTGATACTCTTTATTTCCCAAGAGTTTTCATCGTTCTAACTCAAGTTTATTTCTGCGGGTTGTGTTCAAGAATTCCTTGAAGATTCTGAGCAGCTGATTGAAGACACGGGATGAAACGAGTCCGGTGAAGATTCTGTCTTCCGAGTTGAAGGTATTTGACTGAAGCGGAGCGATTGAAGCGGAGCGACTTCTAAGCAGCTGACTGGAGAAATTTTTCAGGCAAGTTCGGATGTTTTGTGTGGCTGTGTAATTGTACGGAGGGTAATTTTTGTTCGACGGATATGGTAGGGGCAACGGGAGAGCTTCTTCCAGATTGGTAAGATTATTAGCAAGGCTCCAAGAGTATAATTTCAATATAAAACATATTTCAGGCAGATGTAACATTAGAGCTGATTGTCTTTCCAGGTTACCTACAGAACGTCACGATAAACAAGTAGTTGAAGAAACAGAATGTGTAGTGTCTTCTGTAGATGTAATTCAACAGAGCAATATGACCATTTCTAATGAAGAATGGGTAGAGGCTATGGGTAAGGATGTAACTTTGTCTAAGGTTAAGAATTATATGTCTACTTCATGGCCCCCCATATGTAATTTGTCTTCAGATCTTAGAACATTTGTACAAGTAGCAAATGAGTTGAGCATAGCAAAGGGATGTCTTAGAAGAGGAGATTTACTTATTCCTCCCACCAGTGTCAGAAACAGAATTATAGACATTGCTCATAAGTCTCATTTGGGAGCCACCATGACCAAAAGGCGCATCAAAGAACATTACTGGTGGCCAGGCATGGACATGGATGTGAACTTATTCGTAGAGAGATGTGAGGCCTGCACTAGATCTGATAAGCGTTGGAAATTGAGATCTCATGAGATGCAGCTTGTGTCCATCCCTAGTTCTGCGTGGTGCAAGATTGCCATCGACATGGCAGGACCATTCCATCTGTTGGGACAGAATGAGAGATTCATAATCGCAGTCAGTGATTACTACTCAAAGTGGATATACCACAAATTTGTAAACACCATTGACTCTGACACTGTCATTGAATTCCTTCTTACGTGTTTTGACATTGAAGGCAGTCCACGTATTATTGTTTCGGACAATGGTAAACAACTTACGTCGACCAAAATAACTGAATTCTTCAAAACTCATGGAATCACACAGGAGAAAACGCCTTTGTATTCTCCCAAATCTAATGGGCAAATTGAACGCGTCAACAGGTTCCTCAAGGAAGGTATCCAACTTGCCCTGTCATCTAAGTTACCTGTGAAAGAGTTTATAAGCGAGAGGGTGTTTTCGTACAACACAACTCAAAACTCAGTCACAGGTTTCTCTCCGTTTTTTCTGTTGAGGGGAAGGAAATGTGATCAGGACATTACTCCTAAGTTTCTGTCATCAGATATGGTTTTGCCCCCATCCATTGTTATTGACGATGATATACTGCATGTTAAAAAAAAAATAACAGATTGTCAATTGAAAAGTAAATTATACCATGACCAAGTGCATAGGGCCATTTGCAAAGAGTTCTTCAAAGGAGATTGGGCGTTGGCCACCAAGCCTGGTCATCAGGTCAAAGGAGAATCCAAGTATTTTGCTCCCGAAGAAGTAGTGGAGGTTTCAGAAAGTGCTGTGCGGCTTAAACATGCAGGATGGCGAAATAAAAGTGATGTCATCAGAGTTAGCAAACAGCAGGCAGACGTTTGGTTAAGTAATCAAGCGGGTGGAGGAGGCTCTGATGAGGGGTACTCATGGTTAAACACATTAAAGGGCAATGAAGAGCACGTACCCATTACCAATGCAGTCAGATTTAGAGATGTAAATGAAAGTCATTTTGATGGTGAAAGTAGAAAGGAACACAGTTATTGTGATGATAGTGATGTTCTTGAAATGCCAGTATATGACACAGAAAACATTGACCAAAGTAATACGTTTGACACTGTGAGCAGTGATGTTCAATGTTCAGAGATTGCAAGATCTTTCAATGAAGAGTGTATACATGGAGGGTGGCAAGGAACATGTACCAAGTCGGGCAGGATTGCAAAATTGCCTAGTATGTACAAAGACTATGATGTGAGTTAGTTCTTCTTTTGAAAAAAAGGGAGATGTTGTAGGTCTAGTTGTTATTAGCTCCCTTGTTGGTCATTGGCTGTGAAGCTCGCGCAGCTGACTAGTCACACTCTGTATAAACGTGACGTCAGCACCATAGCGCGGCACTGACAGCTACGCTTCCTCCCATGTCGGTCACCTGTCCCTCCCCGCAAGTTCCTTATTTACAATAAATACTATTACTTCCAATTTCAGTGATTAGTTCGTATTTATTGTGAACTTTGTCACTACACCGTCAAGTCTATCTATTTTTTTCAGTTTTGATACAGCACGAATTTGGCCCAAAGCAGGAGTCCCAGGTTACATTACACACGTTCAGACTTTTTTTAAAGCACGGGTTTTTGCACTTCTTCTATCCCTTGTTTTCCTCCCACCTATCCAGAACTGCCTGGATGACTCCACTCAGTGTCAGACAAACCACAAGGAAGCCCAGCATGCTCTAACTAGCCGATAGCCGAATAACCCCGGAGAACGCCTCAGACAGAGTACGTGTAGACTCAGCAGCCAATCAGCATTTCAAATAATGTGCCTAGCACTAGGATTGGCTGAGGTGCCAAGAATACTCCAATCCTAGGCCACCTTACACATCGCTGGTCCTGTCAGTCCCAGGCGACTCCCAGAATGTGTTCAGCCGTAGCATTGACTGGTACAGGACTAGTCGACCCGGAAGTGCTACAATTACGATAAATGGCACTTATACGAAAATTAATATTTACATGCTGGACGTTTGGCTGAATTTACGGACGATCTAAGTAAGTAACGGGGAAGTGGTTATCTTACGGGTAACAGCAGCAGAGAGTATTTCTGTGGGTGTAATCGGAGCTCCAGGTAGATGTACTGTAGTGTAATACGATTTATCTTAGTGGTTGCGCTCAGCTGGGATTGTTCTTTCACACAGTATGGGTATACCCGAAGATACAGGCTACTGGGAGGAGATACGAGACTGTGCGGGTCAGATACTGGGCAATCTGATTGAGATCACCACAAAACGATGAATACCGTCAATGTGGGGAGACCATGGAATACCAGAGTACACTCTACTGGCGTAAATTTAGGATAAGTAATAGCAAAACGAAATATTGCATCACTGTGGGGAGTGGCCAGCCTTTCAAAACTGGAAAGGGGAAATGGGTTGGTGCATCATGCATGCTAGCAGGTAGGCACATTTATGAAGGTAGCGTGTGCCCCAAGAAATGGTCCAAAATTCGGGGGGCATGGCAAGTTTACCGTGGATTGATTGTATCTATGTTAAATAATGCACGAACACTGTATGCAGCTGAGTGGTTTGTGTTGGAAGGATTTATTTATTTTTTATTTATTTAATGCATTTTTATAAAGCGCGGGCTTTACCCGAAGGTGTCAGAGCACTGTACAATAGAACCAGTTACGTTACATGAGAGAGCTGTTACAGGAATAGAACAAAACAAAAGTAGCAGGCCATAAAATGACGCAGGCAAACGGAACACAGTCTCAAACACAGCAAGCACAGAATGTACGGGCAAAAATAAGAATATATATGGCAAATTTACAATGACTAAAGAGCTTTCTGGCGAAAAATAGCAGGCCATAAAAACAGAATAATGCAGGTAAAAGAAAAACAATATCAAACTCAGCAAGCACAGAATGTACAAACAAAATAAAAATATAAATGACAAATTTACAATGAATAAAGAACTTTCTGATGGAGTCTGAGAAGGAGGAAATTAGATCTGAAAATGTCTTTGGAAAAGAAGAGATTTGAGGTCCGCTTTGAAGATCTGGATGGAGGTGATGGCATGGAGCGTAGGAGGAAGCGAGTTCCAGATTCTCGCCGCATTGCCTGAGAAAGATTGTGCCATCAGTTTTTCCCTTTTGAAGGAAGGGGGCTCAAGAAGGAACTTTTCTGCATTCTGAGAAGGTGTTGAGCCTCCAGACAATTTCAGTTTATTCGCCAGATATCGAGGGGAGGAAGAGTGCAACGCTTTGTGGGTGATGCACGCCGTTTTGTAGATAGCTCTAGCCTCGATGGGAAGCCATCGGAGTGAGGACCGAATGGGAGTGATGTGGTCACTTTGTTTGGACCCTGAAATGACGCGAGCTGCTGAGTGGAGGACAGATTTGAGGGGGGAGAGGTGAGGTTTGGGAAGGCCAGTTAGAAGAGAGTTACAATAGTCCAGTCTAGAGAGAACTAGCGATTGGACCAAGGTTTTTAGGTCATTCTCCGTAAAGAACCGACGAATCCCCCATAGGAGGCGCAGCTGAAAACGTGCAGACTTGACAATGAAATTGATGTGTGGGATTAGGTTGAGTCTTATGTCAAGTATGACACTTAAGGATTTAGCGCAGTCCACAATGATGGGTTTACCATTGAGTATGTTCAACTGATCCATTCAGGATTGAACAGGAGGCGGGGGAGAGAGCGCTAGATAAGAGGAGGAATTCCGTTTTGGAGGGATTGAGAATGAGTTGGTGAACTAACATCCAGTTGTGAATAGAGTTGAGAGTAGAGTTGAGTAGTGAGAGATCATGAGGGGAAGACACCTTGAGGTAGATTTGGGTGTCATCCGCATAGAGATGGTAGAGGATTCCAGATTTGCTTAGGAGGTTCCCTAAAGGTTCAAGATAGAGATTAAACAGAGTGGGAGCAAGGATAGAACCTTGAGGGACGCCTTGACCAACCACCAGTGGAGCTGAGAGACTGTTCGCAATCTTGAAGATTTGGGATCTGTCCGAGAGGAAAGAGGCAAACCTTTTGAGCACTGTGCCTTTCACGCCCATTCTCTGTTGAAGAATGTTTAGGAGGGTGTTGTGATTGACAGTGTAAAAAGCTGCAGAGAGGTCGAGAAGAATCAGAAGGCACGATTCCCCTGAGTCGAGAATATGCAGCGCATCATCGATCACTCGCAGCAGGGCTGTTTCAGTGCTACAGTTTTGAATAAAACCCGAGTGGAACATGTCGAGGAGATTATTGTCCATAATGTGTTGGGAAAGTTGTTTTGCAATGCATTTTTCTGTGATCTTTGAAAGAAAGGGGAGATTGGTGATGGGGCGGAAGTTATTGAGATCATTTGCATCTGCAGAGGTTTTTTTTAGAAGGGGGTGACCTGTCCTGTTTTGAGGACAACTGGGAGGGATCCTTGACTGAGGAAGAGATTGACTAGCCTCGTCCAGTAGGAGAGAGTGTTAGTATATAAATAAATGGCGATGCCACTGGGTATGGGGTCAGAAGAGTGGTTGGAGGGTTTGGTTTCGCGGATGCATTTGAGATCATCATCCTCCGAGATGGCAGCAAAGTTCTGCCAAGTGACTAAGGATTTTCTCTCCTTAGTGGGAGTGGCGTGGGAGACCTGTTCCACCAGAGATTTTACCTTTTGATCGAAGAATAAAGCTAACTCAGTTGCTTTCTTTGAAGCATCCTCAGGCTTGATGGTTTGGGGAGAACAATTTGGGTTTTTGATGAGGTCGAAAAGTTTTTTGGGTCTGTTTTTAGCTGAATCGAGGAGGGATCTGAAATGTGGTGTTTTTTCCTGGAAGATGTTCTTATGGTATTTGGTTCTTGCTGAACGTAAAAGGGAGAGGTTGAAGGTGGAAGGAGATTGTCTCCAGTGCTTCTCCAAGATTCTAAGATTTTTCCTTTCATCATCGAGAGCTTTATTGAACCAAGGATCTGATGGGGTGGGTCTTATCCTTTTGCTTTGGAGTGGAGCAACCTTGTCGATTTCGACTGCAAGGATTGAGAGGCAATGGGGAGTGAGATCGTTGACATCCGTATTGGGGTCAAGACTAGGAAGTGAACGCATAGCAGAATCACAAAGAGACCCAAGAGCAATGTTTTTTTTGTGTTGCGGAACCACGTTGAGGCTCTTTTAGGTTGGCCGAGAGTTAAAATGTGTGAGAGGTGAAAACAAAAGGGAATGAGGAAATGGTCAGACCAGTCAACACGGATGGGTGTAGCAGTGGTAATTAGGCCTGATTTGGATATAACAAGGTCCAGAATTGAGCCCTTGGCGTGTGTAGTTTCCGAGCAGTGTTGGGCAAGATCGTTAGCTGAGAGAAATGTTGCAAGCTTGTTGGCAGCCGAGTCTTCCACGGAGCCCCAGTGGAGATTGAAATCGCCTAGGAAGATCTGCTTGTCGCTTTGTGAATATTGGTCACTAAAGAAGTCGATGAATTCCTCCATGAATGAAGAGCAATTACCAGGCGGGTGGTAGATGATATGGAACCTGAAGGGTGAGCCATGTTGAACTTGGAGTTCTAGGGAAAGGCATTCAAAGGTGTGAAAGAGGATGGTGGGAAAGGCTTTGATTTGGAGGGTGTTTCTGAAGATAATCGCAACACCTCCCCCGATCTTGTCTGTTCTGTCGTTTCTGAGGATAGAGTAGTCAGTAGGAATCAAAAAATCAAATGAAGTGTGAGAGGAGTCATTAAACCAGGTCTCAGTGAGAAAGAGCATGTCAAGATGGTGGTGAGTGATAGTGTCAGAGATTTCCAATTTGTGTTTCGTTGCGGATCTGCAGTTTTGGAGCATACAGTGAAGCTCTGACGCAACTATTTTGGTGATGTGCGTGTCTGGACTGATGAGGGGGATAGGGATTAAATTCTTGAATGAGGGAGCCCCTTGAGGGGGAGGCTGGTAAGTTCTGATGGAAGAGATGGTCTGAATGGCAAAATAAGTAGAGTTGTTAGGAGAGGTGAGTGGAGGGGAATTGACAGTGATAGTCTTGTAGAAAGACAGTAAGTTGGTGATGTCTGTGGAGGACAGATTGTGGTTGGCTTTATTCGGGCGCGGGAGCAAGGATCTCCTCGGGATGTTCTCCTGGGAGGGTGATATCTTAGCACATAAGAGTGAAATGGACGCTTCAAGCTGGGAGATGGAAGAGATGAGAGAATCCAGTTTAGTTTCCAAAGAGAGGTGTGCTGAGCACGGAGTGAAGGGTGGCACAATGGCTTGGGCAGAGGAGGACAGGAAGAAGTGGGAGCCTGGGGGAAGTGTTGGGATGCGAGGGTCGAAGGTGGGGGAGGAAGTGAAGTAGGCAAAGGAGGGCTGTGGGGTACTGGGGAGAGAGATGTGATGCAGGAGTTTGAGGTGGGAAAGAAGGTGCTAGACAGGAGTAGATGGAGTTACTGTGATTTCTTACTGGAGTTGAGCAAAGATGAAGAATAGAGATCATACATAGGAGGAGAAAGTTGAGAAGGAGAAATGAATGGCTGGAGGAGGAGGGGGGGAGGAGTGGGGTTATGGGAAGGCCATGGATACGGTGAGAAGAGAGGAGAAGGGGCTGAACAGGTAGGGGAGGGAGGGAGGTCAAAGGGGGGCCACAGAAGTGGGGAGGAGAGAGAGGGTGTAGGCCAGGTACCATGGGTAATGAAAGGTGAATGCACGGGTAAGGGCACCAGGCAGAACGGGGGGGGGGTTGAGTAAAAAGAAGGTTGTGGGAGGAGTAGAGGACTGTGCTGTCAAAGGGAGGGAAGAGGGAGGAATTACCAAGAGGGGAAACAGGGTTGAGAAGCATAGGGGGGAATGAGAGTTGTGGAGAGATGGGAGGAGTATGATCAGTGGGAGGGAAGATGATGGAATTACAAATAGGGGAGGCAGGGATGATGGGCATAGGAGGGGGAGTGAAGGTTGTAGAGAGATGGAAGGTGTAAGAACAGAATTGGGGGTATGAGGAAAGGGCAAGAGCGGAAAGGGGTGAGAAGAAAAGGGAGGGGGAGGGTAAGGCGAGTTGATGGGTAGTTCAGAATGTAAGAAAGGTAGATTAAATAGGGGGAAATGGGTAGGAATAGGGGAGTTAGGGAGCGGTAGGAGGTAGTGGAATAATGAGGAGATGCGGGATGTAGAGGTGAAGTGGGGTGTAAAGCAGATGAGGTAAGGGGGAGGTCCGGTAGGGAAGGTGGCAAAAAGGGAGGGGAGGGATTGAGAGAAGGAGGGGATAAGGGGTCGACCTGTGTCTCCCGGGAGAGCGGTCTGAAAGAATGTGTGGGGGTCAAGGGGGAGAAAGGGAGAACGTAGACAGGCTAGAGGAAGAAGAAGAGAAAGAATCTAGAGAGATAGTAGTCACAGGGGTGGGACGAAGGGAGTGGAAGATGAATTGGCCCTGGGCCCGGTGTACTCTTTAATGTATAGGTGATGATGAGCTTTTGTGTCGAAAATGTTATATGTTGTTGTATTCCAGGGCACAAGTCGTAAAAAAAGAAGTGGGGGGACGCTGTCACCGGAAGTGACGTCACAACAGGAAGTGACGTCACAAAAGGTGCCGAGCTCCTCGTCCCAGAGAGGCCAAAGAGTGAAGTCCAGCTGTTTAGCGGGTGGGACGGCGTCCCCCCCCCCGGTAAAATAAGTGGGGGGACGCCGTCCACCCGCGTGGTACCGGGACTCGAGCCCTGTTGTATTCATACAAATAATAAAAAAAAAAAAAGAGTACCTATATGATCGCCAAACATTGCGATCCTTACTATTCTCTAGGGTCAAATGTGCCTGTGCCTTTTGCTTTTTTCGTCCGCAAGGGCCATATTATATTATTTTGGCATAAATATTTCCTCCACGAAATTTTCCAATTCAAGTAAAAAAATTAAATAAAGTAATACATATTTTTTTTATTCTGTGCTCTTTGGCTTTCTCTTAATTTGACAACAAGGTCTTATATTTCTTTACTGACACAGACAGCCAGCTCTTTCTTGATGTTTATTTTATCATATGTTGAGGATTTGTAGAGGTAGTTGCCTCAGGTACTTTTGTAGGGTAATGATCTGGAAACGTAACATAGTAATGTCAGCATTGTGTATACTAAGTAAATAGGTTGAACAGGTGGAAGATTGGGTCCCTGCAGAGTCAGAAGGCATCTTTTGAGAAAACATGGCTTGCATAGTTGAGATAAGACGTAAAGTTGTGGTGATCTTAGTGTTATGTTCCAGCCAACTGGTTGACAGGAGATGGATGACCGGTTTATGGCTCTGACCAGCCTGCTAAGCAAAGGGGTAAAAGGGGAACAGGGAACCCAATTGTGCCGGAGGAAAGTGGAGAGCTCAGAGTGGAGAGTGCCTCCAGAGCGAATATTAATCTCACGAGATAGGTACATGTAACACCTTACGAAGTATTCTTCCTCTCTGAGATCAGCAGGAAGGGCGTTCCACACTATTGAGGCATGATTTGTAGTGAACGTGCTCTCATATTTATTTCTTGTTGAAGAAAAGGCACATCTGTTCTGAGAGGTCGATCTCGGTATGTTTTGTGTCAAGACTTCTGACCTTTTACGTGATGGCTAATCAATGCAAAGATATCACTGGAATAATGCCAGTGTGGCATTGATTCTGCACTCTGTGGAATGTAACACGCTGTAACCGTTTCACTAAGAGGAATGATCCAAATAAGGAGGTTACAACACTATGGATTGTCTTAGGTGCTTTTTTATTCAAGGCACGGTCAACAGAAAGGGTCATCCGAGTTCCAAATCAAAATCAAATGGGGAGAGGGTTTTCTGTAATCCACTTCTAGTCCTCACTGAAGTCTTCTGGCACTCAGCAGC
This sequence comes from Lissotriton helveticus, assembly GCF_964261635.1. Classification (NCBI taxonomy): domain Eukaryota; kingdom Metazoa; phylum Chordata; class Amphibia; order Caudata; family Salamandridae; genus Lissotriton; species Lissotriton helveticus. Next base: position 1,043,130,015 of record NC_136065.1, read on the forward strand.
TTCCCCGGGGGTTCCGGATAATTCTCCGAAGGCGTAGGGCTCAAAGAAGAAAGAAAAGAAATACCCTGAATTACTGGCTATGTTCTGGGTCATACATTAGGATGAGAAGGGCAGGGGGCGTGAGGGGATCACCGGGGACCATCACCCGTCCTAGACAATCGTCAAAAAGTCACCACACAGAGAGTGCCCGGGGATAAACAAAACGGAGCACACGAACAGTCCTGTGACCACCCTCAACCACCCCTACCCCGTCCCACCCCTTGTGAAGAGAAGTCCCCTTAAACGGCCCCATACCTTGTCCAGCCACACTTCTCCAGAAGTGCGGCGGGGCGGCTTGTGGTAACGGTGGCCTCCTGGCGTGTCGATCTCTCTGGTCGGGTCCTCTTCCGAATCCGGGTCCGGCTTCGTCTTCTGATTCTTCACCGCAGCAATGCCGTTCGTCTTCCTCTCCTCTGGTTCGCGTCCTCCTCCGGCTTTCGCGGTCTCGTCTCGGTGCTGAGCTTCCTTATCCGCCCCCTCCTCTGCTGATTGGCTCCTGAGTGATGACGTCGGGGTTGAGGGCATGTTTACAGAGGAAACCCAAGAGGCATTAAAGGGGCCGTCTGAGTCCTGCGGACGGGGTGGAAATGAACAGGTGTTAAAGTCCACACCCCGTCCGTCAGTGTCACCGATCCCCTGACACACGCCCAACCTTTTTTGGGGGGAAGGGTGGGGTGAGATCAGTGCTCGGTAAATGGGGTTGCAGTCGAAGAGCTTGCAAAGCAGCACTATCTTTCTAAAGGTGGATTTTGCAAGGCATGCAGCAAGGGAAATATTCTAGCACATTTTGTATCTTTTTGCATACATCCATACTGTATTATTAGATTTGTGACATTGCTTGGCAGATCAAAGATCTAGTTTCTCACATTACAGAACATTGATGTGGTCAAAAATTTTGGACCCATCTGGGTAAATGTTTCCTAATGTATCTTTTTTCAGTTTACACTGGAATACTGCATGGGCGCACGTAAGTGAGTAATTACTATATATGGCTATTGACGAGCTGATGTTCTCTAACATAATGTGGTGGATCAACATAACTTGACACTATTAGAAGCGTTCCTCATCTTTTTACATAGATATGTACCACACCTTGACTGTAAGTGTAGCAAATTATGTGCAATGACTTTAGTCATCAGAGACCAATCCTCAGTGAGTGTTATTTGCTTCTTTTGGACATTCACTCTGTCTCATGCTTGCAACGCACACATTCGAAAAGGTTCCCTAAGTAATTTGATCGCCTGGAGAAAGATGGTATTTGGTTTTAATCATAAGACACTTCATAAAACTCTAGTAGGGCAGAACACTCTTTATTCTGTTGTGCTGGTCTGTAATGTTTCAAGAAGAGGTAAACCAAACGAGCTATATAACTTTATCCCACTAGCCATTACTCGTAGGTAAATTCAACCACTCTCCTGAGCCTCTTTTGAATCTTCTATCACAGAGACTAAAAAGTAGGCCAAAAGCCCATTCCCAACCTTTACTCCTTCGATGCATTGTTTCCTAAAGCCCAATGTTTTTAGAAAGAGTACTATGCATTTTAAACTTCATATTTGATGCACTACCAGAAGATGCTAGCAGAGCAAAGTTTACGGCTCAGTTCTCATCTGTCAAGATGAGAAGTGTTGCTGTCAACTGTCACTTTCCCTCCCATTCCACCATATTTCACCTTTTAAAAAAAGATAGAAACCTTTTGCAGTCGTTGTGCCCAAGTCACTTTCTCCTTGTTAGGGAACCCATACAACTTCCCCACACAGCTCATCTGGCCTTGCCAACCTTAGTTGCTCAGACCTGGCTCTTTTGCCTCTGTTTGGGCTACCTTATAAGGGTTTCCAGAGTGCTAATTTTGAGCATTGTGGGAGTGCAATGAATTATTACAGGCTTCTGCTTACAAAGTCATCACCAAATCATTGACTAATATTCCACATTCTACTCCGTGAAAAGTGAATGGTCTGGGTTTTGACATTACAACTGTCATCACACCTACTGCTAACACTGTATATAGAGTGGACATTGGATCTGACTCTTTCAACAGTTAACGTTCGTCAACCACCCTCTTTCAGCCATCGGCTTGAGGCTTTGTCAGTCACATCTTTGCTCAGCTTATTGGAATATTCATATGTCAGCTAATACTGTTGGGTATTTGGGTGCATTCGCCTGGCTAAGCTCAAGTGTTGTCAATGGACTGCACTAGGGACCACTTTACAACTATAGTCACCTTTGTCTAATCCTTTGGTTTCATCCCACTTCTCCCTCTGTTGTGTTAATTCCTTATGCATTAGCACATTAAACCCAGACCTTTTGGTTTGGCAATGCTTTGTTTTTGTTTTTTAAATCCGTTTCCTTTTTATGGAGTGGTCTCTTCAACCCGGATTGTGTTTATAGTGATGTCGCACAAGGTGTCCATTTACTTGAAGTCCAGAATGTTGGGATATGCAAATCTACTTTAAAAGCTGATACATGCATGTAGTAATGATGTGAGCATTTGCAGCATACTCTTTGCTGATAGCAGAGCCCCACAACGAATACACTTTTCTAATTTGGCTGTCAGAACATATTTGTTAATATGTTTTATTTTCCAGTTGCAGTGCTGATAAATATACTTCCACCTACCTGTTGTAGTTAGGTACGGTATAGAGGTTTTGTGAAACTGAGAATTGGTCACAAAAGAAATGTATCTTTCCAACAAAAGATTTTGGCTCTCGACCGTCTAGCCAATCACGTTCCTCAAGTTTGGTAGTAGAGTAAAAAATAAGTATGCATATAGGTTTAATACAGAATTTTGGTCATCTCATTAAAAATGCCCATACTTTTCATGTGGGGTCTTATTGATCTACATAACCTCTTGACACTTTTCTGTTCTTTTAATTTTTACAGGATTCCATTCTGCTCTCCAGCAGTTTTGTTTTCTTCCGATCTCATGGGCACACCAGCGTCTGTGGTGTGTGAGCCTTCTCCTACATTGCAAGTGCCTGAACCCAGAACAAGGAAAAAGGGCATAGCCAACATTTTCAAAGGGGTGGAGCTGCTTCAGATACAGAGCCTCTTCAAAAACAATGGGGACGAGAGTGCAGAAGATCGTGCACGGATTATCTGGGAATATGCAGGGGACAGAAGGATTGCAGAAGCGTTGAAACACTTGAGAAGGAAGAAAAATCGTCGTGTGTTAAATCGAGAGACTCCAGTAGTCAATAGTGACAATGTAGGGGTTCTTTCTGTTCAACATTTTAGCCAGCTCTGGTAAGGCTTGTGTTTAATCTTTTCTTGACATAGACATTGTTTCATGGATTCACGCAAGACTTTTGAAGAATTGCCGTATACTTTTGTTGCCTGTCCTATGAAAGTATTTTTTCATTAATTAATTATCAATTTATGTTATTCTCTTCCTTGTACCCTAAAATCTCTACTTCTTTCCACCTCTGCCCTGACTCAGCTGCTGATTAATCTGTTGACCCCGAAGATACCTGTCCTTTCTTGCGGTCTGCTCCTCGTTCTCTCTCCCAGTTTTCAAGCCTCTTGATTTCCACCATACCCATTTGAGCTTTCAGGTAGCACTGAAAGGTTTGCGCCCTTCCATCTTAATTGCCGTCCTTCTTGTAGAGAGCCACCCGGCCTCTCACCTACAATGTTACAACACACATACACGCACGCATTCACCCTCGGGACGGGCACGCCCGAGGTATATATTAAAGAGGCGGAAGACCGCTCGGGGTCTTTCCGGCATACCATACTAGTGCTGTGTGTGTGTCCTTCCCTTAGCTAGCGCTGTGCGCGAGGCCCTGACCTCGCCCCACTACACTGGCGACGAGGCCGGTTCTACGCCTACGTGTGCCTGGCCGCCCTGCCGGAGCTGTCCGCTCCTCACCTGTCTCTGCTGCTGTTCTCCAGGGCCGCGGAGCTCGTCCGCCGGCCTGCTGTGCCTGCTTGAAGTCGGCTCCCCGCCCACGCGCCTCCCTGCTCGGAGTGCGTTCAGCTGGCGGGAGCCGCCCGGTGAGTGCCTCTGCCCGGCCCCCGCGCTGCCCATGCTGCCGTCGGCGGGTTTGTCCCGCTCCGCATCCAGCGCGAGTGCGCTTCATTAGCGTGCTGCCCCGGAGGGGGAGGGGTGAACAGGGGAGACGCTGCACGTCAGCCCCGAGGCAGGAACACGTGGTGCCTCCAACGCGTGTCTGGCCCTCTGCTGCTTGCTGCCGTGTCCTGCGCGCCTGGGCTCTCACGAAGAGCTGATGGGGGATATTCCTGTCTACTGCCACGCAAAGGAAGGAAAAGAGTTCAGGAGCCATAAGGGTGTGAGGCAAATATAATACCTCCACGGTGGACCAGTGCACGTCACTACACAGGAGTCAGCAGTGCCATAAAGCATTGGCAAATGCAACTGTTCCATCATTTTGCACGTTTTAACACAGTTATCAACAGTGCCATCAAGCATTGGCAAGTGCAACTGCTCCATCATTTAGCACGTTTCCGCCCAGTGGTCAACTGTGCCATCAAGCATTGGCAAGTGCAACTGTGCCATCGTTGCTCACCACCCTAACTCCGTCCCACGCCACGTGGCCCGCGCAGGTGGGGTGTGACCCGAGGGAAGGGTCGACATCATGAACGACGCCGCCACAGGGGGTGCGCCCACGTGGACGGCCGCACATACCGCCACGCCACGCCCACCTCCACGGCGCGGAGTAGACACTCGCATAGTCAGCCATGCCCACACTGGAGTGGCCCCGCTTCCGCCGTTCAGCGAGACCGCGGACCCAGCAACTGCGGCGCCGAGATGGAAAGCGTGGCTGGGGCGTCTGAACCTCTACTTTAGAGGCACCAGAGAGACGGATAACACAGTGAAAAGATCACTTCTGATCCTGTATGGGGGCCCAGAAATCTATGACCTATTCGAGTCTCTCCCGAACACCGGCGAGGACGATGACTATGACGCGGCGGTGGCCGCGCTGAACACCCACTTTGACCCCCAGGTCAACACAGACTATGAAAAATTCAAGTTTAAGCGGGCGTGGCAAACTGAGGCCGAATCAGTGGACATGTATTATGCGAGGCTGCGCCGGCTGGCCAGCAGCTGCCCATTTACAGACGCACGTGAGGAAATCAGGGACCAGATCATCGTAGGTTGCAAATCAAAACTGCTACGGAAGCTCATCCTTAGACAGCCGGGCATCACGTTAGATGCCATTCTCGTCCTTGCCCGCTCCCATGAACTGTCGGATTCCAGAGCAGACGAAATGGAGCTGGCGCTCCGATCCCCCATAGCCCCGCAAGCCGCGCCCAAGATGGCGCCCATCAAGGAGGAAACCGTCGACGTGATACAGAGGAGGCCGACGGGAGGTAGAGCTCGACAGTGGCAGACACGGGACACGCAGTGGGCCTACTGTGGGGGAGACCATGCAGCGTCCGCTGTGTGCAACGCGAAGGGAAAGACGTGCTCGAAGTGCGGCAGACTCAATCACTTTGCCGCGGTGTGCCAAGGAGGACGATACAGGCCCAATGCTCGAAGGGCGCGAGGCGGACATGGATCTCGGTCGGTGACCTCCAGGGTGAGACAACTGTCGCTGGAAACAGAACACCCGCCGCCTGACACGAAAGCCCAAGAACGGAAGCCATACTACGAGGACGAGGAAGACGACGAAGTGTATGTAGTATCTTACGTCAGCAGGATATCCACCCGGAAGAGACCACCACCCATGTGCACAATCTCGGTGGAAGGATCGGAAATTAGAGCGCTGATTGACACCGGAGCTTCTGTGAATGTCATGGACTCTGCCCAGTATGATCAGATGTCGCCAAAACCTGCGCTGGCTCCGACGAACGCTCGGATATATACATATGGAGGCACCGAGCCCATGCCGCTACGCGGCGTCATCAACGCCACCATTCGCAATGGAGAGTACACGACGGAAGCCCGGTTCCACGTAACCGAGGGGAAGAAAGGAACACTACTCAGTTGCAACACGGCGGAAGACCTCGGGTTGGTCTTCTTCGCTAACCAAGTCCACCAATCACACGCTGACACCATACTGGGAGATTTTCCTGCGCTTTTCAGTGGCCTCGGAAAGCTCAAAGACAAGAAGATCAAACTACACATAGACACTTCCATCCGTCCCGTCGCCTTGCGTCACAGAAGAGTGCCTTTCAACCTCCGTGCTCAGGTCGAAGAGGAGCTGAAGAAGCTCGAAGACCTCGATGTCATTGAGAAGGTGTCGGGACCAACTCCGTGGGTGTCTCCACTGGTGGTCGCCCCGAAGCCCAAACAGCCTGGGGCCATCAGGCTGTGTGTCGACATGAGGCTGCCAAACACTGCCGTGAAAAGGGAGCGCCACATCACGCCCACCATGGATGACATTGTCGCCGACCTCAATGGGGCAAAGTGGTTCTCCAAACTTGATCTCAACGCGGGTTACCACCAGCTAGAACTTGATCAGAGCAGCCGATACATCACGACATTCTCCACCCATGTCGGGCTCCGGAGGTACAAGAGGTTAAGCTTTGGAGTGTCATCGGCGGCCGAAGTATTTCAAGACGCCATAAGGGAAGTTCTGTCCGGGCTGTGTGGGGTCATCAACTTGAGCGATGACATTCTGATATACTCGAACACGCTGGTGGAGCACCACGCACATCTGAGGGCCACCCTCCAGAGGCTACAGGAACATGGACTGACCCTCCACAAGGAGAAGTGCTCGTTCTACCAAGAAGCGGTGGATTTCTTCGGTTACCGATTCACGCGCGAAGGGCTCCGCGTTGACCCAAAGAAGGCGGAAGCTATACAGAATGCCAGCACACCCAGAAACCCCACCGAGGTGAGAAGCTTCCTCGGGATGGCCACATACTGTGGCCGCTTCATACCTAATTTAGCTGACCTGGCCGAGCCCCTCCGCGCTCTCACTAGACAGGACCATGAATGGGAATGGACAGGCGCAGCAAACCAGGCCTTTCAGGAAATCAAGGCGAGCCTTCTGGATAAAGCCTCGATGGCCTACTTCCAGCCACGCAGGAAGACCGAATTGGTAGTGGATGCCAGCCCCGTAGGCCTCGGCGCGGTTCTACTGCAGGAATATGGCCAGAACGACTGGAAACCTGTCGCATATGCGAGCAAGGCTCTCACGGACACTGAAACGAGATATGCTCAAATCGAGCGGGAGGCGCTAGCCATCAAGTGGGCCTGCCAACACTTTCACTTGTACCTCTGCGGTCAACCTTTCACCATCGTGACCGACCACAAGCCACTCCTGCCCCTATTCACCGGGTCCTCCAGGCTTGCACCACCGCGGATTGATTGATGGGCCGTCCAGCTGCAAGGCTACAACTTCACCCTAATCTTCCGGCCCGGCGCCAATAATCCTGCGGACTATCTGTCCAGACATCCGGACGTCACCAGGAAAGCAGTCTCCCTGGCTGATAGTCCACTAGTGGAGGAATTCGTACACATGGTGTCGGTGGCTGCATGCCCGGAAACCCTCACCTTGCCAGAGATTGGAAGAGCCACCGCGGAAGATGAGACTCTGATCCGTGTCAAGAATGCCCTGGACACCGGAAGTTGGACCCGATTTCTGGAGGGGGCTCAGGGACTCCGTCCGGAGGTTAGCCACGCCAGACAACAACTGTGGCAGATCCGACATGAATTGAGCGTCGGTGATGAAGGCGTCATACTGAGAGGGCATCTCATCGTAGTGCCTGCAAGCCTCCAACAACAGACCCTCGTGATCGCTCACACGGGTCACCAGGGGACAGCCAAGACGAAGGCCAGGCTTCGCAACAAAGTATGGTTCCCGGCCATGGATCGCATGGTCGATGAGATGGTGCGCTCCTGCCATGCCTGCACCATCACGGGGTCAGATCCGGCCCCAGCCCCAGTCATCACTGAAGAAGCGGCGACAACACCCTGGACCAAGCTAAGCATCGACTTTGGGAGCTTCCCAGATGGTCGTCACACGCTGGTCGTCGTAGACTCCTTTTCAAAGTTCCCTGTCGTAGAACTACTCTCCTCCACAGCCTTTGGACCAGTCAAGAAAGCGCTAGACCACATCTTTGCCACTATGGGGCTCCCGGAGGAGGTGAAGTCGGACAATGGACCCCCTTTTCAAGGGCGAGAGTTCCAGACATACATGGAGAGCCTAGGGATAAAGCACCGCAAGATCACACCGTTGTGGCCGCAAGCCAACGGTGAAGTGGAGAGGCTCATGCGGACTCTCAACCGGGCACTCCGCATCGCCGTCAACGATGGCAAAGACCCTGAAGCTGCACTGGACCAATTCCTGAGTGCCTACCGGCAGACCCCGCACAGCACCACCCACTGCGCACCGGCGCATGTCATGTTCAAAAGTGCACCGCGAGGCAACATCCCAGCATCCTCCACATGGACCCCGGAAGAGAGAGATGGTGGTGCCGTCCAAGCACGGAGAATTGTCACAAACCAGAAGGCAAGCGAGAAACGACATGCTCGACACCCAGGCCTGCAAGAAGGAGACATTGTTGTGGTGCAAGATCGGCACCCTGGGTGGAAATTTAGAACCCCGTTCGAACCAGAACGGTGGGTCGTGGAGAGGGTTCAAGGAACAATGGTGACGGCCCGTCTCGGCCAACAGACCGTTACACGGAATGTATCTTGTTTCAAACGAGTTGGAGTGCCGGATGGCACTCCCCAGGAAGCCGATGAAACCATCGATATCGGTGCAGATGGCCCGGATGATGGAAGAACAGGGGCCCAAAACTCCGTGCCCCTCCCGAGCTGTGACCAGCCAGGAGAAGACAGGCGTCACCTTGGTGTGCCCCGAAGTGAAATAACTGGGGGCACTTTTTCTTCCCGAGATGAAACGACAACCCCGGCCGGGGCTGTTGAGTCTCCTGCCCGGACCAACCACAGATACCACCTGCGGCCCCATCCAGGGCCAAGCCAAAGACTTCGAGACTTTATATGCACTTCCCCATAGCGATTATGTGGGGATGGTTTATATGTGAACTAAATTGAAGGAGGGATGTAGAGAGCCACCCGGCCTCTCACCTACAATGTTACAACACACATACACGCACGCATTCACCCTCGGGACGGGCACGCCCCGAGGTATATATTAAAGAGGCGGAAGACCGCTCGGGGTCTTTCCGGCATACCATACTAGTGCTGTGTGTGTGTCCTTCCCTTAGCTAGCGCTGTGCGCGAGGCCCTGACCTCGCCCCACTACACTTCTCTCCTTCCAAATCTCCTGGTCCACAACCACGATCCACCCTCCCTCCCAGCCTTGTTTAGGGTGAAAGCGGAGAGCATTTTGGCAACAACATTCTAGTTTAGTGTGTTATGAGAAATACGTAAGTGTACTAATTAGGTGGTGATGAAGAAAGACTCACAACGTTTCCAAATAGCTCAGCATTGCCTAGTGGCTCTGGAGACATTTATTAGTAGTGATGGTGTAATCTTACCCACTTCTACCTCCTACAAAGCACATCAGAACCTTTGCAATACCAGGAAATGAGCCCCTGGATGATTTGTTTAAGATTGAGCCAGTTTTAATATATGTAGTATCTTAGAAGAGTTCATGCAGCTTCTGAGTGGATGAAATTGATAGCAGAAACCAAAAGTGAAGTTGTTACTATTGGTCAATAGCTCACTTGTGGTGATTGGTAAAACAACAAAGAGAAAAGCTATAGATGACTGTCTGAAAGTTATGAGCTTCATAAAGCCTAGACTAGCGAATCAGACCACACAATGATGAGATGCACTGCACTTGAAAACACAATAGACATTATTCATGTTAAACCTACCGCACAAGTTTAAAAAAGATTGCTAAAAGGGCATACAATTATGAATTCTACCCCATTCCCCTCCCCCTGGCCGGCTGGCATTCTATGTAAACGCTGACGTAATAACCGAAGGCGATTTTGGATAGTTGGAAGCAATTCATCGTTTTCTCCTAAGGTTTAATGCTTTAGTTTAATGTTAGCATTAAGGTGTAATCTAAAAAAGTTAAATTAAAGCGTTAAGTGAAAGATTGTTAAGCTTTAAAGTAAGTTTTAATTGAGCTTTAATTAGGTTAAATATTTAGTTTAATGTTATCACTAAGGTTTAATGCGCCTGAGAGCTGATGTTTTAGTTGATACAACCCAACCTATTGGACCCCATTTAGAATAAAGAGGTTAGAAAGAGTGCAACGAAGAGGTACTTTTTTGTTTTAAGTTATTAGTGTTTACATCAACGAGGTGTAGCTGTCACAGAATTTCTACCTGACTTTGTATAATATACACACACATTTTGAAATGTGTGCTATGTTGTTAAAGGTGTAGTGTGTAGTTTGGTATGTATGATTTGCAAACCACCTACGCCCATGACCCTCAAATCCTGGCAGATCACTCAACCGTTCATCCTTCTGAGGTCGATAAAACAAGTACCATTGGGTAAGAATAAACATCTGTTATTTCAGTGCCAAGATATCCTTCAGGGTTAACATGTGCTTTACAAAATCCTATATTTTGTTAGAATGATCACCTACTGGGATAGCAAAAAAATACATCAAAACCAAACGGAGCCATGGCAGTCATCTTCAGCAAGTCTATAACCCTCCTTTCACTGAATTAATGAAAGAAATTAAGAACAGTTCTCCTCTGAACGCAGTCCCTTCCCAGCTGAAGCGAGAGTTTCACTCTCTGTTAGAAAGCCATTCCCAGGGGGAATGGTGGAGCACAAGAGGAAAAACGTTTCCAATTCTTTTTTTTTTTGTCCTCATACGCCATTAAATCTTGCCAGAGCAGCTTGATTACCTCCGCTGTCCCTCCTGTCAGATGGGACCAGCGCGAGAGCTCTCATTTTAATGGATTGCACTTTACACAGAACCTCTCGTACCTTGTCCGTTCTCTTCTTCTATCTGTGCACCCCAGAACTGACCCGAGTGGTGAAGTAATTCCATGTAGAGGCATAATTGGACAAAACATATCCCTAATTCAAAGACTATCCATCTATTCTATACATGGTGTCCAAAAAGCCCTCTTCATATTATTTTCTTTATTTGTGGCTATATCCAATTTCATTACATATTTTATAGAGTTAAGCCAATCTAGATAAACCGGGAGTACATGTGATCCAACATTTACAAATTTCTCTACGCGCTAATAGGATGAGATAAATACATAACTTATTAATATCTAATGGTAACAAATTATAATTCTGAAAAATGCCCAAAAATATTAAGGAAATGCTCACCTGAATATCAAACTCAAATATATCTTTGATACCTTTTTATTACCAGACCCCAAAATTGTTGTAAGCTAGGGCAGCTTATGAACATATGCTCATCGTTAGCTTTATCCTTCCGGCATTTTGGACAGCATGGAATGGTACCTTTTGCAAACTTTGATAACTTTAGAGGAGACCAATATACTCTGTGAAGAGAAAAAAGATGGTTCCTCCTTAAATTGGCAGCTTGGACTGTAGAATATAGTAAATCAAAAGATACTTGCCATATATCTTCTGTACTGACGCCGGGCAAGCACTCGCCGAACAGCTGTATTGGAAGGATAAAATCACCGTCTGCCAGATCTATCAGGAGCCAATAAAAGTTTGCCACTTCTTTCTTGTTTAGTTGTGTAGATCTCAGAGCGTTCTCAAACTCATTAAAAAAAACAACCGAAATACTAACCGCTTGGGACCAGCTTTTGATCTTTAAATATTTGGAATTTTGATAATTGATTATCCGTTATAAACTTTAGGTCTTCCCAGGGTAACAAAATTCCCTCCGGAATAAGTTGTTCTCAGCGGTTTACACCAGCCAGCTTTAATGGTACTGGTAAGTCTGTAGTCCACACAGGTGTGCCAGGTGTGTTTCCCATATAGGCGCCTTGGGACTCTAATAGCTGATTTTTAAAAGCTTTCTAATTTTGCTCCAAGTAATTGCTAAATCCTTTAAAGTTTTCAGCCGGACTTCCTTGAAGAAGCGAGGATCTCCAAATTTATAAACAAAAGCATATTCCGCTCCTTTTAAGTCTTGTAACATTTCCTTAAACATTTTTCCTATGTCTGAAGAATTAGGCTAATTCATCAGCATCTTACCAGCTTTCATAAGGAAGACCCACGCATAAGTAATTATATCCAGCACACTTAGCCCTCCTTTATTTTTCCTTCTTCGAAGTTTCTCCCAGGAAATTCTAGTCCCTTTAGAAGCCCATATAAATGAATTAATATTTGACTGAAGTTTCCTCAAGCGTTCTTCTTTGAAGGCTAGCGGTATATTTTCAAAAATAAAAATAATTTAGGTAAGAGCATCATTTTTACTAGATTAACTCTACCTATTAACGTTAGGGGTAAATATGCCCAACTTTTTAGAGAGTCAGAAATTTCTCTATTTTACAGAAATTTATGTAAGGTATATCGTTAATGTCCTGAGTAATTTTTATACCTAAGTATCTCATTCCTTTTTAAGTTGAAGAGAACAGGCTGTATAATTCCAAGCCAAACACTCTGTTTTTGATTGGTTTATCTCATATCCTGAAATATTGCCAAACTGCTCAGCTAAATTATATATAATAGAAAAAGTCTTCTCGAGGTCTGACGTGTATACCATGATGTCATCTGCATATAATGAGACCCTTTTTTCCCCAATTGCCGAATCTAAACGGGAGAATATGCTGGTGTCTCCTTATGCTTTCTGCAAAGGACTCAATATATAAATTAAATAACATCGGCGAAAGGGGGCATCCCTGCCTTGTGCCCTTTTGCACTTGTATTGAAGAGGAAAGATTTCTATTTATCAAAATTCTAACTATTGGTGCATGATAAATGGCTGAGATAACCCTACAAAATGTTTCCCCCAGATTTGATTTCTCTAATACTTTAATCAAATAGGTCCAATTAACCCGATCAAACGCTTTTGTTGCATCCAGCATCCATAATGGATAGATCCCTAAACAGTATAGCATCACAAAATTGTAAAATTAGGTCTTTGCTGAGGAGCACGATGAAGCAATTAGGGTGGACAGATATATGGAGAGACAGAGAGGGAGGTAGGAGATGTTACACGTTTCACAATAAGAAGTATGGTCATAGATCTAGGCTAGATTTTTTTTTTTAATTAGTGAGACCCTGAGAATTTGGGTGACAAAAGTGAAACATCTAGGAGGTCATTTATCTGACCATGTTGCTGTAACATTAGTGTTGAGACTTCCCACTAAACCAATAAATAAAAGATGGACGTTAGATCGAGCTATTCTGTTTGAGGAGGTAACAGTAGAAAGACTAGTGGTAGAAACACATGTCTTTTTCTCACAAAATATTGATTGTGCTCCCATAGAAACGGTATGGGATGCCTGTAAGGCTTTCTTAAGAGGATGTATAACTTCTATTCAGTATGCCAGACAGAAGAAATATAAAATGGAGATAAAAGAAATAGAAGATAAAATTCAAGAGTTAGAACAAAATCTAATGGTGCAAGGAGGAAGTATAGATAGGGACACAACCGACAGACTGCTATCCTATAGAATAGCATTGGCAGGGGTAGTAGATGCGAGATTGCAGAAAAGGTGGGAAGCCAGTAAAATGGCGCACTTTGAATACGGAGAAGGCTCTGGTAAAGTCTGGAGAAGTCTCTGTGCACTCTCCCACACTCGCCTTGACGCCATCCTAACATGGATCACTGCGGCAAGCACACGTATAAAATAATCTACCCACCCGCGCTCACAAAAAAAGCCGCTAAACGCTTTAAACACAACTTCCTGAGGTCCCACCCTGAAACACCCTTTGCCGACACCTACTTCTCTCCGGTAAATGGGTCCCTGAACACTGATATCATCTTCCACACCGCACGCAAAGCTCAATGGAAAAAAGCGTTCTTTACCCTACTCAACGTCTCCACCACCAGGAAATCCGCTCATGGACTAACTCTCTCCATCGCACCATCTAAACTCTTCCCAGGCAGCACAGCCATTACTATTTACAATAACGGGATTGTTCTAATTCAATCCACAGACAGAAACCTGGAACTACTTGACATTCTGTTCCCCACTTTCAAAGAGCACCTCCCCAATGGTTGGCCCTCCACACATACCCCAATCCAACTGAACCAGAACTCCTCACCTCCAACTAACACCGCAGAACGACCCACCGCCTCTGACCCTCACAACCCGACTCTATGCCATCCCAAATGCCCCCTCAATACCATCACCCCCCCCCACTCCCTACACTCCTGCCACACCTAGCTCCCCCTCCAACGGTGCCCTCTCTCCCCCCACTCCCTGCTCCCCCCCCCTCCGGGCCCCCACTCCTCCCTCAACACCTCCCCCCCACTCTCTGCACTCAAACAACTCCTGACATACACCCGTCCCTCATCATCTCCCCCCCCCACTCCATGCACTCCCGCCACTCCTAGCCTTCACTCCTCCCCCAACAGCGCCCCCCCCTTTTGTGGCACTCAACTCATTCCAGACCAACACCCAACACTCAACACTTCCCCCCCACCCCATGCACCCCCGTCACTCCTAGCCTCCACTCGTCCCCCAACAGTTCACTCCCCACCCTTAGCTCACCCTCCACTCCTGGTCCCCACTCCCCCCTCAACATCTCCACCCCCCCCATTCTCACTCCCCTTTACTACAATTGCCCCCCCGCTTCGACCAATTTCCACACGTCTCGCATTTGCCTCACCCCACCTGTTACTGATTACCCTTCCAATAACTCTAACCCCATACCCAACGGCACGCTGGACGCAATCATGACCACCCTCCTCCAAGTGAAAGAAGATCTCCACACACTCAAAGAGTCACTCCTCACGCACACTGAGCATCCACCCCTCTCCACCACGTCTCAACGAATCATCAACTCCCCCCCCACATCCTAGGCACCCCATACGTGGAACCTCTATTCCCTCTCGCAATACCTCCAACAGGCCTAAGCGCACCATCAAGTCACATCCTAATCGCTCCTTACATTGGACCTCCATCCCCGCCCGCAATACCGCCAACCGCCCCCAGCGCGCAATCAAGACTCTCTCGGACAGCGATATACACACCCTACTCAGCACATATGCACCGGCAACCCAAAACAGCTTAGCCACCACGCACATGTCCATCCCTACGATTCTCTCCAACCCTATTAGGCACCCCACGCATAGCAACAGAGGCTCTGTTCCCGACAACCTCACTAAAGTCCCTCTCACTATGGACCCCTCCACCTCCCCGTGCACCCCCAGACTCAAATGCACACTTCTCAACTGTAGATCGGCCCAAAAACACTCGACGGAGGTCGCTGACCTCATCCTGTCCAGGAACATTGACTTGGCCATACTAACTGAGACATGGTTAACTGAATCCTCCAATCCTATCATGGATATCCTAGTCCCACCCAACTACTGCATCACTAGACTTGACAGGCCCAACAAGACAGGCGGCGGAATCACCTGCATTTACAAGAGCAACCTCTCTATCAATAAAGTCACCGCCCCTTCTCATACCTCCTGTGAATACTTATGCCTTGATGTCATCCGTGAGAACAAACCTGTATGTTCACTACACATCATGTACCACCCCCCGGGGGACAACCTCCTCTTCTCCCAACAACTCATGGACACAATATCTATCAACGCAGGACGGCAAAACACACAAATTTACCTGGGTGACTACAATCTCCACTGGAATGATAGCAGTGACGCAGTAGTTAATAGCCTCAAAAATGTCCTTATCGCTTCTGACCTCACGCAAATTTGCAACACTCCAACACATGACAAAGGCTCTATCCTCGACCTGGTCATCTCCAAAGAAGGCACCACTCAACTTGACTCAATCCAACCTTGTGACTGGTCAGACCACCATATTATCACATTCCTCATTAAGGAAAAAGTAAAACTCATCCCGGTGCAATACACCATGCCCAAAGTTTGGAAAAGAGACATGAAGAAACTCAATCCAAACTCTCTACCCCCTAACAGCTGCAATCTCCTACTCCCCCCTTCCGACGTTACTGACGTCCAGGACCTAACTGACCACTATCTCAACTCCATGACCTCAATAATCAATGAGGCCGCTCCAATGCAACTGAAAAGAGTATCCACTAAGATATCCAACCCCTGGTACAACGGGAGTCTCAATGAAGAGAGACGGGCTATGCGAATGGCAGAGCGCACCTGGAGATCAGTCCCCTCGGCACTGCATCTTAAAACTCTGAGGAAAAAGAGAAATGCATATTTAAGGAAAATAAAACGCTCAAAGTCAGAGTTCTTCAGACTCCAGCTAGACCAAGCAAAAAACCGTCCAAGTAAACTGTTCGAGCTAATCCGATCTCAATCTAAGGAACAACCCCCAGCTATCGACATTATGAGCACTACTCCTTCCTGTGAAGATTTCTCATCCTTCTTTAACAAAAACACTGACAATATAAGGAGAGACCTCCTCAATGACGCAAGCCTTTACTCAATACCCAACTGCATAACTCCCAATAATCTAAAAAACAATGCGACCTGGTCATCCTTTGACACTTACTCTGAAGAAGAAATTGACAGAATACTCAGCACCCTAAAACCATCCAATCACCTCACTGACCCTCTCCCTGCTAATGCCGTAAAAGCCTTCATCCCTCTGCTACTCCCACTCTGGACTAAAATTATCAATAGCTCTCTACTACAAGGAACCATCCCGGACTCCCTCAAAGTTGGACAAGTTACACCTTTACTGAAGAAACCAACAGCCGACCCCACTGATCTAAACAACTACCGTCCGATTACCAATATTCCCACTCTCGCCAAACTCTTAGAAAAATGCGTCCAATTACAAATGACAAAGCACATAGAACAGTTTGATCTCCTCAACCCACACCAATCAGGCTTCCGAGCTGGGCACAGCACTGAAACCGCTATGACTCACATAATTGACGATGCCATCCAAATCTTAGATCAAAATAATACCTGCCTCCTCATCCTTCTTGATCTCTCTTCAGCATTTGACACAGTGAAACATGAAAACTTACTCTATCTCCTAAAGACAAGAATGGGCTTCTCTGGGACTGTGCTTCGCTGGTTCGCTTCCTTACTACACAACAGGTCTCAAAAATTCAAGAGCAAAAACCTGATGTCTTCCCCAGTACCGGTTTCGTTAGGTGTCCCTCAAGGATCCTGCCTATCCCCTACTTTGTTCAACCTAGTTATGGAGCCTCTCACCACCCTGCTACAAACATCAAATGTACACTTTCACATGTACGCCGATGACACTCAAATATATCTCAAGTTACATTCCCCCAAAGACATCCTGAGTCTGAACTCAACGATCAGAAGCACCCAATCCTGGCTGGCCGATAACCACCTCAAACTCAATGCTATGAAGACTGAGTTCCTCCTAATCTCACCTCCCTCGAAAATATCCTCCGCTCAAACATGGCTTAAGCACCTAACAGCACTCAATGTCCAACCGACCATCGTGGACTCAGCAAAATCCTTAGGCATAGCACTTGACACCAACCTCAACATGCAGCAGCATATCAGCAAGGCTACCAAGGGGACGAACTTCCAAATAAATACCTTGAGGAAACTGAAACCTTTCCTTCCAGCAAAAGACTTCCAAACAGCAGTACAAGCTCTAGTCATTCCTCGCATAGACTACGGCAGCGTGGCCCTCTGCGGCCTCCCCCTAACAACAACTGCACCCCTCAGAGCGTCACTAAATGTGGCAGCGAGACTCATCACGAGATCAAAAAAACACTCGCATATCTCCCCTGACTTCAAATCCTTGAACTGGTTGCCCCTTGAAGCCAGAATACAGCTGAAAATTGCCTGCATGACGCACAAGGCTATACACCTGAAATCACCCAGCTACCTCTCTCATAAGTTGACAATCTCCGGCGGGTCCAGAACTACCAGGAGCACAAACAATCTTCTGCTGAAACCGCGAAGATTCCGGAAGGAAAAAACTTACAAACGCTCCTTCTCTGGAATGGCGCCCAGGATCTGGAACACACTTCCTCCTGAAACGAGGCTCATCTCCTCCTCCCTTCTTTTTAAGAAAGAAGTCAAAAGTATCCTTATGGCTAAATACACTTGAACAATGCGTTTGACTTACACTGCGAACAGTACTCCAGTATTTTATTATGATATAGCCTATATATTCCTCTGCACGTGTGTTTTGACTTATATTAGTCTAAAGGGCTTAGATCCTTTTTTCTCCATCTCTGTATAGTTGCAGCGTTTTTGTTGTCATACGCTCCAACTATGCCTTGCTACCTCATACCTGTACTATACGTAATATTTTTGCTATGTACTTGAACTTGATGATCTTGATGATGATTACACCTGCCTCTGTAAAGCGCTCTGTTATCTGCAAAGATCTTGTTCGCGCTATATAAAACTTTCAAAATAAATAAATAAATAAAGTAAACTTCTTGCGCGGAAAACTAAGCAAGATTTAGCAATGAGTAATATAGGAGAATTGGTATGTAATGTTACCGGGAAAGTGTGCCAGGGCCCGGTAGATATTGAAGAAGCCTTTCAAAAGCTTTTTGAAGAAGTTTATAGAGAGGAGCTCATTCCTCAGGATAGCATAATAGAATCTTGGCTTAAGAGTTATCCCTCAGAAATAGTTAGTGAGGCAGCCTCCAGCAATATTAATAAACCCATATCCCAACTTGAGATTGAGAAGGCAATAAAGTTGTGTAAGAAAGGCAAGGCGCCAGGGCCAGATGGACTTCCAGCTGAGCTTTATAAATCTTTGGCTGAAGTTCTGGTCCCAAAAATGGAT
This sequence comes from Lissotriton helveticus, assembly GCF_964261635.1. Lineage (NCBI taxonomy): Eukaryota > Metazoa > Chordata > Amphibia > Caudata > Salamandridae > Lissotriton > Lissotriton helveticus. The sequence goes on from NC_136065.1 coordinate 1,043,148,744, forward strand.
AAGCTGTTTTCTCATATTTTTGATAACCGTGGGAATATGCCTCCTTCATGGGATGATTTTAAAGCCAACTAACGGCGAATCAGTGTGACTCATACAGACCAATCTCTCTGCTTAACCTGGTCTATAAGATCTTTGTCAAGGTTTTAGCAGAGCAGTTGAATGGTATTATGAGTTGGTTTGTTGCATCAGGACCTAAAGGGTTTTGTTAGAGTAAGAGGTATTCAAGACCTAACCTACAACTTGATAGGCGCGATCGATCTTGCAACGGTTCATAATAGAGTTATGACTCTAAAAAAAAACCCTACAAAGCAGTTACAAACCACTGGTTAACCCAACGATTGTTTCCCCCAAATAGGTTTTATTTCTCTTGTAGAATAGCAAGTATAATACATATAACACGTGTTTTGGATATATCAGATGTTATATCATTGAATCAATCATATAGTATAAAATCTTAATATCAGGGCTTGCCCAAACTGTAACCTATTTTAATATAGGTAACTTTTTAACAATGATGGCAAACTCACCAGTGATTGAGATTAGCACATGTGACCAGTAAAGCATTAAGACTAAGTGCACTCGCATCAGGGTATCTTCCCTGCCCCCCAAAGTTTTTTTTTCCCCTGAGGCCTTTTTTAGGTCTTGCCTACTACACAGCGCATGTACTTTCTTTTGCGAGAAATATTGTGGGCGTACCAAGAACATACAAGGGCTTGGAGTCAGCCTATTGTTTACCATTGGATGGCTTTCCTATCACTCATTTGTCTGCTTTTTATTCGTGTCCCAGTTTGTCAAATATGTGTTTACCATTCCCATGGAGCATTGCCTCTTTACCATCACTTTTGATTGGATAGCTACTGTGCTTCCTCTGCTTGTTTGTCAAGCAGTACTTTTTGGGTCTCGTTGGAAATGCATCCGTAAGGATGCATCCAGCTGGAGACCAATAGCGATCACTCTGGGGGGAAGGACGGACCGTAGGGTGTGCGAGCTTTTCTAGCTGGATTCGTGTGCGCGAACGCGCACGTCAGGTCCCGCGCCGTACACATCGCAGACAGACACTCGCTCACACACCCCCTCCCCCACAGTCACACACACGCACTCCAAGACACATACACACACACAGACACACACACACACACACATACACATGCCGCCCCCCCCACCCCCGCACGCGCGTACATGCTTCCCCCCCCCGCCCACCCGCAGCTCAGCAACGCGCTCACCGGCTTCCTCTCCTCCGCTGCAAGGCCCGGCAGCAGGACTCTTCTTCCCTCCTTCGGCACCGGGGCGCAGGGTAGGCTCCTGCCTGCTCCGGTGCTCCAAACACGGCTCCAATCGCGGCTCTTCCGTGGGAGGCGGGGTAGGCTCCCGCCCTCCTACTTCCTGTTGTCGCGCCGGCCTGCCTGACTTCCTGGTCGCAGGCCGGCAGAGTAACGAGGATGTTTTGCGGTATTTATTTATTTATTTATTTAATTATGCATTTTTATATAGCGCAGACTTTACCCGAAGGCGGTATTTATTTATTTATGTATTTATGCATTTTTATATAGCGCGGACTTTACCCGAAGGCGGTATTTATTTATTCATATATTTATGCATTTTTATATAGCGCGGACTTTACCCGAAGGCGGTATTTATTTATTCATGTATTTATGCATTTTTATATAGCGCGGACTTTACACTTTTGGTGCTTTGCCCCTTTGGGTAATTAATTTGAGTATTTTAGCCAAAGATGGCACATAAATCTTTTCTTCGTGCCAAGTATTAGTTAAAAACTCTGTCTTGAAAGCTTCCAGGCCCTTCTACATACTCTGGGTTGTTTTCAGAAAACCTCACTTGAGTTCCTCCATGTCATTGGTGCGATTTTCCCACAGTCTTGCACGGGACGTGCATGAGAGAGAGTGAGCTGGGGCTGCTTATAGCCATTGTTTAGTCTAGTGTATGCGTGTTTACATCCGTGCTCTAGATTTATAGGCAGCCATGGGGGGAAAACAGATTGTGCCAGATTGATTGAGGGCATCAGGTGAAGAATGTTTTCTTTTTACTGTCCTTTTTCTTTACAATTTAGTGTGTGCTTTCGCTTTTTAAATGTAAAAACGTGTCATGTTCAATCATTTTTTCCAGAAATCCTGTCAGTAATGTTTCATCCCCAGAGAAATCTGCCTGCACGTGTGATTAGATTTGTATTAAATCATTATGCTGAAATGTGAAAAGTTGCTGCTGTTGAAGTACTTTAGTGTGTTTATTTTTTAACAGTGTAATAGTTCAAGTTTTATTGGAACTAATAGTTCTGTTTTATCTAACAGTTTAAGATCACCCCTAACCCTTTATGTTGAATGGCTACACAGCTGCAGTATTGTTCAGTATTGTTTCTCTCATCTTCTTTGTGTCTTTCTCTAAAAGCAGAGGCTGCAAATCATCTTGCTATTTCATGTACTGCTTTCAATTGAATGCCACCTGATAAACTAGGGCATTACTATTGCAGTTCTGTGTGAGTTGTGTGTACGTAAACACTTTACTTAAACGGTTTTAATAAGAACAATTAAGTGTTGACCTATTTCTGTTATGTGTTTGTTTTTGTGAAAACGTGTTAGTCTGGGACTGTCTTCATATCTTGTGTTTCTAGTAAATGTTTTCCTTATAGACCAGCGTGAGTACCTGACCTTGACCACTGTGATCACAAAATTCTTAAGCACCCTGCAACACTGGGGATTTACAGGAATCCAAACACCAGCGTAAAGTACTCGAACAACAATAACGTCTGTCTTATAAATGTCACAAAAAAATGTTAATATTTCACTTCTGTTCTTGGATTTTCGTGAAAATACAACACATATTGCATTACAAATGCTATAGGTGTCACATTTGGAAAGTTAAAAGTATTGGCATTGTAAATGACAAAGCTATTACTTTAGCTATTACTATAGCTATTTTCACAACCAACACATAAATAAAAAAAATGTAATTCACAATACCAATGGCTCAAACTTTCCTAATGCGAGACCTATTGCATTGCAAATGCTTGTTTCTTTTGGGCTAGGCATTCCAAGAGAATGCATGTTTTCCCCAGATCTCTCCCTCGTGTGCTTTTCTCCCTCTGCACTCTGTGCTTCTCCCCTGCCCTCTACATGTTGGGCATGTAGTTTTTCACCTGTGTGCTTCTACCCTGCCCTCTCCAGGTTGCTGTCTGGCCCATTGCTTCTCCAGGTTGCTCTCTGGCCCATTGCTTCTCCTTGCACACCCGTTAATTCTCTTCCCAACTTGGTATTCCCCCTCCACCACATTTCCTACTCTCCTGTGTGCTTCCTCCCCACCCTCTGCACGTTGCTTTATCGCCTGTTGCTTCATCTCCTCCACCCGCGCTCTTTGTGTTGCTTCCGTGACCCCTTTTTGCTTCCGCCCCACCTGCTTTAATCTAACTTAGATCACTAACTAAACAGGGAAAAGGGCACCACCTTAAATTGTAGCCATGTGTGTGCCTACAAAAGGGCATAAGTGGCTACTTTCAATTTTCTTTAAAAATAAAAATGCTTGCTGCACAGCATCACTTAAAGCCAATAGGTCTAAAGGTGAGACCTCTTGGCTTTGCCATTGCTCTTTGATCCTAGCAGTCACTGAAGAGTACTTTGATAATCCAGTATATAAAGAATTTGAATTGTCCTACTGGAAGTTAGCCAGAGTACTGACCAACAAAGGAAAGTTCTTGCATATGATAAGAGGTAAGACTGTCCTTTACAAATTCACTTGAGGCCAATACCCCATATAAATCGTAATTTTTTTAATATTTGTATTCATTGGCACCCTCTCTCCCAAAAATCTAAACACTAGACATGCAACGGATACTTTTTTCAACACATGTTCTCTGCCTAGCACAACAATCTGTCTTGCTGCCATTTATTTTGAGATTAGGTGTTTCTTTTCTTTACCTTTTTTTGTCCGCATCAGATGTCTATCTGGAGGGTTGTATGTAGTTACAACGCATTCCGTTGCAACGCATGTCTTTACCATGCATGCATTACAACAGAATGCTTTTTTCACGCATAACCTTTTCCACGAATATTCCTTTACCACACATAGATTTACAACAATTTTCATTGTAAATTTATGCATGGTAAGGGCATACTCTTGGGAAAGGTTATACCCCTCCCCTGTACCCTTACGTGTCCCCCCCCCCCCCCAAGACCCCAAACCTTCGTCTAATTACCCCTGCCCTTAACCTTCAATTATTTGTTTTTAATTAAAATTCCCCTTACTTCTTCACGTCATCATCTCTTCTCCTTCATCTTCCTTGATGACGTCTTTCGGTTTCCTCTTTAACGACGCCAATTGCCTCCACTTCGCTTCGTCACTTTATTTTCTTTTTTTGGGGGAGGGGGAGACAACCCCCCTTTTTATTCTTGCACATTTTTACCACACATGCCTTTACTACGCATCTCGTAGTAAAGGTATACATGGTAAAGGCTTTCGTGGTAACCACGCATGCGTTCTAATGTATGCGTGGTAAAGGCTTTTGTGGAAACGGCCGTGTTGTAGTGGCCGTTTCCCATCCGGAGCTGCCTTTTCCTTTCTGATACGTGATTTGCCAAAGAAACACCAAAGACAAAATTATCTTGGCCCAGTTCAGCTTGGATTGGTGTAATCATCATACAGGCATTAATTTCTCACTGTGTAGCTCGACTTAACCATGCCCAACCGTTGTTAGCATTATTGCTTGCTCTGCAATATATTTGAGCTTTTCAGGTGCATTTATCACCTTACTTCTTGAAGAAGGGTTAGGATGGAGCCGATTTATACAAATATCTCTTCTAACCATAAAGATCATATAGTAAAGTAGACTAATCTATGAGCTATGGAGACGCGGGTTAAAGAAATAACTGTTCCAAATATAATTAAAGTTTGGCTTACCTTGATTTCTATGGTCAAGACCTCACATATGATCACTGTATCCCAAAACCTTTTACGCCAATGGCAACTTATAAACATATGCTCATCATTGGCATCAGTGTCTTTATCTTACAAACATATGCTCATCATTGGAATCGGTGTTTCCATATCTTCTACAGCAAGGTGCTTGGTTTTTAGGGCTCGGCTGAACGCGCGGAAGCGCGTCTCCGCCGAAGCTCTTTTGTCGGCGTGTGTGCTTCCCAGGAGACAATCCTGGCCGCGCGCATCGCCCTGAAGGCGATTTCAAAGTGACAGCGCACGCGAACGAGCGCTGCGGCCAGGCGCTGTCTCCTGAGAAGCACACACGCATGCGCATACACACACACAAGCGCCCACGCACGCACATACATACAGAGACACCCCCCCCAGCTCACATACACACACGCGCGCACACACACACGAGTGCACCCCCCCTCTCCCCCACCGTCGCACACATGCACTATCTTCTTTCTGGCTCCTCAGGTGTGGAGGGGTGTCCGAGATCTGGCTCGGTCAGCGCGCCCCGTTCCTCTCTCCACACACCTCCTCCCCCCGCTGCCGCAATCTCGGGCCATGCAGTAAATCCTGTTGCTGGGTGCGCCTAGGGACGTCCTGCATTGCCCCAGTCCAACCTCTAACCTTGTTGTCTTCACGGGCGCTGCGGCCTCACTCTCTGGCCTTCATTGCTCTCAGGGCTCGTCCTCCCGCTTGCTCCCTTCAAGAGACTTCACCGCCCTCAGGCCACAATCGGGCCCACACATTGCACAGTTTTGTAGCCCCAGGGATCCCGTCAACATCGATCCCCTGGGAGTCGGCCCAGTAACATTTAAGCCGCGGGAGACTGCTGGTCGCCGAGCGGGCTCACCGATATCCTGCATCCCGACTGGCAGATCAGTCCAGCCTCTGCTTTCGGTTTCCGCTCACTCTTTTCCGTCTTGCAGGTCTCACACGGCCTCAGCTCCCGCCTCCATTCCTCAAATTTCACTGTGATTTCGGCCTCTCCGATCTTTCCTTCAGGGTTTAGCATGCTTCCCTGCTCTGATTTTCACTTCCAGTTATGGACTTAAATACGAATGTTGGGCTTTCAGCACTAACGAGCCCAGAGCTCATCTAGTGTGCAGCCATTACTGTTGGCTCCAAGCCACGCCCCTCCCCGATTTTCAGTTTTTTTGCAGAGAGGAATGATAGCTCCCCTAGGTTACTATTTATTCCTCTCACTGCTCTCAGACCCTAGTCCACCCCCAACCTCTCATCTTAAAAAAACATTTTCAGATGCATTTTCTATAATAGGACCAGGGATCTCTGCCAACGCTTCAGAGTGAAAAGACTACTGACAAAAAGCTAATTTATAGCCTTCCATACTTTCTGTTCTTTGAATATCAAACTCATGCAAAGGCTTACAGAAAAGAACACAACAGCAGAAAATACCTACAGTTAAATACATCCCAGAATAGATAGTATTTTTATAATTCTGGAGTAACAATACATTTGGTTCTATTGCTCACATTTTATTTAGTTTGCCTTACTAGCGTTGCCATCTGAACCTCAGTCACCAGCATAGCATAACAAAACATAGCATAACAACACACAGCATAGCATAACAAAACACAGCACAGCATAATAAAAAAGCACAGGATAGCAAAAGATAGCATAGCATAATTATTCCCAACTCTCCTTATTATTGAGCAACATATGACAGTTTGCAAATCATCTTTATACACCAATTCAGAGTTTTCGGAAAATTTATGCAACTCATTGTCATACACAATGCCAATAACTCAAACTTTAATGCTGCGAGCCCTATTGCATTGTAAATGCTTGTTAAAACATGTAGCTATTTTCCGAGGTGGTCCAGTAAACCCTGTGCAAGGTATACAAATGTTTTTGCTTTAGTGGAGCAGGTTTAACTGTAGCGTAAAGAAGATTCAAAGATACTTGCCATGTATTTTTTCTAGCTCTGGCATTAGTAAGTATCTTTCCCAGATATGGTATGCACTCTTCATATTCTTATCCTCTGGCCTCATTAATTCCCAGTACAAATTTAGACTTTTTTACTGGCTGTATGTTCTGGAACCGCTCCTCATATTCCTAACTTCTTCCTAGTTTTTGCTTTCCAGCTGCGCACCATGATAGAAGTTGTATGTATTTAAATGTTGCTGCTGTTCCCTTGGTTATGTCAGTTAACACCTTCCACGGTATCAGGTCTTTCAGTACCGAAAGTAGACCCCAGGATCCTATATCTGCATTGTTCAAGTGGAGGCTTAGATTATTGAGCAGACATTCTGGGGTGCCTGCAGAGTTCCATATAGAGGCAAATGCTACGTGATAACCGATTCCAATTGATTTCCTAAAAGTATAGCAGAGTTTATTGCTTTCAGTACTTTCAAGCAAAACTTTATTAAAAGTTTCGGGGCACCAAATTGATACAAAAAGCCTTCTTGCCATGGCCCTTCTGCTCAAGGCAGTAAGTAGCTTTCCCCGAGATAAATTGTCCTGGCATGCAAGTAGTAATCTACAGTTTTTAGGGCTCGCCTATTAATATCCCGTAGGGATATAATAGGCGAGCCCTATTGGGGTGAAACCAAGAGCTAAACTAAGCTCTCAAAAGCAAAGCGGATTTCTAGAAGTGCACGTCCTCGTGCACGAGCTTGCCCGAGCCTTCCCCAGCATTTCTCCTCCCCTTACCATTTGCTGCTGCCTCCGAGAGCTTCAAAGGGATCTGCTTCCCCGCCCACTGCTTCACACTTCACGGCCGTCTGGCCGTGACTCGCATTTCTCCTTCCTTCGTTCCCAGCCCCCCTCCCAGCGCTGCATTTCTCCTCCCCCCTAATTATTTACTTTCACGGCCGCCAGGCCGTGTCTCGTTATCCCTTGTTTATTGCTTGTTATTTTATCTTAGTATTACAAATTTATATGTAAGCTAAATCTGGTTTGAACCTTTAAGTTGTTTATTTCGGTCTTACTGTTTTGTATGTTTGATGCACAAAACATCTTCTGAATTATTTTCTAGGGATTGCCTTGCTAGTTAAAAATGAACCTTTCTGGGTCCGCACGGCCGACATCTGTTTTGCATTATCGTGCCCGATAATGCAAAGCAGATGTCTCGCTGTGGCGTGCACGGGCGCACCACTTGCTTGCTTGTTAAAGCTGGAAAACACCTCTCTGCCTCCTCCTCCCCTGCCTTCCCTCCCCTGCCTTCCCCCCTCACCCTTCCTTTTTTTCGGCACTCGGCCAGAGACGTGTGCACTCAAGACTTGACCCTGTGGGGACATTAGCAGGTTCACGCTCCCCAGCACATCCAGGAACAGCTCATTTCGTCTGGGGATCCCCCACCAGGATGGGGCATGGGCCTCTGTGCCACCCACTCTCGGGCTGCTTGCGTCTGCCCCCCCTGGACAAGCCTCATCCCCGAACTTTGCTGCATTCCCTTCATTTGTGAACCGGGTTGGAGGCAGGGTTTAATGCTGCTCAGCACACTGATTTTTTTTTGTCAGAGGAAAATAGTTTAAAATGTGTGTTGGCGGACGTGTAGGCGCCCTTTGCAGTGTCCTGCTGACATCCTCCTACACTGTGCTCTGCCCAGGAAGGGCCTGGGAAATCCAACAGGATGTGTGTGTATGGGGAAGGGGTGGGGTGGTGGGACAAGTCCTAGCTTAAGATCGCGCCTTATTTCACAGGGCAGGGATGCACACACAGCGGGGGGCAGTGCCAGCGCTTCTAACGGGAACTAACAGCTGCTTTTGACAGTTCTGGAAAGTGTAGCAGTGTTCATCTAGCCTGGGGTTATGCTTGGTGAGGTGCCAAGTATGGTAGGTGTGAGGTAACTGCAGTGCCTGCACACCTCCCAGCGCCAGGTAGTGAAGAAGTGTGTTCTTGGTCAGGGACAGAGATTACTTCAATGCCTTCCTGGATGGGGCAGGGGGCAATTGGAAAGCCCCAAGAATAAACACGAATCACAAGAATCTATATCTTTATAGTAAACCTATAATCTTGAGGTCTTTCTTTCGTTCTGGGTGAGCTGCATTTCCTTACCATATTTAATTGTTGCTACGTTGTAACTTTGTGTTTACCCAATTGAAATATATTAATTCTTAATTACGCTGATCTATTATGCACATTCGTAAACTATGCACATTACCAAGCTGTGTGCACATTGTGCGATGAGAAGTAAAACTTCGCTGCAGATGAGACAACTTGCCCTCACGTCATGCTTTCAAACTCAAATATTCCCCCTCAATAAAAAAAGCAACTCTTGGGCTGCCAGAAGCCCGATATTCTATATGAAGAGTTCAGGTCTTCATACATTGTCTAGGTCTAGGAGGTACTGCGGCCTGTGTGGCGATTTCTTACTTTTTATCCTCCCACTGGAGTTAAGCGCTCCGATCGGTGAGTCTTTGAGTCCTGCGTGCATGGAATTAAAGGTTTTTTATAAGATGTTATTTATTGCTTGATTTGGAAGACATGCCATGAGGATCTTTTCCCATGCTGTCATAATGGTTTAGCTCTTCTGACCCAGAATGTTTTCCAACTGCACATCCTGGACAAGTGCACCAAAACGTTTGTGCAGCGTGTTTCTTTTTAGATCCACACCTTAAGGATGTGGCTAAATGGCAATGAATTAACCTTGTGCCGCTCCGTACTCTCAGGCATTCAGCTGTCTAGTCAAACATAATCTGAAAGTATTATTTGCCGCATCCGAATACGCTGGATTCTGTAGTGCTGCACCAAACCTGCAGCCTCCACTTGACCATGTTCTGGTGCTCTGCACTTTTGTGATACCTCTCTGCTGTCTCCTGGCTTCACGAGACGCTACCTTGTGGTTTGTTTATTATTAGCTAGCTTGGTGGCAAGGTCACCCTCTCACGCTCACACACCCTCTCACCCTCACACACCCTCACCCTCACATCCCCCTCACCCTCACATCTCCTCACCCCCTCAACCTCACACCCCCTCACACACCCTCACACCCTCACTCACCCACACCCCCTCACCCTCACACCCTCACACTCACCCTCACACCCCCTCACTCTCACACCCCTCCCTCTCACACCCCTCCCTCTCACACCCCCTCACACACCCTCTCACCCTCACACACCCTCTTATCCTCACACACCCTCTCGCCCTCACACACCCTCTCACCCTCACACACCCTCTCACCCTCACACACCCTCTCACCCTCAAACACACCCTCACCCCCTCACCCCCACCCCTTCACCCTCACACCCCCTCGCCCTCACACCTCCTCACCCTCACACGCTCACCCTCACCCCTGTCACCCTCACCCCTGTCACCCTCACCCTCACCCCCCTCACACCCTCACCCCCCACCCTCACCCTCACAAACCCTCACACCCCCACCCTCACCCTCACACCCCCTCACCCTCACACACCCTCACCCTCACCCACCATCACAACTCACACCTCACACACCCTCTCACCCTCACACACCCTCACACCCCCCCTCACCCTCACCCCCCCTCACCCCCCCTCACACCTCACACACCCTCTCACCCTCACACCCTCATACCCTCACCCTCTCACACCCTCACCCACCCACACATACCCTCACTCACCCTCATACCCTCACCCTCACACCCCTTCCCCTCACAACCCTCTCACCCTCACACACCCTCACACACACACACGCACACACACTCACCCTCACTCACTCTCACACACCCTCACCAGCATAGCATAACAAAACATAGCATAGCATAACAAAACACAGCATAGCATAACATAACAAAAAAGCATAGGATAGCAAAACATAGCATAACAAAACAAAGCATAGGATAGTAAAACAAAACATAGCATAACAAAACAGCATAGCAAAACACAACAAAGCATTGCATAACAAAACACAACAAAACATAGCATAGCATAACAAAACATAGCATAGCATAACAAAACATAGCATAGCAAAATAAACCATAGCATATCATAACAAAGCATAGCATAACAAAACATAGCATAGCATAACAAAACATAGCATAGCATAACAAAACACAGCATAGCATAACAATCAAAGCATAGGATAGCAAAACATAGCATAGCATAACAAAACAAAACATAGGATAGCAAAACAAAACATAGCATAGCATATAGCATCACTCAACATCACCACAGCATCACTCAGGGGCACCACAAAATCACTATGCGCTACCACAGCATCACTCGCTCGCCATCACAACATCACTCAGCGCCACCACAGCATCAATCTGTGCAACCATTCAACAACAACTGGTTCAAAATATGTTCTCTCAATGTTTCAAGCTTTTTTACAAATGTAACAAAAAGATGTTAATATTTCACTTCTGTTCTTGGATTTTCATCACAATAAAATACACTGACCATAATCTTCACAAAAGTTATTTACAAAAGTTTAAGCTATTGCCATTATAAAGTACAATAACTTTTTTTTAAGTATTCGTTATTAAAAAAATTTAAAAGCCATTGTTATTTGTAATATCAATACATGTAAGTCAGGTAAATACAACACATCTGGTTTCTTTTTGCCTTTGTCTACATGCTTTCCACCTTCCTTCCTTCCTGCATCGTTCATTTTCACCTACATGCCCTTTCTTTGTTTGTATGTTTCTTTCCTTCTCGCGCTAATCCTTCTACTCCGTTTATATTTATTACAAGGGACACATTTAGATAAGGACTCCTAATATATGTTCCCTAAACAACCAATGACATTAAAACTGTTCGTTAGGTGCCCCTGAAATTCACAAGCCTTTTACTTACTGAGCATTGATTTAGTTTAAACTTAGTGGTTGAAACAAAAACCCGGGGTTCCCAAACATCCGCATGGATGAACTTTGGTCTGGCACCTCTGTGGGTTCAGGCACCTGCTGCACCACTCAGCAACACCACAGCATCACTCAGCATCACCACAGCATCACTCAGCACCACCACAGCATCACTCAGCACCACCACAGCATCACTCAGCACCACCAGAGCATCACTCAGCACCACCACAGCACCACCACAGCACCACTCAGCACCACCACAGCACCACTCAGCATCACCACAGCATCACTCAGCACTACCACAGCACCACTCAGCACCACCACAGCATCACTCAGCACCACCACAGCATCACTCAGCACCACCACAGCACCACTCAGCGCCACCCCAGCACCACTCAGCGCCACCCCAGCACCACTCAGCGCCACCCCAGCACCACTCAGCGCCACCCCAGCATCACTCAGCGCCACCCCAGCATCACTCAGCGCCACCCCAGCATCACTCAGCGCCACCCCAGCATCACTCAGCGCCACCCCAGCATCACTCAGCGCCACCCCAGCATCACTCAGCGCCACCCCAGCATCACTCAGCGCCACCCCAGCATCACTCAGCACCACACAGCACCACTCAGCACCACCACAGCATCACCCAGCACCACCACAGCATCACCCAGCACCACCACAGCACCACTCAGCACTACCACAGCACCACTCAGCACTACCACAGCAACACTCAACACCACCACAGCATCCCTCTGGAACACCACAGCATTATTATGCGCCACCACAGCATCCCTCAGGGCCTCTACAGCATCCCTCAGGGCCTCTACAGCATCCCTCAGGGCCTCCACAGCGTCACTCACAGCATCCACAGCATCACGCAGAGCCTCCACAGCATCACTCACGGCCTCCACAGCATCACTCACGGCCTCCACAGCATCACTCATGGCCTCCACAGCATCATTCATGGCCTCCACAGCATCACTCAGGGCCACCACAGCATCCCTCAGGGCCACCACAGCATCCCTCAGGGCCACCACAGCATCCCTCAGGGCCACCACAGCATCCCTCAGGGCCACCACAGCATCACTCAGGGCCACCACAGCATCACTCAGGGCCACCACAGCATCACTCAGGGCCACCACAGCATCACTCAGGGCCACCACAGCATCACTCAGGGCCACCACAGCATCACTCAGGGCCACCACAGCATCACTCAGGGGCACCACAACATCACTGAACGCCACAGCATCACTCGTCGCCACCACATCACTCCGCGCCCTCACAGCATCAATCTGTGCAACCATTCAACAACAACTGGTTCAAATATGTTCTCTCAATGTTTCAAGCTTTATTACAAATGTCACAAAAAGATGTTAATATTTCAATTCTGTTCTTGGATTTTCATCTCAATAAAATACACTGAACATAATCTACACAAAAGTTATTTACAAAAGTTTAAGCTATTGCCATTATAAATTACAATCACTTTTATTTAAGTATTGATTATTTAAAAAAATTAAAAGCCATTGTTATTTGTAATATCAATACATCTAAGTCACGTAAATACAAAACATGTTGCATTACAAATGCTATAGGTGTCACATTTGCGAAAATTATAACTGTTGGCATTGTAAATGACAAAGCTATTAATTTAGCTATTTTCAAAACCAACACATTAAAAAAAAATTGTCATTTACAAGACCAATAGCTCAAACTTTCCTAATGCGAGACCTATTGCATTGCAAATGCTTGTTGCACTTGAGTGCCTCACAATAGAGCTGCACGTCTGTACGTGCACCCTTTGCTAGCTTCCATCTCAAGTGTTTCCATGTTAACCTGACTCATTTCTAAGTCCAAATAAAACTCCTTAACTTCCCTTGGATTCTTAAGACTATATCTAGGGAATGTGACTGGAATTGTATAAAAACAAATGAGTACTTAAGGACAATGAAAAATTGGACCAGGTTGGTTCAGCCATTTATTGCTAATGATAGATTTCTCCACTTCTTCAGCAAAGCATCAATTTCTTTGGACAATTTCCCAAATTATTCTTTGGGATTTCTCATAAATTTTGGACAAAGGGTATATTTAGGTATTTGTTCTTCAGCTTGACTTCCCTTTCTGTGTACTGTAAATACCAGCAGATGATCAATAAGATTAATAATACACCCTTCAATTTTTTCCAATTTATTTGATATGTCCCCTGCTTCATCTACAAATAGTTCCTTCGTATAATTCCTAGTTCTATCTGTTGCCGCTTTCCCGGCTAACAGGGTTCCACTTCTTTCACGATATTCAAAAAGCCTCAGTTTGTCAGCCTACCACCAAACTTCGTATCATTCCTCTACCATGGTTCTATGTGCTACTTGTAGGTCCTCTAGTTTTTGACTGAGGGAGAGTATGATATCTTGGGGGGTTAAGCTTTTGTAGCTCCTCCTATATGTGGCTGATTTCCTGTTCTAAGCCTTGCACATAATCACTGGCTTTTTTAGCTTTATTTGATGACTGTTTGCAAAACAAACCTCTTGAACAAATGCATGCCTCCAAACCATGATGTGGAAGACATCCACATAATACAATTAATTCTCACTCCCGCTAAGGAAAAAGGGACCAGTTTCTGGATCCCTTATTAATTTGCTGTTTAAAGTCGATCTTTGTTACTGTCTTCTACCAGGGAGCTCGAGGAAACTAAGAACAGCTGAATGATCTCAAAGATGTGCCAGTATGTGTCTAATCCATCTGACTCCATATAATAGGGTAATATCTACAGAAATATAGTCCTATTTGGATTAGTGTCCATACTTCTTGCTATGAAATCTTTAGCCTCTCCAGAGCCCTGCCTTCCAGCGCCAGATACAACAGAGCCCTGGATGAATTCTCATTTTGTGGACCTATCCAGTTCTCTATTTGAGAAGGTACTGAAGTCATTGCCCCCCCCCCCCTTACTCCCCCTGCCAATAACTACAGGCGTAGAGGACTCTACAAGAGTCCGCTCCTGAGTTTTTAAGTATGTTATGTCATCACAATTCATCCCTTAGCACCCAGCACATAAAATAGTTATATGATTACATTTTAGATTGCTGATAATCTATCTTCCTGAGCAGTCAGTTTTAAAATGTAAGAGTTTCTGCAACGCATTTCTTTTTATTAATAGGGCAACCCCCTTGGAGTACTCTGCCTGATCGGTGCAGGTTAGTTGATAGAGCCCATTTTGTTTATTAAATAGCTCCTTACATTCTATGGAAGTCAACTGCTTTTCCTGCAGTATACATTTTTGGACCTCACTCTAAGTTGTGTAAGACACATGTCTGTCACCTTCTAAAACGGAGCTCATTTGCATTCCAAGTTAGTTATTTTACTATTGAGTTAAATGAATCTGATAGTTGATGGTGAAGGACAAATGGGAACATGGAAGTCGGCTAGTTCACAGGTTGCAAGAGCCTGCTGGAGGAGACTCATTCCTGAGTAGTTTCTCTCCCCCTACCTCCTTACCCCCACCAACTGTCTAGATGGTCCCATAACAGTTGCACAGTCCCTCCCCACCCTCAATGCCCTTGATGTTTGGAGTTCCAGACCCATTCCCTCTCCTGCTGAAGGGACACCACCTGGCAGCTCCGATGCTGCAGGAAGGTGGTTGTGCAGGCCCCACTGGGTAGAATCATGACAAGCTTAGAAGCACGAGAAAAACTGTTGCTTTTCAGTACAAGCATAAGGCAGGTCTCATCCACATATTGACCAGCATGTTCTCACGTTGTGCCATGTGAGTCAGAGTTCCAACAAGAGCCCCCAAGGACATATTATACTGGAGACCTCGACCTTGTTAAGAAATTGGCGGAACCATGTAGTTGGCCAGCATCCATGGAAAATCTCGACAAAGGGCAAAACAGCAACACTGAGCCTGGATCTCTACGCTGCGGGCACACCAAGTACTTATTGTGCACCCATTGGTTAAAGCCTTTTTTGCTAAAGAAAGGGCAGAGAATCATTTTAGGATTCTAAATCCCTAGAAAAGGTAGGCTTAGTGGGAAGAAAATCCACCCTAAATCCCAGCTTTCAAGAAAACAGCCTATTGTTAGGGCAAATAGTGTTGCGAAAAGAGGCTAATAACATCCCTGCAATCTTTAAAGTCACCACCTCGATTCATTCCTTCTTTAAAATCATGGTACATGAAAGCATCAATGTTTCATGGCAAACAACGCTATTACAGGGCAGAGAGGGGCCACATAGTAGCGTTTCAGGGTTGAGGATTCTATGTCAGGACCGGAGGCTTCAGATTATGCTTTTCTTCCTTCGCTTTAATACAAATACACAAAACACAGCAGCCTTAGAAAAGCTCCAATCCATGTTTAAAACTGTAGGAAAACTTGAAACCAAAAATTTTCTTTAAGAGTCTGTAATCCAACGAAACTACAGCTCCCATGAGCCTTTCAGTCTTAGTCCTTTCACTCTGTTCAGTCCCAGTATGATAGCCAGTCCCTTCTCGACCTTCCTCCTCTTTCTTCGCTGCTCCCGCAGCAGTCAGTTAAGTGGCATATTTCTCTCTTAATACTTTGCTGTTTTTGCCCGTCTGGGGATTAGACGGGGGTTTGTGAGGGCTCTGTTTTGCTTCTGTGCCTTTTTCCCTGCAGAGCCCCTGCCGCGGGAGCGTTTCTCGCTCCTTTCGCGGCGTTTGTCCGGCAAACAGTGCGGTGTTATTATTGACCGCCAGAGGGCGCCCGTTCGTCTCGCCTGCTCCTCGGTGCGCTTCCCCTCACTCTGAGGAGACGGCCGGTCACGGAGCTTTGCCCTCTCCACCCCTTGACGCCCGGTGCTCCGGGTCTGTATCTGGCCCGGAATTTTTCTTTGTTGACGCCCTGTGGGGTCTGTAAAAGCGGCGGAGACCGCGTAAATAGCCGACTGGCATCTGCACGTTGTTGACGACTTACTGTGTGGTGACGCGCTGTTGGGGGTGGATCGGCCCGGTCCCATTGTGGAGGGTCGGCGCGTTGGGGGCTCTAACGTGCAGCCTACATTGCCAGTGTGCTCCTGGCCCAGAAAAGTTATTGCAGTCCGAGTTTGTCTGCCCATATTGCTTCCCTGACGCCCTCTGTGTGAGAGGGTCTGGTGCTGAGTGCTTGGATTGTGATCTGGTTAGCAGTCATGGATCAAGGGGATTATTTTGAGGAACCCCACTCCTATCTACAGGATGAGGAGTTTTACCACGCGGTCGACAGCTCTATCTACCGCTGTGTGACTGAGGTAGTGGGTCCCATGGAGGACCGGCTGTCTGCGCGCATTGTGGAAGAATGCGCCACACTGGCGCATGGCCATTTGGGGGCGCCTACTGGCCCCCCTGGCCCCTCAAGTGAGGGCCCCTCCGCGCCTAAGAAACCCTGCAGGGAGGGGGCTCGGGAAGTGGGGCAAGGGGTGGACAGAGGCGCCTTTGAGCGTCTCAGAGACGCTTTCTTGGCCAAGGCGACTGCTGGCCCCCCCGCACCACTTTCGGACCCTGAACCTTCTGTGGTTTCGGACACTGCGCCCCCGTCTCCGGGGCTGGACTCCCCCGATACTGATGACGACGGGGAATCGGTCCGCTCTTGGCGCTCCTCGGGCTCGGCCGCTGAGTTGCCCCGGGACAGTTCCGGCATGCTGGACCCGGATGAGATCATGCATCCGCGGTCCGCGGCCTGGACGCCGGGGGACTCGGTGGCAAAGTTCGTGGCAGGTCGCCTGCGTAAGCCTTTAGAAAAAGAAGCCAGGGGTTGCCTACGGGGGGAATGCCCAAGGCCCTCTTTGGAGGGTAAGGTGGCCATGACGCCCGAATTGGACGCGAAAATGGCCACCTTCCTCGCCAAATTTATGAAGGACCCACGTAAGGGCATCGACCGCTCCTGGCGGTCATGCCAGGATAAGTTATTGGATGCTGTAGGGCCCGCCACGAAGATCCTTGACATGGCGGAGGAGGCGAAAGCTAATGGCACGGTGATTTCCCCTGAGGTCTTGTCTAATTGGGCGCAGAGGGTAATCATTTTTTTGGGTAACGCCAACTGCGCCCTGTCTACCGAACGTCGCAGGTCCCTGCTTATCAAGCTGGACCCGAAGCTAGGCGATTTGGCTTCTTCGGAGGCAGGGGCGGTCGCCCAGGGCGGCCTCTTTGGCGAACCTTTTATCAAGGAGCTTGGCAAATTTGTGTCCACGTTTACTTCACTGGACAGAGCGCAGACCAGCATTAAGCGGGTATTCCACCAGCGTTTTTCCCAAGGGGCCGGTCGGGGCAGGGGCCGCCCGACCGGCCGTGCAGGGCAACAAGCCAACGGTAGAGGGCAAGGCTCCGGCAGAGGCCAGTACCAGACCTCCGCCAACTTCAACAACTTTTACCCCACGAGGGGGCAACGCTTTGGCGGTCGTGGCTACCGCAAGAACCCTGGACCCAATAATGCCAACGGTAAGTGTACGGTCTTCGGACCAAGTTCTTATGGGGGGCAGGTTGGCAGCCTTTTACGAGGAGTGGGCGCTGCTCACTGCAGACGCCTGGGTTTTGCAAACCGTACGGGGTTTCCACATAGACTTCTACGACCGACCAGTTCAGGTGTGGCCCCCGCGGCCGATCATTTTCTCAGAGTCCGACGCGCGTTTGATAGACGAAGAGGTCTCGGAGTTGCTCCAGAAAGGGGCCATTCGCCTATCAACGCGGCATCCCGCTGGTTTCCTCAGCAACCTCTTCCTGGTAGACAAGACGGATGGGGGCAAGCGTCCGGTGATCAACCTCAAGGAGTTCAACGGTTGGTTGGTCTACCGTCACTTCAAAATGGAGGGGATTCACCTCCTCCGGGATGTGCTCCTAGCACGGGACTGGATGGTGCGGTTAGATCTGAAGGACGCTTATTTGGTGGTACCCATTCATCCTCCCCATCGGCGTTTCCTTCAATTCTGCTGGAGGGACAGGGTGTTCGAATTCACCGCCCTTCCCTTCGGTCTTTCCTCGGCCCCTTGGTGCTTCACGAAGGTGCTGCACCCGGTGGTAGAATTCCTGCGAGCTCAGGGTATTCGGATGATCGTCTACCTGGACGATATTCTTTTCATGGGCCAGTGCCCGGTGACCTTAACTGGTCAGCTCCAGCAGGCGGTCCAGCTTCTCCAGCGGCTGGGTTTCGTCATCAACGAATCCAAGTCGGTTCTGGTTCCGTGTCAGAAGATTACCTTTCTAGGTTTCGTCATAGACTCCGTCGGAGCCTCCCTCAGTCTTCCCTCGAAGAAGATGGCCAAGATCAAGCATGCGCTACGCCAGACGATTTCCAAAGATCGGACTTCTCTGCGCCAGGTGGCCAGAATAGTGGGACTTCTGTCATCCTCTATTCAGGCGATTTTCCCAGGGCCGTTGCATTACAGAGCGCTACAGCGCCTCAAAGCCCAACACCTCCGACGGGGCATGTCCTACGACCAGATGGTACCCCTCTCGGAGGACGTGAAGGAGGAGATGTCCTGGTGGCTCTCACACATGGAGGCCTGGAATGGTCGGGCGATCTTCGGGTCGGTCCCGGATCTAGTGATAGAGTCCGATGCGAGCAGATCCGGATGGGGTGCTCGTTGCGGGGAGTTCTCCACCGGAGGCACTTGGTCGTCCGAAGAACAACGGTTGCATATAAACTGCTTGGAGCTTCTGGCAGGGTCCTTCGCGGTCCGCTGTTGGACCAAGGATTCAGTGAAATCCTGCGTTCTTTTGAAGATGGACAATGTCTCAGCGGTTCGATACGTCAACCACCTGGGAGGCCCCCGCTCCAAGGCTCTAGCAGACATGGCGAAGGAGTTCTGGGATTATTGCCTCTCTCATCACATATCGGTGACGGCGGAATACCTGCCGGGTCAGGCCAATCAGGTAGCGGACTGGCACTCAAGGCACCTGAGGGATGCCAGTCAGTGGATGTTGAACGTCCCGGTCTTCCAGTGGCTGAATACGCACTGGGGTCCGTTTTCGGTGGATCTGTTTGCGTCTCGGCTGGACCATCAGCTTCCGAGGTTCTTCAGCTGGCGGCCGGATCCGCTCGCGGAAGCCACGGACGCGTTCCTCCAAGATTGGAGCCGGGAGAGGCCTTACGCGTTTCCTCCGTTCTCGATGATTGTGCGGACGGCGGCCCAGGTGCGCCGTCAGGAGGTGGAGATGGTGTTGATTACGCCACTCTGGAGGTCTCAAGTCTGGTTTCCAGTTCTTCTGGAACTTTCTTGGGATTTTCCAATCCTACTCCCCCAGTTTCCTCACCTCTTGCTGAATCCACATCGGGAACATCACCCTCTCATCATGAGGGGCTCTCTCCGCCTCATGGCATGGAGGCTTTCCGGAAACGGTGGTCACTCCCGGGCCTTTCGGGATCGGCTGAGGGCTTGCTCTCCAAAGCCTGGGCTGATAGCACGGCGAAGCGCTACAAATCCGCTTGGCTTAAGTGGATGCGTTGGTGTTTTCGAAGGGACCTGGATCCCGTGGTCGCAGGAATCGTTCCGATCTTGAACTTTCTAGCCGAATTGGCATCTAAAGGCCTCGCCTATAGGACGATTAACGCAATGCGTTCAGCAATCTCTGCGGGTCATCAGCCTGTGGAGGGTTCTTCAGTAGGAGAACATCCTTTTGTCTGCAGACTCTTGCGGGGAGTTCGTCTCTCCTTACCTCCGGAGCCCCGATATTCGGTCCTTTGGGACGTGAATGTGGTCTTGAATCTGTTCCTGTCCTGGCAGGCTAACGCTTATTTGTCTTTGAAAGAACTTTCAGCTAAATTGGCTATGTTGCTCTGTTTAGTTTCTTGCCGACGTGTGTCGGATGTCCGTGCCCTGGATGTGTCAGCGCGCGTATTTTCCCCGGACGGGGTCACTTTTTCAGTGGGACGTCGCACAAAGTCTGCGTCACGCACGATTTCGTACCCAGCCTTTGTGGACACTCCCAAATTGTGCGTCGTGCAATGTTTGAAGGCTTATGAAGACATGACGCTAGATATTCGCCCTCCGGGCGAACGACAGTTACTAATTGCCTTGCGAAAACCACACAGAGCAGTCTCTTCCCCCACCATTGCAAGGTGGGTGCGTTGGGTCATGCAGGAGGCAGGCATTGACACCAAGCGTTTTGGAGCTCACTCTGCCAGGGGAGCTATGGCTTCTAAGGCGTTTTCGGTGGGAGCTCGTTTGGAGGACTTAATGCGAGCGGCGGATTGGTCCTCGGATTCCACATTTAAGAGGTTTTATTTTAAACCGGTGGTGGATTTGGCCCAATTGGTGGTGAGTAAGCTTTGAACTAGCATAATCTGAAGCCTCCGGTCCTGACATAGAATCGAAATTTGCCTAGCTTATGTAACGGTAAGTTTCAATTCTATTAAGGACACGGAGGCGAGGATTATCCCACCCTAGTGTTCGGTAGTGCGAACCCGCCCGTATCTCAGTAAGTAAACTGTTTTCCAGCTATACGTTGTACATGCTTTAATGCCAGTTCCTGATGATGTTTTCTGTTTGCATGCGATCAGTGGAGTGGTCGATGCTTCCCTTACGCTGTCGTTTTTTCTGATAGGAAATGACGGTTCCAAACAGGACTAATGCGGAATGTGCGTAACCAGCGCGAAGAAAGAGGAGGAAGGTCGAGAAGGGACTGGCTATCATACTGGGACTGAACAGAGTGAAAGGACTAAGACTGAAAGGCTCATGGGAGCTGTAGTTTCGTTGGATTACAGACTCTTAAAGAAAATTTTTGGTTTCAAGTTTTCCTACAGTTTTAAACATGGATTGGAGCTTTTCTAAGGCTGCTGTGTTTTGTGTATTTGTATTAAAGCGAAGGAAGAAAAGCATAATCCTCGCCTCCGTGTCCTTAATAGAATTGAAACTTACCGTTACATAAGCTAGGCAAATTTCGATTCCTTCTCCTATTTAGGAGCAGGCACACATCTAGCCAACCCACATACGAATGGAAGGGGCAGTATACTGGCACCAAATGAATTTACAGGAGCAGACTACCCTACCTAATAAATGCTGAGATTACTACCAAAATAAATTTTGAGGTCCTGCGCAGTTTTCCTGAAGAGAGATATCCCCAATATACAGTTTCTCTGCAGCATGTTAGAACAGCAGAGCCTCTTATTATTAATGAGGCAAAGTTAAATGATGCAGGAAGCACTGCACACTATGGCCAAGGAACTTCACCCCTGGAATCTATCCTACTTGGCCTTAAGTCCGAAATTCACAAAAGATGTAAAGTTTCTGAGACCAATCAGAAAGTGATACAGGAGACATACAAAGCACTGGGAAAAAGTTTGATGATGTTTTAGAAAGACCTAAAAAAAAATGAGGACACAATAGACGGGATTAATCAACACTGAGAAAGGACTGTCGCAATATTAGTCAGACGTCGATTCAAAATCAATCTGTGAGAAGTTAGAGGATCACTGAAGGCAAAACAATTTAAGAATACAAAATATTCCTGAAAAAATAGAGGGGAGTGAAATAAAGGGCTACATAAGGTCCCTTCTTAAGGAGGAATTACTGAATGATCATTCTGACCTTAACTTAGAAGCTAGAATACAGAGAATACACAGAGATAATTTCTGACGCAACCCAAATAGCAAAAAGTCCAAGGAAATTTTGATTAATGTTTTAACTTCCACTACCTTGGGCTACCTCTTAAATCCCAAACTGTAACCAGCAATAACTTCATCTACATTAAAAGTTCAGGTATACGCAAGGCATCAGAACAGCGTCAGTGGGAGCTTGGAAGAACTCCATAAACTGGGGGCCAAAGTACATTTAAGATTTCGAGCCATACTCTGGATCATGTGGAGAAACCAAATGTATAATCTACGAAAAACAAAAGATGTAGATGATCTAATCAACACTATTGAAAAAGCCGATTGATGCATGGTAGTCTTAAGTTGGGGACTGTTGGTGGGGAGATGGAGGGAGAGAAAGGCAAGCTTTTAAGATTTGATGCAACAATACCTGATCTAATGGCTCGAACTCTAAAGTCACACAGAATAGCCCTGTGAAGAATGGGAGCATTCCCTGGGGGTGGGAAGCATTAGTGTAAAAACAAAGAAATGTTCTCCTGTTCACATTTTATAGCAAAAACGTTCACAAAATATCTAGCACGGAGGTACTTGATAAGTTTATATACAGGAAAATGGGTATGGATAAAGGTTGTTTCATCCTAGACTGTACTTTCCACTATGGCGATGGTACACAATGCTTGCTGCTTACGTGCCTTTTTGAGAGATTGCCCAAGGGATTCCATTACACAGGTGTGACTCTGTTGCATTTTACCACAGCACACCATAGACTAACACTGAGGAACCTTCGAGATGTATGCTCATGTAGAGGGTCTCTCGGAAGGTAGACACCACAACCTCCTTAGTTTTTACATCCCGCCCAGATGTCCTTAGGTCGCATTAGTGACGTTATTCTGGACCTTCCTCCATGTCTTACCATAATCGGTGACTTTAATGATGTGATGGAGCTCCGTCTCAATACAACGGGGGCGAGGTCATCACGCCCACATACTTCTTCTCTGGTGGACTGGACCACATCCCTGGGCCTCTTCAATGCCTAGAGAACATGGCATCCGGGACTCGCTGAATATACTCCCCTCGCCATGGAGATATATTCTCCAAGCAGAATGTACAGACCACATATCAGTACCCCAGGGCATCGCCGATCTCACTCCGGTTATACTACATAACGGCCAGTATGCAGCTGACCATAAGCCTTTCTGGCGCCTCAATGCTTGGTGCACGAGCAATGTACCACCCACATCTCTCAAGAGCGTCACTCCTATTGCAACCTTAATACGAACTCGGCCGACTCCAAAGGCATTGTGTGGATGGCTGGCAAGACTATACGTGTCAGGGCCAATGCTTTTCTCCAGGGACCAGGCTGCATCCGCCTACAGCATGTCTCGGACCTGGAGGCGGAGGTCGTATTCTTGGAGCGCCGATATAGACTCTCTGGGGATGCTCATTCCTTGCATCACTTAGAGACCTGTAGAACGTCTCTCCATCAGCTGTGCCTGGATGAGGCCAAGCAGTGGTGGATGGCCTCCACTAGACGAGTCTACGAATGGGGAGAGAAATCCGGGAAGCTCCTATATTGGCTGGCAAGACATGATTCTACCTCTAGACAAGTCCCTATGGTCTGTACCTCTTCGAGACTGCATCTTACCTCCTCATTTGCTTTCTTTACTCTCTATATGACCTACTTCTCTGCCCGAAGTGAAAACACTCACTTATTAATAGCCAATCTTCTGATGGCCACTCTGACAGGAGCGGACCTGTCAACTCTTGAACAAGCCTTGACCATGTACTGCCCCAAGGAAAGAACCTGTAAGCCAGGGCTTTAAGTGGGATGGAAAACTGAGGGGTCTCCCTAAGAGGCATGGTCGATGCAATTAAGGGCGTGGCTTAAAAACACATTGGCTAAACATCTGAGCTCGGCATAGTGTGCCGCCTGACTGGTATTTTGTTGCTTCTGTCACTGCACCCAGATATATAATACAACAAGTAACGTTACACCTACAATAAAGCAGGACTATTGACGTTGTCAATGGTTGTTAGTTGCATAAGCTTATAAGCAACAATTATGGCTTCGTTGTATATAATATTGAAAATGCTTTGGTTGTGAAATTACGAGACTGTGAAAGAACTATAACGAATCTCTTTCACCTTACATCAAAGGCAGGTACTGCTGCAGAGTTAAGACGATTTTTTTTCCATCCTGAGGATGAGGGTAAAAATGGAAAGCACGATAGGGACCCGTCTCAGCACCTGCTTTTTAGAATTGTCGGTACTGGGCACCTGCAGGACCCGGCCCACTTAAAGCCTTGCTTTAAGCACTTTAAATAATAGTTCGTCTTGCGTGCATCAGTGGTTTAATTACAGTACTCTTTGTCCTGCATACTTAACTAGTATAACCGTAATCATAACTGTCAATTCATTATTATTTGTTATAAAAGTCTCAGTGAAAAAGTTGTTTCTAAGAGACATCATTTTCTTTCAGTCAATTGGAAATAGAACCACCTTAACTTCTTTGGTTGCTGACTGTTAGTACTTGCACAGTCGGACCTAAGGCAGTAACACCAGAATAAATGCCAGAAAAGCCTCCAAGTTGTATATCGATTTCTGCAGCTTAATATCCGTTTTAAATTGAAACATTGCCATGAATACAATTTTGAAAGTAATTTATAATAAGTATTTCACCAACAAGGGTCTAGTTGCCTGAAGGAATTGTTCTTTTGCCTTAAAATCCCAGTGGTGACTATGTGAAAGATGGGGCCTCTCATTAGCGGGCTATCCAGTGCACCAAAAATGTCCCCAGTGAAAGCAGAAATGCATGATGGTAGTTTAGCAGGGCAGACAAGCCTCTTATCCCTTTCTAATACGTTCTTGCAAATGGCAAGCGTATTGTGTTCCAGGTCCTAAACCAGCTATGCTTAGGTGCTGAGCACCCGCATGCCTTCCTTTTTGGCCTGATGCAGGATATTGATGTATTGAAGACATTTTTATCTCAAGTCCTTTTAGGGCACCTTGGTTGTGCAGCAAACACTTGCTAAGAATCTAAAGATAAGTAGAATACTAAAACCATTCAAACATGTCACTTCAGAAGAACAAACCATTAGCAACCCCAATACTTGACCCTTGGGCCTAAGCTGATCCAGCTCTTGTCTAACTACAGGATCTGTCATCTAATTGAGCCACGGATGGAGCACTGCAGGGCAACTCTAAGGGTTCCCCATAGTGTGGTCAAGTGCTAATCCTTGCTGGGGATGCCACATATTAGAAGTTGAAAATACAGTAACATAATTTCTTTTAAGGTGTGATTTGCATTGTTTGATTGTAGTCATTTGTTTTATAACCCAGAGGGTTTGTTAATCATATGTGCATCTTGTGTGTGCAGAGTGTAAATTGACAAATGATCGCTATTTTTCAGTCTTTACTTTCTGTGATTTATTTATTTTAAAAAGTTGATTTCTTCACCCCAGCAAAACTTGTGTTTCTTTATTCCAGCTTAGAAGATGGCAGTTACCCAGTCTGCAGTCTGAAGAGTGACAGCGATGTAGGAGATGACGAGGCACCACCCAGCAGAGATGAAACGTCTGGCGGAACACGGTGGAGGCCATCAAGCCAACGAGCCACAAGGAATAAACGAGTGAGCACTGGGCACGACCCCTCCATCTATCTTCACCAGATACGACATTAAGACACTAAACAGGAAGGGGTAGAAGGTAGCTCCCAGATACCTTCTGCCTGCTTTCCAGGTCGCAGACCACCGTGCCAAGTACCGTTCCAGATGAAGATCGCTGTGAGAAAGTACAGTAGTGGATTCTATGCTTGACCTATGGACACGCAGAACACCAGGTAGTACTGGGAAGCAATATTTCTGACACTCCACAACCCAACAGAGAATGTCTATTGGAGCAATGTATTGCACAAAAGAGAGGGAGCTGCATTTATCTGCAGCGAGGAGTTGGACCTACTTCTTTGTTTTTCATTCTAGATTCTAGCTACACCAAATAAAGCATGGACTGCAGTGCAAAAAGCATGGGGATGGTTAGGGGGGTTTCGCACAAATATATCTTCGCTCCATCTCTGTTCTTAAACACTAAAAAATGTACGTATTTTCTTCTTTAGTGCACAAACGGACAATCATTATAATGCTGCTGCTTTTTGAGTGTAATAATTTGCAATTTATTTACAGCGAATAATGCCAAAACAGGTTTTCGGAGGCAAAGCTTGCAGGGTGTGTTATTGTGGCCAATACGCCACCAAAGATAGGCTGACAAAAGGCATCTTAATCATTTCCTCTACCTTACCAGTAACATTAACTTCATTTGATTGCACACTAGAAGTGGAAGGCTGCTTCCTATTTATTATGAAAACAGCATGTTTGTTATTAAAAACATTCATTGAAAAGATTGATGACTCCTTGTTTGGAATATAAATGGTCTTAGAGATTTTTTTCTTAAAATATTTACTTGCTAGGGAATTTAACCCCATCCGTGCTAAGCGTTTTACCGCTGTGCGCTAAAGATTCACAAATCCCGCGTTACATGACGAGCTCAGCTCGTCATGATCGTACTACAGGCGTACCTCATGACGAGCTGAGCTCGTCATGAGCGTGGAAGGGGTTAAGAAGTGCAGCAGACAACTTAGTGGAACTGGATTTATTTATTTATTTACAAAGTTTTATAGAGCAAAGGATGATTCAATGAATGAATAATGAATCAATGTTTTTATTAAAATACTATCACCTACTAAGGGCATCCTGGCACTAGCACTGCAAACTACCTAGCCTGAATGGATTAAGTAATGAACAGCCCGGCCTGTTTCATTCTAATACATTTTTTTACATCTGCTGGTTTATACCAACGATTTGGTACTAGATAGCTGTGTTGCTCTAAATATGTGTGGTGTGGCAGCAACTTTGCTGTGAGAGGAGCGTAGGTACCTCGTTGGTTCACAGAGCCTGCATTCTGAACGAGTTGTAGATGCGGGGGCAGGACTAGATATAAATAATTGCTGTAATCAAGGCGGGAGGTTATAAGGGTCTAGATGAAACGTGCGGCATAGGTAGGACTTTCCTAAGGGATCGGAGAAGAACAAAGCAGGTGGCAGAGACTTTAGAGATGTGGTTGGAGGTAATATCAGAGCAGATGCCAGGTTTTTAGTAGAATGGGAAGGTTGGAGACGCTGTCCCAGTTCCTTGGGCCACCATTCCTAAGCCCAAGAAATAGAGTTGTTGCACAAAAGCAGAATCTCGTTTTTTTCACTGTTGAGCTTGAGACAATTAGAAACCACCCAGTTGGTACGTTGTTTTTTTTAAATGAACATGTTGATCTGAGTGTCCTATCCATAGAATAGAACCTCAAACCTAAAGGAATGCACTAGTTTAGCCAGAGGATAAGCAAAGACATTGAAGACAGTGGGATTTAAGAAGGCACCTTGCGGGACCCTTTAGTTAAGATTGGAAGGGGCAGAGGACATGAGATTGATAGAGAGAGATTGAGACTGGCAATCTATGAAGAAGGCA
Source organism: Lissotriton helveticus (assembly GCF_964261635.1). Classification (NCBI taxonomy): domain Eukaryota; kingdom Metazoa; phylum Chordata; class Amphibia; order Caudata; family Salamandridae; genus Lissotriton; species Lissotriton helveticus. The sequence goes on from NC_136065.1 coordinate 1,043,176,441, forward strand.
AGCCACAAGGGCGCCATTTGACAGACACCAAGTTCCAGTAGGTGCCTGAGTAGGATATTACACAGTATCAAATACTGCAATGGGAATTAACACAATCAAGGCAACCAATCCGCTGGGATCCAGAAAGCAACAAAGGTTGTCAGGAACTGCCAATAGCATGGATTTGGTGCTGTGGGCAGGTCTAAAAACCTGTCAGAGTAATCGAGAAGGAGATTATCTTGAGATAGTCGGATAGCCGGGTATTGATGTGTTTTTCAAGAATTGTTGCTGGAAGAGGCGTAAGAGAGAGATGGGACAATAGCTGGTAGGGAGTTTAGGGTGTAGAGAATTGTTTTTTCGAGAGTGTGATCATATTGATGCCACAGTGGCTTAGTCTAGATAAAAATTAGCATGGGCTATTAAATGTGTTTCGAGAAGGGGGGATCCTAAGCAGGAGTCAAATTTGGTGGAAATGACCAGGTGCTGAACTTCGTGCAACAAAACAAGGGAGAATTTTGATAAAGCACAGCCTGAGGTAGAATAGGTTTTACTATCCAAATCCAATTGCGGGAAGTCTGAGTGAAGGAAATCATTGTAGATGCTTTTAATATTCTCTGTAAGGAAAGTAGCAAAGTTAGAACAAAGTTCTTGAAAGTGTTTCATCTTGGGCCTGGAGGCACTAGGTTTGACACAGTAGTTAACAACCGAGAAAATGTATTAGGATGATTTAGAAAGTTCCTCAGTTTTAGAAGCCATATAAGAGACATGGGTGGCATAGATAGAACTGTGGGGTTTTTCAGTGCTGGTTTATAAATAGATTATAGATGTGTCATGAGATGTTATTCAGACAAGCTCTCAGAACATAGAGGGCCAGACTTTTCAAAAAGTACACACGATGCAGTGCAGCACCCAGAGGCTGCGCTGCGTGACAAGGAGGGAGCAGGAGAGCACCATATGTACAGAGATATTGTTCTCTCCTCCACTCTCCCTAGCGCCAGCGCTGATTTCAGCTGCTGAACGTCATGCACACACCTTCGCGCTATAGTGCTAGGGGTGTGTGCGCGAGTCTAGCATAGGTTTTGTACAAGGGTACCCTTCCTGTACAAAATACCATGTCTTGACAAGTTTAAACGCTTTCTCCACTTTGTATGTGTGCTGCACGCATGCAAAGTCGGAAAAGAAAGGAGAAATAAAAACATATCTCTTGTTAGTGCCTCCTTTGAAGTGGCGTTAACTTTTGGCGCTAAACCCTGTCTACTATTGTTTGTAGGTAGGGTTTTGTGTCAAAAGGCATGGGTGGTTGCATGGAAACGCCCATGTACCACACATGTAACTCCCCCTTGGCACTTGTGGTAAATTAATTCAATATTACCTCATCTCAGAATTTCTATACTTAATAATCATAATTTCAGTCAAAGCAAAGGGAGGAGTCTGTGGTGCTCGAGTACAAAAAAAAAAGGTCCACTAACTCGAGTTAAGGGGAGAGCTCCAGCACCAAGCGGGTACAGGAGTGGTCTGCAGCTTTATTCACACATCAGAATATTTATACAGTTTTCAGTCAATAGGCAAAAGAAGAAAAGAGAAGTGATAAGAAAAAGGGAAGTGACAAGCAGAAATTTCCAACAGATGTGTCAAGGTAGGGGCGTGTCTTGTGTCTCGTGAGAGGGCATGCGATGTGTGGAAATGTGTTCTCTTTCAATTGAAGGCCCTTCCTCATTCGGGGGTTTATCAATGGCTTAGAGTCAAGAACAGGAACCATCTTGTGTAAAACAGGAGCTATCTTGCTGGTTCTGGGAATTGGCTGAACCACAAGAGTCAAAAAGAGGAACTATCTTGCTGGTTCTGGGAATTGGCTGAACCACAAGAGTCAAAAAGAGGAACTATCTTGTGTAAAACAGAGACCATCTGCTCTCTGGCTTGCAGTCAAGGACAGGAACTATTTCTTAAAACAGGAACTATCTGCTGCAGGTTCCCAGAATTGGCAGAACCACAGAAATGTGTGGTCAATGAACGGGGGTGCCAGAGGCAGGGTGTCTTGCTTGTGGGTCTGAAGCCAAAATGGATGCCACACACAAAATGGGTGCTTGTCTGAATGAAAAAATTGCTGTCTGGCAGAAACAGGGAAATGATGGGGCACAATTGTCAATTTTATTTCCACATTCCCTCCTTGCCCCAGAGTGTACCTACATTATATCTCAATTTGCATGAGATCATCTATACATTCTTGTAGCATAATTCTTTCCCTTTCTCTCTGCTGGACAAGTGGTTTAGGAATGCAGTTTGCAGCGCATAGACCGCACAGGGCAGGACCACATTGGATGCAAAGGCAGCATCCAGTTATTATCAGGAATATTATACCTGCTGCTGACAGCAGTTGCCATCCCCAGGACGATATTATCTTCCAGAACCAATCCGACCACGTCCAAGTGCCAGGTTCTTGATGTAAACATACGGCTATCTTGTGTCATTTTGTTATGGCCGTGTATACAGATGGGGAATTATCAGGAATAAATATACAGCAGCTAGAGCCTATAATTTTACAGGCTCCACCTCTGTCAGCCAGGATGATGTCAAGGACAAGGCGATTTTGGAGAGTAACCAATCGTATGGCGGACTGCTCCTGGGTTAAGCTCCCCAGGGCAGACGCCGTCTGGTTTACAACAGCCTCTAAGGTCCTTGTCAACGTGCGTATAAGCTTGCTGTTCTGTACAGGGCCAACAAAGAAGAAGAACCCTTTGTTAAAATCTGTATACTGTTCCCATGAGGTTTCTGTTTGATCAACCAAGGAGGTATCGATCGTTCTTTTATGTCTGACATGGGGCACTAGGAGGTCTCGGTGGTAAGTGGATGGGGCCACAAAGACAGGGGGTAACAGGAATGCTATATAGCAAGTTCCCCGCCAGTTCAAGGGCAGCTGCACATAGGCCGTTTGGCCACAGACGAAATAAGTATTGCGAGATGCTAGAAATGAGGACTTTCCTCTGTCTTCAAAACTTATAGTGGTATGACAGTCACTGTGTCCTAATGGAACAGAGCCATTTTTTTGGATGCACAGGTGTCCTTTTACTGGTGAGACCGAGATGGAAGGGGGACCAGCATTCTTTTTAGGTTTTGTATTTAACATCTTGTAGGACATGGTCATGTTCCCTTGCTTGTATTCTTCACTTTCTAGGACTGTACCTGTCGCCTGAGGATTTCCATCCTCATTTGGGTAACAGGCAGCATTAAGTACCTTGTTTAAGTCCCCCCCCCCCAGGCCACCCATTCTTGCATGAATTATTTCCGTCAGGGCAGGAGGTGGGGGTAGTATCGTCAGCTGTTATTAGGGTGAACCAGGCTTCACAAGTCCCATTATAGGAAAATGGAAAGGGGAAAAGAGGCATCCCTCCCTTTTTCTGATGAGGTGGGAGGCGGCCACATATCCAGCAATATGTGCTATTGCTGGCCTGATGAGTGTAGTGTAACATCTGTATAAAGGTATTGTTTTGCAAGGCTAGTCTATGGGCTTGTTCATGAGGGGGTAGGTCATGATATGTGTGTTCCTGAGTGCTGTTGGGTGCATGAGAGGTGTGTGGTGTTGGAGGAAAAACAGTGTGGAGGATCCAACCAAGACACGTCATAATGGTTATGAAGAAAAACAATATCATTAAACATATGATAGAACCACTACGCAATTTCTTAAAGTTCTTGTTTCTGCGTTTCATTCTATCTTTTAACCACATAGTCAAGGTGTTTAAATCCATCCCCATGCTCCAACCGCTTCACCACTGGACCTGCGCCCAGTGGACTTAATTAGCCAGAGTCCGGATGGCAGACCTCAACTTTGATTTATATTCTTGTTGTGGGGTGAGTTCCAAGGGCACAAAAGATTGTTCTGTTACAATGTCACTAGGGTTGGCAGTGTCGCCGGCAACACTGTCTCTTTGTCCAAAATATTTCCGGCAGTGGCTCGCGTGTAGCCAGCCCTTCCTGCCTTCGACCTTCACCGCCGTCCGCGTGGTTAGGAGCGCGAGCTTCGGAGTCTTCCACCTGGGCTGAAGAGGACTGGTCCTGTCGAAGTTTCTTATCATCACCCAGTCGCCGGGTCGGATGGTGTGTTCTCCAGGGGCGGTTTTGTCAGGGAAGGCTGCAGCGACCTGTGAACGACAAGATTGGAGTGCAGACATCAAGGAAGCCAGGTAATCAGTCAATATTCTGCTGTCTACATCAGTAATTGTTTAGGCATTGGCGTACCCCACATATTTGGTGGTCTGCCAAAGACCACCTCATACGGAGATAGACCAGTTCTGGAATGTGCTACCATACGCATGTAGAAGAGGGCAACCGGTAAGGCTACCATCCAGTCCACGCCTTTGTCTGAACATATCTTGGCCAATTTTGTCTTCAAAGTCTGGTTGTGTCTCTCTACTAGACCTGCTGCTTGAGGATGTCTTACACAGTGAAATTTCCAAGTGTACCCTAACAGAAGAGACACTTGCTTCATGAGTTCAGAGGAGAAGGGCTGGGCGTTGTCTGAGCAGATGACGCGGGGCACCCATATCTCAGGGAAATATTCTCTTACTAGTTGCTTAGCAGTTGTCGTTGCAGTGTAATCTGGGACGGGATAGGCTTCTGTCCATCTGGTCAGAGCACATACTACAACTAGCACATACTTGTGACCTCTCCATCTGGATATAGTCCATTTGGAGAACTTCAAATGGATGGTCAGGGGGTTGGAATCCACCCTGCTCCACCTTTGTGCCTTTACCTGGGTTGAACTGATTACAAATCATGCACGTTTTAACTTTTTGTTTGGCTGCAGCTCTCAAATGTTTGTTGTGCCATATGTTCTGTATGCTGTCTTACATTGCTTTTTCTCCCAGATGCGCTGGTCCATGTATTGTGTTTATTATAACCTGTACCATAGCTTCCGGCAGAAACCATACTGCTCTTTCAGGTGTCATCCAACCCTGATCTGTCAGAAAAGGGGTCTCGTATTGCGTATTGGCGGTGTAGTATATTCAATTCTGTGTTTGCTGCTAATTTGGCTGCGCTGTCTGCGGAATCATTTCCTTTTGATATTTCATCGGTTCCTTTTGTGTGCGCTTTACACTTTAATACTGCAACTTTCGCTGATAACTGACTGGCCTCTAAGAGGGCAGTGATGAGTGTAGCATGCTGTATTTTAGCTCTACCGAAAGCCCATGGCAAGGAACTCACTGCTCCTATATGAAAGCCAACATCCTAAATCCTTACGAGATAACTTGCCTGTGGGTCAGTTCTTACGTCTTAGACGTAACTGTTCCACCACAGATACCTTTAATACTCACGCTAGTGTTTTATCACAGCAACTGATACACAGACATTACCCCAAGAAGCTGATACAGCGATCCTGGAAACGGGCGGCGAATAATAATAGGGAAGCATTGCTTGAAGCCTCTACAAGAGAACCCCTGCAAGATCGATTAACTTTGGTCAGTACCTTTACCACCAAGTCTAATAATGTACAGAACATTATAAGACGGCATTGGCGGATACTCAACAGCGGTAAAGAGAAGATTGAATATCCCCTTTTTGCGTTCAAGCGAGCCAGTAGTCTGAGAGACCGTTTAGTACACACTCGCCCTCAAGAACAAGTCAAGAGACAACTAGGCACCCTATGGGACCTACCTGCAATCAAAGGGCACCATCCATGTGGAACTTGCTCAATGTGCGCTCTGACCTATAGTGTCACCAGTCTAGACATCGGAACCACCAGACCATGGGAGTTACGTCAATTTTCCAATTGTAACAGTGAAAATTTAATCTATCAAATCACATGTTCTTGTAATGATAAGTACATTGGGATGACGACAAGGAAAGTTAAGACACGCATGCTAGAGCATAAAAGCACATTCCGGTGTAAGAAGAACATATCAAAGCTGACACGACACTTTTTGGAGAAGAACCATGGAGAAACAGACTTCACATGGACTGTACTCGAAAAACCTTTTATACCATCACATATTACAGACGTGACAGGTTTTCTGTTTCGGAAGGAGCAAAAATGGGTGTACAAACTGCGTACAGATATACAGGGGTTGAATGATGACATCCCCTGGCTGAGTCTGAAATGAACCTGAGTATTTTTTACAAACTTTCTAACGTTCCATTTCTATACTGGTACATAGACTTGGATACACTACTGGCACTGCACTCAAGCTACACCAGTACTCCAACTCTACACTTAGGAATGAACGCCTGGGTTTCTGAATAGGGAATACACTACGCGTAGCACTCGCGGTTTCTTGTGCTATATAACTGACATCACGGAGGGGTGACACACCGACCTCCACCTTTGTTAAATGTGGAGAGGTGATGACATATTTGCATCCATCTAATTGTTTTCGTTAGAATAGGCTCTGTGCCTTTTGTACTTTAGGTCCTTAACCTAGTTGCCAGCCTCGATTATGCCACATTACATTGAGACTAGAACTACAAGAAAGACAACGATGACATCATTTGGTAGTTCTATCTCTTCTAATAACATACGGAAACGGACTACAAAAATGGACGCTATGACGTCATTTTGTAGTTCCGCAAGCATCGTGAGATCACGCGATAGCGGTGCTCAACAGAGATGCATGTAACGGTCTGATCACCAGCTTCAGACACATCCAGGATGCGTTAATAAATGTTTCCTAAACAAGACAAACTGGGCGTTAGGAATTTTTCCAACTTGAAGGACAGCGCTGGGGACTCGCTGTCTATCCCGATTGGTGGAGAGACCACCCAATGACTATGAATAGGATAGCTCGAGTCCGGCTCTGTGCCTCCCCCTGTCTCAGCCATTACCCGAGACAACGCCGGACAGGTAAGGAGTTCCACCCCGGGCTCCCTTTTGTTTTTTCCGTGTTTTTTCCCGTGATAAACCTCTGTAGCAGACAGGTTGGTGTAATACTTACAGAGAGAAACTGATCACTTGTGGGGTTTATAGATCCCTTCAATATTCTGCTAATTGTTTCACGTGAGGAGCATCCGATGGGGTTTTTTAGTGGGGTGATGTCCCAGCCAGTAAGGCTATAGTAACATAAGTTCTTTTTAAGTAAGGGAGAGTAATTACACTGGTATACATGGGAATGAGGGTTGCAGTGGATAAAGTTGTCCCGCACCCTTATTTAGTTCTGGTGTACTTTCCTCTTACAGAGCGGGGTCTCACTACGCCTGAGCCAGGTCCAGGACGAGGTGAGGTCTCTTCCCCGGGCACCCTGGGTGAGTGATTATATGTACTGCATTAGACATATATTTAAGGCACGTTTTGTCCTTTGTTTATAGATGGTTTTTCCTGTGTTTTTGTTTGGTTTCTTCCTCTATAGATTCAACAGAATTACCAGGTGTCATGGAGGAGTGAAGCCACAGTATTTGGAGACTCATATCCTTTACTGTTCAAGTATATTATATAATTATTACTTTGAGTTTTGTCACCAACACATTTTTCGCAGTCGCATTATTAAGAGAACAGAGGCCCTGATGAAAGCCTAGGGTCAAATTCCCGCTTAGCATGAAACATGTCGGCCCCGATGCAGATATTGGTTAAACTGCATGAGTATTGTTTTTGCGCTGTTCTTTGGTTTTAATTAGGAAGAGGTCTTGGTAGAATAAAGTTGGAATGAGATTCTCTATCCTATTTTATCTTTTCACACACTTATTACTTTGCACTGCACCTACCCGTCTTATCAGATTCTTATGGTTGTCCTTGTGTTGGCAGGTGGAATCCATGTGTCCGCAGATGGTACCATTTCTGTCTCAATGATCTAGAGACACTGGACCGAGGACGGAGGACCACATGAGAATATTGATCATACATGATATTGATGGGAATCCTACATAGGTTTTCATTTTGCTAAACACAGGGTTAACCATCTTCTGGATGACGCCTTGAGCTAGTACTCTTACTTATCTGAGACAATAGCTCCTTTCCTGATACATGATTCAGATGTTAGACCCATGGGTTTTCTAGGTTGATCGGATGCTGTATTTTAGACCTGTGTGATGTGAGGAATCCTCTCTCTTTCCATAATGTGCCGAAGTTGTGTACAACCCCGAAAGCGTACTGTGAATCAGTGTAAATGTTAACTGATTTTCCTTTTGCTAAGTGACATGCTCGTGTTAGTGCTATGAGTTCGGCTGCTTGTGCCAACAGTATCTCTATCTTGTGTGCTTCCAAAGTGTTTGTACCATTTGCGACGGCATAGGCTGCTGCTAGTTCTCCAGTGGGGAGTCTCATGCAAGAACCATCAACAAAAAGTGTAATTTCTGCCTTAGAAAGGGGAGTATCTTGTAAATCTGGTCTGGGTTTGGTCACTAAATCAATTATGTCAATACAATCGTGAAGTTGTTCAGTAGGAGAGGTCAGTGGCAACCGTGTTGCTGGTTTTAAAATGTTGCATCGTCTAATCTCAATATGGGGCTGAAAAAGCGTCATCTCATATCCGGTGAGTCTGGCTATTGTCAGATGCTGTGTTTGCGTTCTGTTTAGCAGAAGTTCTACAGCGTGTGGGACCTGGACTATCAGATGATGTCCCAATACAATAGCATCGCTTTTTCTAATAGCTTGTGCAGTAGCTGCTACTGTTTTTAGACATCCAGGTAATGCTTGTGCTACTGGATCTAATGTACTTGAAAAATAACCACATGGTCTATGTCTGTCTGCTTGAAGTTGGGTCAGGACTGATAGTGCTGTACTTGAGTTTTCTGTTACAAACAAGGTAAAATCATTGGTGTAATCAGGTGTTGCTAACACTGGGGCTTGACACATAGCCTTTTTAAGAGACTGAAAAGCCTGCGTGTGTTCATCTGTCCAGGGTAATTGTGGAGTAGCGCCAGCTTCGAGTGTTGTCAGCTGCACTAATGGTTTAGAAATTAGTGCAAATTGCGGGATCCACTGTCTACAATATGAGGTGAGACCAACAAAAGCTCGAACTTGTTTCTGTGTTGTTGGTTGTGGTATTTGTTGTATGAGTTGGATGCGTTCCTGTGTAAGCTGCCTACCCTCCTTTGACAGCAAGTGCCCTAAGTATGCCACTTGCTGTAAACAAAATTGGAGCTTACCAGGGGGAACTTTATGGCCATTTGCAGCTAGGAATTCTAGTGCTAGTAGTGATGCTTCAGCACATGCTGCGTCAGATCTGGCCGTAATGAGGATATTATCAACATATTGTAGTATGGCTGTATCCGTAGGCATTTGAATAGTATCCAATTGTCTTTTCAGCGCTTGGCTATATACACTTGGACTTTCGGTGAAACCGTGAGGAGCTCTTGTGAATTGGAAACTTCGTCCTTGTAAGGAGAAGCCGAAAAGGTATTGACTGTCTGGGTGAATAGGTATACTGAAGAATGCGTTTTTTAAGTCCATGACAGAAAAATGGGTTGCTTCTGCATCTATGGCTGTGAGTAAAGTGGAGATGTCTGGGACCACAGGGTTTTGTGGAATGACACATTTATTGAGCTCTCTCAAATCCACCACTAGTCTGTAGACAGGTGGTGTTCCTGGTTCCACTTTTTTATGAACTGGTAAAACAGGGGAATTGCAAATGTTCGAAGCTGTTTCTTTAATCACACCTGACTGAATTAGGTCCTAAATAATTAACATTAATGCTTGTTCAGCTTGAGGTGGAATTTTGTATTGTCTTATACGTGGTAGTTGGGCTCCCTCTTTCAGTGTAACCTTGTTAGGTGTTATTTCCATACATCCTACTGTGGTGGAATCAGTGGCCCAAAGGGTGTGTGGCAAATCTTTCAAACGCTCGTCTAATTACTTGTGTAGTGGCCCTTAAAATCTCATAGAAATAATCTGACATCTTTAGGTGAGCAAACAATAACAGCTCCTAATTCTTTCAATGTTTTTATACCAAGCAAATTTTCTGGACATGATTTTGTCAATATAAGATCTGTAGTTGTCGTGAGGGGACCAACCTGCAAGGGCAGTGGTTTTGACGTGGCGTTTGTCACAGGTTGTCCGGAGAAACCCAGAGAAATACTTTTTGAACCCGAGAGAGGAGCCTCTGGGACCTCTTGATGGCTTATTGTTGTTTTACTGGCCCCAGTGTCCAGTAGAAACTTTCTATCCTCCCCAAGAAGTCGGACCTCTATAAATGGGCCTTTCTGATCTACTGGGATGGGAATTAGGGGCAGTTTGTCATCTTCCCTCCCTGGGCAACATCATGAAAAATCTGGGTAGTATTCAGTGTAGTCGCTGTCTATAATGTTCATTTGGGCCATTTGTGTTGTCGGTGGAACTGAAGGTGTTGAGCTGCCTTGGGAAACATTCTGTTTTGGCTGATATGGACGAGGCTGTGTCTTACCAGTAGCCAAATTGTGCTTTAAGACAGGGCAGTCTTTAACAAAGTGTCCTGTCTTTTTGCAATAATTACAAGTGCTCTTCACGTTTGTCTGGCTACCTGGTGTCTGTTGGCGCTGGGGTGCAGTTTGGGCTACTAATGCTTTCATCTTGGTGTTTTTCATGCATTTCTTATCATTTTCTTATTCATCCCTAATGCGATTTTGGTGATATTGTAGCATTTGTAACACCTGTGGTGGTGTATGTGCTTGCCAGGTACTTTCTACTTTTAGTACTCTTTCCTTAATAGCTGGCAAAGCGTTGTCTACTAATTTGGAAAGAAACAGATGCGGGTAAGCTTCGCTTGTCGGCGAAGGCCGCTATTTACCGCAAAACATTTTTCAAGACTGGTGTAATAATCTCCTATGTCTTCACCATGTTTCTGTTTGCAGGAGGAAATGGTATCACAGTCCTCCTTTTTCACTGTCAGTAACTGTGGTAGCACCTTTAAAATAGTGCCAGGAAGTGCTCTTAGTCTGTCTCCTATACCTTGACCTGCTACTCTAGTATTTTCGTCATTCTGAAGTTCGGTCCTTCTAATGTGTTCACCTGCTACTTCCCAATCTTTTTCTCTTAGTTTGTCATATATACCCGATGGCAACAATAATTTCAGAATTGCTGTGATATCAGAAAGAGTATATGTTCCCATCATTAATACATCTCCTAATTCTTTAAAGAATCCAGCAGGATCCTTTGAGTGGGAGGGAACCATCTCTTTTATCCTTAATAACTCAAGTTTTGTCAAGGGTACATAAATAAAAACGCGTTGTAGCGCGCCATTCGTGTCAGCTCTGGGGTGGGCCTCTCTCATGGGGAACTGGCGTGTTTGAGGAAGTCTGTTAATTGGTCCACAAGTATTATTGAAAGATTTATATTCAGTCGCTTTCTGGTATTTCTGTCTAAAATCTATAAATGTGTTGAGAAAAACTGAACTATTGTGGAGGAACATCAGCGCAGTCAGACAGAAAATCTTCGAGTCTTGGATCATGTTTAAAATGAGTGTCATTGAGTGTGATGAGATGTTGTACCATGTAGAGAAAAGCTAATCTTTGATGTGAGCGTGGTAATGCTAGAAAAAGTTGGGCTATGAGATCATTGTCATATATCTTATATTGAGAGACCCATAGGGTCGCAGTTCTGGCTATTTCCTCCTCCTCCGGTGTAAGCGGAGGTTCCTGGTCTAACCAGTAGTCTAATACATTGGATGTATTTTCAAATAACTCGTCTGGAGATGACCATTCAGAGTGACCTTGGAGGAATGTAGGCGGGAGTGTTCGTGAATTAGGGGCGGAAGAACGAACGGGTAGGACTTTTTCAGTAGGTTCAGTAATTTCCTCCTCAAGTTTCTTATTCTCTTCATTTGTTTGCAAGTTTTGCAGAATACGGGTCACCTTACGGGTGAACCTGTCTAGTGCATCATTTATAAGTTCTAGACTAGTGTGGTCGGATGCGGAATCTAATAAGTCAAAAAGTGAAACTGGTACATTTCTTTCCTCTGCTTGTATGTGTTTTATGAAACCGCAAAGGAGGAACCTATACATGTGCATTTTTACAGGGTGTGATCTTCTCGTAGTCATGGCGTTAATGGCTCGTGAGTTCTCTCCAGTACAAAGAAACTCAGAGGCCGCTTGAAGAAACGTGTCAATTGCTGGTAGATGTCTTATTTCTTCCCAGGTGTCATGAAGTATTTTACATATTCGGCCCGCCTCCCCTGTGTTGCTCGGAGTCGGGTCATAGGGGAAGTCGGGAATTGTTTTTCCTGGGTCTGGACCTACGGCACCCCCTTCTGGAGTGAGAGGTGGTGTGTTATGTTGTAAAAGGGGTGGCGGAGGCAGAGGGTGCTGAATTACTGGAACCTCATATGGAGGTGGAGTATCTAAGAGGAAATTGGTGAAAGTATCCTCTGGTGATGGGGCGGTAGGTTATGTCTTAGGTGGTGCAATGTTAAGGTTTTCAGGTGCAGATGGCAATACAGGATAAAAACCAGTAGAAATTGCTGATTGTTCCCTTTTATTCCTTTCACTAACTACTTCTTTCCCTATTTCTTGTAACTGTTCTTTCTTGGCCTGCTCTGAAATTCTCTTACCCTTTTCAACTTCATGCAATTCCTTCTGTTGCCTCCTATGGGCTTCTTTTCTCCATAATTCCACCGAGTCACTTTGTGACTGGCGGACTCCTTTTTCTTCCACAACTGTTCCTCTAATTTTATAATACATTCCATGTCAAAAGTACCATTTTCAGGCCATCTATATCTGTGTTCTAGGTCTTTAGTATAATCCACCCATAAATCACAATAAATAATTGCACCAACACCATGTTTTGCATACATGAAGTGTCCTGGAGTATCCCGAGGAGGAAGGGGAATTTCCTTCTCAAGAATACTCCTTTTGGTTGCTATCTTACGTATTTTCGAGAAAATAGGCATGATGGCAAGACTTTTCAAAGATTTAACAAACAGAACATATATCTTTACCGTACCCACGAAAGTGGTGAGTCCGTCTTTTATACTAGTTTAGCAGTCCTCACCAAAGATAGGTGAGAAACCAAAAAAACATGTATCTTTACCGCACCCACAAAAGCTGTGGGTTCGTCTTTATACTTTTCAGCAGTACTCACCGAAAAAATAACTGGAAGGCCTCTTGAACATCTTGAAATGCGCGCAGCTTCTAAGGTGGGGCTCGCAGAACCTCGGACTCGTCTCTTCACAGGTTGGGCTCTGGTTCAGGACGTTCCGCAATTTTCCTCACCGCCTCGTGTGGAAGCCGGGTCGCAGTCGGTCCCCCTCTTCGCCTCGAGGGAGTTAGCGGGAATTCCCCGCGTTGTGCACTTTGAAGTCCGTCAAAGGTCAGGAGAGGACAGTACCGGGTCCAATATCGCCGTCGCGTGGGGAAAAGGGAACTTACCTGTTCGGGCGCCAATTAATATGGTAAATTAATTCAATATTACCTCCTCTCAGAATTTCTATACTTAATAATCATAATTTCAGTCAAAGCAAAGATAGGAGTCTGTTGTGCTTGAGTACAAAAAAAAGGTCCAGTAACTCGATTTAAGGGGAGAGCTCCAGCACCAAGCGGGTACAGGAGTGGTCTGCAGCTTTATTCACACATCAGAATATTTATACAGTTTTCAGTCAATAGGCAAAAGAAGAAAAGAGAAGTGACAAGAAAAAGGGAAGTGACAAGCAGAAATTTCCAACTAATGTGTCAAGGTAGGGGCGTGTCTTGTGTCTCGTGAGAGGGCATGCGATGTGTGGAAATGTGTTCTCTTTCAGTTGAAGGCCCTTCCTCATTCGGGGGTTTAACTCTGGCTTAGAGTCAAGAACAGGAACCATCTTGTGTAAAACAGGAACTATCTTGCTGGTTCTGGCAATTGGCTGAACCACAAGAGTCAAAAAGAGGAACTATCTTGCTGGTTCTGGGAATTGGCTGAACCACAACAGTCAAAAAGAGGAACTATCTTGTGTAAAACAGAGACCATCTGCTCTCTGGCTTGCAGTCAAGGACAGGAACTATTTCTTAAAACAGGAACTATCTGCTGCTTCTGGGAATTGGCTGAAGCACAGGAAGGGGTGGTCAATGAACTAAGATGCCAGGTGCAGGGTGTCTTACAGTTAAGAACAGGAACTACTTCTTAAAACAGGAACTATCTGCTGCTGGTTCCCAGAATTGGCAGAACCACAGAAATGTGTGGTCAATGAACGGGGGTGCCAGAGGCAGGGTGTCTTGCTTGTGGGTCTGAAGACAAAATGGATGTCACACACAAAATGGGTGCTTGTCTGAATGAAAAAATGGCTGTCAGGCAGAAACAGTGAAATGATGGGGCACAATTGTCAATTTTATTTCCACACACTAAGTAATGCAAAGCAGTGCTTTGTGCTACTTTTAGGGTACTTTCCCGCTGGAAAGTAAATTAAAAAAAACATTTTGTGCTGGTTAGCGTCACTTTTGTGACACTAACACAGCGTAAAATGTTTGAAAATCTACCCCAGTGTGGTTTTTTTGAGGGGCCCAAGTTCTTCGGTAAACTAAGGCGCAGATGACAAGGGTTTAAGCGAATGCAAAGTGTTAAGAGGAATAGCTTTGTCGAGGGAGCAGGAAACTGAAGAATTAAATTGTTTTGTATACTCGGAAGGAGAACTATGAGGTATGAAAGTAGAAGCAGCTAAACCCTTAATACAATCAGAGGCGAGGAGCTTGTACCAAGATTTTTTGGCAGATGAGGGGGGTAGAGATGGAACAGATCAGGACAGGATAGAGTCAGAGAATGGGAATGGGATAGCATAATGGTCCAGAATTATGGCAATAGAAAACAGAAACAAGCATTGGAAATGCAATAGGTCTCGCATTAGGAAAGTTTGAGCGATTGGTATTGTAAATGACACTTTTTATTTATGTGTTGGTTTTGAAAATAGCAAAATTAATAGCTTTGTCAGTTACAATGTCAATAGTTTTAACTTTCGCAAATGTGACACCTACAACATTTGTAATGCAATGTGTGTTGTATTTACGTGACTTAGATGTTTTGATATTACAAATAATGGCTTTTAATTTTGTAAATAATTAATACTTAAATAAAAGTTATTGTAATTTATAATGGCAATAGCTTAAACGTTTGTAAATAACTTTTGTGAAGATTATGTTCAGTGTATTTTATTGTGACGAAAATCCAAGAACATTGCATTTGCACCTACACACACATATGTGTTGTAGCACTGAGTGGTGTGAGGGTGAGGGGTGAGGGGGTGTGAGGGTGAGTGAGTGTGTGAGGGTGAGGGTGTGGGTGTGAGGCTGAGTGAGGGTGAGAGGGTTGTGAGAGGGGGTGAGGGTGTGAGGGGGTGAGGATGAGTGAGGGTGTAAGGGTGTGAGGGTGTGTGAGGGTGGGTGAGGGGGTGAGGGTAAGGGTGTGTGAGGGTGAGTGGGTGTGTGAGGCGGTGTGAAGGTGGGTGGGTGAGGGGGTGAGGGTGGTGAGGGTGTAAGGGTGACAGGGTGTGTCAGGGTGAGGGGGTGAGGGTAAGGGTGTGTGAGGGAGGTGAGGGTGAGGGGGTGTGAGGGTGGGTGAGAGGGTTGTGATGGGGGTTGAAGGTGTGAGGGTGTGTGAGGATGAGTGGGTGAGGGGTTGAAATGGCCTTGGTACTGTGTGAAGCAACATCTAGGTCCCTTTTAGGTAAACTTCTATACTTTAACAACAAACATTTATGGTTTGAAATCATCATTCCGTCGTTTTAGAAGAACCAAATGGCTTTCGCAATACCTTTAAGGATCGGATATGATCCCCCTCTCCTCCCCCCTCCGCTGAAAACCAACAGTACATTCGGCAACTGATATTGAGTAATGTACACGAGACTCGTTAGGAGCAGAAAAGTGCGCTCTATCACTACTTTAAAATGGGTTCATATTGAACTGAAGAGGGTGAATATCTGCGATCACATTTGGATACACAATGACTTTTTACACGTGTATGAATTCTTCAATTCATATTTTTTTAAGCAATAATTTATGTAGCATGATGTACGTACTGTTATGCTTTTGTATTTTTCGATTCAAGAATCATATTTGAAATCTTTGCTATGTTGTACGGGCTGCACCAACTTCCTTAAAAGAAAATTAAAAGAATTTGAAAAAATACACGATTTAAAAGCCGTTTCTATAATATTTCGATTAAAAATAAAAGGCTTTAAAGGGCTCGGCAGGGCTGAAATGTGTGACCTTCGGGTTACGGACGGACAGGTTGCTGGTGTAGAAATAACACGTTGAACCCATATCACGGAGTACGGGGTGTATGGAAAGACACTGCATTACACAGATGGAATTCTGTGAAATCTCACATCGGTAAACAGTTCTACTTTTACCCAATAGATGGCCCCCTTGACTTCTTCAGGAAACCAGTGCTGGGAAAGCACATTTAGCTGTGAATATAACGAGAGCATAAGAAAATACATAAATGGTTTACTTTTCGGATTTATTAGAGTGTGGTTATACTATACGGCGCACCGTACCAGCACGTGCTCAGCAAATGCCTCAGGGGCCTCACAAATTCTAGCGCTATTAAAAGCAGAGAAAGTTTCACAGACTTTTGGATGGTGTCCATGCCTTTGTTTCGTTTACCTCTGCAGGCCTGTGTGTGGAAAAGCAGCTTTTTATTCAAGATTCAAAGTCGACGATTTACCAATGATGTAACTGGATGAGTTTAAGAAGAACACGTTACAAAGGGGATTGCCGTGACGATGCTACTGAAAAGAAGCAGAAACGTTCTGCATTTAAATCCATGGATTATAAATTATTGCTTGTTATTATTTGTTAAGCGTTAGTTGTCCACTGTCACTCTTCGTCCTCCATTAGCAATGTGCTAGCAATACAAAAGAGTTTTAAGTTATTCAGATAAAACAGTTTCGCTTGTAGCTTCCTGCCAAAACAAGCAAAAATAAAAGGAGACACGGCCTGAAAGTAAATACATTTTGGTTATGTGGGGGAGGAGAAATGCGAAAACAAGGAGAAACGCGAGAGACGGCCTGCGGCCGTCAAAGTGAAAGTGGGGGAGGAGAAATGCGACACGGTGGGAGGGGGCGGAGCGGGGAGAGCGGCATGTGGGTGTGAAGCAGCAGGGGCCTTTGAAGTGAAGCTAAGCTTCACTTCAAAGGTGTGGGAGGAGTGCTGCTGGTGATTGACTGGCGATTTGATGATGTGCACGCGCATTTTATGTCAATGCGCTTGCGCATTGACCTAAAAGCGCACGGGCACAGCATCAAATCGCCAGTGGAATCGCCAGTTAGGTAAACTCTCGATAAGCCCCTATATATCGAGCTCCCGCTCAATGCGCATGCGCATTGAGATAGGTCGCTCGACCTAAAAAGGTCATGGGCTCGTCCTGCTATGTGGGTAGGTTCCTTTTCTGTTTGCTTGGGGCTGAGGTCTGCCAAGGTTTCCAAGAGGATAGTGGAATCGCAACAGGATAAATCATCAAAGTCTTAATTCAGGTCACCAAAGACTGTGAGGTAAGCGTAGTTGAAAAGGTGGGGTAAAATGGCATTCGTTAACCGATTACAAACATTTGCCAAGGACCCAAGAGGACGATGTGAAAGCATTTTCAAGACAACAGATAGTTGAAGCGTTCAAGCAAAAATAGAAGGCTTTCAGTACCTTCCAGGAAGAGTCAATGCTGTGACAGGGATAGTGAGAGCTTTGAACAATAGCTACACGCCTCCTTGTTTGGCTGTCCTATTCCAGCATCTGATAGAGTAACCATCTGCTATGGTTTCAAAACTGTTGGGCCTGAGGCCGCTGTGAGCCATGTTTCAGCTAGAAATACGGCATCCGGTTTGTGATTGTGGATAAAGGGCCATAAATCAAGATTGAGTTTGAGTAGAAATCTAATGCTAATTAATAAGGGCAAAAGGTGGGTGTCCTGAGGACGACTTGTGGTGTGAGTGGGAGATGGATAGTCATAGATGGGTGTTTTACAGCTAAAGCTTGAAGATCCCATCAGAGAACTAACCCCATTATACTGACAAGGATGAGGATTTCTTGTCACAAGCAGACAAAGAGTAGGAGGAACAAGTCGGGCAGGTAGTTGTCAGGAGAGATTGTCTCTGGTTCAAGGGGCACGGGTCCTGGCACTTGGTGCGCCCGGACCGCAGACAGAATTCCTTTATGTGCACCCACCCAGGGCGCCATTTAGTAGATGCTCCAAGGATAGGGAAGGTATCGTCTCTGGAAAGGGAGCAGTCCCATATGTCCTCTCCCACCCACAGTATTAGGCGAAAGTCAAGCACAAACACGCAACAAACAGATAAAATAATTTAAAAAATGACAAAATAAAAGGTGCCAGGCGACCTCCAAGAGAAATTACAAGGAAAGTAAGTGTGACAAGAAATAAAAGCAAGCTGAAATAAAAACGTGTACAATATGGACAGGCAACCTTTAGCCTGAGGGCAACGGCATACAAGGGAAAAAAAAGGCAGGGGCAGAGTTGTTAACAGATCTGCAGGTCCAGGTAATCGCGCAGCGCTGACTGATGATTGGCAACCATGCCCTTGTTATGACTATTTTTAGAATGCCCCTGATTACAATCCAGTCTTTCTAGGTGACTATTTCCCAACTAACTCCACTACGCTGAACCTTCTGCCACATTCTCACAAACATGCATCGTGGTCAATTCTCGGATTAAAGTTAAGATTTGCCTCCTCCACCATTGGACTTTTCATGTGTAAAATATTTTTGCATATTATCTGTCACCATTTAGGAATTCTCAGTAAATTGTACATAGTAGTATTAAAGGATTGCTATTTAATACAGTTGCCCGAAGGCACCAATGAGTTGGATGGCCCTTAAGCGGAAGAAACCTTTCAGAAGAATGGAAACGTGATTTGAGATAAGCATAATTGGATTGTAAGAGAACCCGATCCCATTTGATGATGACAAATTTATTGAGCCATACTACTATTATAAAGAGAGAGCTGAAACCTTTGAGGCGGGTAAACTCAAGAAGTACAGCACCAATCAAAACACCCAATACAGCATTGGAAAGGGGAGTTGCAGCAGATGGACATAGGCTATACAGGTGACCACCATATACGTTAGAAACGTCAAAGAACCTTAGGGGTAAAGAAGTCCCTTGTGGGCGTTGGCGTGTCGGGGGCGTGTTCGTGGACCTGTCAAACTACACACATTTTACTTTGTGGCCGTAACCGTTGTCAGAGGGGCGTGGGTGTGTCAAACTACACACTCAGAGGGCCGTGGGCGTGTCGGGGGCGTGGTCGTAGCCTTGTCAAAGTACACACATTATACTTTCTGAGAGGGGCGTACCACAACAGCGTTCTCAGAGGGGCGTGCCACAAATTTTATAACAAAAAAATTGCCGCGTCATTCAGTAGCGCGCCTTTCCATTCACGAGTTATAATCACTTCTCACACGTCTGTATAGAAGACACAAGGTGCGCCACATTCACGCACATTGTCATTCAGACGGCGTTAATAACATATGTTGCGAAGGGAGCTTTGTGGGCATAAGCGTTACCGATCTCAACCGGGGATAAACGCAGGCGTCTCAGAATGCACACGCCCACACGTCTCAGAATACACAAGCCCACACACAACAACGCTGAACAGCACGCACACCTCACGACGTGCACGAACGCTAATCTCACTGTGATGAGATTAGCGTTCGTGCACGTCGTGAGGTGTGCGTGCCCTTCAGCATTGTTGTGTGTGGGCGTGTGCATTCTAAGATGCCTGCTGCATTGGAAAGCGGTGGGGTAGCGTTCGGTAAAGTTTGCCGTCATTCAGGTAAATCTTTTTTATACCCGGACAACGTCAGGACGGCCAGCTAGTTAGTTAATAAAAACTAACATATCAGTTGACTTTTCCTCAACCTCCCATGTTTCAGGAACAAACTGAAAGCTTAACCCTGGAGACCTTGCAGAGAACAGATTTCAGAAGGAAATTAGGGTTCCTTTAGGTGCAGACCGGTTAACTGGATCAGAGTCACCAGTCAAGTTCACGCATAGTGCTGTCACAAGCCACTGTCAGTCTGCTTTTGTATTGCTGTATCTTAAATCATTAGTCATATCGACTTTGTTATGATCCATTTTAAGCACAGCTGATACAGATGTTTGGCTTCTGTTTGTCATTGATATGATTTACAGGACAGTAAACAGAATTTGAGGATGGGCTGGGATCCTAGAGATGGGTGGGTTTGCATGTTACAGTTCCATGGCATAGCATTGCTGGTATATCTTGCACATTCTAAAGCTCAATCGTCCAAGAGTTATTATGCTCGTTGTTCGAATCCCTAGTTTACAAGTTAATCCAGGCATCAAGTGTAGGCACAAATTTTCCTTTCAGGAAATGAAGAGCCAAACACTGTGTCCTTAATGCTTCGGGAACCTAAACAATGTAAAATGCTGCCTATGTTTAAAAAATCATGAGCTCCCCTGGAGAAGCACTGTGTGCAGAAAAACATTTTAAGCCCACTTTCTGTTGGTTCGTCCTTGTGGGGCTGTTGCTAATTTTAGGTGTCTCGGAGGATAGAATCTGTGGATGGAAGGGAGCAGCGCAAGGTCCAAGTTTGTTTTTTCTTTTAGGTACACTTGAGTTGCCACTTTGCTAATAATAACACAGGTGACTTGAGGCGGAGAAGCCGCTATAGTGTCAAACATGGGTCTTGATGCTTTTCAAACCTGCAATATCTTTACCAGGAGGAGTTGATAGTTGCAGCGCCCTCACCGAATGCTTTTCAGATCCTGTAATACTCAGTTTGCTGAAAGTTGGAAATAATTTAGTTTGATTTTTTTTTTTTAGGCACAGCTGAAAGCCCTTTTAAGCTTTCTAATGTGTTAATCTTTTTAATATTTTCATTTAGTGTACTGTGCTCGATCATTGGATGAATTGCTGAATTACCAGTGTATGGCATAGTGATACCTACTGGAATACTTCGCAAGACATTTACATGAAGACCAGTCGCGACGCCCAATTATTTTTATGAGTTTCTACTATTGTGTAGGGTGTCGGGGTGAAAGAAAGTGGTGTATGCAGCTAGGTGGCCATTTTGTAAGTCAACTCTGGTTTATACAATTCGGGGGAGAGGGGAGGAGGGGGTGATGCAGACTTTGTCCAATACACAAGAACAATTGCAATGTCACCTGGTTGGCGTGGCATCACTTTTGGCCCAGTCCTCTTTAGACAAATACATTTCTTTCATCTCTGTCCACCAGGGAGGAGAGAAGAGTCTGTAATAAGTCTATTTGCGGCTCTGGTTTGTCAGATCGTTAGATCTTTGTAGTGATGTCTCATCTACAGGAGCGGCAGGGCTAAGTGAGACTGCTTATATTGTTTGGAAAAACAAGACGTTGGCAGGCCCATTATATTTATCACTGTAACTAAAAGTAGCTGAAGTTGAAAAATGATAAGCACTTGCACTATAGTCATACAGAGAGCCCCCCCCCCCTTTCTACTCGCCTCCACGTAAAGTGGATTGGCTTTAAGGCTTTAATGGTTTAGCAGCTGATGACAGTCAAGAGCAGAAGAGATTCTCTTAAGAAGAGGTGGTATATGGTTACCCTCTTTCTCGCGATGTTTTAGACACCACCACCTTACAAAAGCAATGGCATTTTGGGCAGGATTCCAGGTGCTAAATATACAGGGGCAGATTTACAAGCCCCTTGCGCCTATTTTACGCCGTCGTTGCGTCACTTTTGTGACGCGGCGGCGCAAAGCTAGCGCCATGCCATGCAATGCCCTGCGCCACATGTTGGCGTTCCGGCCCAAGGAACGCCTCCTAAAAGTGGCTGAGTGAAATCTACAAGATTTCACTCAGTCACTTTTAAGGCCATGCTGCGCCAAAACCCTGCGCCTGCTTGAAGCAGGCGTGAGGATTGACGCAGCATTTTAAGGATAGGGCACCCCCGAGCCTGGCTGGAGCTGCCCTGCGCTTGCGACGCAACTCCAGCAATGCGCCGCCTTTACGGCAGCAGATGCGTCACGCATCTGTCAGTTTTTGCCCCATGGTGCGCCGCATTGTAAATGCAGCGCATCCATGGTGACGCAGCCTTGACGCACAATAACTGGCACATCCCTGCTGATATGCAGGGATGCACCAGTTATTGTAAATCTGCCCCACATTATGAGAACCTTTGTGAGGCAAGCAATGAGGGTGTGAACTATGGATTCTTGAAAGCATTTAACCAGTCTAGGAATAGGTGGCTGAGTGGCACTAGATGGCAGCTGGATAATTACTCAGGGATGGACTCTGGTAGCAGCCTCTCTTCTGCTTGCCGACAAGATGGCACAACAGTATTTTGCCGGACGCGCGTCAGTTGCCCTGCTCTGGCACCCCTCAATGGGTTTAAAACACAAGCATCCAATCATAATGCAACCTACATTTTTGCTCCACGCTTGTTGGTCTCTATGGCTACATTTTCTAGGCAATGCGTTAGCGGACATAAACGTTATTTTAGGCTGCAAGATAATATATACAATTCAAAAGGTCATGTGGTGCAGCAAAAGTAAAGCAGTTCCACTTGGATTTGTGAACGAGTCCGCCCTGGAGAAAAGCCTCGGCTGGCAAAGAATTGCCAAAGAAAGTGTTATTTTTTTTGTTTTTAAACTCCGTGGAATTGGGGCCATACTTACAATTATACAGATGACGCTCCTCACGCGCGGCAGTGATTCATATTTTCATCGTCCTTCCTACATTCCAAGGATAGGCAAACATTTCACTAATAAGACTCTTTAAGGCAGTTAGGCGATTTGCTTCTTTTTAATTATGAGTTCCTCAGCTTTTTTGTATGGATGCCCTGCTCTTGATTCCTGGGCCAGAAAAAAGTAGAATTAGATTGAAGAGTGAGAGGATGAAATGCTCAAGCCTGACGAGGAACATTCCTTAAAATTTCTCCAAGGCATCCCTGGTCTTGACCAGTCCATCATTGCCTTGTGATCTTGAGGAGTGGCAATATCATCCGTCACGTGACACACAGGTCTTGTTGATGTGTGATTCTTATACATTATTGTAATAGATTTTCTCTGAAACATCTTACTGAAAGGACACTTGTCCTCATCAATTTACTCTATGTCTTCCAGGCATACCACCATTACACTGGTCTCCCTGCTGATAACTGCTCTGGCAACAACCACAGAATGGTCGAAATGTGGCACAGCACTATTAAAGAAGGAGTAGTTTATGTCCTGTAACTCGAGTTCTGTAGTAGGGGATCTCTGTGTGTAGTCATAATCTAGTGAATAGTCCCGCCCATGTGCGTGGACCCCGGAGCAATCAAAAATAATCACTTACAGTGTCAAAAAATGCGGAAATGCATAGACACTTAAGAGAGAATTTAAAGACAGATAATGCAGCCTAAAAAGGCTACACTGTCCAGTACTTCAACTAGAAATTCCACCATAAAATCCACAAAACCGCAAAAGCCTGTACAGATTTCCCTTGCTTTACCAGCAAAATCCCTCAGGAATGATAGAGAGAAGAACCTGGACAGACAAGCCCCACAGGCTGCCATTATGTGGCTCAGAACAGGATACTGTGCCTTTAAGAGAACTTTCCAGAACATCACAGTATCCCAGAATGCCCTGCAGGTCCCAGTTACTTTCAGTTCTTTTTGAAGGCGTAAAACGCCAGACCTGTAGCATTCCTTACATGAATATCTCTCTCCACCGGGGAGGAGGGCGGGCGCTTATGACTATAACAGAGATACCCCTACTACAGAACTGGAGTTACAGGACAGAAACTACTCCTTCTGTAAGCCCATCCCCACACCAAGCGGCGGTGGAGAACAAAAATTACGCCACTATTGTGCGAACAGATTCCGCAGCGAAGCCTGCCCAACCTGAGCGTCTGCCCTGGCATCAGTGTCCAGGCAGTAATGCTTAGCAAAGGTATGGACCGACTTCCAAGTGGCCGCCTTGCAGATCTCTTCAATGGGAACATTACTGAGCAAAGCTGTCGTGGCAGCCTTGCCCCTGGTGGAATGAGCCTTAGGTTTACCCCCTAAGGTCTTATTAGCTTTGTAGTAACACAATTGTATGCAGGACACAATCCACCTAGAGATGGACTGTTTAGAGGTAGCAAGACCTGTCCTGACCGATCCATAGTTGATGAACAATTGGTCAGACCTACGAATATCTTTGGTTTTATCCAGATAAAATTTCAGCACCCTCCTAACATCCAGGGAATGCAAAGACCTTTCCGCTGGAGATGACGGATTCTGAAAGAACGTAGGTAAATTTATAGTCTGGTTGATATGAAAATCAGAAACAACCTTGGGAAGAAACTTAGGGTGAGTACGCATAACAACCTTAGCAGCATGAAATACAGTATAAGTTTCTTGGCAACACAATGCCTGAATTTCACTCACCCTGCGGGCCGATGTAATGGCCACGAGGAACGCCGCCTTCCAGGACAGGTGCTGCAGCGAAGCCTTATGAATAGGTTCAAAAGGCTCCTTCATCAATCTGGACAGCACCACATTCAAGTACCACGAAGGCGAAGGAAGCCTGACAGGAGGGAACACTTTCTTCAAGCCTTCCAAAAAATCTTTGATCACAGGGATCTGGAAGAAGGAAGTCTGTGAGGGGCATTTCCTGTAGGCAGTCAAAGCAGCCAGATGAACCTTAATGGAATGAACATTAAGGCCGGACTGCGCCAGATGCAGCAGATATGGACGGATGACATCCTCCTTGCATGTAGTCGGGTCATAGTTCTTAGACTTGCACCAGATGCAAAACCTCTTCCACTTGTAAGCATAAGAAGTCCTAGTGGAAGGTCGCTTAGCCTCCTTCAGTATGTCCATACAATCCTCAGGGAGATTCAGATGGCCATATTGCACTATTTCAGGAGCCATGCCGCCAAACTCAAAGACGAGAGGTTGGGGTGCACCATCCGCCCCCCGAACTTCGTGAGAAGGTCCGGCCTGCACGGCAGCTTCATGTGAGGAAGGAGAGACCGGTGAAGCAGGTCCGTGAACCACCACTGTCTGGGCCATTCTGGGGCAATTAGAATCATCCGCGCCCTGGACTGGGACAGCTTGATGAGAACCGTCGGAATCAGGGGAATGGGTGGAAAAGCGTACAGAAAGCTGTTCGACCAGTTGATCCATAACGCGTTCCCCAGCGCCCCTGGTTGGTAGTACCTGGAGGCGAAGTCTCGGCATTTGCTGTTTTCGGCGTTGGCGAACAGATCTACGTCTGGCGTTACCCACCTTGCGAAGACTTATTATTATTATTATTATTATTATGCGTTCTTATATAGCGCTCGATTACCCGTAGGCATCTCGGCGCTTGCCTTGGGAACCCGTCCTGGCTTTTCCCTGTGAGATACCCGTACTGGCCATCCCCAGGGTGAAAGCCAGGCATCCCGCCGCGGGAGGGCCGTAGTGGAGATTAAGCAGGCTAATGCCCAGAGCTGCAGAGTGTGAACCCGTGATTCGAGTAGGCACCGAAACGAGAATTATCGAGTCCGTGGATATTTGGGCTCAAGACCCTGCCGCGTCGGGAATTGAACCCTGGTCCCGGGTCTGACCTCTGCTTCAGGTCTGCCTCCTCTAATCAGTGAGCCACACTTCTCCACAGGTACTTCATCGTTTATGACCCATTTCTGGTTTTCCTGAATCAGTCTGCTCAGTTCGTCTGCCTGAACATTCTGTACACCTGGCTGTTCGAGCAGTAACGGCACCCCCCCCCCCCCAACCCAGCGCCTTGAGACCCTACGGGTGAGTAGCGCGCTCTATAAATGACCTGATTGATTGATTGATGCGTGGCCGTTATCGACAGTCCTCGAGCCAGAAGCCAGTGCCAGATCGCCTGCGCCTCCTGTGACAGAGTGCGTGATCTCGAGCCCCCCTGCTTGTTGAGGTAATACATCGTTGTTGTGTTGTCCGTCTGAACAAGCAGAGAGTTGGTCTGAAAGGACGGATGAAAGGCCTTCAGTGCCAAATGAACAGCTCTGAGTTCCAGGAAATTGATGTGGTACGTGGACTCCGTCGGGGACCACGTCCCTTGAATCTGTAGGTCTCCGGAGTGCGCTCCCCAGCCCTGGAGAGAAGCATCCGTCACGATAGTCTGCGTGGGAATGTCCTTGTGGAAGGGAACCCCTCTGAGGAGATTCTCCGCTGAACACCACCACTTCAGAGACTGAAGAGCATGCAGAGACAGTCGTATCTTGTCGTCCCAAGATCCTCTCCTCTGGTCCCATTGATCTTCTAAGCACTCTTGCAGCGGTCTCATGTGCAGCCGTGCATGTGGCGTCAGGAAGATACAAGAGGCCATCGATCCCAATAGAGACGACACCGTCCTCACTGTTGTAGATGGAGCGGCCATAAGAGCCTGAGCCTTCCGAAGGAGTGATAAACGTCTCTCCTCCGAAGGAGACACGCTTGCTGACAGCGTATCGATGGAGGCTCCCAAGTACTGGATGCACTGGACCGGAGTCGGGACAGACTTGGACATGTTGATGTGCAACCCCAGCTTGTTCAATAGAACGCACGTCTTCTGGAAGTGTGCTTGAGCTTCCGAGAAGGAGGAGGCCTTGATCAACCAATCGTCCAGGTACGGGTAGACAAACACCTTGTTCTTCCTCAGGTGTGCCGCTACCACTGCCATGCATTTCGAGAATGTCCTGGGCGCAGACTTCAGCCCGAATGGAAGCACCGTGTACTGATAGTGATTGGTGCCGACTTGAAATCGCAGAAAACTTCCTGTGCTTGCATGCAATGGGCACATGGAAGTATGCATCCCGTAGGTCTATGGCACACATCCAATCTCCTTGTTGCAACTGAGGGTAGATCTGATGCAACGACAGCATGCAAAACCTTTCTCTGCGAATCCACTTGTTTGCCTGTCGCAAGTCCAGAATGGGCCTGAACTCGTTCTTGTCCTTCTTGCGGACCAGAAAGAACCGGGAGTACAGACCTCTTCCTCTTTGAGACAGAGGTACGTCTTCTATCGCCCTTTTCCTTAACAGGATATCGGCCTCCGCCTGCAGCTCTCGTAGCTGGTACTGCGAGCTGACCGGAGGAATCGATGGAGGAGGGCTGATGAACGGAAGACTGTATCCATTGCAAACAATATTCAGCACCCACTTGTCCTGAGTAATTTTTCTCCACTCTGCCAGAAAAAATTGAACGCTTCCCCCCACCGGAGCGGGTAACGGACGAAGGGGAAGTAACCGCTCAGGGCCGAGACCCGGCCGGGCCCTTGTTCGCGGTAGAGGACTGCTGTCCACCTCTACCCCTCTGGCGTTTCTGGAAGGGTCTTCGGAACTGCTGCTGCTGTTGTTGCTGCTTTTGTCCCGAAGACTGTCCTCTTCCTTTCCCCTGCGAGCCGAACCCCCGTTGGAACTGGCGGTAGGGTTTCTTGTCTTTGGGCTTCTCCAAGCCCACAGCCGTCAGGGTTTCAGCCTCGGCCTTCATCCGGGCCATTTCGTCATCTGCGTGTTTACCGAAGAGCGTGTCCCCGGAAAACGGCAGATTGGCCACTCGCTGTTGCGCCTCAGGCTTGAGCGACGTAAGCCTGAGCCAAGCATGGCGGCGTTGGTTGATACCGTGGCAGTAGCCATGTGCCGCCAACAAGGAGATATCCGCCGCGGCACTTATGGCCTGGTTCGAGACCAGCATCCCCTCCTTGACGATTTCCATGAAGTCCTCCTTCCTGTCACGCGGCACAAGGTCCGCGAACTGTTCCATAGAGTCCCACAGCACACGGTCATACCGTCCCAGTAATGCCGAGTCGCTGGAAGCCTTCATCGTGGTGGAAGAAGTCCCACACGCCTTCCTTCCTGCCGAATCAATCCAGCGGCTCTCCTTATCCGGAGGCACGGTGGAGGACGGGGAGGTAGAATGCAGCTTCCTGGCCGCCGTCACTATCACCGAGTCGGGCACTGGGTCCACCCTCAAGAAGGCAGGGTCCGAGTCAGGCGCCCTGTATTTCTTCATAAGTCTGGAAGGGGCAGCCTTCACCACCGCAGGCGTGAGAAACAGCTCTTGTGCAGGTTCAACGAGTCCTGGCACCAAAGGTAACAGAGGGCGAGACAGGTGCTTCTTGTGCAAAGTCTCGAATATCACGGACGTCGTAGGTGTAGGAGCCGTCACCGTGATACCCAACTTCGCAGCCCCCCTCAGGAGAACCTCCTGGAAAGTACCGATGTCATCAATCGGAGACCCCCTAGTCTCCGGGGAATCGGACAAAGTAGGTGAGTAGGAGCGGGTCCTAGAGGTCGTACGGGACCTGGATCTATGCCTCCTATGGCGACGTCTAGAACGGGTGGAGGACCTATGTCTGCTCTTCGATCGTTCTCTCCTTCTGGAGTGCGATCTCGATCTCCTGGGCCTCGGACGTTCATCCGGTTTCCCCGGGACGGCCGTCCCGGGATTGGGTGGTTCCTTCGACTTAGGAGTCTTCTTGGAAGTGGTCGGTAGCCTGGGTAAAGAGACCGACCTCGGTGGAACCGGTGGAGGCTTCTCAGGCACAGGGGTCCGTGGTCCTGTCGGAATTGCAGGCAGCGCAGGCAGCGGAGGAGGGGTTGGAGCCCTCGGATGCGGCCCTCTTGGCAATGGAGGAGGAGGCGTAATAGACTTCTTCGGAGTATACACCTCCGAGTACACCGATCCCGGTGAGCCACCATCCTTCCCGGACTGAGGGGAGCCCCCCACAGTCCTAGGCCGCGCAGCACGATCCCTCGACGCCGACGAACGGTGACCAGACGTCGACCGTAGGTCCCTCGACGGCGAGCGCCCCTTCGGCGTCGACCGTCTCATCAGCTTCGGCGTCGAACGCCTGCCATGTCTCGACGTCGACCCGGACCATCTCGACGACGATCCTCTGTGTCTTGACGGCGATCTCTTGCGCCTCGACGGCGACCGCGTCGACATCGCCCTCGAATGTCTCGACGTCGACTTCGTATGTCTCGACGTCGACCTCGACCGCCTCTTCCTCCTCGACGGCGAACGCTTCTGTCTCGCTGGCGATCTCTTCCGCTTTGACGGCGGTCTCGACGACGAGGATCCCCTCGACGACGATGATGTCCTGTCCTTCGACGGCGATCGACGGTGTCGCCTCGACGGCGAGCGCCGACGCCGGACCCGTCGACGCCGATCACTCGACGTCGAAGACAACGACGAAGAAACCGTCACGGGGTTCGACGGCGGCCTATGCAACTCCCTCGACGTCGACGGGCGACGTTTTCTCGACCCAGAGCCCTGGGGAGACGGGGAGCCGGCCTTGGACCTTCCTCTCGACGTCGTAGTGGGTGCCACAAACCCAGACGGAGAATGGGGACGTTTGCTGGACTTCCTGCCCCTGGGGAGCCCCCCAGAGGCCTCAGCATGGGCAGATGAAGCCCCTCCAGACCCACCTTGAGCCTTCAGTCTTCTTTCTTCGAGGCCCTGAAGCCTGATCTTCCTTCTGTCCTTCAGGGTCCTGCCAGAGAAGCCTTGACAGATCTCACACTCCTCTGGGATGTGGGAAGAGGGAAGGCAGAGGATACACACCTCATGGGGATCTGACTTGGCCTTCTTCCTGGAGCACTCCAGGCATTTGTCAAATATTGTAGGCATTATGGACAACAAAAGGGTGCAAAAACCAAGAAGAAAGTCACCAAAGTACTTAAAAAGTACACAAAATCGAATTTTGTGAAAAAACACCAACAACACCCTTGAAAAGGGAGAGCTCAATGCTCCAGGGTCCTGCTTGCAGGAGCCGGAAAAAAGAACTGAAAGTAACTGGGACCTGCAGGGCATTCTGGGATACTGTGATGTTCTGGAAAGTTCTCTTAAAGGCACAGTATCCTGTTCTGAGCCACATAATGGCAGCCTATGGGGCTTGTCTGTCCAGGTTCTTCTCTCTATCATTCCTGAGGGATTTTGCTGGTAAAGCAAGGGAAATCTGTACAGGCTTTTGCTGTTTTGTGGATTTTATGGTGGAATTTCTAGTTGAAGTACTGGACAGTGTAGCCTTTTTAGGCTGCATTATCTGTCTTTAAATTCTCTCTTATGTGTCTATGCATTTCTGCATTTTTTGACACTGTAAGAGATTATTTTTGATTGCTCCGGGGTCCACGCACATGGGCGGGACTATTCACTAGATTATGACTATAACAGAGATACCCCTACTACAGAACTGGAGTTACAGGACAGAAACTACTCCTTCTTTAATAGTGCTGTGCCACATTTCGACCATTCTGTGGTTGTTGCCAGAGCAGTTATCAACAGGGAGACCAGTGTAATGGTGGTATGCCTGGAAGACATAGAGTAAATTGATGAGGACAAGTGTCCTTTCAGTAAGATGTTTCAGAGAAAATCTACTACAATAATGTATAAGAATCACACATCAACAAGACCTGTGTGTCACGTGATGGATGATATTGCCACTCCTCAAGATCACAAGGCAATGATGGACTGGTCAAGACCAGGGATACCTTGGAGAAATTTTAAGGAATGTTCCTCGTCAGGCTTGAGCATTTCATCCTCTCACTCTTCAATCTAATTCTACTTTTTTCTGGCCCAGGAATCAAGAGCAGGGCATCCATACAAAAAAGCTGAGGAACTCATAATTAAAAAGAAGCAAATCGCCTAAATGCCTTAAAGAGTCTTATTAGTGAAATGTTTGCCTATCCTTGGAATGTAGGAAGGACGATGAAAATATGAATCACTACCGCGCGCGAGGAGCGTCATCTGTATAATTGTAAGTATGGCCCCAATTCCACGGAGTTTAAAAACAAAAAAAATAACACTTTCTTTGGCAATTCTTTGCCAGCCGAGGCTTTTCTCCAGGGCAGATTCGTTCACAAATCCAAGTGGAACTGCTTTACTTTTGCTGCACCACATGACCTTTTGAATTGTATATATTATCTTGCAGCCTAAAATAACGTTTATGTCCGCTAACGCATTGCCTAGAAAATGTAGCCATAGAGACCAACAAGCGTGGAGCAAAAATGTAGGTTGTATTATGATTGGATGCTTGTGTTTTAAACCCATTGAGGGGTGCCAGAGCAGGGCAACTGACACGCGTCAGGCAAAATACTGTTGTGCCATCTGGTCGGCAAGCAGAGGAGAGGCTGCTACCAGAGTCCATCCCTGAGTAATTATCCAGCTGCCATCTAGTGCCACTCAACCACCTATTCCTAGACTGGTTAAATGCTTTCAAGAATCCATAGTTCACACCCTCATTGCTTGCCTCACAAAGGTTCTCATAATGTGGGGCAGATTTACAATAACTGGTGCATCCCTGCATATCAGCAGGGATGTGCCAGTTATTGTGCGTCAAGGCTGCGTCACCATGGATGCGCTGCATTTACAATGCGGCGCACCATGCGGCAAAAACGGACAGATGCGTGACGCATCTGCTGCCGTAAAGGCGGCGCATTGCTGGAGCTGCGTCGCAAGCGCGGTGCAGCTCCAGCCAGGCTCGGGGGTGCCCTATCCTTAAAATGCTGAGTCAATCCTCACGCCTGCTTCAAGCAGGCGCAGGGTTTTGACGCAGCATGGCCTTAAAAGTGACTGAGTGAAATCTTGTAGATTTCACTCAGCCACTTTTAGGAGGCGTTCCTTGGGCCGGAACGCCAACATGTGGCGCAGGGCATTGCATGGCATGGCGCTAGCTTTGCGCCGCCGCGACAAAAGTGACGCAACGACGGCGTAAAATAGGCGCAAGGGGCTTGTAAATCTGCCCCTGTATATTTGGCACCTGGAATCCTGCCCAAAATGCCATTGCTTTTGTAAGGTGGTGGTGTCTAAAACATCGCGAGAAAGAGGGTAACCATATACCACCTATTCTTAAGAGAATCTCTTCTGCTCTTGACTGTCATCAGCTGCTAAACCATTAAAGCCTTAAAGCCAACCCACTTTACGTGGAGGCGAGTAGAAAGGGGGGGGGTTCTCTGTATGACTATAGTGCAAGTGCTTATCATTTTTCAACTTCAGCTACTTTTAGTTACAGTGATAAATATAATGGGCCTGCCAACGTCTTGTTTTTCCAAACAATATAAGCAGTCTCACTTAGCCCTGCCGCTCCTGTAGATGAGACATCACTACAAAGATCTAACGATCTGACAAACCAGAGCCGCAAATAGACTTATTACAGACTCTTCTCTCCTCCCTGGTGGACAGAGATGAAAGAAATGTATTTGTCTAAAGAGGACTGGGCCAAAAGTGATGCCACGCCAACCAGGTGACATTGCAATTGTTCTTGTGTATTGGACAAACTCTGCATCACCCCCTCCTCCCCTCTCCCCCGAATTGTATAAACCAGAGTTGACTTACAAAATGGCCACCTAGCTGCATACACCACTTTCTTTCACCCCGACACCCTACACAATAGTAGAAACTCATAAAAATAATTGGGCGTCGCGACTGGTCTTCATGTAAATGTCTTGCGAAGTATTCCAGTAGGTATCACTATGCCATACACTGGTAATTCAGCAATTCATCCAATGATCGAGCACAGTACACTAAATGAAAATATTAAAAAGATTAACACATTAGAAAGCTTAAAAGGGCTTTCAGCTGTGCCTAAAAATAAAAAAATCAAACTAAATTATTTCCAACTTTCAGGAAACTGAGTATTACAGGATCTGAAAAGCATTCGGTGAGGGCGCTGCAACTATCAACTCCTCCTGGTAAAGATATTGCAGGTTTGAAAAGCATCAAGACCCATGTTTGACACTATAGCGACTTCTCCGCCTCAAGTCACCTGTGTTATTATTAGCAAAGTGGCAACTCAAGTGTACCTAAAAGAAAAAACAAACTTGGACCTTGCGCTGCTCCCTTCCATCCACAGATTCTATCCTCCGAGACACCTAAAATTAGCAACAGCCCCACAAGGACGAACCAACAGAAAGTGGGCTTAAAATGTTTTTCTGCACACAGTGCTTCTCCAGGGGAGCTCATGATTTTTTAAACATGGCAGCATTTTACATTGTTTAGGTTCCCGAAGCATTAAGGACACAGTGTTTGGCTCTTCATTTCCTGAAAGGAAAATGTGTGCCTACACTTGATGCCTGGATTAACTTGTAAACTAGGGATTCGAACAACGAGCATAATAACTCTTGGACGATTGAGCTTTAGAATGTGCAAGATATACCAGCAATGCTACGCCATGGCACTGTAACCTGCAACCCCACCCATCTCTAGGATCACAGCCCATCCTCAAATTCTGTTTACTGTCCTGTAAATCATATCAATGACACACAGAAGCCAAACATCTGTATCAGCTGTGCTTAAAATGGATCATAACAGAGTCGATATGACTAATGATTTAAGATACAGCAATACAAAAGCAGACTGACAGTGGCTTGTGACAGCACTATGCGTGAACTTGACTGGTGACTCTGATCCAGTTAACCGGTCTGCACCTAAAGGAACCCTAATTTCCTTCTGAAATCTGTTCTCTGCAAGGTCTCCAGGGTTAAGCTTTCAGTTTGTTCCTGAAACATGGGAGGTTGAGGAAAAGTCAACTGATATGTTAGTTTTTATTAACTAACTAGCTGGCCGTCCTTACTTTGTCCGGGTATAAAAAAGATTTACCTGAAGGACGGCAAACTTTACCGAACGCTACCCCACCGCTTTCCAATGCAGCAGGCGTCTTAGAATGCACACGCCCACACACAACAATGCTGAAGGGCACGCACACCTCACGACGTGCACGAACGCTAATCTCATCACAGTCAGATTAGCGTTCGTGCACGTCGTGAGGTGTGCGTGCTTTTCAGCGTTGTTGTGTGTGGGCGTGTGCATTCTGAGACCTGTGGGCGTGTGCATTCTGAGACGCCTGCGTTTATCCCCGGTTGAGATCGGTAACGCTTATGCCCACAAAGGTCGCTTCGCAACATATGTTATTAATGCCGTCTGAATGACAATGTGCGTGAATGCGGTGCACCTTGTGTCTTCTATACAGACGTGTGAGAAGTGATTATAACTCGTGAATGGAAAGGCGCGCTACTGAATGACGCGGCCATTTTTTTGTTATAAAATTTGTGGCACGCCCCTCTGAGAACGCTGTTGTGGTACGCCCCACTCAGAAAGTATAATGTGTGTACTTTGACAAGGCTACGACCACGCCCCCGACACGCCCACGGCCCTCTGAGTGTGTAGTTTGACACACCCACGCCCCTCTGACAACGGTTACGGCCACAAAGTAAAATGTGTGTAGTTTGACAGGTCCACGAACACGCCCCCGACACGCCAATGCCCACAAGGGACTTCTTTACCCCTAAGGTTCTTTGACGTTTCTAACGTATATGGTGGCCACCTGTATAGCCTATGTCCATCTGCTGCAACTCCCCTTTCCAATGCTGTATTGGGTGTTTTGATTGGTGCTGTACTTCTTGAGTTTACCCGCCTCAAAGGTTTCAGCTCTCTCTTTATAATATTAGTATGGATCAATGAATTTGTCATCATCAAATGGGATCGGGTTCTCTTACAATCCACTTATGCTTATCTCAGGGGAAGATACATAGACGATTGTATCATGATTTGGACAGGAACACCTGAGAAATTACATTCATTCCATGAACACCTAAACAACAATGACCAAAATATTAAATTTACTATGGAATACAGCAACACCAAAATACCGTTCTTGGACGTTGAGTTCTATATTCAGAACAAAACAATCCAAAGTAGACTATACCGAAAAAGCACAGCGTGCAATTCTTTATTGCACGCAAAAAGTGCCCACCCAGAACACCAAAAAAGAGCAATCCCTTATGGAGAACTAATAAGAACACGCCGCAATTGCAGTAACGACATTGAATTTGAGGCCCATAAGAAAGGGGTGATTAAAAGATTTGCAAACAGAGGGTACAAGAAAGAACAATTACAAAAAGCTGAAATGAGAATAGATGGTGTCACAAGAGCTGAGACCTTAAAAGAGAAACCAAAACAAAAGAGACAGGAGGAAAAGATCAGACTAGTAACGGGCTACAACAACTGGGCCACCATTCTACGCAAAAGCCTGAATAAGCATTGGCACTTACTTAGGACAGATACATTACTTAACAAGTACATAACCGAAAAACCTACACTAACATACAGGAAAAGAAGAACACTGAGGAGTACACTAAGCCCCAGTTACCCTCGAACCATAGCCAAGACTACGTGGCTAACAGACCCAGGTTTTTACAGTTGTGGTATATGTGCAGCCTGCAAATGGGCATACAAAAAGAAGAAAGACTTTGAAGGACCAGACAGAAAGAAATACCCTATACACACCACAATAAACTGTCTCAGCAAATTTGTAATATATGCTCTAGACTGCAAACGTGGGAAAAGGTATATAGGAAGCACAAAGAGACCATTAAGGGACAGAATTAATGAGCACATTAGGGCTGTCAAACAAGGAGATATGCGATATCCAGTGGCAGCACATATGTCAATATGTCCAGCACAAACAACAAATCACTCTTTCACATTCTTCGGATTCGAACATATATCGACTAACCCAAGAGGGGGTAATAGAGAACTTGCACTACGGAGAAGGGAAGCAATCTGGATAATGACACTTAGAAGTATAGAGCTAGGTCTAAACATAGACCATGAACTACACTACTTTCTAGGAACATGATGCATTAAGTAAATAACATAACGTGAATCAAGAAATGACAAAATGTTAATATGTTTAAATGCCTGGAACATGATGCATTAAGTAAATAACATAACGTGAATCAAGAGATGACAAAATGTTAATATGTTTAAATGCCTGTACTATTTTTCCATACATGTGTTTTGCCACATAATGGCATACTATATGTTCTGTACCCATTTTAAATGGAGAAAACTTAGAATCACTGCACAACTGGTCCACACCGAATAATATCACAAAAACAAATAATCTTCGAAATAATTTTTACTAGATCATATCACACCATCACAAACACCATAATCACCAATTGCTTTTGCACTTATGCTATAGAGTTTGCATATTAACAGATGAAAATCACGAACATAGAAGCACACGATCCTCACGAAAGACTTTCAGACGTAAAAGCACCAATAACTCATGAATAAACACTTTCTAGACAGTATTTAATAAAAACGAACGCAAACGCAAGTAGATTGAACAATCAACTAATTGTTATCCCAGAAAATCGTAGGTCTACCAAATTATCGGACGAGCACCAATCATATTAAATAAATACAAAATAAGCTGACAATTATTGGTCTCAATGTGAATAAACTGCAACAGAGATCATAAAAAGAAGGAATTGGGATAAACTAAGTATTGGGAACCAATACTACTAAACCACACTAAAATTGCCACCGCAATTACAATAGGCACTCCATAGAAAGAGTGCTTAGTCTAACAACGTCGAAAAACCGGAAGTGGATGGGGACACGTGATTACGAACTCTGCCACTTCAAATAAAATACACGAAAACGGGGGAGTCATTACTGCTACATGGAAACGGCAGCGGGGA
Organism: Lissotriton helveticus; assembly: GCF_964261635.1. NCBI lineage: Eukaryota > Metazoa > Chordata > Amphibia > Caudata > Salamandridae > Lissotriton > Lissotriton helveticus. The sequence goes on from NC_136065.1 coordinate 1,043,212,684, forward strand.
TGGAACTTCGAACACGAAGTATCCAGCGGAAAGGTGAGGAAGACTATCCAAAGCGGGGGATTTAGTTTAATTAAGTTGACCCGTAGTGTTAAGAACTATCGCAAACGAGGGGTGAAATAGACATGACTAATGCGTGCTCTGGCAAACCCTAATTTTAAACGTTAAGTTAATCTAAGATCATTGTGACTAGCAATACCAGTAAATTAGCGGTTTCCAAGATAAGGGAAATAGACCCCACATTTGTCAAAAAGGGGATAGATAAATGTAATTTCATGCAACCATCGAACGCCGGACTGCTTAAATTAAAGGGGCAGTAACTAAGAAGGGAAAGGGGACAGAAGCGAAAATTAAAAGATCGCTTTCCAAAGTCCATTCACATACTATAGATTAGCATGAAAATATAGAGACAATTAAATTCCGTTTTAACTTAAAATAACTGTTTATTTAAATAATAACATCGAAAGCCAAGCAGAGAAATAGGTGGAGATAATGTATGGATAAATGAAACATATGTGAAAATAAATGGAATGGTAACAACAATAATAATTAATTCACAGCTCTCTGAACTAATAACCGAAACTCCGGTTACAAGAATAAGAGAACGCATAATCCACGTATTGAGTCCCCGATAAGAACCCCTCTGAGGGTTGGAAATATCACCTCAGATAACGTGAGTAAACAAAAAACAAACCATGTACTAATAATTATAAATGTTACAACAGATGCAACCTAGAACAATTAATAACTTGTACTAAAGCGTTCGTCCTCATCTCTCCTACAGAAAGAAAAACATCTCGGAGAATAGGTATTCAATGCATGATACACAGATATGCATGATATCACAGATTCAACCACAGATCTTAGTCACTTTGCATGACCTAAACAAAATGCACATAAATGAAATTAATCATGGTTTCTCCATAATCTCTAAATGGGTCCATAGACCAGTTAAGATGCTAAAACCATCTCATGTACGCCAAATGGCAAAAAGACAACTAACCACGAATATCCAACTGGCAAGTGGTGATTGTAAATGTATCCAACTATAAGATTTATATCTGTAAACACCACCTGGTTATACTAACAATACCAACGAAAAGTAATGTATAAATTATAATGTCTACGAACAGCATTCACAACATAAATTTCTTTATCTGACAGCCTAGAGAAAGTCGTGGGTTACAATCCCTGAACGACGAAACACGTGTCGGCTGTGACGTCTCCAGAAATAAACTACATCAACCACAACCCTGATTATGAGGAAATGCGATTTTTATGACTGAATGAATGATGTATGGTGGAATCACTTGTACACTGTGGAAACTTTAACTGTAAACGAGTGCTAAGGAGTATTTATCTATTCTAAGGCTCTGCCGTACTAGAAGAGGGAAGTGGTTCTCTTCTCCTTATAGCACCGTAACCTATCATAAAAGACCTATCAAACATTTTTAGAAAGGTGAACTTTCCCTTGTGGCGCCAGAACCTGGTTTAATACCACTAACCTAATTGACAAAACTATTCAAAAGCTAGGGGCAGCTCATAGGAACACCATGACTACTATGAATAATGACAGGATGAATAGAGACAAAGAAGCTGAAGACCTATTTAGCAATATAGGCACCCAACAAGCGAGCACCTCCTCAGGACAGGGAGGGCAACCACCGAGACAAGAGGGGCTAAAAGAAAAATTTGTAAAGTTAGAAAAGCTAAAAATCAGTGAAACATCCAGGTGGTGGGATGCTGCTACTCTAAAGCAATATATCAAAGTAAAGAGGGTCCCAAGAGGCCTCAGATCACAGATCATCCCGACTTACGAGGACCTCGAACCAGATCTTTTACAGGCCTGGGAAAAGGAACTCACAAGTAATTCGAATAACTTGATGATGATATTGATTGAAAATTGTGAAAGGAAAGTGACCAAACTACAATCAGAGATAGACAAACTGGAGCTAGAAATTAAGGAACTAAACCAACCGGAAGTGACAAACAAAAATTACCAGATACTTAATGACATCTTACAACGGCATGTCACAGATATAAAATTGCGAAAAAGTAGAAAGCTCAAAAGAGATGAGCGTGATTACTTAAGTGGCAGAATATTCACTTTCGCCAAGAAATACGATCACTTAGTCCTCAAACCCAAAACTCAGAACCAAGGAGAAACTATATCGGGTAGCTCCAGCACCACATCCCTAGACACTATTAACTCAAGTGAGAATGAGAATGAAGGACTGATGGGAGCTACTAGCACAGTTGACCCCAATAATAGTTTTTTATTAGAGATCCACAGAATAAAGAAGGGGAACAGAGAGAGCAGAAAAACAGGACAACCAGGAAAACAAGGAGAGGCAAAAGAGGTGGCTGTAGGACAAGACAGGCAGGGGGTGAGAACCAGGTCCTGGAACCAGAATGCGAAGAAATAAGAAATGTATCAGTTATGAATTTAAGTGACTTTGATTTGACTAAAGATATGATTTCAGTACTTGAGAAAGGCATGAGTTTCTGCCCTAACAATGTTGGTGACTTCTGTAATACTAAGATTGACTTGTTTAAATTTACAAGACGCTTGAAACTGAAAAAACACTTTGAACTGAATAAACCAGCAAATAAAGAATTGCAGCAAAACTTGGGAATGATGGAAAGTGATGATTTTTGTATCCAAGATATTGTTGATACTAGACTGTTACTATCAATAACTGAATGTGAAGATGAGGTGATACTTACGGATAGAATTATGAGAGATTTAGATATCAGTATGAATTACAACATCACTAGTAGCTTAAAGGAAAAATCCAAATGGACACCAACACTTACAGCGGGCAATAACATTGATCAGTTTTTCAAATCAGTTGCTGCTGATCTAGACAAACACAACCAAAAGAATACAGCTATACATACACACCGAGACAATCTATCTAAGGGAGAAAGAAAAGCACTTATGGAACTGAGCAGAAACAAAGACCTGACAATCAGGGAAGCAGACAAGGGAGGCAATATGGTAGTAATGAGAAGTAGTGACTACGACCATGAAATCCTCAGCCAACTACAAAACACTGATTGCTATGAAAAAATTGGAACTAACCCTATTTGGAAACTGACAGATTACATTAGCACACTTTTAAAACGATGGCATGGAATGGGGCTTATTAATGACAAGGAACATACATATCTAAGAGTAGATAGACCCAGGTATCCATGCATCTACACAGTACCCAAAGTACATAAACCACATGCTTTCCCTCCAGGTAGACCAATCATATCGGGCATTGGAGGACCAACTGAGAGACTATCAGAATATGTCGACATATTCCTGAAACCACTTGTAGTTAATCTCCCATCATACATCAGAGATACAAAACACATTCTAGGGACCATGGCAGACCTGCCATGGAAGGACAACATGTTAATGGTCACACTAGATGTGGTCTCTTTATATACAAGCATAATTAGAGACATTGGCATTACAGCTGTCAAAAAAATGCTAAACAAACGACCTGCTAACACATGGTCACACACAGAAATGCTCCTGGAGATGGTTGAAACCATTTTGGACAACAATGTATTTCTTTACAAGGAGGACTGGTACAGGCAAACACAAGGAGTAGCGATGGGCTCCAGATTTTCGCCCTCATATGCCAACCTAGTGATGGGTGGGTTTGAGGAAACGAGAGTCTGGGCCCATCTGCCTCGGAATGGAACAATGAGATATTATTTTGGGGAAGATACATAGACGATTGTATCATGATTTGGACAGGAACACCTGAGAAATTACATTCATTCCATGAACACCTAAACAACAATGACCAAAATATTAAATTTACTATGGAATACAGCAACACCAAAATACCGTTCTTGGACGTTGAGTTCTATATTCAGAACAAAACAATCCAAAGTAGACTATACCGAAAAAGCACAGCGTGCAATTCTTTATTGCACGCAAAAAGTGCCCACCCAGAACACCAAAAAAGAGCAATCCCTTATGTAGAACTAATAAGAACACGCCGCAATTGCAGTAACGACATTGAATTTGAGGCCCATAAGAAAGGGGTGATTAAAAGATTTGCAAACAGAAGGTACAAGAAAGAACAATTACAAAAAGCTGAAATGAGAATAGATGGTGTCACAAGAGCTGAGACCTTAAAAGAGAAACCAAAACAAAAGAGACAGGAGGAAAAGATCAGACTAGTAACGGGCTACAACAACTGGGCCACCATTCTACGCAAAAGCCTGAATAAGCATTGGCACTTACTTAGGACAGATACATTACTTAACAAGTACATAACCGAAAAACCTACACTAACATACAGGAAAGGAAGAACACTGAGGAGTACACTAAGCCCCAGTTACCCTCGAACCATAGCCAAGACTACGTGGCTAACAGACCCAGGTTTTTACAGTTGTGGTATATGTGCAGCCTGCAAATGGGCATACAAAAAGAAGAAAGACTTTGAAGGACCAGACAGAAAGAAATACCCTATACACACCACAATAAACTGTCTCAGCAAATTTGTAATATATGCTCTAGACTGCAAATGTGGGAAAAGGTATATAGGAAGCACAAAGAGACCAATAAGGGACATAATTAATGAGCACATTAGGGCTGTCAAACAAGGAGATATGTGTTATCCAGTGGCAGCACATATGTCAATATGTCCAGCACAAACAACAAATCACTCTTTCACATTCTTCGGATTCGAACATATATCGACTAACCCAAGAGGGGGTAATAGAGAACTTGCACTACGGAGAAGGGAAGCAATCTGGATAATGACACTTAGAAGTATAGAGCTAGGTCTAAACATAGACCATGAACTACACTACTTTCTAGGAACATGATGCATTAAGTAAATAACATAACGTGAATCAAGAAATGACAAAATGTTAATATGTTTAAATGCCTGGACATGATGCATTAAGTAAATAACATAACGTGAATCAAGAGATGACAAAATGTTAATATGTTTAAATGCCTGTACTATTTTTCCATAAATGTGTTTTGCCACATAATGGCATACTATATGTTCTGTACCCATTTTAAATGGAGAAAATTTAGAATCACTGCACAACTGGTCCACACCGAACAATATCACAAAAACAAATAATCTTCGAAATAATTTTTACTAGATCATATCACACCATCACAAACACCATAATCACCAATTGCTTTTGCACTTATGCTATAGAGTTTGCATATTAACAGATGAAAATCACGAACATAGACGCACACGATCCTCACGAAAGACTTTCAGACGCAAAAGCACCAATAACTCATGAATAAACACTTTATAGACAGTATTTAATAAAAACGAACGCAAACGCAAGTAGATTGAACAATCAACTAATTGTTATCCCAAAAAATCGTAGGTCTACCAAATTATCGGACGAGCACAAATCATATTAAATAAATGCAAAATAAGCTGACAATTATTGGTCTCAATGTGAATAAACTGCAACAGAGATCATAAAAAGAAGGAATTGGTATAAACTAAGTATTGGGAACCAATACTACTAAACCACACTAAAATGGCCACCGCAATTACAATAGGCACTCCATAGAAAGAGTGCTTAGTCTAACAACGTCGAAAAACCGGAAGTGGATGGGGACACGTGATTACGAACTCTGCCACTTCAAATAAAATACACGAAAACGGGGGAGTCATTACTGCTACATGGAAACGACAGCGGGGACGGAACTTCGAACACGAAGTATCCAGCGGAAAGGTGAGGAAGACTATCCAAAGCGGGGGATTTAGTTTAATTAAGTTGACCCGTAGTGTTAAGAACTATCGCAAACGAGGGGTGAAATAGACATGACTAATGCGTGCTCTGGCAAACCCTAATTTTAAACGTTAAGTTAATCTAAGATCATTGTGACTAGCAATACCAGTAAATTAGCGGTTTCCAAGATAAGGGAAATAGACCCCACATTTGTCAAAAAGGGGATAGATAAATGTAATTTCATGCAACCATCGAACGCCGGACTGCTTAAAATAAAGGGGCAGTAACTAAGAAGGGAAAGGGGACAGAAGCGAAAATTAAAAGATCGCTTTCCAAAGTCCATTCACATACTATAGATTAGCATGAAAATATAGAGACAATTAAATCGGCTATAACTTAAAATAACTGTTTATTTAAATAATAACATTGAAAGCCAAGCAGAGAAATAGGTGGACATAATGTATGGATAAATGAAACATATGTGAAAATAAATGGAATGGTAACAACAATAATAATTAATTCACAGCTGTCTGAACTAATAACCGAAACTCCGGTTACAAGAATAAGAGAACGCATAATCCACGTATTGAGTCCCCGATAAGAACCCCTCTGAGGGTTGGAAATATCACCTCAGATAACGTGAGTAAACAAAAAACAAACCATGTACTAATAATTATAAATGTTACAACAGATGCAACCTAGAAAAATTTATAACTTGTACTAAAGCGTTCGTCCTCATCTCTCCTACAGAAAGAAAACCATCTCGGAGAATAGGTATTCAATGCATGATACACAGATATGCATGATATCACAGATTCAACCACAGATCTTAGTCACTTTGCATGACCTAAACAAAATGCACATAAATGAAATTAATCACGGTTTCTCCATAATCTCTAAATGGGTCCATAGACCAGTTAAGATGCTAAAACCATCTCATGTACGCCAAATGGCAAAAAGACAACTAACCACGAATATCCAACTGGCAAGTGGTGATTGTAAATGTATCCAACTATAAGATTTATATCTGTAAACACCACCTAGTTATACTAACAATACCAACGAAAAGTAATGTATAAATTATAATGTCTTCGAACAGCATTCACAACATAAATTTCTTTATCTGACAGCCTAGAGAAAGTCGTGGGTTACAATCCCTGAACGACGAAACACGTGTCGGCTGTGACGTCTCCAGAAATAAACGACATCAACCACAACCCTGATATGAGGAAATACGATTTTTTATGACTGAATGAATGATGTATGGTGGAATCACTTGTACACTGTGGAAACTTTAACTGTAAACGAGTGCTAAGGAGTATTTATCTATTCTAAGGCTCTGCAGTACTAGAAGAGGGAAGTGGTTCTCTTCTCCTTATAGCACCGTAACCTATCATAAAAGACCTATCAAAACATTTTAGAAAGGTGAACTTTCCCTTGTGGCGCCAGGACCTGGTTTAATACCACTAACCTAATTGACAGCCTATGGGGCTTGTCTGTCCAGGTTCTTCTCTCTATCATTCCTGAGGGATTTTGCTGGTAAAGCAAGGGAAATCTGTACAGGCTTTTGCTGTTTTGTGGATTTTATGGTGGAATTTCTAGTTGAAGTACTGGACAGTGTAGCCTTTTTAGGCTGCATTATCTGTCTTTAAATTCTCTCTTAAGTGTCTATGCATTTCTGCATTTTTTCACACTGTAAGAGATTATTTTTGATTGCTCCGGGGTCCACGCACATGGGCGGGACTATACACTAGATTATGACTATACACAGAGATCCCCTACTACAGAAATGTTATAATGAAACCCAGGGCCCAATTTATCAAGAAGTGACGCAGCACGTCACTTGCTGCGCTGCTTGACAGGGAAAGGGGAGGAATGCGCCATATTTAACGTTATGCAGCACATTCTTGCCTTTTTCCAATGCACTGCAGGTAGGATTGTTTATGTGCAGGAAGGGGCACCTTCCTGCCCAACAACAATCCCCTGAGGCATTTTCCTCTTTCTAAATAGAAAGAGGAAACAAGCATTGCTATTTGGGACCATATCAGTGTTTAGCCAGAGCGATTGGCTTTGCCAATGTCTTTAAGTTATGTTGTAGAGCAGCATGAGTGCTGTGTAGCATGTTGAAAAGTTATAAAAAAAAGTGTTATAAGCATTTTTGTTACCTTATATATAAAACCAATAAGACATTGTCTAGGCAAGATCTAAAAAAATGATGTGCTTCGTCTTTTATCAACGCCGACGTACAGGTTTCCTGCAAAGTCTGCTGGGCCCTAAGGAATCGGTGATGATTATGGGGCTAGGCCTGCCAGGCTCCCAACTTGTCATACACATAAGTGGGGGGGGAGGCGGGGGGGGGTGATGTCATATGTGTGCTGCAAGGACTAAGTGAACAAGGGCTTTGGATGAGACGGACAGGCCAAAGCAAAGCTTTGTCTTGAGATTGTGATACGGAACACACATCCAGAAGTATATAGTCACACATTAAAATGGGGCAGAGAATGAAAGCATAACAGCTGTTACCTGGAAAAGGGCATGGGTATAAGGTGACAATGTATACAAGATATAGACGGCAAAGAGCAAGACCGGGCGTATTGAACATAATAAGGAGGTGGAGAAAGGAGGTAGAGAGAGGTCAGCGGGGAAAAAGACAGAATGAAAAAGTCAAATAAGGTAGATGAGAAGGGATGTGCGGAAATATAGACGTGAGAGCGCAATGGGAGAGATAATGTATGTGGGATGAGAGAGTGTAGAGCTCAAGAGAGACAGTAGCGTAACAAAGCCCCCCCCCCAAGCTCCAGGTGCCCCCTCAGCACAGCACCCTGTCCTGAGATCTCCTGAGTAGTATGCAGGGGGGCCCCCTTCAACGTTTGGTACGACACTGAAGAGAGATGGGCTGAGAATAGAGACAGTAGGTTAGGGGTTACTGGCAGAAGGATGGGAGGAATAAGAATGACAGGGTTTTGAGAAAGGAGAGTAGGTCTGAGGCAAAAGGACAGGTGGGATTCTGCAGAGGTTTCTGCGTAACTGGATTTGCCACATAATCTATCAGCAGCTGCATAATTTTTAGATTTAAAAAAAAAAAATGCTTCATGAGCAAACCGATCAAAATTGACCAAAAAAATGCAGCAATATGGGCTGCTGCACAGACGGTTGACGTTCACCTTTCAGTAGTTTACTGCTGTATTTGGATGTTCAATTCCATTCTCTCACACACCTCATCATCAACCACACCGCTAAGTGCTGCATCCCATAACACAGTAACTGCATCTGTGGTCAGTGGAATGGAAAGTCTTTCCACATAAGATAAGGCAAACACCTTTCTAATTACGGTTTCTACATAGCACAGGATGCTACCCATGCACGAGATTCAGCGCCTCACATAGGGAAAGTAAGCACTATATACATTTCACAACACAGTAATGACGCAACAACCAGTGCTGGTCGTTCAACTCTGGAGAGGATTGCAAGGGTCAAAGGTTCGAATAGCAGCTGCGGTGCACCTGAGCATTGTGCGCGTTCTACCTTGTCATACACCCTTGGCTGGCCGCCTGAAGCGGGCTTTGAGCTTCTCTCTAAAGCCCCTTCTTAGACCCCGACACATCAAACGGGAGCAGGGCTGAATAGGAGAGCTGCTGTGAAAGCAGCAGCCGGAGCGGCACGCCTCCCGCTCTATCCTCACCCCTGGCGCTGCCTTTTTGGGTTTCGCCTGCCGAAAGGCTGCGCTCTGCGCAGCCTTTCAGCGCAGGTGAAATCCTATGTCGACACTAAGCAGTTCGGGAACGTCCCCCGGCTCTCATTGGCTAGCTCCATAAATGGAGGCTAGCCATTGGGTGCCGGATCTGTCCGTCAAGGCCGGACCAGATTCGGGGGCGTTCCCGAGATTTTTTCCCAGGGCGGAGTTACGTTTTTTCCCGTTCCCTCCCCTTTCACTGAAAGTGAATTCAGATGCGCTGTCCATTCCCGCCCCCTCCGTGTCCTCTCCCGCCCCCTCCCGCCGTCCGTCCCGCCCCCTCCGTGTGCCTTTCCGCCCCCCCCCTCGCTGTCCTGTGCACGTTTCCCGCCCCCTCCCGCCGTCCGTGTCCCCTCCCGCCCCCTCCCGCCCCCTCCCGCCGTCCGTGTCCCCTCCCGCCCCCTCCCGCCCCCTCCCGCCGTCCGTGTCCTCTCCCTTCAAGAATGCTTCGAAGGGCTCAGGTGCCGCGGCGTCAGGCAAGTCAGCAGAGTCCTGTGGGGCAAGGGAGGGGAAACGGGGGTTAGGGTGAAGCACCGTTGGCATGGTGCGTGGGAGAGAAGGCCGGAAGTCCCGCCCCCGCCCGGAGACGCATGGAGCCCCGGAGGAGAAGTGCTGGATGGTGCGGGGCTCCCGTGTGCTGAGGGAGCCCCGGGGGAAGAGACGGCAGGAGCGGAGTTGTGTTCCTCCAGCTGACGGAAGTCCCGCCCGGAGACGCATGGAGCCCCGGAGGAGCCTGCATGACACGCACTGGTGACACTTTCAAATACATAAATTGTTGGCGCCCTAGCCCTGGCACCCTGTCTCGTTGGTCCCTGGGGCGCCCCTGGTCCTTTCTCACTGTCCCTCTCTCGGTCGCTCGCCCCCCATCGCTCAGGTGGAGCTGCAGGGGTCCGAGCTCTGGAAGCGCTTCCACGACTTTGGCACCGAGATGATCATCACCAAGGCCGGCAGGTAGGCACCTGCGCCCCCCCGCCCACTGTCGGGGCCGCGGAGCCCTGTAACACCTACTAATCTCACAACCTCTACTGAAATAAGCACCCAGCACGCGCAGTGCTCACGCTCAGCACGTTCCATTCACATTATCAGCCAGTGAGTGTGTGAAATAATGCGCGACTGAGCTTTGCAAATAATGCGCTATTCGGAACAGAAGAGCTCTTCTGCTCCTAATAGTTTAAAGTGGATGTCCATGTGAATAACTTTTCCTTTGCACGACTTGCCGGAAACCACAAGCGGGAACCTTCAGCACTGTTTACAGCACTGTGCACCTTAGCGCGACTTTATAATACGTCGAATGTGGCCCAGTTCTTATATATAGTAGCAATACAATTATCGGCGTAAATTAAGTCAACGACACTTGCATGCGCATTTGCACAATTCATATAAAGTAGTTTTAAAAGAGAACCGACCATTCTGTAGCCGTGTTTCTCATAGAAGCCGCCCTGTTTCCAGCGTGGACACATATCTGCTCACTGTTGTTATATAAGTGTGCGAGTTCTTATTTCGAAAAATGCTCCCTGTGTACAGCATCACCAGTGAGGTTTGTGGTATGTTTTCAAATTTCCTACCTCGTGGACACCAATGCACGTATTTGTGTTCATTCGTGCTGCATTAGTGTGTGCACCTGTGTGTTGTGTGGCACTTCTCACATACCCGCACTATTTTGCGCCGGCGGGTAGATTCTCGCCTGTGCTACGCGGTGTGCACTGTTGAGTTTTCGGCCTCTTGAGTTCCCTTTGCCCTGCTGTAGTATCGAAGGTGGATGCTCGCTCTTGTTATTCCAGCGTGTGTGCCGGTATTCCTCAAAGCTGCCCATACTTGTCACCTCGATACTTGTGCTTTTTTCCAGTAAATTCCCATACCTCGTGTGTGCGCTGCTTTTCCCCACAGATACATATATTTGTTACATCAGTGCGTTTATTGTTAATTCTCCTGGGTGATTCCTCTTGTTACTTCGGTGTGTGTGTGTGAGATGCTATGTTTCGTAGATTATCACTCTGATCGTCGTCGTGCGTGTGTTGGTATTTTCCGCAGAGGCTCACTCGTGCTAGCCCGGTGTGCTCAGTATTGTAGTGCCTCTTTCGTTGATGCTCACTCTTGTCAGCTTGTGATTGTGCTGATACTTTTCACACGTACACTCTTGCATGCTGAGCGTGTGTGATTATCTTTGTGTAGGTTCACTCTTGCTAGCTTGGTGCGCGTGCCTGAATTCGGCGTGAGTTCACTCTTGCACGCGCTGTGTCCTGCTGATGCTTTCCGTATATGCCCCCACTTGATTGTGTGCATGCTGGTATTGTTCAGAGATGCTCGCTCTTGACCTTTCAGTGAGCGTGGTGGTGATTTGTGTAGTTCCACTCTTACTCGCTCTGTCAATGTGTTCAAATTTGGTGTAAATACATCATGCTAGCTCAGTATGTGCTAGTATTCTTGTTTGTTTTTTATGCTCTTGCTAGCTCAGTGTGGTGGTATTCCCTTAGGATAATTCTTGGCAGCGCGGTGTGAGTGCTGTTATTCTTCGTAGATTTACTTTTGCCGGCTCATTGTACGCGGTGGTATTCTTTGTTTGTCCATACTTGTTAGCTCAGAGTGTGTGCTAGTTTTGTTTCTTATATTCACTCTTGAACGCTCAGTGGCTAGCTGGTTATATTGTTCCTAGGATTGCTCGTGCCTGCTCATTGTATGTGTGCGTGTTGGTATTTTTCGTAGGTAAACTCTTGCTAGCCCTGTGTGTGCTGAATATGTTCCGTGGGTTCTCTCCTGTAGTTCAGAGAGCGTACCGACATTCTTCGTAGTTTCACGCGTACTGGCTCAGTGTCTCTCTGGTATTCTTCTTCTTAGGTTTGCTCTTGCTAGCTCACCGTCTCCGTGTGTGCATTGGTATTGTTTGTACGTTCACTTGCTAGCGAAGAGTGCGTGCTGGGTATCTGCCAGCACACAGACTGAGTAGTAGGCTCTCTCCTATATATCATTGAGTGTACTGATATCTTGAGTGTACTGATATCCTTGGAAGGCTTACTCTTGCGGCTTACTCTTGCTAGATCAGTGTCTGCCTGGTATTCTCGCAGTGTTACTCTTGCTACCTTATTGTGTGCGTGTTGGTAGGTACACTTTTGCTAGCTCAATATGTGCGCTGGTTATGTATTGTAGTTTCTCTCTTGTGGTTCAGCTCTGCGCAGCTTTTCAGCGCAGGTGAAATCCTATGTCGACACTAAGCACTTCGGGAACGTCCCCCGGCTCTCATTGGCTAGCTCCATAAATGGAGGCTAGCCATTGAGTGCCGGATCTGTCCGTCAAGGCCGGACCAGATTCGGGGGCGTTCACGAGATTTTTTCCCAGGGCGGAGTTACGTTTTTTCCCGTTCCCTCCCCTTTCACTGAAAGTGAATTCAGATGCGCTGTCCATTCCCGCCCCCTCCGTGTCCTCTCCCGCCCCCTCCCGCCGTCCGTCCCGCCCCCTCCGTGTGCCTTTCCGCCCCCCCCTCGCTGTCCTGTGCACGTTTCCCGCCCCCTCCCGCCGTCCGTGTCCCCTCCCGCCCCCTCCCGCCGTCCGTGTCCCCTCCCGCCCATCCTTGACAGTAATATTGTAGCTCATTCCAAAATCGCTTCACCTTACACCCTAGTTAGTGAACTCCGTGTGCCTATAAAACAGGACTGACTCATGGAAAGGTTACCAGTGTCACAATAACACCAGTCATCCAATCAAGGCTGCAACACTGCTTCCTGGTCTGTTGTTCTTTAATAATAAGATGGCTCGCACACAATGGCGGGGCCTGTTATTTTGTCTCTTAATTGTGCTCACCGTCCTTTTTCCCCAGCACCCTCCCCTCTTCCAAGGGGCGGCAACCTGAGGGATAGCCCCGGGCGCCACAAGCTCTAGCTACGCCCCTGACAGGTCTTGATGGTAATAGATATGAAGCTTGTAATCTAATAATCTAGGAGAATATTAGTATGAATATTTACCCCTTTGGTCATTTCAGAACCTGATTTTCGATCAAGTAATACAGATTCTCACATTACCTTGTACATAAATCGGAATCCTGGTTATGGTAAATACATTCTTTTTAGTCCTTAAAAGCCAAATATTAATATTCTGAGTGGGTGTGTGTGGCTCTGGGTGGGTGTGTGTGTGTGTGGCTCTGGGTGTGTGTGTGTGGTAGTAATTGCTGTCTGCTGAGCTCGTCCGTAGGGTACAATAGGTCTCACATTTGCAAGAGATTAAGCTAATGGCAATGTAAATGACAATGCCATTTATTTATCTGTTTTCAAAACCAACACATAAATACAAAATTTGTCATTTACAATGCCAATAGCTCTAACTTTTCCAAAGGCGAAACCATTGCATTGTAAATGCTTGTTACATTTCCCCCCACCCTCCTCCGAGGTAACGAATGTAAGCCCAATTTTTTCACAGAGCGCATGGCTTTAAAGGGACACAGCCTGCCTACTGTAATCATTTCACATACATGGTTTCATGAACAAAATGGCTCTGTGAGTTAAACTTTTTCTGCTGGCATTTCCAGTGATCTGGAGGTCACAAATATCAATCCTCAGTCTTCCAGCCTTCTGAGGCCACAAGATTTAACACCATTAAACTGGGCAGTAAAATGCCTGTTATTTAACAAGTTTAAAAATTTCAAAAGTGTAGAACAAAGCGTTGTATTACACCCAAGGTCTTTTTCATCCTTATATTGCCCTCCGGATTGAGTTCTGGAATTCACAACCAGACTCTAGCGCATGGTATTGTTGGGATGGAGGTGTTGCTCAGGGCTGAAGTTACAATTATTCACCTTGATTGATTAGAACTTGTATTCATGAAAGAAAAAAAAATCCAGGATTTGTAAAGTGTGGCATATCACCCACGAGGGTCTCAAGGTGCTGTAAGGTAGGCACGAGGAGATTAAGTGTTTTGCCCAGAATCACAGGATGTTGATGCCAAGACTCGAACCTGGTTCCCACCTCAGATCACACATGCACGATTCACATGACTCAGCGCCCAGGCTACAGTTTTCCAGTAGAGCCAGTAAAGCGACATGGGAGAAATTTGACCCGAAAAGATCACCGAAGACTACGATCGGAGCAGGCAAGATGGCGACTGCCTGAGAGCTGGTGTACTCAGTGATTGCAAATCCCGTACGGATCCCTACAGAGTCGCACAGATGCACGGAAGCCGACCTGTGAGTGAATACGGCAATCAGAAGTGAGAACAAATGCCGTACCACGCAGAACGGACCGACCTGCACCAAGAACGGTACTTTCATATGCGCCAATAGCTAATAGCGGCTCTCAAGTGGAATACTTGTCCCCGGCCCGTTTCTGCGTGAACATTCTAACATCGGCACAGCGGACACTGAGCGACTGTGGTAAGCAATACACAGATTGTTAATGCAGTTATACTGGCGGCAGTGCTAGCGCAGAAAGGATTTGGCTAAACATGATCAAACATAAATAAAGGCGCGAAAACGGATCGCAAAGATGGCGGCGCCCAGAACTGTACAATGCGCTTTCAGAGCCGTAGCTGTTAACGACAGAGCTGGCCGAGTGTGAGACATAAAAACGCGCCACAGCAGTGTCTACTGGTGATGTCTGGAGTGATATAATCTTTCAATACATCCCCGTCTTTCATCGCATATCTGCTGTGAACTGCGGATCAACGCTAATTGGTCACAGGGGCTCGCATGGTCGACGTAATATAAACTAATTGCGCTACAGAGAAATTCTTATAGTGACTCTGCTAATTGGGGATCTATCTAACCAACGTCAAAGCACTACCAGTTATACAGCCACTTCCATCATTGTTATCGTGCCAGATCAAGATCACGCTGCGAAACATATATGCTGCAATTACAAGGAAACCCGACACAACAAACGTGCGTAGCGCTCTGACTCAACAAGAGTATATGCTGTGGCTGTATAAGTCAATATGTCCGTCCACATCCGCTAGTTCGGATGGTGATGTGCAGTCCAGGCGGACCCCCACATGAGTGTTCCCCGACACGGTTTCCATGCAATTTGGATGTTCATCGAGGGAATGGCATCAGCAGGATTGGGCTGCTGTTGTGGGGTGGAGGGGGGAAGGGGGGAATGTTACTGTTGTTTATAGATCAGACTACTTGAGATGCATTCCCTACATCCGAACGAGACACTCCTATTACTATATACACAGAAACCTACTGCACTGTTACTATGAGGTACCATGGGACCTCCCCTGTCTGGATAGAGGGGTAGTTATACCTAATTGTGGCGATTTCTATGGCTAGTCCCGTGCTTCCAAACCGACCATTGAATGTCCTGTCATGGAACATTAGAGGCTACACGAACCCCAAAAAAATTCGTCACATCTTTGCTTGCTTAGACAGATGGCACATAGACATTGCCATGTTACAGGAAACACATGAAACTCCACATTTGCATGCACAAGTGGGTAGACGATGGGCTGAATCAATGCACTGCTCTAAATATTCATCCTATGCTCGAGGTGTTTCCATATTGGTTAAAAAAGGCACGAATCTCACAATAGACACACCAACATTGGATGCTAATGGAAGGTATGTGATAGTAAAAGGCACAATACGAGGCAGGCAGATAACACTGGTGAACACATACGGACCAAATACAGAAGCACCAGAATTCTTCCAAGACGTCTGGCAACACCTGAACACTAGTACTGATCACACACTACTATGGGGAGGAGATTTCAATCTTGCCCTAGATGACACATTAGACAGATCAGGGAACACAACAGAATACCACACACGTGCCAGAACCAAACTACTGGATGTCATGAGCGACCTCTCACTGAAAGATATCTGGAGAGTACGATACCCGGGGATCAGCGAAGCAACGCACACATCAGTATCACATGGCAGCTGGTCGAGGATAGATTACTGGTTGGGATCAGAAGACATTTTATTATGGACACGCGCAATAACACACATGCCCAAAACACTATCAGACCACAATCCCGTCAAACTATCATTAAACATCCCGGATTATGTACCTCCGCCATGCAGTTGGCGTTTTAATGCCAGTGCACTTACTGACCCCCTATATGTAGACACCATTGGAAAAGCGATTAAAGAATACTTCCGAATTAATGCAGAAACCACGGACGACGCTGGTCTCCTCTGGGAAGCGTTCAAGGCAACAATACGGGGGGTTTGTATAAGCACGACCGCTGGAATACTAAAAGACATCAGAACACAAATCTCACGTTGCAAATCTTCACTCCGTGCCTTGGAATGTCAATATGAATTGACGCCCAACCCAGCCATACTATGTGACATCAGAAACAAGCTCATAGAACATCAGAAATTTGCAACAGACGAAATCAAGTATCTAATTAAAAGACATGTGGCTAGATCATACGGAGAGGGCGGTAGACCAGGCAGAGCTCTAGCTTCTAAAATATGCACTGGACACAAGCAACACATGATCACAAAGACTGTTGGGGCAGACGGAGCAACACACACTGATTTGGCGGGCATATTACAAAGCTTCGTGCACACCTAGCAGGACTTATACACATCACGCCCAGTTGCCACACAACAAGAATCACTAAAATACCTAGATGATATTGCTATAGCCTGGTTGTCCGACAATCAAAGGCAGTATCTAGCCCACCCATTAACGCTAGAGGGAGTAACAGAAGTCATAAACTCACTCCCAAACGGAAAAGCGCCAGGACCAGATGTATTCACGTGCGAATTCTACAAAACATTCATGGACTTAATATCACCGTATCTGGTTGACATGTTTGGAGAGGCGCTCGAAGCTCAGATACTTCCAGCCTCACTGCGCGAAGCGATGATAATAGCATTACTAAAACCAGGCAAGGATCCTGACGCTTGCAATTCCTATCGTCCTCTATCTCTGATAAATGTAGATTCAAAAATATTGGCTAAAGTTCTAGCCACACGTTTGCAACCACTCATGACCTCATTAGTCCTTCCAGACCAATCGGGATTCATCCCCTCTAGAAACACCACGCACAACACAAGAACGCTCTTTGCCACAGCGCATTATCTTACACCGACCACAAAAGCAGCAGCGATTATGTTAGACGCTGCGAAAGCGTTCGACTCTATTGAATGGTCCTACTTGATAACGATTCTTCACAGAATGGGCTTTCCCCGGATATTTATTCAATGGGTACAATTGCTTTACACCAGACCATTAGCTAGAATTAAAATCAACGGTTACATGTCAGACGCCATTAACATAGAAAGAGGGATGAGGCAGGGCTGCCCCCTGTCCCCTCTCCTGTTCGCGCTGGCACTGGAACCGCTAGCCTGCATAGTGAGACAGAAACACCACCACCTGGCACTTAAATTCCCAAACAGACCATTGCACATCTCATTATATGCAGATGACATGCTATTGTATGTTAAAGACCCAGCAATTAACCTCGACCCACTTTTGAGAGTGTACATCAAATTTGGGGGGTTTTCGGGCCTACAAATTAATTGGGACAAGTCATCTATCTTTCCACTGACTGACTCCACACGACAGCACACGACCGAATATCCGCTAAAATGGCAAACAGACCCTATAAGATATCTGGGCATTTGGTTTCACCGCGACCCTGAGGTGGTTATCAGGACCAACTATGGCAGGGTGATAGATACTCTTGAAGACAAAGTTAAAAGATGGATCCAACTCCCACTATCACTAACTGACAGGATGGCGATTGTGAAGATGGTGGTACTCCCTAAACTCCTCTACCTTTTCAACAATATTCCGATTCAACCTCCGAGAGAGGTATTCAAACGCATAACCGCAATGGTACTGAAACTGATATGGGCAGGCAAAAAGGCGCGAATAAAATTGGACACATTAACACTGCCCATACACAAGGGAGGTTGGGGCGTACCAGACTTTTGGTTGTATTATCTATGTGCTCAGGCCCAATATGCCATGCATTGGTACCACAGAACTCCATATCTAACTCATGTGGCGGTGGAGGAGGGTGACGCTGCTCCGATCCCATTAAATGCCATAATCACACATAACAGACCTCCACTTCATAATAACGACATAAACACAATCGACACTACGAACTCAGCTTGGAGAACTCTGGGCCAAATGATGCGCAAACTGCCACTCTATGCTCCGGCACTACCCCTTCATCACCACCCAAAGCTGTCTGTTACGAGTGAAGAGGTGGGCATGAACATTTTAAAACAGGTAGGAATATGTACTATGGGAGACATCTATAAAGACGGTACCTTTATTACAGAACAGGACTTGGCCTTTATTAAAAACCCGACAATGCTTTTCCGCTTCACATTCCACAGACTTAAGGGGGCGTTAAAACAACACTTCCCAACCTTCCCAGACGAACTGCCAGCAATGGATACCCTGCAACTGTTGATTACTTCCCCAAACACATCACATCTGGTCTCACGCCTCTACAATCAAGCACAGGCTGAGTTAGATCATGGGGCGACCAAGGCACAAGACAGGTGGAACGCAATACTAGACATCCCTCTTACAGAAAAAGAATGGGAAACAACGTGCACACTCACGAAAATGCTCACGCCAAATGGCAATTTGCGAATAATCCACTTAAAATACCTACACCAGGTGTATTACACGCCAGCCCAACTACATAGATACGGCTTACATGATGAGGCAAGGTGCAAAAGATGTGGTCATGACCCAGCGGATTTTATACACCTGGCCTGGAACTGTACGAAGATACAGGCCTATTGGGCGGAAGTAGTGGACACACTAACCAAAATGGTGGGAATGCCAATTGCATGCACAATTACATGCTGTCGCTTGGGATTGCTGCATAATGTGAAAGCGACGAAACGTAAATTCTGTGCTATAGCTTTATTATTAGCCAAACGTAGAATTTCTATATGCTGGGACAGCCCAAACACGCCCCTGATCAAGCAGTGGATGACGGACATGTCATATTGCCAAGATACTCTTAGAACATATGAGGAGTCACTTCCCCCTAGAGCTAGACCCAGGGACTACTGGACTTATTTAACGACTTACTTAAACGCACAAATAGAGGATTAAGGGACACACGGAGCAGAAGTCTATAAAACAATTAGCATGTTTATCGATAAGCAGAGGTTTCATCTACACCAACGTACAGATTTGTTGGTCCGGGTAAGGAATGCAGTAGTGGGCTGATCCGGTTATGTTATATATATGTTATTTGAATAAAACTGTAAATACTGAGACCAACTGATATTGTGAACGCGGCCGGCCCACAGTGGTTGTAGGCGACTTGCTGTGTAATCCACCAACTAGCGTTTGTAATGATTGTATGTTTTTTCCTGGACGTAACGCCACGCTGCCAGCCTATTCAGGGTTGTGGGCACTAAACTGTGTATCATATGCGCACACTAACAATAAAGTTCTTGGAACAAAAAAAAAAAAACTTCTCTTCATCTGTCCAGTCTACTTTACCCTGTCCTGAATCTCGCAACTACTTTTGTCTCCTGTATCTATCTTCTATTTGATCTATACATTTCTTTTCTGTATCTGACACAGGCACGTCAGATTATGACAATGAGCGTAAGCTGTATCCGACTCTTGAGTCAGAATGAAATAAGTCCTAAGTCTATTTTCTGATTTTTAATAATCATACTTATTTAAATGCTTATAAACTGGCACTTCAGGAAGAACTGCATCATAATTCGAAAAGAAATACTCCAAATGATTTCGTCCATAGAGAATGCTAAGCAGCAAACTACATCATACACCATATGTCAATGGGAGATGATGGTATCTAATACCCTCATCTACTGAGGTTGGCAACTGCATACACACATAACAATCTTTCGCATCCATTGCATCAATATACTCATACAACAACTTCACATACGCATTCAGCTTAAAATTACCTCGACAGATCTGCATGTAATCTACGACTCTCTTCTATTAGCAAGCTCTTTCATTTCCTACCTTGACCTCTTCTTTGCTAGGAGTAGTAGATGTAGGGGTTCCCTCTACCTCTACTGCCTGTTCGTGTGGTGCAATAATACGAAATTACTAAGTATCACTCCTCCTACAAGTGTGCCTACTATGCACCTAGCTCTACGGTTTGGGTTTCCAGCCTCCATGGTATCAGAAATATTTTTCAGCTTCTTTGTCGAGCAATAACTATCAAAAGTCATTTTTCTCCTTCTTCAGATACTTGTGAACCAACTTGAGCCACACCTCGGAAAGCTGGAAGTCCCCTTTTTGTTTCAGTTCCTTATTTACAGCAAACAAAAGACAACCTTAACCCTTCTCCGTCCTCTTGTGGAAAGCCCCTAAATTTCTTCTTCTTCCACTCGGACCTTGGTTATTTATTCAGCTTATTTACAACAAAGTCTTTCAATCCAGGATAAGATTTGCTCCAACAGCTTCTAAAACATGCTGCAAAAGTTCGAGACGAAGAACAATTGATTCATGAGATGGTATCTCAGTTCCAAAAGTAGGGAAAATCAGTCTATTCAAGATCAAATTATGAATTGTACTCAGTATCGGGGGATTCGGAACTATGATGGTCAGCACTCCATCGATTTCAAGTCCTGGTACCAACAACACCAAATCCAACTTCACATTAGGGCTGGTACTAATCACTGTCACTGCCCTCACCCTCCCCTATCTCAGCACTCCTGGCATCAGTCACAGCGTATGACCACTCTGGAGCCACATAGTTTCGGCAAGGCACTCTTTTTTGTCTTGATATCCTCAGACCTCCTGGAGCTTGCTCTTCCTCCCCTTCATCTGACTCTGACTCTTCAGACACGGGAGCAAGATCCCTCTCGGAGACCAGTCTAAAGTTCAAGCGCCTCTGCCTCTCTGGCCACTGTTCTTCTGCTCTGCTTGTCCTCCCGCCTTCTCTTTGCTCACCCTGCTCACAACTCTTCTCAGCTGAGTCAAACTCTGGACCACTCTCACAGCAACTTCCCCTTTCAGAGGCAGTCTCAGTTTCGCTGTTGTTGTGACCATCCTCAGCTTGGTCAAGTGAGCAACCAGCTTCTTCATACACCAGCACAACTTGGCTTGTCCCCTCCTGTGGCTCTGCCACTTCAGTTGGATTTTCAGTAGGGAGAGGAGCTGTTTCTTCTAAGGGTGCCGAAACTCAACGGGTGTGAGAAGCATGCACCCAGTTCGGCAATCCTCCACTCTTTACTGCAGTGTTCGTCACCAAAATAACTTGATATGGTCCTCTCCAATGAACATCCAAGCAGCTCTTTCTCACGTGCTTCCGAACCAGCACCCAGTTCCCCGGACTCAGGTCGTGACAGAGATCACTCGAAGCCGGAACCACTGCAGCCTGCACCTGATGGGACACAGTACGGATGACGTCAGCTAGTCCCTTGCAATAGTCAAGGATCAGATCATCTGTGATGCTTATCAAGGCCGTCGTTTGAACCGCTGGTACCCTCATAGCCCTCCCCATCTGCACTTCATGAGGCGATAGACCTGTTCTCCTGTTTGGGGTACTGCGCATACTTATCAACACCATAGGTAAAGCAGCAGGCCATTTCAGAGAAGTGGATGAACATACTTTTGCCATTCAAGCTTTCAGAGTCCCATTTGAAATGAAATTAAATGAAATGAAATTAGATTTATAAAACGCATGGCTGCCCTAGAGCGTCCCAGCGCTATAGAACAGGGAACAACTGAGGAGAGTACCGAGCTTTAGGAGTCTTGGGGGAACAGGAAAGTCTTCAGAAGCTTTCGAAACCTAGGATAGCTAGGTTCCGAGCGGAGTCTAACAGGAAGAGCGTTCCATAGGGTAGCCGCATTGACAGAGAAGCAGCGTCCCCCTGTTTGGGCCTTCCTAACTCTCTGAACTTTGGCTAGGTTTCCATGAGCAGAGCGAAGAGTCCTGGTGGCCTTGTAAGAATAAACAAGACTCCCTAGAATGAGTGGACCCTTCCCCTGTAATGCCTTGTGAACAATACAATAGGACTTGAAATTAATCCTCTCCCGCAGAGGTTCTAGGGGAAGTGCCAGTAAGCAGCCTGGCCGCTGAATTCTGGACCCGTTGGAGAGTGTTAATGGTGGTTGCTGGGGCAGCTAGAAAGAGGGCATTGCTAAAATCTAATCTAGACAAGATTAGCCCTTGGACAAGCAGCCTTCTTAAGTGGGCTGGTAAGAGAGTGAGAATCTTCCGGACAGATCGAAGCAGACCAAAGCAGATGCCCGCTGTTTTTTTCGCATGGGTCTTAAATGACAGGTCTTGCTCTAGCCAGACCCCCAGACTTTTTAGTTCGTTCTTAGGGGTAGGAAGGTCCCCAAGGCAGGCCAGATGGCGCTGGGTATGGATGTTATATGATGACCTAGGAGCATAAGCTCTGTCTTCGCTACATTCAGTTTGAGTCGCGATCTGCTCATCCATGAATGAATTTCTGAGGCACAGGTAAAGATTTTCCATACAGTGCTTCTCTTGGGATAGTGAGACGACTAGTTGGGTATCGTCTGCGTAAGTGACAACTCTAATTCCAAACGGAGTAACCACCTCCTCCAGAGGGGCCATATACACGTTAAACAAAGTAGGGCTCAACGAAGAGCCCTGAGGGACCCCACAGTGGATGGGGGTTAGTTTAGAGCGTACGTTGCCATCCCATACCTGGAAGGTTCGGTTACTCAAGAAAGATGTCAGCCATAGCAGCGCCGTTCCTGTGACACCCAGACTGGTCAGTTGGATTAGGATTCTGTGGTCTACCGTATCGAAGGCTGCACTCAGATCAAGGAGGATCACCAGCGCTGATCCTCCCGAATGCAAGATGCACCCTGCCTCCTCGACCACAGCTATCAGGGCGGACTCAGTGCCCTGACCTGGGCGAAATCCCGTTTGGGAGTTACGTAAGAGCCCATTAGATTCCAGATGGGAGGAGAGCTGCTGGTTAGCAATTTTCTCAGCGATCTTGCTAATGCCTGGTAGCAAGGAGATTGGCCGGAAATTGGCCAGCTCGGAGGGATCCAGCTCTGGTTTTTTTAATAGAGCCTTTACCATGGCTTGCTTCCAGCTGGGGGGGTCTATTCCCTGAGCAAATGAGGCGTTAAGTAGGTTCGTAGCCAATGGTGAGATAACAGTTGAAACTTGTTTCAGGATGTGCATCGGCGCAGGATCACAAGGGGAGCCATTTTTTAAGGAAGTAACAGTTTTTGGGAATTCCTCCCTAGACACAGAAGAAAAGGCATCAAGGAGGGGGGCAGAGCTATGAGCATTCGATTGCACGGGGTCAGAAGCTGCATCGCTTTGTGGTAAGGTGTTTAATATGTTTTGGATTTTATTTTCGAAGAAGACCGCCAATTGGTTACATCTAACTCCAGCCACATCCTGCACGACCGGGGGATTAGGTATTTTAAGGAGGTCTTTCACTATCCGGAAAGTTTCTCTGGACGAGTTAGAGGAGGTTCTAATTTTCTCATCATAAAAAGAAACTTGGGCCATTTTCAGAGAGGCCTTATAGGTCCTTATCACAGCCCGATAGTCTGCTTTAGAGTGGGAGGCCCAGTCTTTCCTCCACGTGCGTTCCAATTTTTTGCAGGTTTTCCTTAAGTCTCTGAGTTCCGGTGTATACCAAGGTGATTTAAATACACTACTCTTCTTTCCTATTCTTTTCCGGGGAAGGACGTCGTCCAGGGAGTTGTTCAACCACTTGGAGAAGTTTTTGTCCGTCTCTATGGGGTCTGGGTCAGGGGGGGGCTGTCTGCTCCAGTCTAAGGGTCCAGCTCTCCATCGAGAGTTTAGACCAAGCTCTCTCTAGTGATCGTGATGTCGGGATAGAAGGAGACTCCGTATTAGTTTGCCAAATAAACGGGAACAGAAAGTGGTCGGACCAGGGCAGCGGCAGGGGAGTGCTACATTCTAAGTGTGCAGTGTTTGTGAATATAGGATCTAGAAGGTGTCCCTTAATGTGAGTGGCGTCTTTATTTTTTTGGGTCAGCTCAAGCGATTTGAGGTCGAGCCTGATCTCCGTTGCCATCTTATCGCCAGGATCGTCAAAGTGAAAATTCAAGTCCCCTAGTAAGATAAAGTTAGAGGCTGCTGATGCAAGAGGAATAGTAGTCTCTATTAGGGAATCCGCAAATTCACCTGGACTGCCCGGGGGACGATATACCAAGATGCCAGAGGCGGATTTGTTCGGGGTGATTTGTAGGCTGAACTTTAAGCTTTCACACTCGGAGATGCCACCCTCTGATGTCCTACAAACAAACCTGTCTCTGTGCACAATGGCCAGCCCGCCACCCTTCCCTTGAGGCCTATGTTGTCCCTGAAAGAGGAATCCCCGGGGGGAGCGCCCTCACAATGTCTGACTCTGAGTTCGGAGGCAGCAATGCCTCTGTTAAAAACAAAATGTCCAGTTTGTGATCCTGGATCAATAGGTTAATTTCCAGGGAATGTTTAGGTAGTGATCTATAGTTTAATAGGGCCATACTGAGTTGACTCAGGGGCTGTGTGGCCCGATTGCTCTCAGCTATCAGATGGGGACATAGGCTGCATTTTGCCTGTGGCTCATCAGGCCTGAGCATCAAGCGACATCGGGGATTTCTCTCTCCACTATCCCAGAAGCCTCTGGATGGTAACTGCAATGGAGTCTCTGATCCACATTCAATGCGGTGCAAAGCATCTTCATGATTTCACTATGGAAATGTGTTCCTCTGTCTGATTCCAAAGAGGTCGGAATCCCAAACCTAAGTACGAGTTCTATCAACAACAGTTTCGCTACAGTGAGTGTATCGCACCTACGGGTAGGGAAAGCCTCCACCCATCTTGAGAACACACAGGCCACAACCAAAATGTACCTTGGCCTGTTACACATAGGCATCTCAATAAAATCCAACTGCATCCTATTGAAAGGTCTACCCGACCTCCCAATATGACTCATTGTAACCACAGTCTTCTTTCCAGCATTCATCTGTTGACACGTTACACATCTTTGACACACAGCTTCAGCCACTGCACGAAATCGTGGATTATACCACGTTTGTCTGAACACTCGCACCATCGCATCTCTTCCCAAATGCACTGCACCATGAATCTGTCTCGCCATCGGATTCAACAACTCATCTGGCAACACTGCCCTTCCATCACTTGAGACCCAAATATCCACATCCCCTTTCACACAGCCTGAATTGATCCACACATTCTTCTCCTGGTCTGAAATTTGTTCCTGCAGGCACTTGTATCTGCCATGGCCAACATCGTGTTGGCCTCGGTTCTTTCTTGGCTCCTATCTACATGATTCTCAGTGAATGAACAACCTTGCTCAGCACAGAAACGTGCAACTTCGTCCGCATAGCGATTTCCAAGTGACACAAAATCAGTCCCCTTCCCATCAGCCGTGCACTTAACGACTACAATTGCCTTGGGACGCTGTAAGGCCTCTAGGAGCAACCTCACAAACTCCCCATTTCGGATGGGTGATCCAGACGATGTCATGTAACCTCTCTGGGACCATAACTGTCCGAAGTCATGAACCACACCAAACCCATACTGGCTGTCGGTGTAAATGGTGATTCGAATTTGGTCTGTTGCCAAGAAGGCACGAGTCAAAGCAATGATCTCGGCCACCTGAGTGGAGTATACTCCTTCCAGGCATGCAGCTTCAACTACTCCTGTAATGGTACATACAGCAAATGCTGCTCTCAACTGGCCGACACTGTCTCTTAAGCATGAACCATCGACAAAGAAAATCTCATCAGGGTCGGGCAATGGTTCATCAACAATGTCAGTGTCAGGCCTTGGTTTGGTGCAAAGCTCAGTCACACCAAGACAATCATGGTCCGCACAATCTTCTTTAAGTGTGTTTGGCATCAGTGTGGCAGGATTCAAAACAGAACACCTCTTAAGGGTCACATTCTCCGTAGCAAGTATAACCTGCTCGTAGATTGTGAGCCTATTATTGGTCAGGTGCTGTGTCTTGGTCCTGGTCATCAACAATTCAACAGAATGTGGAACATGTACAATCAAAGGATGTCCCATGACAATACTCTCACACCTTTCAATGCTGACACCCGTTGCAGCAACGGACTTAAGACATCCGGGCAACGCTGAAGCTACTGGATCCAAAGTAGCTGAAAAATAGGCAACTGGTCTACGGACACCTCCATGATTTTGGACTAAAACTGACAGTGCACAACCTTCTCTCTCACAACAGAATAGTGAAAAAGGTTTGTTGTAATCAGGCATCCCCAATGCCGGAGCACGACAAAGGTCCTCTCGCAACTCTAAGAAAGCCTTCATACAGTCATCGTCCCATGGTACCGGATCACTTACATCCTTGTGCGTCAGTCTCTGCAAAGGCTTCACTTTCAATGAGAAGTTGGCAATCCATTGACGACAGTAGCCAACCATCCCCAAGAACATCCTGACTTCTCTCTGAGTAGAAGGCACCATCATTCCCATGATTGCCTCTATCTTGTCTGGTGACACCTACCTCTTGCCCGTTTCTATTCGGTGACCCAAATACTGCACCTCATTCAAGCAGTACTGTAGCTTATTTGGCGACACCTTATGTCCATTTTCTGTCAACTGGTTCAGTAAGGCAATAGTATCAATCCTACATGCATCTTCAGTCTCTGACGCAACAAGGAGGTCGTCAATGTACTGTACGAGAACAGAGTTCTGTGGCAGTACAAGACTCCCAAGGTTCTTTTTCAAGATCTGATTAAAGATCGATGGACTCGCTGTGTACCCCTGTGGGATACGAGACTATGGTAAAACACGATTTTCCAGCTTAAACGCAAAAGAATTTGTCTCTCCTCATGCAATGGAATCGAGAAGAAAGCCTGGCAAAGGTCAATCACAGTAAACCATTCCGCTTGAAATGGAATCTGGAACAATATTACAGATGGACTCGGTACCACTGGACAACAGGGAACAACTATGTTGTTTACCCGGCGCAAGTTCTGCACAATTCTGAATTTTCTGCTCCGCTTCTGCAAACCCATAATAGGCGAGTTACACTGACTGCCCATTACTTCCTTCAGGATCCTTTGCTTAATCATGGACTCAATCACAGGTTTTATCTCTGCAACTGTCTCTGGGGTCAAATTGTACTGGGGTGTTCTAGGAAAATCAACTCTCGGCTTAACCTGAATCTTGACAGGCTCAACTCCTTTGATCAAGCCTATGTCCTCACCAGTGAAGTCCCACACTTCCTGTGAGACAGAATCTCTCAAATCCAGGGGAAGCTCTTCCACTCTCACAACAGGGTACATCTCTATGCACAAATGCTGATTTGTAACCTTAAAAGCAGCATCATCGTCATTGGTCTGCAATTCCACTCCCTTAGGGGTGCAATAGATGGTACAATTTAGTTTACACAGGAGATCCCTCCCTAGTAAACAAACAGAGCTCATATCGCACACCACGAACTGATGTCGATCTCAAAACGTTCCTATTTTTACAGGAATCGGTTCTGTCAAATGACTTGTTAGTTTCTTATTCGCAACACCTACAACTTCTGATACATTGTCCCAAGAGGGGTAGGTTGGGGACTACTGCAGATCTTACAGTAGAATGGGTAGCACCAGTATCAACAAGAAAGGTGGTAGGGTGACCATCAACATCAGCTTCCACGAATGGTCCCCTCTGGTCTACCTCCAAGACTGCCCCAAGAGTGCAGTCTTCCTTCCCCCTCAGGCACCATCATGCCAACGGGTCTAGGTAACAATCATCGCTGTCATCAAAAAGAGGCATCTGCTGGTAAGGCCGAGTCCCTGTCGGGATCCTCGGAGGCAGGAGAACCTGTACTCGTGAGGTTACGTAGTTTTTGACTCCGCTTTGCATCTAGCCGCCATTTTGTGTTTAGCCGCCATTTTGTGTTGCCTCACCCTGGCAGCACGGCGAACATGGTGTTTTTGTATTTTCAGCTGCTACGTGTCTCTCGTGTCAAGTAAACCCCCTGCCCTTGTTTACGAAACCGATGTCAGGGTCTGGCCCAGTCCACTAATCCATGTCTAGGCTGATTGATCCCTGTCTCGACTGACTGTTTGGCTCTCACTATTCTTCCTGACTTTATCTTATTTGACTGGCCTTCGCTATTCTCTTCGTGTATTCTCTTGTTACATAAACTATCCTTTGAAGTATTCAAACATGTTCTACCCCCTGCAAATTGAATTACGGGCACTAGTGTTGATTAACTTGAGGGGAGGAGAGCACATGGGGTCTGAAGGAAGGGTGTGTTTTGGACATTTGATAGCTTGTTTTCGAACTATTCCTATTCGTCAGTTTTGTATGTTTGGGAGTGGGCATTGTAAATCTGTGTACTATAATGGATTGTGCGCCACGGAATTAAGTGTCAGTCTCCTGAGAATCTACTTTCTGTAACTTCTAGGACCACTGTACTTAGCTGCAGCTAATAAATCCTATTTTCTACGTCTAACAGAGTGTCTCCTGTCTCTGTTCGACAAGGCAGGTGAACCCAGAGATATAATGCCTGCCCTGCGCCGCTTGGCCCATAAGGCCCGGTTGTCCACTTGCGGAGCCGAAGTCCTCCCTTTTATCGACTTTGACTTTACCACTGTCTTAGCTACCTCGGGCTCTTGTACCTGCACTACTTCTTCTTCCTGCTGTATCTGATTTGCAGGATTCAAAGAGCACTCACGTCTCCAGTGTCCAATCTGATGACACTGATGGCACTCAGTAGATTTCTTCAAAGTCGCCAAATCCACATTTGGCCTAGAATCCTCTGTATTTCCCTTTCCCTTATTCTGACCATTCTGTTTCCTTCCCAGCGTACCTCCACCCGACTGTACTTGGCCTGCCTTATCAGCTGACTGCATCTGGACCAGCATCAGTTTGTCCTCGAGTTTCTTATGCTTCGAATCGACCTCATCACTGCAATATCTAGTGTATCTCAAGATCTCGTCCAGCTGCTTGTTCTGCCAACAAATCAAATGCTGTTGGATCATAAGACAAATCTCAGGTCTCCATCCCAGGACAAACCTTGACACAAACTGTCCCATATCCTTAGAATCCATTACATCCAACCCTCTATACTGCTTAAAGACTTGCAACAGCCTTTCGTAGTAGTCATGCACTGTCTCCTTTGGCTCCTGAACTGTTCGATCTATTTTTAACCAATCAATGTCCTGTTGCGGTACCTTAGATTTCAACCACGTGATCAGCTGTTCGTACTTCTTCATAACAAGTGGTGATGGGCCATTAGTGACAACATCCCTGTCCGGTTCAGAGGTGGGCCATTCGACGGCAACCTTACAAGCTACCCACAAATCACTCGGAACCACAATATCAAACAATGTATTCAAGTCAATCCACAGCACCTTAGAGATCTTGACGAACCTCTCTACCTGCTTGTACCATTCGACTGGGCTCTCTCTCAGTTTTGGGAAATCATTTGTGAATGCCACCAAATCTCCTCTACTCCAAGGCACATGCACATACCCTCCACTAGCTACCTCTCGTAAAGGGTAGTTCCCAATTCCTGATACTCCCCCTCCCGGAGGAGGTGGTTCTGCTGCATTTCTCCTAACGCTCTTTTTCTTGGACCATCATTCTTTCCACTTGTCAAGCCTTCTCCATGCTCGTATCCCTATAATCACTTCTCTGATGTGGGTCTTCAGTCCAATTACTCTCTTTTCATCCAAATCTTGATCAGTATACTGTAACCGATGACCACCCTGCAACATTTGTGTTTTGGACAAATCTACATCATATTTGTTTGCCAACTCAACCAATTTCTCATGTGTCGATCTTGCTTTGCGTGTCACTTCCTTGGCTACAAACAACAACTCGTCTGGCTCATAGAGTTCCACTCTCTCTATAGGCAAGTTCCCTTCAACAATCTTGTCCACTTCTGCCTTCAATTGCATCACATCTAACCTCTTTGCCCTTATTGCTGTCCTAAGGATGCCTCAACTAGATGCACCACTCGGCTCTCTGCAGTCACCTTCCGGTTCCCTACACCTATTTACTTCAAAGGTGTCCCTTAAAGCCAGTCTATTCTCGGTACTCCCATGATCCCAGTCTTCTCTTAACTGGTCACCTTTGACTCCCATAAACTGACTCCCATGTCCTCAGATCTGACCTTAATTCTCCCAGGGATTTTGGTCTTGGTCCCCTCAGATCCATCGGTCCCCTTGATGAATTTGCTGTAGCCGGCAACGGAGTGCTCGACTCTACAGGCTTCAGTGATGGGACCAACTCATTCACTACACTGTTCCCTCCAAACCCAGCACTTCCTTCCATTCCTGTATGTGATGGACTTCCATTCCTCACCTGCTCTGGGTTGTACACTGACACTATGGGATCAATGGTAACCGGCACCCTAAGAGCATCCGGTAACCTCCGAGAACTTTCACTTTCAGGGTTCTGCATTTCCCCCATTGAGAGCTTTCCCACTAATTCAGAACACGACGGAGCTTGTGGTTCCCTAGTTCCTTCTAACGAGGCTGATCTGTCCCCCTCTGACTCTGTATTGTATGGAGGTGGTCTCTCAGATAACAGTCTTTCTAACACGCTATCATCAGTATCACTGTCTTCATACTCAACTCTCTTTTTCTGCGCATTCCCTGTCTTGACCAACAATGGATACAACTTATCCCCCTCAATCGTCTGTACTCTCCATCTCTTTTCCAATGCGTCACATCTCGCATCTTGAAATGCCCTGACTGACCTCTTCACTCGTTCCCGTCTTCTGTCCCTGTTTCTTTCGTGTGCCACCCTAATCCACGCATGTAATGCCTCAAACTGTGTTGGTTTAGGCAAAGGTCGCAAAGAAGCCATCATTGATTTCAACTGATATAATACTTCCAATCTAAAAGTTACATATGTAGGGAAGGTCAACTCCTCATTTCCTTCAGTCATCTTACACCAGTTCTCAAGCCACAATATAATATGCAAACCCACATTCGTAGCCATGTAATGAGCTGGAGTGTCCTCGGGCGGAGCCTCTTCCCCCGCCTCTTTCTTTTCTTTCTTGAACAAATCTTGTAAAACTTTAAAACATTTCATGATGAAACCAGCGTTTCTTTTTCCGCAACGCTTGTTTACTTCCTGATGACAATCTGCCAATCCTAGCGCGGCTTCACACCGACCGCCCTATCGCAGCACGGCACCTTCTGATGTCACTTTTCCCCCGCTCACAGCAGTTCCCCTCCTTTTCAGTTTGCTTCTCACTCATGCATACGTTCCATTTATACACTGAAATAATCACCTATTCGTCCAAGTATTTACTTCGCTGACTGTACGTCCACAGTCGTGTAATTGTCTAACGAAAACTGGCAACTGTCTGTCCACGAAACGACCGGACATTCACCTCACTCATAGGTTACAAACACTCAGCAACCCACGACCAGCATCAGTTACTCAAGCACTCACACATTCGCTCTCCCTATCTCGGTCCATCATTCAATCGATGGTACCTCATGATTCCCTTATCAATGGTCGACAATTACGGTTTGCTTAAGCTACTCCTTGAGCCTAAGACTTTCCCGGGCTGCGCGCGCTCACAGTCTGATCTCCTTTCATACAACAGGCATTCCAACTCCGCAAGACATCACAACATAAACACAGCAATCTAACAACATATAACCCTATTCATACTCACTCTCCCACGAACTGCTGCTTTTCGCCGCACCATCACTCCGTCAGCTTCTATAAAACACTGTCTTCCGCTGATAATCCACTGGACGGTCATCACCTGAATTCTATGGGTTTTGGGGAAACTCTTATCTTAGTCTAGGACTCCCTTACATCCAGAGACAAACCGTCCTCTGGCTACCAACTGATGACGTTGGGATTCTCATATATAATTTTACCTTACCAATTCTTAGAATCCCTGGTCGACTGGATCTCTTTAGTCTGCATAGAAGTGTAAAGGAATTCTCTAAATTCATACATATGACGATTTACCAAAGACCCAGTATTCCAACCCAAAGGACCACTGACTAAGAAATAGAAATTGAAGATTTATTACAATGCCAAAAACAACTGAACATACAAGCAACTCAGCAAGAGGTTCAGAAAATAAACTGGCACTAATACAAACATAATCCTACACAGGAGTCTCAAACGACTCAAAATAAAGAGCAATGTTAATTCCAGAAGCATTAGGCAAGCAATAACAGTTCTCACTGGAAAATTCAACTGCATCTGTTCCAAGGGAAAGAAAGGATTAGTCTGTCCCTACACTAACTCTAAGGTGACATCCCTACTTAACAAACCTCCCAGGTCAGAGAAAAAGGTGTCAGCTGTGAAGGCTCCCTAAGAAGCACAATCACTCTTTTTCCAGGTGAGTAGCCTAAACTATCGAGCTTGTTCTAAGATGCTCATTAATTCTCCTGCCTAGTTCCCTCTGAGACCCGTGTCTAACTGCATATCCCACTGGACTGCCTTAGACAGGACCCAGTCTAAGTCCTGCTGACCCTAACCCTAGCTTCAATAGCAGTTCAACTGACTCTCCATCCTCGGGGCACTTTCCCTAATACAAAATCCCCAAAACAGTAGATACGCCCCTGGCACACCACCTTCTGGCAGGTGCAGCCCCTCGTACTTTTCCAGCAAAGATCCTTCTTCTTCCAGAAACTGTTGCTGTGTCCTTGGGTCCCAGGCACCTTCTCCGCCAAATGTTGCAGTTCTGCATTCCAGTAACCTCCTTCAGTCCTCACTCCTACCAACCAAACTTCTAAACAATGGCTCATTCTGCCTAACGAGCTACATGGCCTTGCACCTGCAAAAGAAATGCATGAGAAACAATCCTTTTTCAACTCTACAGTTCTAATTATGCTAAGAAAAACACTCTAGGTCTCTGCTGGCGTTTTCATGACTCAGGCCTTTACTTTTAAAAGCATTTCTAATACTAACGACATACACATTTCATTAAACTATGCTAAAAACATAATCATTACATTTCTAAACATCATTTCTTAAGTTGGAACATCACAAGTCTTCACTAATAAACTGCTTACACGTGCACTTTAATATGGCACGGTTATTGCTAATGCAACATTTAAACACAAAGCAATAAGATCTGCACTACTCAAGGCACTTTTCGATTTAGGCACTACAAACACACACATTACTACATATTGCACTGATCCCCGGCCTTATACTACATTATAAATTTCACACATTAACTTGATCCTCTAAATATGCGGGTGCTGATAACGGGTGAATATGGTGCACCCCTACAATTTTCAAAATAACATGGCGCTCTATCAAGTGCAAGAAAATTAACAGTAGTGCCATCAGAATGGAGATTTCAAGTGCAGCACACATGGCCAAAAACTCAACCCGATGAGTAAGAAAACACAAATCGCTACTCAAAGCAGGACATTCATGAATTCCATTGGTTCCATTCTGTAGACTGACAATCTCAGTTACAGCAACAATTCGAGGGCGAACTGAGGCAGATTACTGACAGACGGAAGAACGGCACCTCCTAAAGGTTTTCTTTTTTTGATAAACAAATGTAACTGGTTTTCGAAAACACACAAATCACATTCCCACGGCAAAAAACATTAGGCATCAAGTAAAGACCCACATCTAAACATCTTGAAAACTGTAATATTCCTACCATTTCCCCCACACCTTGGCATGCTTCCTGGATTGATAGTTTGCTTCTTCCGGTTTAGCACACCACCAGTCCATGGCCGTCAGCCAGTTCCACAGAGGAGGCGCCAACGGGGAGCTGCAGTGCTTTGCAATCTCCCTCTTGTCTAGTACTGTTCCAATGCTCACTAGACAGCGGTCTCCCCAGGTACCCCCAAAATCATACCCAGCAAAGCAACTCGGGGGGGATGAGACCATCAGCGTGTCCAACACGAGGGTGAGGATTGACAATATTTTCCCCCAGTATTGTTAAATCTTCGGCATTCCCAAATGACGTGAAAAAATATGCGCATCCTCAGCTCGACTGCAAGGGCACAGTTTGTTTGCCCGACACAGTCTAATAACCGGTGTAAGGTAAGTCATATGAATTAAATTAAATTGTATCAATCACAGCCTGGAGGGAATGACCAGGTTTCTAGGGGACATGCAAGCATCTCTTCAATCGTGATCGTCTAACGGACCCACCCAGGTCTCCCAAGGAGCTTTTAGACAATACAGGGATGGCGCAGCATGTATAACCAGAGACTTATAAACCTGTGAAAATCTTTTCTCCAACAGGGGGCCCATGAGGAGTTTTACCTCTAAGGGTTGAAGACAGGCACATTAACCGGGGCTTTGCAGTGAGCAGAAAGCACGTCTAATCTGTAGGAACCAGTAGAATTGGGAGTTGTGTAACGAGAATTCTGCTTGGAGCTCCTGAAAAAATTTAATATGTGAACCCTGCCACATGTCACTCAGGACCAAGATGCCTATTAGGCCCCATCCCAAAAAATCCCCCCCATTCCACTGTATGGTGCAACCTTCTGCCCCTCCACAGGGGAGGTCTCAAGGGTTATCCTGTAGTCCTAGCCCATCTGCCACAAGGCAATCTGTCACAACCGCAGCACAATCTGAGTGATCTCCGGCACGTTCCAGGGAATTAGCTAATATACAGGTAACCCATGAGGGTCCTAAGCCCCATTCTCCCAAGTTCAAGGCTGTATGCCGGGTCATTCCAACCCCCACTCAACCAATCATTTATCACCATTGGGTAAGAAGCCAGATAGTAAAAAGTAATATTTGCCTTTCCCAGTCCTCCACCGAATGTCAACCAGAGGCATTTCCCATAGGCTACCCAAAACTGGTGGTTGGCCAATAGAAACAATTTAATTTTAGTGAATAGTGCTTGGAATCAGCATTGATGGATCCACATGGAGATGTTTTGGATATAGTGCAATACGGTCCTCCATGGCCAGCCCCCAGTCAAATGCCCCCACCTGTGCGTCACACCTGACCCAGACCACCAAGGATTCTATGGCCAGAGCAAACAGGAGAGGGGAGACAGCTTGCAGAGCGAGCGTGAGACACCGTCCCACGCCCCCTTTCATATACACTGGGCAACCTTGCTTGGTGCTTTGCTGAACAGGGAAGGGTCCAATTAACACAAACCTGTGCTCACTGCAGTGTGTATAGAAGATGAACATATGACCGAAAACAGAGTTCAAAACCCATTTTCATTAGTACATTCCCCAGAAAGGCCCAGTCAACCGAATCGACGGCCTTTTCAAAGTCCACCAATAACAATGCAGAAGGGTCCCTTAACTCGAATAATCTGGCCAGAGTAATCTGGATTTGGCAGATGTAGTGTTGTGTATTGCTTTTTGTCATAAATCCACATTCATCTGGGTGGATCAACAGAGAGAGCAATAGTTGGAGGCTGTTGGCCAATTATTTGGCATACCTTTTTAATTCAGGTTTGATAAGGGATATCGATCAATAAGACAACCATCTTTCAGGGGGCAGGCCCCATTTGTACAACAATACCATAAGACAAGGTCTAGTTTGGGGGAAAATGTCCCATTTCTCTGCTGCTTCTTGTACCGTGGCCAGAAGGGGTCCCATAAGCAGTGTAGAGAGTGGGCCTGCTACCATGGGTTCTGCACCCACCCCCAAACAGGTGGTGAAAAATCTAGGTGTTTAGCTTGACACGGCTCTCAGCTTTCAGGCCCAAACTAAGACGGTGGCAGGGATGTGTTTCGGCATACTACGGGGCTCAAACTTCTATTGGGCTTTTTCGACCCACCCATCAGGCAGGTGATTATCCAGGCCTCAATCCTGTCAAGCCTGGATTACGCCAGCTCGCTCTACCTGGGAGCAAACAAGTATGAGATTGTGAGACTGCAGAGGGTACAAATCACAGCTACCAGTACTCTCCTTGGTCTACCTAGAACCTGCCCCACCTCTGGCGATATCTGTCAGCTTCACTGGCTGCCGGTGGCCAGACTAGTGGAGTTCAAGTCTCTCTGCATTGCATTTAAGATCTTCAATTTCTCCTCTCTGGGCATCTTCGACAAAATGCTCTCATCATACACCCCTACTCGCCAACTCCGCTCGATAGGTCATCACCTCGCGGTTGTTCCCTGGGTAAGGAGGGCACAAGCTGGTGGGCGCTCTTTTCGCATACTGTCAGCTAAACTCTGGAACTCACTTCCTATCCACATCCGCAACTTGATAACTACTTGGCTTTCCGAAAGGCTATTAAGACCCACCTTTTTCCTTCAATTTAGGCCCCCTTTCTGTCATCTGCCTCCCTTTCCGTTTGCTATCAGCGCCAGGACACCCCTTTGCTGGGGCAGCTGTGCGTGCTATAAAACCTCATAACATAACATAATACACTGTGGTGTACCCATCAGGCCATGGAGTCTTGTCTCGTCTGTATCCCCTTCCATAAGAGGGTGCTCTAGGAATTGGCGTGCAGCAGCGATCAGCTCTGGTAAAGGGTGGTCCTTGAGGAGGGTTTGGAAGTTTGGCACTCTGGTCGCTTTTGGCGGTATGCAGATTCTGGTAATACTCAGCAAAAGTCCTCGCTATGTCCCTGGCTCGTGATACTCGTACACTGATGTCACTTATTATTGAGGTAAGTAAGCCTGAGGCAAGATCCTTGGTGGCAAGTCAATAGAGCAACTTGCTGGACTTATAGCCCCACTCATATATTATAGTTGTCGAGATCCACCAGCATTGCCTAGTCCCATCAAGGGAAAACCTGTCTGAGAGTCGCCCACTCCGCCTCTAACTGTTGTAGTGTCTTCTCATAGTGAAGATCATAGTGCGACCACTCCAGGGTCAGAATGGCAGCTTTCAGGGATATTATTTGTTGGTGCTTCACCTCTCCTTCCCATTTAGATACAAACATGTCTCACCCCTTATGGGGGCCTTCCTGTGCATTAAGAGCACCCCTGGAGAGGTCATGGAGTTCTTGTTGAGTGTAATGCAGTCTTGAAATTTGTTTGACAGCGTTTGTATAAATTCCCTGTCTGTGAAGTGCCAGGCATCAAGCCTCCACATTGGTTTGGGACCTGAGTCAGAGGCACCAAATGTAATCATAAAAAGAGCGTAATCAAAGATTCCCTTTGGTAATACATAAGAATCAGTGGAGTGAACTAGATAAGATGCAGGGAGCAGTAGTAGGTCAATACGTGAATACATTTTGTGTGCTGAAGGCGTGTGTATATTGTTTGTCATAAGGGTGCCATATCTGCCAGACATCACAGAGACCCAAGCTGTCCCCCCAATCCTTCAGTCTACCGATTGGCCGTCGGGATCCAGTAGACTCAATTGTCAGGTGCATGACTGCGTTAAAGTGTGGTAAGGCTGTGATCACATCTTGCAATTTCTGCAGGGTAGCTTTAGCTAGAAGGGCTGAACGTATATGTTTAGTAGATGGAGTGGGTGTGCCTCGAAAGTGCCCTGGTATGCTCATTGGAGGAGTCAGACGGGCTTGCTCAAAGTCAGAAGAGTCTTTAGTCACAACGTGCATTCTCCCTCGTCTGTTGGATCTATGGCATGCGGTCCGATGTCTGGTATGCGTAGAAGTGGCGGGAGCATCAGTGGACCCCAGAGAAGTTGCCTGTTATTATGGAGCAGTTTCTTTGCTGTAGCTCATTCCTAGGTTGCCTCTGGGGAGTAAAAAAAGAAATGGGATTTGGAGGCGAATATCACCTTTAACTTTGTAGGGAACGTGAGCTTATATTGTATCTTTTGGGCTTTCAGCTTCTGTGTGACATTATCAAATGATTTCCTCAGCTGTTGTATATTATGTGAGTAGTCCGGAAATATCATAATGCGGTGTAATTGAAAGTGCAGGTCGCCTGCTGTGCGCACCTCATGCAGGATCCTATCCCAATTTTTAAAGTTGAGTATCTTGGTGATCAGGGACCATGCATGAGCTCCAGGAAGTGTTTTTGTGCCAGGGCTCTGTCGGTCCGCTCAATGATAAAGCATGAGGAGAATTGTTCCAGGGGTACCCAGGTCAGAATCAACACTTCCAGAAAAGTCTTTGGGTTCTTACCCTCAACACCCTCAGGAAAGCCTACAAAGTACAGGTTACACTGCCGACCTCCGTTTACCACGTCATCCACCCAATTTCCCATTGTTTTTGCGACAGTGGCCAGGTGAGAGACAGTTGAGGTGAGTTGTTGGAACTTGTTACTCAAGTTCAGGCACTAGTCCCTCCGTGACTATATCCGCTACCTCCCGAAATGTCCTTGCATAGTAAGGTGACTTTAATCTCAGCTTCCCCAATTTTAGACTCCAGCGCTGAGCAGTATGTTTGGATAGCCTGGAGGATAGCCTGACGAGAAGACTGGATGTTCTGCGGAGCAGTCAGAGACCCATCATGGGTCCCTGATGTTTATTTATTTTATTTTATTTGGAAGGTTTTATATAGCGCGAACAAGACCCTTGCGGGTATAAGAGCGCTTTACAGGGTAAATATAAGAAACACAACAAGCATAGAGTAATAGAAATATGTCTCATGCAAATCAAGAATCGTATAACAGGTAATATACATGGATCAAGTAAATTTAGACATGAGAAGAGATTTCACTTATTTTTTTTGAAAGATGCAGTAGAGGGATTCAGTTTGGATTCTGGGGGCAGTGCATTCCAAATCCTGGTTGCCATCCCTGAGAAGGAACGGTTGTATGTTTTCTTCTTGGCGAATCGTTGTGGTTTCAGTATAAGGTTACTGGAGCTCCTGGTTGCTCTGTTGCCACATGAAGGCACCAATTGCTGTGTCAGGTAACTCGGGAGTTGTGATGTATGGCTTTATGCGTCATACATGCAATTCTTTGTTGAATTCTAGCTTCGAAAGGTAGACAGTTAAGGGACCTGAGGTCAGGGGAGATATGACAGTTTCTTTTGGAACCTGTCATGAGTCTGGCTGCTGCGTTGTTTGAGGCTCTTAGCGGGGCCGTCAACACTCTGGGAAGACCGCAAAGAGAGACACTCCTATATTCCACCCTTGGGATTACTAGTGCTTGAACTGCCAGTTTGAAGTCATTTGCAGGTAGGAAGAGTTTTAGTTTTCTCAAGGTGTTCATCTGAAAAATTTGCTTCTTTTGTTGCGGCGCTAATGTGTTTCTGAATATTTAGATTTCTATCCAGAGTTACTCCCAGCGATTTTGCCGAGTCAATAATAAGAGGTTGGCATTTGAGTGCTGTTAGGTGTTTCAGCCAATCTTGAATGATGGTTACTTGTGTGGGAGGAGCGAGTAAGAGGAATTCGGTCTTGAGGGTATTTAGTTTTAAGTGGTTTTCGGCCAGCCAGGTCTGCGTCTTTTTAAGTGTTACGTTGAGAGTTTATGTCCTCTAGTGAGTGGATCTTTAAGTATCGTTGGGTATCATCAGCATACATGTGATAATGTACATTAGAGGAGCTGAGGATTTCGGTGAGCAGCTCCATGAATAAACTGAAAAGTGTAGGACAGAGAGAGGATCCCTGTGGGACTCCTAAAGTGACTGGGACGGGGTTGGACAGGCATCGATTAACCTTGAATCTTTGCGATCTTTTTTGAAGGAATGAAGTGAACCAATTTAGTACTAATCCAGATAATCCCATTCTGTGTTTCAGTAGGTTGTCGTGTTTGATGGTGTCAAAGGCCGAAGAAAGGTCAAGCAAGATTAGCAAACAAGCTTCGTTTTGGTCAAGGATTTTAGCGCATCATCTATGATGTGTGTCATGGCTGATTCAGTACTATGCCCTGCACGGAAGCCGGATTGGTATTGGTTAAGCAGATTGAAATGGTCTATGTGGTTGCTTGGCTGAATGTAAACACATTTTTCTAATAATTTAGCCAAAGTAGGGATGTTGAATGTTGGGCGGTAATTACTTAAGTCCGAGGGGTCAACCTTTGACTTCTTTAGGATGGGGGGATACCTGGCCAGATTTTAGGATTTCCAGGATGATTCCTTGAAGGAGAGAGGTATTTATGATCTTGGTCCATAGAGGCAGTAACAGTGGAATGAAGTCTTTTGTAGTTTGCAGGAAGAGGGTCTGTGAAGCGGTTAGAGGGATTCAGAGCAATGAGCATTTTGAATATAGCTTCTTCACTGCAAGTGATGAAGGAGGACCAGGAAGCTTTATTTTTTAGGTCGAACTTTGGTGAGCATAAGGGTGGGAATCCCGGAGGGGGAGAAGAAGTGTCCATGTGCGTGTCAGTATGAGTTGTTAAGTCGTTGAGTAGGTCCGTCTTTATGTTTTCAGTTTTCATAGTGAAGAAGGAGGCAAAATCTTTGCAATTGGGTAGTGAGTCTGGGTTAACATAGGGGGATGAGATGCACACTTAGATTGTGTTTTGAT
Organism: Lissotriton helveticus; assembly: GCF_964261635.1. Classification (NCBI taxonomy): domain Eukaryota; kingdom Metazoa; phylum Chordata; class Amphibia; order Caudata; family Salamandridae; genus Lissotriton; species Lissotriton helveticus. Next base: position 1,043,253,294 of record NC_136065.1, read on the forward strand.
TGGGACACTTTGTTTGCTGCTAAGCGCACCGCTGGTTTTGCGCTCACCTTCTGCACCAGCACTTTGGAGCTCGCCGCACCCGCTTCGCGGGTGCCGCTTCGTCGTGGGACCTTGTACTAACTCTGCCTGTTTCCTGTGGGGGCACCCCTGATTGGACCTCGGGGCTAGCAACGCTACAGGGCTGCGAGCGTGCAGGGACTACCTGACCCAGGTGTCCCTGCGAGACCGAGCCCAGCTTCCGGTCCGCTCTCCCTGTAGCTCCACCCCCCCGCCCTTTCCAACTACTATAAACAGTGTTTGTTCTCCCGCAGCGCGGGACGCAGCCCGGGGCAAAGACCGGGCTAAGAGCGGGCCGTTTGAGGCCGTTAGAGGCAGGTAGAGACTGGACTGGGCAACCCCTCTTGGCTCCACCGCCCTTTCCTACGGACATCGCTCTGCTGATCACCACATTTTGTCTAGCCATCATGTCAACCCGTGAGTTTAGAGATAGAGCGGCCAAGTCTAAACTGAAAAATGGCACCCTAGATGATTTCATTACCAGGACCCATTCAGCGATCGATACAGAGATCGCCAAAATGCAGCACAGGGTCTCTATTGAATTAGATGCTGCGAGAAGACTGTCACAGGAGCTAACTGCGGCCAAAAGATCCTCCCTAGGGCCTATCGCCTTGGCCAAAACACCTGATCGCCCACCAGGACCTGACCATACTGTAATTGTTACACTTGCAGATATTCACCAGGCACATATAGCTACACTGCAGGGGGGGTCCCCCTCAAAATTTACTAACTCACCACAATTCCAACCGGCTGAAATCCCTGGCCAGGAGAAGGAGGCTGAGGGTGGTCTATTTGTAACGAAGTTTAATGGCAAACACGCACCACCAAAAGGTGGCAAACCTGTAACTCCACAAAATGGCCCATTAAACAAAAGGAAACGCACATATACTTCAACATATTCAAGAAAGAAGGCCAAGATAGCGAATGCCCAGTTAGCAACTAAGGCACCCTCTCAGGTACTCGCAGACCCCTTCTTAGTGAATAACAAACAATCTCTAGAAACAAGAATAGAAGATACTCCTCCACAACTGGTAGTCATACATGAAAATGAAAATGATAACCTTTTAAAAGAAAGTGACATTATTAGCGCACCACTTTGTACTATAAAAGGGAAGGATGTCGAGTTTCTAACAATGGTGTGGGAAACACTTAAAAAATTGCTCTCCCCCCTAGAGGTGAGACTCTCACACATTGAAACCCAGCTCCTGGAAACGGAAAAAAGCATCCTGAATCTGGCAACCATTAGTATGCAGGGCAATAAGCCAACTTGCTCACATGAAACTCACACAACCACATTACTACCGGATCCCATAATTTCAGTGGCTGCCATCTCATCAGCCCCTCCGAATGCTATCCCTCCAGCATTCACTAAAGTCATTCCATTCCCTCCTGTTGTTCCTCCTGCAGCTCCTATCACCACTACTATTCCAAAAACTGCACCGATCCCAAAACCACGGTATAGGGCCAACACACACGTCACAACCAATAGGACACCAGCGACCGCCAATCATCTGGTGGTTGACAACTCTCCATTAACTACAACTCCAGTTACGGTAGGTCAACCAGCTCCACCTACGACAGTTCAGTCTAACTCGAGGTATAATGGTAGTAATGGTAGTAATTCCAACCACCCCTCAATTCAGAGAGTAAACACCTACAACACTCGCCCTAGGGGCTATGTTGATCTTCCCCCCGAGGTAAGATCCTATGTAGTGGTGTTGACAGGGGTTACAGCACTGACTTTTAACCAGCACGAGGACTTTGCCTCATTAAAGAACAAGGTGATCCATTGGCTTAGTGTAAATAGGCCAAAACCTAACCACCTCAGGAGCAAAATCCTTATGGTGCGTAGGGTGCCATGGGTAGGCACCACGCATAAGTCCGTTAGTGGCGACTGCGTGATTGTCTCCTTTGAGGACCCTAATACCGCCCACGCAATATATTCCTGGAACTATAATAGCATAAACTCACCAATAGCTTCCAGACCCCTTACCTATTTCTACCCACCCCATTCTTATTCGGACCTGGGAGGGAGTTGGAGAAGGATCCCGGAGAGGAAGGGTGCCTGGGGAAGGTCATCTAACCACTGGTTGGACACACATGGTGGCTGGAACGGGGTTCCGACCTCCAATAGATATGGGTGCCTTGAGGAAGTGGACTGACGCCCACATCTGACCTCTATCATAGTCTCAACACCCGCCCCAATGGGTTGCCCGTTTCGCCCTACGGGCCCATTAGCTCCAACCACACTAAATCCAAACCTGGGCCAACCGGCTTCTACTTCACTATAAAATCAGTCGGCAGATTTTACACTTAAAGAAGCAGAAGGGATAGACAGGCACGATGTTATAACACCAAAGCCAACTAAAATAATAACCTATAAATCATCTATGAGTGACCTGATGGTTGATAGCCATTCAATTTTGGATTGCTCAAAACCAAAATTTGTGCCAATAGACGGATCTTTCCCCATCCACTCAGACGAGCCAACTCTATATGAACGTTCCCTGCCACCAGCTACTATTGATAGATCGGAGGCTCCAGGAGCAATTTCCATACTCTCCTGGAACCTAGCTGGGCTAGATAATAAAGTGGACTCACCAGAATGGGGGGAATTCATCGAGGGGTATGACATATGCCTATTCCAAGAGACGTGGGCCAGGGAATAACATCCCCGGCCGGGCTTTGCCACCTTCGAGACTCAGGCTAAATGGGGAGGGAAGGGCCGTCCATCAGGGGGTCTCCTGATCTGGGTTGGCTGCAATCTGGGCTGCAGGGCCACACACTTGGAGACCAACTCATTGGATTTCCAGTGCCTATCTCTGGAATGGCCAGGTGGCGAAAAAGTAACACTGATTAATATGTACTCGAGACCGGTCGGGGTAGCAGCCACCTCGGGAACAGTTGAGGATCTAGCCCTGTTCCTTGACTCGCTTACCCCCTGTTCCCCGTTAATTGTAGGTGGTGATTTCAATCACCAGTATGAACCTCTTCCTGACCATCTGGCGGGTATATTAAGTGAAGAGGATGAACTATGGAACATCCCCGCTCTGACCGATACATCGGTCAAGGCCTGGACTCCACTTGCAACCCAAATAACATCTTTCACGCTTAGTCATTCATTGAGGGCCTGCAATGGCCGAATAAAAGGGGACATCCCGCCAAAATATACCTTTAACAGATCTGGTCACGAGTCACGTATTGACTACATTTTGGTGTCGGTCAGGGACTGGGAGAAAGTGAAAGATTTTGGAGTAACTCCCAGATCTGATAGTGATCATAATCCCCTTACACTAAGATTCGAGCTACAGGGGTCATACACAACTAAGGTAGATGAAAATCCTGCACACATGGCGAATCTTGAATTAACAAGTAATAGGCGCAGAATCAAATGGGCTAAATTGCTGGAAAATCCGACCAACATTGGCAGATTGTATGCGCAAGTTGTTCCTGCCCTGGAAAAGGCGGAGCGCTATATGGACATATTAATTAATGATCCCGAAACCCCTTTTTCAGCTAACCTTGAAGTAACTAATCTCTCTCCTTGTAAGTCTCTACGACAGACCGAGCTCGGGATCATCCATTCCGAGTTATGCACCAATCTGGCAGAGGTGCTGAACCCGGTGGTCAGACCCAAGAAGTCCAAACAGAAAAGAGTCACATGGTTCAGCGCCTCTTGCAGGATAGCGAAAGCTGCACTCTTGGAATCACTCAAAGCGCGACACACCCCAAGCGAAATCAGGGAGAAACGACTAGCTTACAAATCAGCCCTTCGTGCAGCCAAAGTGGACTGGGATGAGGGAAACTGGACCAAAATGTCAGCTGCCCTTGCATCACGAGATGCCCGGACCTTCTGGCAAATCGTGAGGCACGGCTCAGCTGAACCACTCGCAGCAGTAGAGGCTAACATAGCACCCTTCGTCTGGGAGGAACACTTTAAAAATCTTTATAAAACACATAGTAGTGACCCCCAGATGATCACCCCCGAAGATGCACTCCACTTATCCACTGAAAGTGTAGTTAGTATGGAGGCATTTAGCGTGGAGGAGGTCACCACTGCAATCATGGCCTTGGCTGCTGGGAAGGCGCCGGGCCTTGACAGGTTGCCAGGCGACCTCTACAAACACGAACCCAAGATCTGGGCCCCTTATCTTAGGGTGTTATTCAACTCAATTCTGAGTGGCATGCCAATCCCTCCGACTTGGCCGGGGGCAGAGATAGTCCCCATCTTCAAGAGGGGGTCGCCTCGGCTACCGGCCAACTACAGGCCAATAAGCCTGATTGACGTGTCACAAAAACTTTTTGCCAAACTGCTGCTAAACCGCTTGAATGAGTGGATTAGAGATTGTAATATCTTGAGTCCCCTCCAAGCAGGTTTTAGGGAGAAGGTCTCAACCATAGACCAGGTCTTTCGGCTTGTCCTCATTTATTGGAAAACGGTGCAGTTGGAGAGTGGCAGCCTCTATACTGTATTCGTGGACCTGAGGGCGGCGTTCGACCTGGTCCCCCGGGCCAAGCTGTGGGAGGTGCTGGCTAATTTGGGGGTTCCTGAGGGGTTGCTGAAGATGATGGTCCGCCTCCACAGCGCCAACTTCGCACAGGTGAGATGTGGTAGGATGGGTGCACTATCCAAGAGGTTCCCCGTTGGCAGGGGGGTAAGACAGGGCTGTGTGCTCGCACCGACCCTGTTTTGCCTCTATGTCAACGGGGTTATCTCCCACTTGGAGGGGATCTCCAACTCTGACGCTCCAAGGTTGGCGGCTGTGAAGGTGCCAGCAATCATGTTTGCCGACGACACCCTGCTGCTATCAAAGTCCGCAATGGGCATCCAGCGTATTCTGGATGGCTTTGCGGACTTCTGTGAGGGCCATGGTTTAGAAATTAACACTCTCAAAACTAAATTCATGGTCCTGAATCCCCCATCGAAATTCCATTTTAGCCCCAGAATCGCACAAAGCAGGCTTGAGAGGGTGAAAACCTTTGAATACTTGGGCATTGTGTTAAATGACAAATTATCCTGGCATACACACCTCGAAAAAGCCCTTCTTAAACTGACCCAACACTCGGGGGGCATTATTATGTTTCTTATATAGCGCCTGAATCGACCCCCGAAGGGGTATCTCCGCGCTTGCCTTGGGAACCCGTCCTGGCTTTTCCCTGTGAGATAGCCCTTACAGGGCATCCCCAAGGTGAAAGCCAGGCATCCCGCCGCAGGGGGGCCGTTGTGGAGATTAAGCAAGCTTAATGCCCAGAGTTGCAGAGTGTGAACCCATGATTAGGTCAGGCACCGAAGCGAGAATTATCGAGTCCATGGACATTTGAGCTCAAGACCCTGCCGCGTCGGGAATTGAACCCTGGTCCCGGGTCTGACCTCTGCTTCAGGGTCTGCCTGCTCTAACCAGTGAGCCACACTTCTCCACAGCCTTTTGGCGAATAATAAATCTTCGATTAGGCCTCTTGGTCCCCCAGTGCAGATCTACAAAACACAGGCTAAGGGGGCAGCTATGTATGGGTCCGAAATATGGGGACACGTAGGAACATCAGACCTCTTGAAGGTGGAGAACAAATTCATCCGTAGGCTTGCTGGACTTCCTTCTAGCACGCCCCTAGTCCCCCTTAGGTTGGATCTGGGTTTGCGCCCGTTATGTTAATAATATGTTATGTTATGTTAATAACTTTTATTCGGCGCACAGCTGCCCCAGCGAAGGGGCGTCCTGGCGCCTGTCCAGATACCACAACACAACAGATCAGAGCCGGGGAAAGAGGAGATCAATTGCCAGAAGCGAACAGGTGGGTTTTAATAGCGCGCCTGAAAAGAATAAGACTATCCAGGGCACGGATGTGTACAGGGAGAGAATTCCATAGGTCAACTGCCAGAACGCGAAAGGAGCGCCCTCCCATCCTACTCAGTCTGAACCTAGGCTTAATCGCCAGGTGGTGAGATTCAGACCTGAGGGAACGTGTGGGCAGATACGGAGCAATAAGGCCCGCAAGGGCAGGAGGGGAGGAAAGCTTCAGAATCTTAAATGTCAGACAGAGAGCCTTAAATTTGATTCTCTGTCTGACCGGAAGCCAATGAAGGGAAGTCAGAACAGTGGAAACAGAACACCGCCTCGGAAGGCCCACAATGGCACGTGCAGCAGCATTCTGCACAATCTGAAGCCTAGAAGCCTCAGCCTGGTTCACTCCAAGTAGCAAAGCGCTCCCGTAGTCCAATCGCGACAAGATGGAGGCCTGAACCACCAGTTGCCGCGTGGGGGGGTCGAAGAACTTAAGGACAGGCCTCAGTCCCCGCAGGATACCAAAACAGGTAGCTGCTACCCTCTTCGTATGGCTGGCAAAAGAAAGATGGGAATCCAGCCACACCCCCAGGTTTTTAACTTCGGCCGCTGGAGTGGGAGAGACCCCCAGTTCGGGAGGCCACCACTGGTCTCCCCAAAGTTCCGTCTGCCTCCCTAGAATCAGGACCTCGGTTTTTTTAGCGTTAAGCTGTAAGCAGTTGCAACGCATCCACTTAGCCACAGCTATAAGTCCAGCTCGAAATCTGGGCGCATTCACCTCAGGGTCTCCGCTAAGTGTTACCGCCGTTAGATGATGAACTGGCCTTCCGCCCGCTGGCCTACTGGCGCAGACTCTGGGCAACCCCAGAATTAACCAGCTATAGACAGGGACTACAGGAGGTGCTCTCTATGCCGAATGTGGGAAGAATCCATTGGCTCAAATTTATTAAACTGGAACTAGAGGGTCTGGGACTTTCCAAAATGTGGTCTGATCCTTTGGCAACGTGTCAACTTATTTCCAAAAAGGCATTAGCCCAGGCTTACTGCGATAGCAAAATATTGTCGCTCTTTAACAAACTAAAACCTGGGTCATTGACAGACTCCTTCATGTCTTTTAAGGCCACCTACAACTTTGAACCAACTTTGGATAAAGTCCACCCTCCCTTACTCAGGAAATTATATTTGCAGTGGAGACATGGGTCCCTCCCCATCCGATCACTTACAAGCAAATGGAACAAGGATGCAGTTAGTATCTGCCCAGCATGTAGATCCTGCGATGAATCTGAACTCCACATTCTCTTCTTTTGTCCTGCTTATCGAGAGACCCGTAAACAATGGATAGCCCCACTATGCAGAAACCTGGGATTTGCAAAGTGTGCGGCTGCTTTTAGAGTCTTGAAAACCAACCTGACTGATTATATTGTGTTTGCGGTGGCCAAATACTTGGGTGCTATCTGGATTATCAGGAGGAAATGCCTTAGGGATGGCAACTGACTTTTTACGATTTCAAGTAACTGCAGTGTAATTTGTGATTGTGTCTGTGTCCAACTCTTATATTTATACTGTACAAATTTTTACGAAACCACATTTTTAAAATGTATGTTTTATACGTCTTTTATGGTAAATTTTTACCGAAATAAAGATCTTTTTGAATTTGAATTTGATTAGGCCAAATAGTTTTTTGGGACGGTTCTTGGCTTGGTCTGATTCATTATTGAAGAAGTCTGCTTTTGATCGTCTGATCTTTTTGTAGTGGGAGTTTCTCGTAGTCCTTACTTAGCAGTTTGAGGTGGTTAGCGGAAGGTGCTGATCTCCATCGTCGTTTGATTGATCTTAGTGATCATCTGTCCTCATTGCGTCTTCCATTGTACCATGGTTTTGAGTCTGTTGTGGACGTTCTCTTCAATTGTACAGGAGCGACTATGTCTAATACCAGGTTCACGGAGTGGCAGTAGTGGTTAGTAAGATCTTAAACATCAGCTAAGCCTTCAGCGAGAAGGAGGAAGTTGGTGCTGGAGGTTGTGGCTAGGTCGGCACCGGTATTTTTTAGATTCCTCTTCCATATTTTAGTTCTCATGGGTTGAGCAGGGTGAAGTTTTACTGATTCATTGATGAAGAATGTGATGATGTGGTGGTCCGACCAATCACAGGGTAGGATTGTTTCAAGCTGAATGGATTCAGCTTTGGAAAAGACCAAGTCCAGGATTGAACCTTTATCGTGTGTGGAGCTGCTGGAGCTGTGAATTTATCCTTTTTGTTTGAGCCTGCAATGACGGGTTGTCCCAGCCCGTGGCGCAGTTAGGTACAGGAGAAGCGTGGGGTCACAGGAAGGCTACCAGGGAGAGAAATGTATGCTGTAAGTGTACTCTGGCCTGCTTGCTCCGCTAGCTGTCAGGGTAGGCAGCACAAGCAGCTGGCGTACATTCTGTGAGGCACCAAACCCCAGTAGGCACAAAACTGTTCCAGAGCTGCCGGAGTCCTGCACTATTCTGTCAGCAATAGGGGCCCAGGCTAGTGGTCCCCAGCAGTATGACCACTGCTGCCATTAGAACAAACCCAGGGGGTGGGGGGAGTTCCCCATTACAATATCCTGCTGTGTCACACCTCAGCCACTTCATCCCCTGTCCTGGAAGGTCCGAGTCCGTCCGATGTGCCTTGTGGCGGTATGCAGGGTGCTATCCCATTGGGGCCCTAGATCAGGTTCCTGCTGGCCCAAGTGCCCACAGCACGCCACATGCCTCACCTGGCAAGAGTGCTCTCTCTGCCCGCAGCTCTGGCTCAGTCCAGGAGCCACAGGATCAACACACCAAATTCAGGCCACAGCCCAGAGACTGAGTTTGCCGCACTCTTTGGCATTCAAGGTCAGCAAAGAAGCTAGTAGAATGAGCTCCAGATACAGCACAGATACCACAGATGCCTCAGCCACAGATGCCGTCCTTAATCGCCAGAGTCCACGTGAGGCATGGCCAGTCCCTGGTCGGGGTCTTCTACTGTAGCAGAGCTGCCATCTTGTGCTCCTTGCGGCGGCACCCAGTCCTCCGGGCCAGCCGCGGTGCGTCCATTGGGGTGTAGGGGCGCAGCCCCACCAGCCCATGGACCTGCGGCTGCCAAGTAAAATAACAGAGTGTAAATAACTTTTCTCTTGATGATATTTATCCGAGCGCCGCCGGGCAGCACCCGACTGAAACGGGAGTGCGCAGGGGGGCGGGCTGGTGTGATTGACAGGCGAGACACTCGAGAGTCGAGACGAGTCCTCCTTTTTAGAACGCGCATGTACAGCTCGGGGCAGAAACTTGCCCGAGCATGCGCATTAAGTCCCCCCACATTAGCTAGTGACTAGGGGCGGGTGCAGGTTTATTCATGAAGCGCAGCCCTGGCGTTAAAAGGGCGACAGGGCGAGCATTTAGTGTGCCCTCCAAGCCAATCCTGGCGCTGCATGCAGCGCCAGGATTAGCTGGTCACCGCGCCGCAGAGCAGGGGCAATCCATATTGGATGCCGCGCGTGGGTGGTTCAGCCGCAGTGCACAATGGCCAATCACTACTGTGTCTGACTTCTTGTAGTGCAGTGATTGGCCATTGGCGCGCGGCGCTGCTGTCGTTGGATCCGGTTCACTCCGACTTGCCTCATGGTTGTGTGTGGCAGTGGAGAGTCGTGTGTGGAGACAGTGTGCGCATCACCGCCGGCAGCCTGTGCTTGCCTTTTGCTGCCTGTTCGTTGCCTTTCTTTCTCGGCCATCCTCATCATCACGAAGTAGTAAGTACTATTGAGTATTGACTTCTTCTTATGACTTTTAGTGAGTATCATTGATTCATCATTCAAATCATTAGTTCAGTTCAGTTGTCGAGTTCAGTTGTTTTTTCGGAGGGGGGGCCCGGGCCTGGGTAAAACCAAAACGGATTAACGGAAACCTCTCAGCGTGTATGCATTGGTAAATATGACGTTAGTTTTCTGGTGGGCAGTGTATGTGATTGACGGGGGGGGGGCATACCCAGACACGCTGTCCCTGGGATCAGCTTTCACGCCAGTCCTGGCGTGCTCTTTGCCGTTTTAAGGCCACCAATGCCGCCAAAAAGCGCCTTGTTGCCCCATGGTCTCCTCCGGCGCCTCCTGTCGACTTGCCCTCATCAACTTGCTTCAGTCGGATTCTTTCTCTAGCGCCTTCGAACTTCGTACATTTTATTAGACGCTTTGAAATTGGTAGACATTAGGTAATAATGCTGTAAACATCTTGGCTGGGGTCGCACTTTTAAAGTGAGTTTCTTTTCTTTTAATGTGAGTTTCTTTTTTAATGTGAATTTGTTTTGTTATTCTGGCAACACAACGGCGTTATCTATGTTGTTAAATTGTATTGTCTACAGTGGCATCACTAGGGGATGCGGGGGGTGCCGTTCGGACCGCAGGCACCGGGTGTGTCACCCCATCTGGGGGTGACCGTGACTGTGACACCAATCTACACTGCGCACCACCACCACGGTCACCGCACCCCGGCCCGTAGATCAGCTGATCGCACGTGCGGTGCACCATCCGCCATCTGCGCCGTTCTGCACGGATGGCCTTGGCATCCATGGGTCACAGAAGTGTCACACAGACACAACCAGCCAGGGAAGGCTTTCGCTCTGTGAGTGTGACGAGACGAAACGAAACGAAACCGAAGCCACAAACCCACCCCCAGTTATGCATATACCCCAGTAGTTATGCATATACCAGGCTGGCTGCAACAACTTACATTTTCTGAATGTGACCTGTGCATTTGGTTTTTTTCACACAGTGACTCATTATCATACTTTCTATAACAGGTATCTGCCTTTTGAGTATTCGGTCATTGAATTTTCCAGAGCTACTAACATTTTCATTCATGCTCACATCGGTGAGAGATTCTTTGGTATACATTCCTTCAAGATTGATACCTAGTAATGAGGAGCATGTAGATGTTTCAAGTTGCATGTTTATATTTGATTCAAATGCTGTTTCTGTTTTCCTTTGGAGGTTATCAGCGTAATGTTTGTAGTTAAAAGGATTTCTAGCAGTCATACTGCTCATGGGAGAAGAGGATATCTCATTGCCTATATTGGAATCTTTGTATATCTGCCTGTGGTTGTTATCCAATAATGTTTCACTAGTGCCCTTCAAGAACTCCTCTCCTGCATTAGATCCGGTAAAATTACCACTCACACTGTCAAAGTGGTCATGCTTGGTTTCGTCTACAAGAGTACATTTATTGTTATTGCTGGGTGCATCCTTAGAGTGTTTAGGCAAATACACATCCCACTTGCTTTTTTGGGAAATCGACTTAATCATTAAATCGCCTGTACAACCAAGATGGATCGCACACCACTAGCCTCTCCTCCGGGTCGCCCCTTAGCACTCTGGAACATGTAGTGCATGTAGATGGACGAGTAAAAAGTAGTTCACCACAGTTGGTGCGAGTAGTTACTCATTATCCCCAAGTTCTCTGGACCCGAGACATGGCCCGGGTTTCGGGACAGTTTCCCTCGTCAGCAGAGCAGTGTTTGGGGTGGATGAGAAGGCCGCCAAGTAACCGCACAGGCCCTGATGCCTCTCCCGCGCGCAGGTGCGTCTCCAAGAGCTCGTCAGCTCAGGGCTCACGGGAGCCATTTAAGTACAACCAAGATGGATCGCACACCACTAGCCTCTCCTCCGGGTCGCCCCTTAGCACTCTGGAACATGTAGTGCATGTAGATGGACGAGTAAAAAGTAGTTCACCACAGTTGGTGCGAGTAGTTACTCATTATCCCCAAGTTCTCTGGACCCGAGACATGGCCCGGGTTTCGGGACAGTTTCCCTCGTCAGCAGAGCAGTGTTTGGGGTGGATGAGAAGGCCGCCAAGTAACCGCACAGGCCCTGATGCCTCTCCGGCGCGCAGGTGCGTCTCCAAGAGCTCGTCAGCTCAGGGCTCATGGGAGCCGTTTAAGTACAACCAAGATGGATCGCACACAACTAGCCTCTCCTCCGGGTCACCCCTTAGCACTCTGGAACATGTAGTGCATGTAGATGGACGAGTAAAAAGTAGTTCACCACAGTTGGTGCGAGTAGTTACTCATTATCCCCAAGTTCTCTGGACCCGAGACATGGCCCGGGTTTCGGGACAGTTTCCCTCGTCAGCAGAGCAGTGTTTGGGGTGGATGAGAAGGCCGCCAAGTAACCGTCACAGGCCCTGATGCCTCTCCCGCGCGCAGGTGCGTCTCCAAGAGCTCGTCAGCTCAGGGCTCACGGGAGCCGTTTAAGTACAACCAAGATGGATCGCACACCACTAGCCTCTCCTCCGGGTCGCCCCTTAGCACTCTGGAACATGTAGTGCATGTAGATGGACGAGTAAAAAGTAGTTCACCACAGTTGGTGCGAGTAGTTACTCATTATCCCCAAGTTCTCTGGACCCGAGACATGGCCCGGGTTTCGGGACAGTTTCCCTCGTCAGCAGAGCAGTGTTTGGGGTGGATGAGAAGGCCGCCAAGTAACCGTCACAGGCCCTGATGCCTCTCCGGCGCGCATTGATTGGCATTCTCGTTGCATGTTTTCTTTGGTCTTCCTTTCAACGGGGCTTAAAAGGTCAGCTGCAGTTGTGTCCTGGTGTTTGGAAAAGCTGTTTCTAAACTCTGAAGTTTTCACTTCTGTACTCAACATACTCGGTTTGGAGTTTAAAAGTGCTAAAATCTGTGCTTTGCTCCGTATATGATGCGAGATGTCCATTCCCCCGGTGGGTCTAGAGAACTCTGTTGAGTGCAAAGTAGTTGCTTCAGATCGTTCCTGCCTACTGAGGCTGCTGCGTGGAAGGCTCGTCCCATAGCTCCATCTCAAAAACACGGATTCGTCCAACCCAGGCCTGTACTAAGTCGAGACTCAAGAACAAAGGCCAAGGAGCAAGGTGACTGTGGCGGAGTGCAGATAACTGGCATTTCATGTGTGCAGTCTAGTTACAGGCCGGCCTCACTCATACAAAGTATAAAGAGACAGAGTTAAATGTGATGTCCCATCTGCAAAGTGAAGCATTCACCATGCAGGTCACAGATTTGTATTTTATGCAGGAAGCTCACGAGTTACTGCTTTCATTGCATACATTCTTGAGTGAAATAGGTCTCAGGTTACCACCTGTAATATACCTGCTTACTGAATTATGAACCATCTTTAAGGAATTGCATGGATGGTAACTGCAAGGTATAAGTTTAGAAACAATGCTTTTTGCTCAGTATTTCATTATTCACATTTTTCACAAAAGTGTTCCTTTAGTAATAAATACGCATTAGTAGTAATTGCTTTTATACACTGTTATTAGTTTAATTACTCATGTAGATAATGCATCTAGCATTCAGACAGTGGATGTGAAGCTCTTACATTCAGGGATTGGAAAATTCAAACCCTGCCTTCAGTTATCTTTTAAGGACTTGTGTGCACACATGTCACTTTTTCCTCGTGTAATGCACCGTATGAAACCTCATGTATTTTGTTTGCTCACAATTGTCACTTTTGCCTCTTGTAACTTAACGTTTGCTTTTGTAATTTGTTCACTTGTAATTTTCTCCTCATGTTTCATTACTGTTCCTATTGTAAAGCGCTCTGACGCCTTTGGGTAAAGTCTGCGCTATATAAAAACGCATAAATAAATAGAAGACCAGAAGACCCCGCCATTCAAGCCTCCTAGGCTAGTCCTGACCCGGGCGGTGCATTGTGCTTGCAGTTGCACACGACCGACTGCATGATTCATTGCTCAAGGCAGGGAGCAGGCCAGGCCTTTCCTTGAACTCGTCACTTCACTTGCAGGTGGTTCACTTCACAGTTAGTTCACTTCATACGTATACTATGAACTGCTTTGGCTGAAATATGCCTGCTTTGCTGGCCGGTCTTCATCCTGCTGCCTTATAGTCCATCTTGGCAGTGGCAGCTTTTATGTCCCTGTGCTTTCGGCTGTGGATTTGTGTTTCTGCTGACTTGTGATTTGTTATTTTGGTCATTCCCTCGGTTGGGGCCCTGCTTCTCTGGGTACACTGGCTGTGCCATTTCTCTTTTGGGTTTTTGGTCTGTTGGAGGTAAAATCGGCGTATGGGGTTACCAGTTAGAAAATAGAGCATTCATGCTGTGCAACTTCTTCTACTCTTAGAGCTGAGATTTCCATGAAAGTCTTATAGTCTGAATTCAGCACCTGAGCATAATAGGACGGAATGTATGAAGCTCTGTGGTTATACTGAATAAGCAGCTACCTATGTTATGCCATCTATTAATGTAATAACTGCACTTTCACAATTGCTTTATTAACCTTGCTGCTTTCTCAAATTTGCTTGAAAATGCACGATTTTTCTTCTTTTTTTTCAACATTTTCGCGGGGGGGAGCCCCCAAAACCCCCCTTTTGGGGCTCGCTACGGTGCTGTATGCAAATCACTTTGCGCCTCACCGCTTTAAAATCTCACCCACCGCCCCTGCTCCGGGCCACTCGCATCTTACATGCAGCTAAGACAACTACGGGACCCAACAAAGGGATTTGTTTTAAAAAATCTACTCTATTCTGTCAATACCCTCTGCTAGTTTTGTTTGAACATTCATTTATTTCTCCAAGAATGAAGCTGTTCAAATAGCATACCTATTGTTCGGCCTGAAAGTTTGTTCCACAAAGATCACAAATAAATCATGTCTCTACCAGCCGATTTACAGATTTGACCTTCTCCCATATTGCTTACACTAGGGATGACAACAGAATAAATGATTTAAGAATTTCTGACAAATTATTTGTCACCTTCAAGGTTAGCCACAGAAGGCAATACTGTTTCAACTAGCAGTTGAATTGGGACATGCATGGATGTGTGCAATACCAAGTCTTACAGGCATAAGAGGATTGACTCTCAACTCCACAGGAGTGATGTTAATAATGGTCTCCATGTGGAGGCATCAGTCAAGTAACTGAGCACCCCCTCTATGAACGTATCCAACAAGGATGTAGCCAAATGTGTGTTGAATGGCAATACTGCATGCTTGACAACAACCTTAGACCATTGACACAAAATAAGGATACCTGTGCACATGGGTAAAAAAGCTTACTCCCCCCTGGATCCACCTGTGTGAATGACGGTGAAGTTGCAAAGATTAATAGCAGATATGAATAGCCAGGCTATTTTAATGGATGATAAATCGAACCAGGATCACTTATTACGTGACGCACAATGTCAGAGTTTGCAAGAAAAGATCACACTTGTTTAATATTCGGTTTTTGACGCCCTAATGTCTGTGTTGTGAATTATATGCATGGGGAAGTTAATGTGAACCTTACTAAGGTGTATTTTGAAAATAATTTTTAAAAAAAGTTTGCTGGAAAGAGAAAAAAAATCAGGGGAAACGGATCTCAAACTCAAATTGCTAGATGGACAATAAGGTGTATTAAGGATTATTCAACTAAGGATCAGTGAACACTAGGAGGAACACCAGAGGCACATTCAAAACACAAAAAGTGCAACAAGGAATTTCTAGAGTGACATTCTTTTTACACATATTTGTAAACATGCAACAGAGATCTCTGTACACACATTTGCCAAATTCTACTGCTGCAAATGGAAAACATTACCTGTAACAATAGATTTATAATTTGTTGTGTAGCTTCCCCTGCGACTCTTCAATCTTCCCACTGACAGGAAAGTGGGGCAGGTCAAAAGAAAGCACTACAGTTCACACAGACATTTAATTCCAAACCAAAACCATATAATCTAAATTGGAGTCTTTCCCGGTTACACACACTATGCTTAAAGACCTTGGAGAAACAAATTGCAGTGTTCAGAACCCAACATTATATGTTAAGAGACTACACAGCACGTGTCTACATCAATGCCACCTTAAAAACTGATTGTTACGGGTAAGTGACTTTTTCCTTATCCTAAATTTGAAGGGACTTCGTTTGAGCAATCTCAGATACCAGACTGCTGCCTCTTCTTACATGAGCTACAATGAACAGGGAAGAGTTCATTGCCATGCCATAATGGGGAAAGAATGGACCCGGGTGCAATGTCGAGCACACTTCCTGCATAGGAAGCCAATTAGAGACACATGGGCTTTTTGATGGTGCTTTACAGAGTATACGAAGAGTGCATTTGCCTGAAGAAAAAAGTGTTAGCTTGAAAAGAATGGAGTGATTCAATTGTTTTTTACATGGTTCCTTGGTTGGAGTGTGATAAATACGTAACAGAAAATGTAAATTAACTAGGAGGTTAAATTGGCAGTATAAAGATTTATTTTTAACTTGAAGGACTTACAAAATTACTAAGTCATATGGAAATGATAACAATTCTCATTCGCCTAGCAAAATTAAAAGAGTACCAAATCAAAAAACCCCTGTGGGCGTGCTGCACCTCTAAAATCTTACACCTCAAAAACACGCCAACTGGTTGGTAGATAGATAGGAGACAGTATTAACCTCAATTTCATGAAGCAATGTGACCCAAAATAAGGTATAAATCAGCACATCAAAACTACAGGTAAGAAAGGAATGACCCAATAAGTGAAAATTAAAAAAAATTATAAAGATGTATTCAAAATATTCAAAAGGTACAATACAGAACTAGTAGATGCAGAGGTAGCAAATCTTGTTTAAAAGCATAAATACATTGCCATGAACGCTCTCAGTAATAGAACAATACAAAATAATAGGAAAACTCAAAAACAGACCAAGTCCCAAAGATACAGCAAAATCAATAAGAGATCAGACAGCATCCCTAATAGCATAGGAAAGGTCTCTGGCTAAATCCCAAAAATAAGGGTTTATTTAGGAAATCTCCCCATAGAACAGTCTGAAAACAGCAGAATCGTTGTATGAGCAAAGAAATACAGTCAACAAATCAGAATTAGAATTTTGAAATCGTCGGACAACCGTACCACCTAAGCACCAACCCACTACATGAATATTGATTCAGATCTCTGGACCTGATGTTATCTGGGGGGGTCAGAACAAACTAGTTAATTAAAGAACAGTGAACCACTGTGAATGAATGTAATACTGCGAGCAAGAGAAGATCCTTGGAGAAATGTTACTTTAGTGAGCACATGCTAGAGAGCCTTCTTCGAGAAGTGTCCTTCAGAAATAAACAACATGACTTCTGTGACTATGTGTAGTAGAAATAATAAACAGTGTCTATCACATCTATTTTGGACAAGATGGCATTAAGGCCTAATTGAGGCCTACTTAGCATAAGACAGGAAAATACACTAACAGGTCATATCAAAATCGTTTTGAAAGCAATAGCTCCATGTCCGCATACACATATACATTTGAGTGGAGATTAATTGCTCAGAAAACTATTAATAATGCACATTCTTCATTAATACATAAAAGTATCCCCCCAACAAGTACAGTTGTATATTCTACAAACATCAACCAAGAAAGGTTGCTGCTAGATGGGTTAACAATTTGAAGTAACACCAATCGCAACAATTGCCCAAAGGAATAAGGAGGCATCCAAAACCACGTTTAAAAACGATATAACATGTGCACAGGTAAAAACTGATATTGAAAGAGGGGTAGTATTTAAAACAATGTTTGATAATACCAAGGGGAAGAGAGCAGCAGCAACAAGATATATACCAGCATAATGCAGCTGCAGTGAGAGACAGAACTATCCCAGCTTTTGAAATTACATTAAGGGTCTATCAAGTGCTTTCACAAGATGATAGCAATAAAGGCCAACTAAACACACTGCTGTATTCGAAAAGATAATCGATTTTAGAAATATAATGTATAAAATACTTAAAATATGACACGAATATGGAGAAGCCCTAATTCATAAATATATTTGTTGAAGATTAGCCTAACCAAGATGCTCCAAAGTAAAGGCCAAGCATTCTGAAAACCACACAAATTTAAATAATCTCCCAAACATTTTTATAGTAAGCAATAAAATAAATGTATAAATAGAGATTTAGAGGGGAAAAGAGAATATGCAGATATTGTAGTCATAATGTGAGAAAATGTCAGGGTCAACGACAAGATTTCAAACTCATGGTGGATGGGGAAACGGCGTTTCTAAGAAAAAGCCCTGCATCTTGGATTGTTGCACAATTTCTTCATAGCACACTGACTGGTTTAAAGGCTCACGGTCAAGCAGATTACTAGGTATGCACTAGCATTCAATTTCCAGGTTAAAAACGTTACAAGTGTTCAAACCACAAGTCTAGTGAACAGACTGTCATGGTGGGAGCATGTATTTGTATTCCTGTAAACGTCCTACATCAGATGTATCTCCTGTAATTATAAATTCTTGAGGAACTCACAAAGCCCAATCAGTTTCAAAGAGCACGTATTAACATAATTAACTAATATGATCACGTTTTGAAAATAGGAAACAAGAAAAATAATATTTTTAATAGCCACTTTCAAGCAGAGGTGCAAAGAGGTTAGGTATTGTCATTTACATCCATGTGCCCTGAGGCTCTGGAATGATGTGCACCAGTTACAGGCTCTGTTCTGTATTCAGCTTTCAGAGACATTATTCGTAGGGGTGTCGTAAAGATGTAGAATAGGGAAATC
Source organism: Lissotriton helveticus (assembly GCF_964261635.1). Taxonomy (NCBI): domain Eukaryota; kingdom Metazoa; phylum Chordata; class Amphibia; order Caudata; family Salamandridae; genus Lissotriton; species Lissotriton helveticus. The sequence goes on from NC_136065.1 coordinate 1,043,271,647, forward strand.
ATGCAACAAAAATGAAGTAACCAAAATACCAAACATGGTACCTGCACAAAAGGGGTAGCAATTCTAACTCGCAGGAGTGATGCAAAGCTTATAAGAAAAGCAGCTGATCAATGAGGTCGGTGGGCTATGGTCGAATGCTCCGTGAGAGGAGAAAAACTCACAATTTGCTCAGTATATAGATCAACTGCCGATGGCCCTGGTGTTCTCTAATTTTTTGGATGCTGAACTTCCAATGTGGCCTATGCCGGTGATAGTTTGTGGGTATATTAAAATGAATGTGCTAGGGGTTCACTGGGGTACCTCAGGAGGTAGATATTCGGGTAGGAAAAGAAGGGTTTCCGTAGCTCCTACAAATCTGATTAGTAATAATGATCTTGCTGATGCATGGGCTTATCTGAAACCCAAAGACCCTGGTAGCACTTTTTTTCAGCACCGCATAAGGCTATTTGACGACTTGATTATTTTTTTGTATCACACCAGTTTATCTCTAATTTTAGGATTAAGAAGTATCCTCGGATGCTTTCGGATCATAACCTATTAGGTCTCACAGTCACCTTCACTGGGGGGTTAGGCAAATTCGGGGTTCGACTTTTGAACGGAGGCTTTTACACGATCCAGATTATGTGTATCATATGAAGGAGTGGATCAAGGAATTCTGGAATTTTATTCAGGAGAGCGCAAGCACAGGGATAGTCTGGGAGGTTTTCAATGCGGGAGTGGGGGAACAATGAGTTATAGTATGCACTGTCAAAGGAAGTAGGCACAACATGAGGAAGCAATTAGAAATAAGATGACTAAATTAGAAGAGGAGCTAGCCTTGGCTGTTAATACGGGCAGACCAACTGAGGATATAATTCTACAGTTGGCTGTAAATAAGGCTGAAGTTAGAGAGCGGATTGCTGCTAATGCTGCAGAAACGCAAAAAGAGAGCACTGCCATGAGTTTAGCGAGCGGGTGGGGCATACCCTGGCTGTGAGACTAAGACAAAAGCGGGCTGATCTAATAGATAGGGAGGCACTTGAGATTGTTTTGACACAAGAGGAAATAATGGGTGCTCTCCAAATTTAACATCTAACAAGGCTGCTGGTCCTGACCAGATCCCTTTAGAGTTTTATAAAACTTTTGTAGATATAATAGGACCTGATCTGATCGAGGTTATTCAGCAAGTTCAAAGGGGCGGACCTGCTCCGGAGTCATGGGCCGGGGCGGGCATAGTCATTTTTCTGAAAAAAGACAAACCACCGAGGGAGCCAGGCTCAAACCGGCCAATAACTCTTTTAAACAGTGTGGTTAAAAAAATTTCAAAGGCTATGGCAACAATGCTAAATTGTACCATGAGGAAAACAATCCACCCCTGCCAACATGGGTTCATAATCGGCAGGGGAACAACGCAGCATGTCCTCGAGTAATAACACTTTTTGATGCAACAGAGATCTCAGGGGACCCTATGGCCACTCTGCTATTGGATGCTGAGAAGGCATTTGATAGGGTCTCCTGGGATTTTCTGTGGGAGACTATGAAATGGTTTGGCTTATAGGAAGGATTTAACAATGCTATCCAGGTGTTGTATAAGGCACCCACAGCTCGCCCAAAGTTAAATGGTGGTTATTACTGCACCTTTTTTATTGAGCGTAGAACAAGGCAGGGATGCCCATGCTCACCCGTTATTTGCTATATATATTGATCCCCTAATTCGACTATTCAAGGCTAACAACGGAATTAAGCCTATTGTGCTTCAGGGCCAGGAATCTAAAGTATTGGCCTACGCGGACTATGTTGCTATCGTTACGGCAAATCCTTCTGCTGAGCTTATGGTGGTGGAGGCAGTAGCTCAAGATTTTGGTAGATTCTCAGGGTATACACTAAGTAAAGCTAAAACTCAATTTATTAAGAATAGGCACGCTATTGTGGCTGACCCTCGAGTAACTGAATCAGCAGTGTATATAGGAATTACGAGTATGCCGGATTTGGGGAGTTTGGTTGCTAGGAACATTGAGCCGGTAATTAGGAAGGCGAGAACTGATTTTGATAGAATTAACAATCTACACTTGTCATTAGTGGGCTGCTGTAATGTGGTGTAGATGTTTCTACCAAAAATCCTTTACTTGTTTAGGGCAATACCGATGGAATTCAAGAAACACTGGTTTGTAACATTGGAGAATATAGTGAACCGATTCATTTTATCGCATGGGAATACTAGGGAGGCTCTCAGGTTTATGTCACTCCCAAGGGAACTGGGGGGGGGGGTTTGCCGTTCCTGATTTTAGAACTTATTACTGAGCAGCAGCTCTCCAGTATATGAGTATATTATTTGGTGCACCCCCTGGCAACTTTAATGAGGAAACAGGGCTTCTTGATGTATATAAGTTGTTGCTCGGGGATCATGCTGAGAATTGCTTCAAGAAATTTAGCGAGCCCACTCATTATAAGAAGACGAAATTTAAGACTCTTTTGGCCGCCTTTAAAATCTGGGCAGCACTTAAAAAAAGACCCCTTAAGCAAATGTAAAGCTGACCATTAGAGTCTAGAACATGAACATTGTAGCCAGCATGGTTGAACAGCTTCTCTCTAACCCCTCAGCTGGGTTCATCCACACCAGAAGTGACCACTTTCACTTGTAAGCACAGACTTGCTCGCTGGTTATCTCTTTTCTACCTTCAAGATCTTCTCGTGTTCTGGAGGCAAAACTAGATGCATGTACTAGAGGACTTCAAGGGCTAGGTATTCAAGTTCAATAATGTCAGTGTTGGGGGAATAGTCTCTTGGTGACAACTGCATTTAAAAGCTACTTGTGGTTTTTCTAGAGTACTCTGCTAAAACTTATTTCCCAACATTTTCCATTTTCCTTGAAATGGTTGGCTTATAGAGAGAATCTGTTTTTCAGAGTCCCAGTGCAACAATGACTTCACTTTACCCGATAGGGGTGTGATATTGGTCCTCCTTGCTTTATGATATAATACTCTGAAGTCATGTTCAGCATTTAGATTGAAATAGTTGTGCTGTACCAGAACTAGAAAAGCTTCTGGAATCAGATACATGCCGGAGACCAGAGCCCTTTGGCTCCTGTCTTTCATAAATTAGTTACAAAGCTGTAACTTTCCTGACATTTTCTGACTTTCTGGCATAGTGTTCATGAAGTTTGCCCTGACAGAGCAATATGCTAAGGAATCTTGGGCTTTTTAAGTGAAGATCATTTTCTCTTCCCGGTTCTCAGAAACGTGATGCAGCTGTTCACCAAGGTATTCTTGATGTCCTCATATGAAGATGGCTTTCTGAATGAGAAAAAGTTGAGAAGTTCATGCAAGACTGCTCGGTGAGAAACCTATACTTTATACAAACCAGGAGACAACTCTCTCTCTACATAAGGAAACTCGGTTTGTCTAAAACTGCTGCAATGAAAGCCACAGTCTTTGAAGGGATCAGAGGCAATTTCGTCCAATTCACTGAAACGCCCCAATGGCTTCTTAGTATAGCTTTGCTTTGAGGTATGTTAACGCACGTTTGTAAGTAGTCAACCTGATTGCCCAGTTGTGCAAGTATGTAAATATAAAGATGCCTTTTAGCTTGAGATGAGCAGCCATCCTCCTCTAAATTAGTAAACACTCTAACGCTCTGGAGAAGAGTTCAGGCGTGTTGATATCTTGAACTGATATGAAGACCCCACTTAAAACGTCGGGTACTTCTGTACATTCAGGTTTCCTCCTATTTAGGTCATGCCTAAGAGTGCACAAGTACTGTCGCTGCAAGAGATTTTGTTTACATACAGTGGGTTTACAGTCCTCCCATTGCTTACCACTGATTGGCTTCATTAAACTTTCATTTGTCTGCTTCATTGTGGCCAATGCATGCCAGCTTCACTTCCTTTTAGTCTGCTTAACCCTCCCATGGAGCATTGCCCAAGTACTTGTGTCCTTCCACTGCTTCTCTTCTGAGACCTGCTTTTCTCTTTAGCTTTAATCCCTGCGAGTGCTCGTTTTTCTTATACAATCACTAGCGTACTGACTTTTCTCTTTTTTTTCTACATTACCCTTTTACTTTACACTTCGGAATTTCCAAATTTCTGTATTTACTTCTTTTTTTCGTTACCTTCAAGCAGTCCTTGCAGGTGCACATTATTCTTTTATACTTGCCCGCATACTGATATTTATCTTTTTGTGTTACTTACTTATTATGCACTTTCAAATGTATTTATTTATTTTTCCCTATATGTTTTCTTGAGGTGTTTGTAGTTTTCATTGTATTTTTGTGGGTTTTTTTTGTTGCTTTTGCTAGTGGTTTCTTTCTGTCTTTCTTCCTGCGTTCCGTTGTAAAAGCTGGTGGTTTCGATGGTGAACACAGCACTTAATTGTCAACACTGGTGCTTGTGACAGTCTGCCACAACGTGGCATTATCTGGCTAATTTAGACATCACCACAACAACAGTTAATTATTAATTCAATATACATTAAAGCACAAGTTACTTACCTTCGGTAACGATATATCTGTAAAAAACAGTAGTTCGTATTAGATTCCTTACCTTAGAATATCCCCAGGCATCAGACTGGATCCGGAAAGTTTTGCGTAGCAGTACCCTTGCGCGTCAGTAGGCGTCGTCTGTAGCTCCGCGTCCGTCATCGGCGTTGTTGGCGCCGAGATGACGTCGCCGGAGTACTTAGATGCCGCCCTCGCGTGCTGACGTCAGTTCATATACACAGCTTTTCCGCGCCACAACGCAGAGCCATGATAAAAACCAACACTGGTGCCATGAAACTAGGGCCCTGAAAGGGGATGACCTTAACCCTAGATATCGGTTAGCAGAACGGGGAGGATGGGTGGGGCGTTAAGGAATCTAATACTAATTACTGTTTCTTACAGATATATATCGTTATCGAAGGTAAGTAACTTGTGCATCTGAAAGAAACAGGTTAGTATTAGATTCCTTACCTTAGAATAGATACCCCAGCAATACCAACCCCGGTGGTGGGTCTGCGAGCCAATGATCACACCAGAAAGTCCTGGAGAACGGAACGGCCAAAAAAGCCATCTCTCCGGACTTGGCTGTCCAGGCAGTAGTGTCTTGCAAACGTGTGCAGCGAGGCCCACGTAGCCGCCTGACAGATGTCCTGCAAGGGTACTCCCCGGCCCAGGGCAGTAGTTGCCGCCGTGGCCCGTGTGGAATGGGCACAAAGCCCCACAGGAGGCTCCTTTCGAGGCAAAGAGTAACAAGCCTTGATGCACAAGATGACCGATCGAGAAATGGTTCGTTTGTGCACCGCCCGTCCCTTCTTAGCGCCCACATAACCAACAAAGAGTTGGTCACCCACCCGGAACTGGCGTGTGCGATCCAAATAGAATGAGAGCGCACGTTTTGGGTCCAGACGGTGGAGCCTCTCTTCCTCCTTCGAGGGATGCGGAGGCAGAAAGAAGGTGGGCAAGGTGATGGACTGCCCGATGTGGAAGGCTGTGACTACCTAGGGCAGGAAAGAGGGTCACGTCCGCAACACAACTTTGTCCGGATGGACGGAAAGGAAAGGAGGCTTAGAAGAAAGGACCTGGATCTCATTCACTCTCCTGGCAGAGGTCATGGCAACCAGGAAAGCGGTCTTCTGAGTAAGGAGGCGAAGAGGACAGTGGCTCAAAGGGAGCGTACATCAGAAAAGTTAGAACAAGGTTCAAGTCCCACTGAGGCATCACAAAAGGAACTGGAGGAAACATATGAGTGATGCCCTTCAAAAACCTATTTACAACCGGGTACTTGAACAAAGAGGGCTGATCAGGTAGCCTTAAGAAGGCAGAAATGGCCGAGAGGTAGCCCTTCAGAGTGCCCAGAGCAGAGCCCTGCTGGGCAAGAGAAATAAGAAAGAGGAGAATCTCTGAAAGAGGGGCAGAAAGGGGATCCACAGCCTTTGCTGTTCAACATGCCACAAATTTGTTCCACCTGCAGGCGTATACCGATTTTGTGGAAGGACGCATGGCTGCCAGAATGACATTACAGACTTCAGGAGGCAAGTCAAATGGCCTCAACTGCCGCCGCTCAATCTCCACGCATGTAAGTGGAGACTGGACAGGTTTGGGTGGAGGACCGTCCCCTGCTGCTGCGACAGAAGGTCCTCCTGAAGGGGCAGACAAATCGTGGGATCGACAGACATGCTGAGTAGCTCGGGATACCAGAACCTCCGTGCCCAGTCCGGAGCCACAAGGATGACTTGGGCCCGGTCGCATCTGATCTTCTTCAGCACTCTGGGCAGAAGTGGTATAGGCGGAAAGGCGTACAACAGACCGCAACTCCAATCGCAACGAAAAGCGTCTAGTGCCGCCTTGGAAATTCCAACGCACAGAACTGATGACATTGCGTGTTCTCTTCTGTGGCAAATAGATCTAACCAAGGCTCACCCCACTGCTGAAAGAGGCCTTGCGCCACGTCCGAGTTCAGACGCCATTCGTGATCCATCATGCACCGACGGCTAAGTTCGTCCGCCCTGGCGTTCAGGGAACCTGCCAGGTGTTGAACCACTAGGGTCACGCCCTGATGTTCCAGCCACTGCCAGAGGCGCAGAGCCTCCTGGCATAGGGTCCACGACCCCACCCCGCCCTGCTTGTTGCAGTACCACATGGCGGTGGTGTTGTCCGTGAACAACTGCACTACACTCCCCCGGACAGAGGAGAGGAATGCCTTCAGTGCAAGCCGGATCGCCCGCAGCTGCAGAAGGTTTATATGGAGCTGGGACTCCGCCGGAGACCAGAGGCCTCTGATCTCCGCCTCTCCCATGTGGCCTCCCCAGCCCTGGAGGGACGCGTCCATCACAACTACGTGCTCTGGTTGGGGTAGGGAGAGGGATCTGCCGCTGACCCAATCGCGGTCCGTGAGCCACCACTGCAACTGTCTTGCAGTGCCCTCATAGATCAAGACATGGTCGGACAAGTTGCCCTGATGCTGGGCCCACTGAAACTTCAGGTCCCACGGCAGACCCGCATCCGCCACCTGGCGCGATGCACCAGAAGGATGCAGGAGGCCATCAGCCCCAGAAGCTGCAGCGTCAACCTGACCGAGACTCGGGATAAAGGCAGAAAGATCGGAATCAGAGCCTGAATATCCCGAACCCGCTGTTCGGGAGGATAAACCCAAAACTGCGCAGAGTCTACAACCGCTCCGATGAAGAGGAGCTTCTGAGAGGGACACAGGTGCGACTTCGGCACATTGATGGAGAACCCCAGCAGGTGCAGGAGGTTGGCTGTAGTCTGGAGTTGGCTGACGACTGTCTGGGGCGAGCCCGCCTTCAACAACCAGTCGTCGAGGTAGGGGAAGACTGAAACCCCTAACCTGCGCAGATGAACTGTGACCACCGCCATCACTTTCGTGAACACCCGTGGGGCGCTGGTAAGGCCGAAGGGGAGCACGGTAAACTGAAAGTGCTCGTGGCCTACCATGAACTGCAGGTAGCGCTGGTGGGCCGGCAGGACGGGTATGTGAAAATAAGCATCCTGCAAGTCCAACGCTACCATCCAGTCTCCCGGGTCCAGGGCAGCTAAAATCTGAGCCAGTGTCAGCATCTTGAACCTCTCCTTCCGGAGGAAGCCGTTGACGTTCCGCAGGTCCAAGATAGGGCGTAGGCCCCCTTTGCCCTTCTTGGGAACCAGAAAGTAGTGGGAATAACAACCACACCCTACTTCTGGCCCAGGAACGCACTCAATGGCCCCCTTGGCCAAGAAGGCCGCAACTTCCTCTTGCAGAAGATTCAAGTGATCCCCCGACACCCGGCGGTAGCATGGCTGGAGGGGTCACCTTGAAGGGCAGGGCCCCTTCGGACGATTTGCAGCACCCACCTGTCCAATGTGATGTTGCGCCAGTGGAGGAAGTGATGGGGAACCCTGCCCCCACTGGCGTCACGTGGGCCTGAAAGCTCGGACTAGGAGGGCTTTGAGGCGGATGCTGCAGGGACTGGCCTCGCCGTTTTCCCCGGGCCACGGCGGTTACCACATCCGCCACCGCGCTGGATGTTAGTCTGTGGCCGGTGGCTGGCAGGACGTGTGGAGGCGCCCCATCCTTGGCCACAAAAGGGGCGAAAGGCAGCAGATTGCTGGCGCGGGGCCGACAGGCCCAAATACTTGGCCGTAGCCCTGGAGTCCTTAAAGCGCTCAAGCGCACTGTCTGCCTTGTCGCCAAAGAGGCGACGGCCATCAAACGGCATGTCCATAAGGGTGTTTTGGACATCAGCCGAAAAGTTGGCAGACCTCAGCCAGACGTGGCGACGAATCGCCACCATCGTTGCCATCGCTCTACCCAGCGATTCCGTTGTATCGGATGGAGTACCGTGCCGCATCTCGACCCTCCGCAAGGGCTTGGGCGAGTTTAGTCCGGGCCTCCTCCGGACATTGTGGCAGCACGCCCGCGACCGTGTCCCACAGAGAGTGGGTATAACGGCCCAAGAGGCACGCGGTGTTAACGGACCGCAACCCCAAACTCAGGGAGCAGAACATCTTATAGCCATACTGTTCGTACCTCTTGGATTCCCGATCGGGGAGCGCCGTCGGGAATGCGGTCTGGAATTTAGAGGCCTGTATGACCAGGCTCTCGGGAGTGGGGTGGGTGGACAGGAAGCAAGGGTCGCCCGGAGCCGGGCGGTGGCGTCTGGCCACGTTCCTATCTACCGGGGGACCTGTAGCGGGCCTGGACCAGGTGCCCAGAAGAACGTCAGACAAGGCCTCATTAAACGGCAACAGAGACTTCGAAGAGCTTGCTTGCGGTTTAAGGACCTCAGTGAGGTTAGTCCTCACGGCCGCGACGGGGAGTTCAAGGGATAAGGCCTTAGCCGCCCGCGTCAACACCACACTATAGGCAGCCCCCTCCTCCGTAGCCACGGTAGGAGGGGAGACAAAACCAGTGTCTGGTTAAGTGTCCAAACCACTGGCATCCCCTAGCTCACCTGCCCAGTCCTGATAAGACTGGCACTCACGTGCCAGAGGGTCCTCAGACCCCTCCCAATCCGCCTCGCCACCCATCTCCTGGTACTCAGGGTCAAATGATGGGGCCGGCTCATAGAAGAAAAAATCTCCCATCGGCGTCGAAAGCGGCGTCGAGCGTCGCCGCTCCGGCGTCAGAATCGGGACGAGGGGGGACCGGGGACGACGTCGTCCGGGGACGATGTCGTCCGTGGACGGCGCCGGAGGCGAAACCCTAGGGGCCGGCTCCAGCGAGGTCGTAATGTCGACCGGCGACGACCCGGATCCAGCGGGGCCCTGCGGCGCCCGGACCGAAGTCGCCGACGGCGCCGGGACCGAAGTCGCCGACAGCGCCGGGGCCGAAGCACCAGACGGCGCAGGGGCCGAAGCAACCGGCCCGCTTGGGCTCCCAGTCGGCGCCGCTTGGTCCGAAGGCTCCGCGGAACCCGACGGAGGAGTGAGCGACCTCATAGCCATGAGGAAGGCGTTGATGTCCTCCGGTGTCGCGTTCTGCCCAGGGACCGGCGGGAATGGAGCAGGCGGCGGAGCTGCGTGGGCGGTGTCCCCCGAACACCTGGCCGACTGCTGGAGCTCGAGGCGCTTGCGAGACCGCTCCCGCCTAGCCTTCGACGTCAAGGCCCGGCAGTCGGGGCACGACTTGTCATCGTGGTCGGGCCCCAGGCAATGAAGACACCGGCGATGGGGGTCGGTAACCGACATAAATCGGTTGCAGTCGACGCAGGGCTTGAACCGTGCATCCTTACCGGCACTGTCGGAGTCGTTCGACTTCGAAGAAAGATCAACAATGATCAAAAAAGTTGAGTCAAAAATTGACTAAGGGTACCACTTTTTAGGAACTGACATCAGCGCGCGAGGGCGGCGTCCAAGTACTCTGGCGACGTCATCCCGGCGCCAACTACGTCGGCGACAGACGCGGAGCCGCAGGCGACACCTACCGACGTGCAAGGGTACTGCTACGCAAAAGTTTCCGGATCCAATCTGACGCCTGGGGATATTCTAAGGTAAGGAATATAATACTAACCTGTTTCTTTCAGATAATGACTATTACCTGCCGCCCAAGCCATTCTTATAGCTTTGAGGGCCTGTGATAGTCCGAATTGTCACTCTTGTAGGAGTGGGATGGTTTGTAGTTGTGTTGCTACTATCATTGGCAGCATGGCAGGGGCAATGTGTGGTGCAAGCTGCAGTGGCCTCCTGACGAGAGCCCTGGCACTTTTTTTTTTAATACAAATTAAGCAATGCTGATGCTCCACATCCTTCTCCTCCCACCCCTTTATTGATCGGATGCCTAAATCCTGCTCCTTCAGTCCGCCAAGAACACTACCCTCTTCGTGGTGATTAAGAAGGTAGACGGGACATAGTAATCCCTTCTCTTCTTAGACGTCATTAGTGTCCTACAACGGCCCAGGAGGGCAACATCAAAATTAATAATTATAACATTAAAAAGAACATGCTTGATGTGCTTTTTACACATTAGTGTATGTTCTTCAACATGCCCTTTTGCTTTCTTTTCATACCTGAAGATTTCTTTTTCAGAAAACATTCCCTGCCGCTGCATATTTTTAAATTAGTTGTGTTGTTTTTGCTAGAGGTTTTCTTATGTCTTTCTTCCCGCATTCAGTTGTGAAGATGAGTTCTAAATAGATACCTCAGCACAAATCACTTTACTGTGCCTTAGAACGGAAATGTTTGTTGTATCATGGGAAAGGCAAAGCATTCATTGGTCTCTTAGTCACACATACTCTCAAATTTGTATTTATTTGTGCATTTTTATATACCCGAAGGTGTCAGAGTGCTTTACAATAGAACCAGTTACATTACAAAAGGACTTCAGATTACAGGAGAAACATACAAAGATACAAAGAGAAAAAACTTTAAATAAACATAAGAATGGTAGTAAGTACATAGGTCTACTACAGATACTAGTGGTTGGAGTTACATACATACAAGATGCAAATTCACTCAAGATTACATTTTAAGAAAAGTTTAAACGATTAGGGTTGGACAAATATATGTATTACATATTACAGAGCATGATCTTCTCGCTATTGCTGGGGTTCTTGTGGTGCTCATTCAGCCAGGCCATCAGGGTGCTGTTGCACTCACAAGTGGTAATGTAGGGCCTAGAGGGATCCCCAAGCTGGTGATGGCCATAGGGGTAGAAGGCCGGATTGAGGTGGACGAAGGCAGCATGCTGGATCCTGGGATGTTCAAGTGGGCTCTCACCATTCCACCAAGGACCATCTGGGGGGATCTCTTAGTGCATGGGGACCGCCTCTGGTTTATCCCTCAGGCTGCCTGCGTTCTGGCGAGGTGTCTGCTCAAAAAGCTCCTCTTTGGGGTACCTCAGCTCCACGGTATTCCTCCGTTGCCGCCGAGCTGTCGATGGGGGCTCCTCAGTTCACTGCACAGCCCCTACTGCAAGGCCCAGGGTTCAAGACTCATCTGCTGACCGCCACTCTGTGTCGCCGGGAACTGTTAGTTCATCGGTCCGTTGCGGCCCCCATCAACCATCTTGGGAGTCACGCAATGTGCAGCAAACTGCAAGCACCATCTGCCCAGGCCACCTCAGTTCTGGGCTACGGTGGCAGGGGCCTCGCGAGGTAAATAGTAGCTTACTTAAGTGGCCGGGTGGCCCAGGCCCTCGTAGTCCACAGGATGGGAATGGATGGGGAACCCCTTGCTGGAGCACCCCCCCCCCCCTTTCCCAAGCATCCTACTCCATTGCACTCTCAGGTAAGGCATATGCCTTCATGTTTGTGAACTTTACGTTTCATTGTATTATTATTTCTGGATTCTTTTCGTAAGGAAAATTGTATTCTCTGGAAAAATTCACATGTTTACTTAACCTTGTATTTTTTAAACAAATCAGGTCCCTGTTAGACCTGGCATCTTTGGCGTGGTTTCCCCCTATCTTTTTGCCTCTACCTCCTGTATTTTTGATGCTGTGCTGGATTTCGTTTTTGCTGGTTTAGATGCTTTGGACACTCTGCCACTGCTGATCAGTGCCAGAGTGTAAGTGCTCCCTATGTAAAGTGTTATTCTGATTGGATTTACATGTTTGGCATATTTGTATCACCATGAAGTCCCTAGTAAAGTGCACTGAGTGTGCCAGGGCTGGTGATGACAAATGCTACTAGTGGGCCTGCAGCACTGATTGTGCCACCCACAGGAGTAGCTCTAAAATGGTGTCTCAGGCCTGCCACTGCAGTGCCTATGGGCAGTTTAGAAACTGCCATGTCCTCCTGGTCAGTGTCCCCACTGACCAGGCCTAACCCTTCCCTTTTCATGCACATTAGTCACCCCTATGGAAGGCCCAAGGTACCCCCCTGGGCAGGGTGCAGTGTATGTGAAAGGTAGAGCATGTACTGGTGCAGGTAACCTGCTCTGATAGTGAATGGCAGCCATTTTCGTTTTTCACTATTGTAAGGCTATCTTGCTCCATAGGTTACCATGGGGAATGCTGGCTACAGTGGTTAACAGCATTTCTTCCCATAGGAACAAGATAGGACATAAACATCTAGTATCCCTGAACTCAGAATTTAATAACATCTTTTAGGAAAGGTTGTTTTTAAATCCTGTGTTTGAGAACAGCACTTTTAGAAAGTTGCTGTTCTCTTTTCTGACCCTTCTGTGTGCCTTGGCCTGCTTGTGTATTGACTGTCTGGTTTGAGAGTGACAGGGGCTGGGGATTCCCCAGGAGGCTCGCTGAGTCAGCCCTAGGCTGAATGACTGCATTTGCAACTGGAGTGGTGGGAGGAGTTAGCACCTGGGCTTGAATAGGGCTGTGCCTGCCTTCCACAATGCTGGCTCCACCTCCTGCTGGGCGGCTGACGACCCTGCCCCTCACTCTGAAAGGAAAGAAGAAGCCAGCAAAACAAAGTACTCAGGAAACACCCAGAACTGGTTCAGACCTGGCTCAGGGCCCACATGCACAGAGAGAACAAAGACTTTAGGGGTATAAGTACAGGACCCCTGACAACAGAAAATTAGATCATCCTGGAATCAAGAAGGAACCTCTGCCAAGGAGAAAGCTGAAACTGAAGAAGGAAGACTGTCCTGCTGTTGCTCTGCTGGACTGACCTGCTGTTGCTTTGATGCCAAGGAGAGGGGAAGGACTTTGCTGTTGAGCTGTGTCCCCTGTCTTGAAGGAATCTCCAAGGGCCTGAGTAGAGCTGGCTCCCTGTTCTGAAGTCCCAGGTGCAAAAGGACTTCACCCCCAGCTTCCCTGAACTCTGCTGAGAGAGTTCTGCCCTTCCTAGAGTGCTTGATCCAGTTGTGGGGCCTCTGGAAGTTGTACCTGTGCTGGGAAGCTTGGAACTAAGCTTGAGAGACTTTTGCAATTGAAAAGTGTTGCATCGCTCGCTTGCGGAGCGCATCCCCGACAGTGCGAGAAGTTTCCCGCCACTACGAAGGTCGAGATTGTCACAGCGCCTGACGCCGCTGCCAGAGCCGTCGCATCCTTCGTTTGCGGGACGCACCAGACCGGTGCGGGAAAGTCGAACATCGCTGCGAGTGTCGTCGCAGAGCCTGTCGTCGCTGGGTGAGATCGCCGCACCGCTTGCTTGCGGACCGCATCACGTCGCTGCGAGCATCGTCGCAGAATCATCGCATCGAGGAGCTGCGAGAGAGAGGATCACCGCTGGACCGCGCATCGTCGCCCCGGAGATCGTCGCAGCCCCTACAAGATCGTCGCATCGTGCCTTTTGCGAGAACAGACTTCCTACGGAACCTACGCACCGGAATCCATACAAGTGGCCTGCCTCCCCATACAGACCGGATTCGTCGCAACCCGCCCGCTGCTGCAGCGGGGCTGTTGCAAACGCCTCCCCAGGGTCTCAGGAGCAACGCATCGCTTGTTTTCCACCGCACCAGCTTCTGCTTTTGGAACTTTGTTGCAACTAAAAGGTACTGTGAGTAAACGTGACGCAACTGTGAACTTTTCACGCATCTGTAGAGAATTCTATCGCAACGTAGAGAATTTTATCGCAACCTAAAGAATTTTAACGCATCCTTAAGAACTCTTTTGAAACCATATTCTTGAACTGTGTATGTTGGATTTTTGTCGTTTTGGTCTTGTGTAGTTTAGATTAAATACCTCTATTTTTCTAAACTTTTGTGTAGTCAGTTTGTGGTGTTTTCACTGTGTTACTGTGAGTGTTGGTACAAATGCTTTACACATTGCCTCTGGTTAGCCTAGACTGCTCATGCCAAGCTACCTAGAGGGTGAGCAGGGGTTATCTCAGAGGGTTATCTCCTTGCCCTGACTAGAAGCAAGGGTCCCTATTTGGACAGTGGTGCCTACCTCTGCCAACTAGAGACCCCCAGTTCTAACATCCCTTAACTTTGTTTTGTACTGTCAGCTAAATGTTTCATATTGTCTTCATTTCCACGTCACATGTAGCATTAATGATTTGCATCCAAAATTTTAAATGTTATGGAACAGATTAAAATTAGTGCTGCACCATAAAGGACGTCACGTGGACAACAATGGAACATTTTGGTGGAGACTGAGAAAGGCAAATAATTACTTATTTGTAAATCTTCATGCTCTTAGCTTCATGCAATCAATGATATGCTTTAAGTCAAGGGTGCTCAACATTAGCCCGCGAGTGTGGTTTGAAAAGTAAGCTAACACAACGAGCTCCTCCTGCTTCTTTGACTTTAAATGTCAGGGGAGAGGTCAGCGGTATGTTTTACACATGGACAAAGTAATTGATTTGGACAGAATAACAGGATGCTGTGGCAATGCTGGGAATCGAACATGATTCCTGAGCTCCAGAGTCGCCAGCCCTGTCCATAGTGATAGTCATAACAAGCATTTGCAATGGAATAGGTATCGCATTCGCGAGTTTTTGAGCTACTGCCATTGTAAATGGCAATGTCTTTTGTTTTTGTGTTTAAAAACCTGCAAACAACAGCACAAAGTGTACATAAATAAATGGCATTGGCATTTGCAATACCAATGGGTCAAAGTTTCAAAAATGCGAGACCAATGCAATGCAAATGATATATATATTTTTTTTACCTATGAGGGCCCAGTTTGTCTGCGCGTGATTGGGATGCGAGGAATGTTTAAAGATGTGTGTATTGAGCCATGACGGTGTAGGCTTGCAGGGTAAAGAGGCACATCTGTGTGCGACACTGAGCCTATCCGACAAACTCTGCCCTGGAGACGCAGAAAAACAAGAAAAGGCGATGCCAATCATTTTGACTAGTGAGAAGTAAATCAACTTGATTAATAAACAAAAGTGGCAGGATGTGTGTAGCAGCGAAGGACATGCATTTCCCCCACACACAGTTTGCACTGATGCTGCCCCTGCTGCGGTTGTTGTGTGCGGAGGAAACATACTTTACTTCAACCCAGAGTTAGGAAGGTTTGCTCCTTCCGCTGACAATGCCGCACTTGTGTTGCACATCCAAACAACTTTGCACTGCACTGCAGAAGGATTTCAAGAGAGAAGGAAGGCGGGGTGCATGGGGATGCATAGTTTAAGGGAGTATGCAGGATGAAAGTTCTACCCGCCCCTGCCAGCTGCTGTGTAAGGTCACCCCAAGACCCATGCGTGGCAGGGAGAGAAGGACTGTGCAGGGGGTGATAGAGAAGGGAGACTCCAAAGGAAGCATGATCCTGGGAGTGTCAGACACGGTCACTACAGCAGGTGCCATTGTGCTGTCTTTGGAACTGTGGAGGTAGGGCGAGGCTGTCCCCCTTACCATGTCACAAAGCAGCCCTGCAATACAATCGGGTCATCTTAATGTACAGATCATGTGGTTATGTGTACATCTCCATGGCTTAAAGGTCCAGTCTCACTGTGGGGTGGTAAATGGAACAGGTCAGCGGTCCTGTTGACCGTGATGGAAACCGGATGTACCCTGCACGTCATCCGCGGGCCAGGTGTGGCCTGCGGGGAGTTAATAAATCGAAGTGAACCGCACAGGGTTCATCTCCGACCCGAGTATCAATGTGTCAGGTTCCCTTCACTGGCTGCGCAATGAGACATATGCCCTGACCCCTAGCCTACCCCACAACACTGGCGGCAAGTGGGTTGCACCCTGCATCCACGTCAAGCACTCCTGTACCCCGATAGCTGGACAAAGTCGCCATCGCGAGACAGCCAAAGACATGCCGCTGCCACGTGTGCCCGACCATTGCGGTGCACGTACCTGGAAGGCAGCGAGGCTCACTGGAGCGGCATGGCCCCGCGGCCAGAGTGCGGTGAGTTGGATCTGCCCCACTCGCCACGGCGCTGCACAGGCCTTTGTCAGGTTGCGTGAGCTTGCTGGTGGCTCCCTCCTGCTGCCTTCGTCCACCAAGAAGGCCTCGCTGGAGCTCGCACAACCGCGTTGCTCCCTGCAAGTAAAGACTGCAGTCCCCAATCCCCCTCCGGCATGGCAGGATGCCGAGGAGGCAGGAAAGGAGGAAGGAAATAAATGAGAAGAGAAAAAAAGCAAAAGCGTACACAAGTGGGAATCGGAAGAGCCCAAGAAAGGGACTAATAAACAAAGAAAAAAAAAGGACAGATCGAAAATATATGGTAAGATAACACACATTGGATACCTAAAGAGGACAGAGAGGAAGAGAATAATAAAGGAAAGACAATACAAAGAGAGGACAGGAGTGCTCAAGCACAAATGCCACAGGGAGGGCTGTCCCAGAGATGCCCTTGCCAAGCTAGGGTAGAGAAGCACCAGCAGACAATGCCACATGGCAGACGACGCTCAAGCCAAGCCTCAGCAGAGGGCCCAAGTGCAGCACGTCCTCACCTGAGTGTTGCCACCATTCACTGAACTAGAGGAACCTGCTACGGCATACCCAATGTGGAAGATCCGGATTGAAAGGCTTAGCAACTACTTTGTTGCCAGGAGAGAGACCGACGGAGCCGTCAAGAGGTCGTTACTCCTTCTCTACGCCGGAGACGAGATATTCAAACTGTTCAAGCATCTACAAGACACAGTTATCACCACGGACTATGGCGCTGCCGTGAGGGCACGTGACGCTCACTTCGACCCACAGCTCAATCCAGATTTGGACAAATTCAAGCTGCGCCAAGTGTGACAACGTGAGTCCATTGATGTGTTCTACGACAGACTACTTGAGCTGGCCAGCACCTGTACAGCGGATGACCAGCCCAAGGAGATCAGGGCACAAGTTATCCAAGGGTGTAGAGACAAAGTACACCGAGGCCTTCTTCTGCGCCAGCCCAACATAAGTTTGGAAGACATCCTGATCTTGGCGCGAATGCATGACCTGTCTGTAGCAAGGGCCAGCGAAATGGACCAGGCCCTCACAAGGGCCCAAGAGAAGCAAGCGAACATCAAGACAGAATGGAGTGACGCCCTCCGGACAAGAACGAGGAGTGACAAAAACAGAAGACAGAAACCTCTGACTACCAAGACGAAGTGCGGGTACTGTGGACGCGACAAACATCCAGCCAATGAGTACCCTGCGCAAGGCCGGACCTGCGCCAACTGTGGAATTCCCAACCACTTCGCAGTGGTCTGTCAGAAAAAATCTCAGGATCCACAAGCCACTCAAGAGTGGTACGCCAACTGCCCCTCACAAATATGACACAGCAGGATGACCCCAAGGGGCCTAGCAGGATGTACCAGAGACTCAAAGACTCCTCTTCTGACGAAGAGGAAAAGACCTTCCTCATCTCCTTCATACGAGAGTTGAAATGCCACTAGAGGCCACACCCGATATGCGTAGTTAAGGTAGCTGGATCCGAAGTCAAGGCCATCATCGACACAGGGGTGTCAGTCAACGTGATGGGAGTCCAGCAATACAAACACCTCCGACCCAAACCGCTCCTCACAACGTCCTGAACCAAGATCTTTGCCTATGGGAGCCACACCCTGCTGCCCCTCAAAAGAAGAATGTCGTGCTGGTGAGATCGGAAGAGCAAGAAGTCATGATGACAATCCACATCATAGACAAGTAGCAGTGGCGGCTGGTGACTTTTGAAAAAGGTGAGGCGTAAAAGTTGTGCATGAGTTACCTGCGGCGAGTGAGACTGACGGCCAAAAGAGGGGTTCAGGGAATTTCCCCCTGAGAAAATTTTGAAAAAAAGAGTGGCCAAATGGTGCATTTTCAAGCAAATTTGAGAAAGCAAGTTGGTTAATATATCAATCAAAAGATTTCATATGCTTATCCAGTATATCCACAGAACTTCATAACGGATTTTGCGATAACACCTCTGAATATGCTAGTGAATATCTTACATCTGATGCTGTGATGGCAGAAGTGCCTCGTTATAGGAGCAAGACTTACTAAGTGTCAGTGGTGGTTGGTGAAGTCTGAGAGAGGTGAGCTGAGAGGGGGCACAACATTTTTATGGAAGTCCATGGCGATTTACTGTGCATTTTATTATGGGGTTATATTAGTTCTCAGGCTAATTGACAGAACGGAGTTACACATGTAGGGGGGGGCAGGCAAAGTTATTTTCATTTTAACAGTAGAGTGCACTGTTTACAATATATATTTTGTTATTGGGGGAGATCAACGCTGACTCATTCATAGGCCTAGCGAAAAAGTGCCACTTGCAGGCAAGTTTGCATCTGCAGCGTCTGAAGAGGAGACTCCCTTGGCCTTTCCATAAATAAAGTCAAAATCCGTGGGAGTCAGAGACTTTTGGCACATCAGCACACTACCATCTCTCTTAAGATAAGGGCCTGCACTTACCCAATTATAGAGCATATGTAATTGTAAAGCGACAATAAAGACAAAAGGGAGTTGATCAGGCCCCATAACCACAAAAGCTTGATAACACTGGAGTTTACAGTCCCTTTTGATTAATGGCAAGGCAAGATTCCCTGCTCTTCACAAGGGTGAACAAAGCACACTTTTTTACTGTTCGCTCATTGAAAAAACTAAACTAAATTCAGTCACACTTCATCCAAGGAAAAGGCCAGACATTCATTGTAATCTAAATAGTTTCTAATCTGCAGTGTGTCTGAGTCATGGCCAGCAATGCGTGCCCTAATGCCTAGTAGCAAGAAAAACACAAAAGTCACTTTTCATATCAGGGTGTAAGATGGTTGGAGTGCTTACATGAGCACCAGTTACGTTGCACAAAGACACATACATTTATTGTTAGGCATGAGGAGATTTGATTACGATTTGCCCAGGATGACAGGAGGTTGAGCGAACGCCGAGACTCAAGCCTGGTTCCCCTGCTTGTTATTTATAAATAGTCACAAACACAATGTATTATTAGCAGCCAGCACCCTTAAAAATAAACAGCAGCACTAGCCTACAGCCGCATATTCGAACACTGGCGATGGCGGCATTGGCATACCATAGAAATACTTGAACATAAAACAGAGTTTACCTTTGGTTTTACTCTGTGGCCCGCCGGTTCTGTGACTTGGGGAACATGCTTGTAATTTCGGCCTGGGACATGTCCAGTGGCGAGGGGACTCACAAGGTGATTAAAGGAGGGATCTTGCTTGCAGCGCTCCCTCGTGTGCAAAACAGTGGCAATGTGCACATTCACAAGTGAGAAGAGAGGCAAAACTCTTAAGTGTGCTCTGGGAGTAAATACGAGCAGGATGATCCCATTTCGGCTGTACTGCAGATTCATAATCTCGCCACAGTAAAGTTTGAATCGAAATTTGCATTGAGCAACAATGCGTCATGCCGGATGGTAAAGGGCACATCGAAGGAACGCTGCAGACAGCTTAACTCCCGTACCAGCTAACCAGGCAGAGCAAAAAAAAACGAATGGTAAAAAAAAACAAAAAAACTGTTGCCGATCTGTATCGTGACCCCGCGTGTGAAACCTCTCTCAAGCAGGTTATTAATGAGCCAGAGGAAGGTTCAATGCTATGGACAGCCGCCTAAAGTCAGCCAATCCTGGCGCAGTATTAACATCGCCACTGCGCCAGGATAGGCTAAAGAGCAGGGCTAATACTGCCCATAATAATACGCGGCTCCCCCGGGTCTCTGCCTGTGTGAGTGCTAGGGGAGGAGGAGGGAAGGGGCTACTGCGTGTGTGCGCATGCGTGGGCAAGTCATAAAAATGACTTGTCCTAAATGCGCACACACTGCTGCTGCCCCCTGCCACGTTGCTGCTATCTGCCAGCCGCCCGCCCCCACACCCGATCACGATGATGTCACTATAGTTAGTGACTCCGAGTCTCCGGACCGACCTCAAAATAAATGCATTCTGACTCGGTAATTTTACTTTTTAGTATGTATGCAGTGACGGTCGTCCATGGCTAGTGGGGCAACGCCCCAACGCCCCCAATGGACGAACCGCCACTGCAAGTAGGCGGGCACCATGATCAGTAGCCACACTGCTGAAGACCTGGAAATAGTATAGTTTGCCAGGAGTGTCCGAACACACCAGGTCGACAACATCCTGGACCTATTTCCCGAGCTATTCCAGGGTCTACGGCACCTCAAGTGGGCACCTATCAAACTGCACATCGACAAGTCAGTTGCACCTGTGGCGCTGAGATACTACCACATCCCGCGCCCCTGGTTGAAAAGGAACTTGAAAAGCTGGAACAACAAGGGGTGATCGAGAAGGTATCAGGCCCGATGCCGTGGGTGTCCCCAATGGGGATCGCAGAGAAGCCCAGACAACCAGGGAAGATATGGCTGAGCATCGACATGAGACTACCCACTCGCGCCATCTAGAGAGAAAGACACATCACGCCCACAATGGATGACATCATTGTGGATGTTAAAGGCTCCAAGTGGTTTTCCATACTGGACGTCAATGCTGGGTACCACTAGGAGCGCAGATACATCACAATCTTCAGCCCGCAGCTGGAGCTACGCCACTATAAGCATCTGAACTTCGGGATTTCATCAGCTGCAGAAGTCTTCCAGAACACCATACGTGAAACGCTATCCGTCCTGCCCAGGGTCGTAAATGCCACCGTAATGGAACACTACAAGCAGCTGAAAGATGCACTGCGGCGCCTCAGCGAACACTGAGTGGCGCTAAACTGTGGTCAATGCTTGTTCTTCCAACTGTCATTGGAGTTCTTCAGGTATGTCTTCAATCAGGAAGGCATTCAAGTGGCCCCCCCGAATCACAGATGATACGACGCGCATCTGCCCCCGGCACACCCTTGAAAGTAAGGGGCTTCCTCAGTATGGCCACCTACTGCAGAAGGTTCATTCCGGATAACTGACCCTGGCAGAACCACTCCAGGCCCTCACAAAAGCAAAAGTCAAATGGACCTGGGGCCACCGTGAGAAGGAGGCGTACCAGAAAATTAAGGATGCCCTCCTCAGCGAAGCCACACTGGTGTAATTCAACCCCGAACGATACACAGAGCTACTAATCGATGCCAGACCCCTGGGGCTCGGAGCAGTGCTGACTCAAGAACAGGAGCCAGGGCGATGGGCTGCCCTTGCGTTCACCAGCAAGTCGTTGACACCAACCGAAGCAATATACGCTCAGATCAAGCAGGCGGCCCTAGCCATCAAGTGGGCCTGCAAACATTTGCACCTTTACTTGTGTGGCCAACCCTTCAAGGTTGTGACTGACCACCAGCTCTTCAAAGGCTCAGCCCCTCACCTGCCACCGCGGATTGAAAGGTGGGCCATCCAGCTGCAGCACTATCAAATGAAGGGGGTCTACGTCCCTGGGGCAAAGAAACCAGCGGACTTCTTGTCCTGCCACCCTACACCGGCAGAGGGGCATGAACTCCTTGAGGACACAGATGAACACATCTGGATGGTCTCGAGTGCAGCATGCCTCCAGGCCATGAACCTTGAAGACATCAAAAGAGCAGCGGAGTCCGACCCAATCTATGCATGAGTGATCAAGGGTATCCAGAAAGTGTCATGGAGAGACTTCCTCTGAGATGTGGATGCCTGGGCCTAGAGGATAAAGAAGCTTTGGTGAAAATTTGGAGAGTGAGAAACTAGCTGAGAGCCACCCTAGACAGAATTCTACTGCGAGGGCCCCGCCTCGTGATCCCACAAGCACTTAGACAGGCAGGTCATGAAGCAGGCAGACAGTGGACACCAGGGAACCACCAAGATGAAGTTTAGAATGAGGGAGAAGGTATGGTTCCCAGAATTAGAAGCCATGGTAGAAGACCTGGTGTGAAGATGCCCTGCATGCCAGATAGCAAGCCGACCAGAACGTCCGGCTCCAGTGATCACCAAAGAGCAGAGTACCGACCCAGGTCCAAGCTGAGCATGGATTTTGGCAGTTTTTCTGGAAAGAAAACCACTCTTGATCTAGTAGACTCGCACTCCAAATACCCTGTGGTAAAAGTCGTCGCCTCGCCTGCCTTCATCCATGTGGCGCCTGTCCTCGAGAAAGTGTTTGTGATCTTTGGCCTCCCCGCCAAAATCCGGAGTGACAATGGGCCACCGTTCCACGGAGCTGAGTTTGTCGAAACAGCGAGAAATCCGCCACCACTGGATTACCCTGCAGTGGCCGCAGGCCAACCCAGACTCTTACAGGGCTCACCACCAGGCACACCCCAGCGGGGTGAGCCGTCTGTCCAGGGTCAACCTTATCGCTATAACCTGAGCCCAAATCCACAGCCAGACCAACGGTTCCAGAACTTTGTGTGCTAAACATCCTGAACAATTCTTAAGGCCAAGTTAGGGAGGGATGTAACAAATCAGCGGTCCAGTTGACCGTGATGGAAGCCGGATGTACCCTGCACGTCATCCGCGGGCCAGGTATGGCCCATGGGGAGTTAATAAATGGGAGTGAACCGCACAAGGTTCATCTCCGGCCCAAGTATCAATATGTCAGGTTTCCTTCACTGGCTGTGCAGCGAGACATAGGCTGTGACTCCCGGCCTCCCCACAACAGTAAACACAGAAAAGGGACAAATTAATTGCAGAAGAGGGCAGAATCTGAAATCGCTTCTCAAACATGTCTACCATCTTTAAGTGTACAAACTTTCTTTTAATGTAAAGTCTTCTGGGAACACAAACTATGAAAAAGGAATATTTGAGCAAAACTGTAGAATATTTGGAAACATTACATACATTAAGAGATCCACGAGAGAAATGTATGCTGTATTTTTCACATAATATGAAAATGCAATGGTATTTATCACGTGTGAATGTCAATTTTTGTTACATTTGAAAACAATGATTTTTTGACACTTATTCGAAGAGCACTGCATTTGACTTTCGCCATACCAAAGTGTTGGTTTTATGTGACAAAGTACTCCTGCCTGTACCGATGACACCAATCTCTTCAGTTTTCCAAGCATTGCAGAAGAAATGCTTCAGAACAAAGAACAACGTCACCGTACCTTCTTTGTGTGTTGTGTGTTTGTTTGAAAAACGTGTCAGATTTTACATCGCAATACGCAATAGCAATATACAAATGAAAGAAACACCTAGGTAAATACAGGCCAGGAAAAATTTATTACATTGCGAGAGGCGGGCTGCTCCCATGATTTAATGTAAAAAAGTAAATAAATATAAAAGGATTTGGCCGAGCTCCGCGGCCCGTCCCGCAAGTGGTGCGCGTGGCCTCATTGCGCTGCAAATACTAAAAAAAGCAACCACCATTGCTAAAGCTGGCATGCCTTCGGTGCTCTTTAGATTAATTAGCGGTACAAAAGGGGGTGGTGATGGCCGCCACAAGTGTGGCAGGGTATGCTCAGACGTGAGTCCCTTGCTCACTTTGCCACTGGATTCAAGCAAGCCGGGCCGAAGACGGCTGGAATGCCAGAAACCGGTCCTCGGAAGCTTGTTTCCGGTCCAGGGAAGACATGGCTTGGCAGTTCGGGTTGGACTGTTCCCATGAGGCACAGGGTCAGACTGATTTGCATATAGCCATGTCTGAACTGGGGTGGCAGAGTGGGCTAAAGAACGGTGATGGATTAAACCCAGATCTTTTGACTGGGTGTGAGTGTTTGATTGATTCAGATGCTCCGTCCATCACCCCCCCCCTTTTGTACCGCTTCAAATTAATTAAGCAAAGATTTCTCCTGAAGGGCTAATGCAAGCCACACTGTAAAGACAAAATCCTGATGGCAGGTTACAAACGAAGACAGGGAGGGACTAATAAGCTTATTAACAATAAGCCAACACATATAAAGGCCGGTCACAGCAGACTATCGAAAAGATGGGCAGAGAGTGGGCGGAGCTTCAAGTCCATACCAAAATACAGCATGCCTCGCAGAGCAGCGCATGCGCTCCACTGGCTCGACCTAAAAATGCTAAAGCTGGCCCTTTAATTACCACACTGAATACTGCTAAGGAAGGATGAGACTAAAAGAAGGTTCAGACACATGTATTAGCTATTTACACTGCTAAGCTAGCTTTCATTTTCTGGTGGGCGTCTCTCTTTTTAAAACATTTGCTTCTGAACCTTACTCGTGGGACTCTATGTTTTTACTACATTAAGCATATACAAATGTAAATGTATTTAAACAAATTCATTTTTTAACTAGTTTCTTATGCACCTTTATGTGTTCCTTCTACCATCTTCACTTTCCTTTCCCTTTACATACATGCGTTCTTTCTTGTCATTTGGTTTATTTTCTGTCTTGATATTTTGCTTTACCCAGTCTACTTCTTTTGTTTTCCCCATACCTTACCTACATGCCCTTTCCCTTTACATTGAATTTTGTGTCCCTGTGCTTTCTAAGCACATTGCTTACGTACATCATCCTATATGCCTGTATGCCCACCCAGTGTACTTTAGGCAAAGCATTTTGTCTTGTCTCAGTCACATATGCTCTAAACTTCATACAATTACTGACAAGGTAATATTTGCACTTCCTGTACCCTATGGGTGTCCAACATCGGTCCATAAGGCCGATCACCAAAAGCATAATAAGCTAAGAACACCTGTTCCTTGTGTTTCTTACAGTATACCAATTTATAAACATATTCAGACTCTTTCAGTTGCTTATTCTTTCCTTTAAACACATATATTCCTCTTGCAGGCAAAGGGAAAGCCTGTAGTGTTCTTTTTTACACACATTCAAGTACACAATCTTTTGTTAGCTTTTCGTATATCTTTCTTTAGTTCCTTCCTTCCACTTTTCTTCTTGCTTGTCCCTCGCCCTTATACTTCGTCCAGGCCTTCTTTGACACCATCCTTAACACATTTTCCACACTCTGTTGTTGCAGCTGTAGTACTTGTACTTTCCAGGAAACATTACATTTAAGCACAACGCCAGACAGGATTTTGAAACAAATATGTCAATAACTATAACTATCATCATAACTTCACTGACCGCAACAGTCAATCCAACTCCAACTTAATCAGTGTACATTTAATGTAACCATCAGTCCCATCTTCCTGTTCCAAGTATCCGTTTGCATATTTCTTTATAATTTTACATGTTTAGGTCTCGCCTGCATGCAGCGCACATGCGCTGTTGCTTGGCAACAATTTGTTTTTTCTTAAAACAAAAAACAACTCTAAAGAGGCTTATAACCATTACTTACCATGGTGGGCAGCGTAACCATTCTCATTTCCTTGCTTCTCATTGGTCAGCACGTGCCTGTTCTCTTTCTCTTCGGGTCCTTTTGATGGAGCAAGAACCAAGTAATGATTGAGTTCTTTATAGTTGTCCTTTGGATGTCCGCACTTAGATTGAGGTACTTTTTGGTACTGTCCCTCGGGTCCCTTTGCTGGTTGGCCAGTCAGCTGTTTCGATATACCGCAAACTCGCCCAATAGAGTGGCGAGAAGACCTTGCTGTGTAAATACATAATATATATTAGTCCAATGGTTACTGTCTATTTTTTACGAGTCCTTATTTTTCATAAAAACACTCTAAGTGACTCAATGTTTTTAGTTTGCACCTGTCCGCACACTCATGATTAAAGGTGTTATGAACACTTTGTCCTCTTGTCGTGTATCATGTACTATAGGTTGTGGTTTTTTTGGAAACTGATGAGCCTTTACATGCACTATGCTATTACGTTTTGGTACTCGTTTCTTTATGCCCTTCCTCTCATATTTCCTTTTAGAGACATCAATTATGGAAAAATAGCATCATATCATGTTACTAGAAGGAGAAACATAAAAGCTATCTTACACAACAGACAACTATACCCCACCAATAACAGTTTTATACCAGAACTTTTATTGTACTTTTGCAATTCTTGCTGTTTATCTACCTATCATTTCTGCTTCTTTGCCTGACTACTTATTTTTATGGAAACAATACCTGGAAGCCCATGTTTTGCTATTGCTTCTGCCTGTGTAATCAAAATTATCTTCATTTTATATATTGTCATTTTCCTTACCATTGATAATTGAATCATTGGAACATACATATCCTTTATCTGCATCCATTATTGCTTTCCCATTCCGATATATCTGGTAAAACCTTCAGTACTTTTATGCTATGGGTATCCGATGTAGGAAAATGATGGGCCTGAGCAGTATAGATATACTTCTATTAATATGATTTTTAGCCATGGTTTTCAATCACAAAGATAAAAAAAGATTGTCAAAAGTAAAAATTAAGTAAACTGTTCTCCACCTTCTCCGACTAGCACATAGCTTTTCTCATATAATATCTCAAAAGACTCCTTCACTAAACTAAAAGTACTATACTCTTCATGTAAATTAAGAAGGTGCACAGGACTAAAGTAACCACTAAAAGTCTTACAAACCACAGGGTGCCAAACATTCACCAACGAGGGCAATCATGAAATTCATAATTCTAACCCATTAACACAGTCGCAATGCACCTTGCAAATCCTTTTCATACTACTGTCTTTTGGATTTTTATTTTTTTACATTAAGCCTCTTTATGTACACAACACCAATGCTTATCATTCTCTGCATTTGCATGTTTTTGCTCTACACCAGCCCAGCTGCACTGGATTATCTTTATTTTGGACACTGGCATTATACTTTACCCTGATTTTGTGAACTACTTTATTAACACTGCCATTTATTTAATATTTTTCAATATATTTTGAGCCTCTTTATACACATACTTTCAGTTGCTTTCCATGGACTTTTTAAAATGTATTACCTACTGCGCTCCATTGTAAGCACATCTAGCTTGGAACAAACACATCATGCCATGTTATTATGATGCTAGACATATCAATCCATCTATCACCGCAAATGACCATACTGCACAAGCAACGCCTCTGCAGGCCGGCAATCATAGCTTGTTTCAACTCTACAGACATACAGCTTAACTGTAAACTGACAAAATATCTGATCAGACTAGACCAGAAAATGAATCACCTAACTGACAGTGTAATATTTCTGGAGGACCATGCACGTTGAACTTGCCCTTAGCACAAGCCTATGTTAGCCCGATCACTTAATTGCAACCACTAGCGGCATATAAATAGTCAATGGCTAATTCAAGGGAGTACACAAGTAGCACAACTGTTCTCGCATATAATTTAAAAGACCCCAGAGCATGGACCTAGTACGGATATTGTACTTTTATCCATCCACTGCTCCCATGTGAGGAGCTACTTTGTTGTTTGTTTTGGAGCACATGCCAAAAGCAGTTGTGTTTTCACTTGCTCCGTTTGCTGTTTAAAAAAAAAAACTTCACTGACCAAAGGATGCTTGCATGGTCTAAACTGGGTATTTGCCGGACCCTACCCACTCACATTATGAAACATGGAGTGTGGTATAAAATGATCATGAGCAGACCGAAATACGCCAGGTGGCAGACTTTAAAGTAAACAAAACTCCCTCAGAAAACACACTGCGTCCTATTGGTTCTGGAAAGCTTACGCAGTCCCATCCTCCTAAATAAGTCACGTGATGAGAGGATTACACTGCAATTGCAACGTGCCTGATGTCTGTATAATGGTAGTTGTCACTTCAAAGTAGCCTTTCAAACTCGCATGAAAACACAGAAGCAACACTTCAATAGCAATCCACTTCAATGTGCGAACATGTGACCATCTAGAAATGGGTTCCTATGCATAAGTAAATACCAGTTTACTAAGCAGAATTCATTGTTGTTTAACGAAAATAAAACAAAAAACTAGACAAGAAACCGACAAGCTCAACATTTTCTAGTGCTCCTTTTTAGGTCTCGCCTAGACACATTGATATTGACAACACCAAGAGCTCCGGATTGCAGAGACCTGTTGGCTTTGCCAATACTTGTTCCTTTATGTCATGGGTGTCCAATGTTGCCCCACAAGGGTCATTGGCAAAAGCATCTTTATAAGCAAATCACAGATGGTTGCCATGCTCCTCACACATCTTTTAAAAATAAAAACATGTTAAACCTCTTCCTCTTAATGTATGCTTCTTTCCTTACTCCCTAAACACATGATTCCTTCCTTTTCCTTTCACACACAAATATGCACTTACTTAATATCATGGCTGGTTACAATATTGTTCTTTTACATTACGAAAGATAATGTAAAACAGTTTTACACACACACACACACACACACACACACACACACACGCACACGCACACGCACACACACACACACAACCACACACACACACACTACCACACACACACACTACCACACACACACAACCACACACACAACCACAAGCACACACAACCAACCCCACCACACACACAATCACACACACAGCCACACATACAACCACAACAACCACATACAACCGCACATACAAACACACACACAACCACACACACAACCACACACGCAAGCACAACCACACACACAACCACACACAACCAAACACACACACAACCACACCAACACACACCTACACACAACCACACACAACCACAAACATACACACAATCACACACACAACCACACACACTCAACCACACACACAACAACCACACACACAAAAATACCCAACATACAACCACACACAACCACACATACAACCACACACACACACACACACACACACAACCACACACACAACTACGCACCCACAACCACACACACAATCACACACAAACCACACACACACACACAACCACACACAGAACCACAACCACATACACAACCACACACAAACCACACACACAACACCCATCCACACATACACAACCACACACAACCACACAACCACACACACAACCACATACACACAACCACATACACACACAACCACACACACACAACCACACACACACAACTACACACACAACCACATACACACAACCACACACACAACCACAAGCACACACAACCACACACAAACCACACACACACAACCACACACACACAACCACACACACACTACCACACACAACCAAACACTTACAACCACAAGCACATACAACCCCACACGCACACTATCACACACACACACAACCACGCACAAACAACCACACACACACACTACCACACACACACTACCACACACACACAACCACAAGCACACACAACCACCCCCACCACAC
Source organism: Lissotriton helveticus (assembly GCF_964261635.1). Classification (NCBI taxonomy): domain Eukaryota; kingdom Metazoa; phylum Chordata; class Amphibia; order Caudata; family Salamandridae; genus Lissotriton; species Lissotriton helveticus. The sequence continues at coordinate 1,043,300,890 of NC_136065.1, forward strand.
ACACAATCACACACACAGCCACACACACAACCACAGCCCCACATACAACCGCACATACAACCACACACACAACCACACACGCAAGCACAACCACACACACAACCAAACACACACACAACCACACCTACACACACCTACACACAACCACACACAACCACAAACATACACACAATCACACACACAACCACACACACTCAACCACACACACAACAACCACACACACACAAATACCACACATACAACCACACACAACCACACATACAACCACACACACACACACACAACCACACACACAACTACACACCCACAACCACACACACAACCACACACAAACCACACACACACACAACCACACACACAACCACACACAGAACCACAACCACATACACAACCACACACAAAACCACACACACAACACCCATCCACACATACACAACCACACACAACCACACAACCACACACACACAACCACATACACACACAACCACATACACACACAACCACACACACACAACTACACACACAACCACATACACTCAACCACACACACAACCACAAAACACACAACCACACACAAACCACACACACACAACCACACACATAACCACACACACAGAACCACAACCACATACACAACCACACACAAAACCACACACACAACACTCATCCACACATACACAACCACACACACAACCACTGTTGGACCCGGCCTCATGGCGTGGTCCTACCCCTCCCGCATGGCGGGCCCAGAACGACATCAGCCCTCCACCGAGCCTCGGGCAGCCCTTCTGCCCGACCCTGCACGCCCCAACACTGCCGGTCCGGTTACCATCCCGGACCACCCCTACCGGCCTGGCTCCATCTTGGGCCCATCCTGTCCTGAACACGAGGCCTCGCTAGACTCCATCTTGGGCCCACCACGTCACGGACACGTGGCCTCGGCCCCGGCCCAGGCCCCAGCGAAGCCCCGACATCGAGGCACCAAGATCCACCCAGGAGGTCGAGTGGCCACTCGACAGATCCCGGAGGAAGGGGAGTTTCGATGGCCCTCCAGCCGTCCCCGGACGCCTGGTATCGATCGCCCTCCGGCCTCCCTGGGCGCTGGCTCCACCCCCCTGCTGGGTGTCTGGACACCATCATCCCGGCCCCTCTGGCCCCCAGGCGCGAGGGTCCGGACATCAAAGGACCCCAGTCCTATATCTGGGCCAGCCCTGGAGTAGGACGCCAGTTGTATCCTGGACTGGAAAGCCCTGCTGACGCTGTCACGGCCGACACCAGAAGAACTCATTTCCCTGTAACCTGAAGATACCCTGAGAGCCTGCTGGCGCTGCCGCGGCCCACCTTTGCTGAACCATCTTGAGAGCCTGCTGGCGCTGCCGCGGCCCACCTTTGCTGAACCATCTTGAGAGCCTCCTGGCGCTGCCGCGGCCCACCTTTGCTGAACCATCTTGAGAGCCTGCTGGCGCTGCCGCGGCCCACCTGTGCTGAACCATCTTGAGAGCCTGCTGGCGCTGCCGCGGCCCACCTTGCGGAACCATCTTGAGAGCCTGCTGGCGCTGCCGCGGCCCCTCCTCACCGAAACGACCTCGAGGCCTGCTGGCGCAGCCGCGGCCTCCTCTCCGTTACCGACCACCTGTCGAGTCCTGCTGGCGCTGCCGCGGCTCGGCCTCTCGGAACCCCCGGCTCGAGGATTGAGAGCTGTGCGCAGGGTATCCCTTCCTGCAATCATATTGAGAATGTCCCGCTACCCTGTCCCTTATTTACGAGACTTTTCAGATCCCTCGATCTGCCTGTACGTATCGCTGAAGACAAGCAACCTTTATTCCTGATAAAGCTTGAGAACTTAACCTCTTGTGTGGTGTCCGTTTGTAGTATTGTGGTTACTCTGCTGTACGATCCTAGGAGAGGACCCTCACCCAGGAGGCCTCTCGATAACGCTCGGCTGCTTCTCAACGGAGAGGTGGACCTAGGGGTGGTCAGTCAGACATCTTCTGCCTCCCGCTGGATCGCCTTTCTAACAACCACATACACAGAACCACATACACACACAACCACACACACAACTACACACACAACCACATACACACAACCACACACACAACCACAAGCACACACAACCACACACAACCTCACCCACAACACAAACAACCACACACACACACTACCACACACACACACAACACACACACACAACCACACACACACAACCACACACACAACCACAAGCACACACAACCACACCCACACACAACCACACACACAACCACAAGCACACACACACACACACAACCACACACACAACCACAAGCACACACAACCACACACACACACACTACCACACACACACACCACACACACAACCACACACACACAACCACACCCACACTACCACACACACACAACCACACACACAACCGCACCCACAACCACACACACACAACCACAAGCACACACACAAACACAACACACACAACTACAACCACACACCCACAACCACACACACACCCACACACACAACCACACACACAACCACACACACAACCACACACAACCACACATCCACACAAGCACACACACAACCACACACAAGCGAACACACAACACACACAACCACACACACAACCACACACACACAACCACAACCACACACACACAACCACACACAACCACACCCACACACAACCACACACACAACACAAACAACCACAACCACACACACACCACACACACACAACCACACACACACACAACCACACACACACTAACACACACACACAACCACACAAACACACACAACCACAAGCACACACAACCACACACACACACAACCACACACACACACTACAACAAACACACAACCACACACACACTCCCACACACACACACTACCACACACACACTACCACACACACACACAACCACACACACACACAAACACACACTCACAACCACACACACACACACACACACACACACAACCATACACACACACAATCACTAGCACACACAACCACAAACACAACACACACAACCACAAACACAACACACACAACCACAACCACCCACACCCACGAACGCAACCACACACAACCACACACACACAACCACAACCACACACACAACCACAAATCCACAACCACACAAGCACACACACAACCACACACCACAACACACACAACCACACACACAACCACACACCCACAACCACACACACAACCACACACACACAATCACAACCACACACACAACCCCACCGTCAGTGCACACTTACACCAGACACCATAAGTCGTCAGTGCACGCTTTCACCGGGCACAAACACCACCAGCTGTTAGTGCACGCTTCCACCAGGCACATACCACCAGACGTCAGTGCACGCTTTCACCAGGCACACACACACACACCACCAGCCATCAGTGCACGCCTTCACCAGGCACACACACACCACCAGCCGTCAGTGCATGTTTTCCCCAGGCACACACACACCACCAGCCGTCAGTGAACTGTTGGACCCGGCCTCCTGGCGTGGTCCTACCCCTCCTGCATGGCGGGCCCAGGACGACATCAGCCCTCCATCGAGCCACGGTCACCCCCTGGGCACGACTCTACACGAGCTACCGACGAGAGCAATAACCCTGGCAAACCACGGCTCTCCCCCCTAGAACATGGCGTACCCCGCACGCCCCACCACTGCCGGTCCGGCGACCACTCCGGACCACCCTTACCGGCCCGACTCCGTCTTGGGCCCATCACGTTACGAGCACGAGGCCTCGCCCGACTCCATCTTGGGCCCATCACGTCCGAGCACGTGGCCTCGGCTCCGGCCAAGGCCCCAGCGAAGCCCCGACATCGAGGCACCAAGATCCCCCGGGGGTAGAGTGGCCACTCAACGGATCCAAGAAGAGGGGAGTTTCGATGGCCCTCCAGCCGTCCCCGGACGCCTGGTATCGATCGCCCCCCGGCCTCCCTGGGCGCTGGCTCCACCCCCCTGCTGGGTGTCTGGACACCACCATCCCGGCCCCTCTGACCCCCAGGCGCGAGGGTCCGGACATCAAAGGACTCCAGTCCTATATCTGGGCCAGCCCTGGAGTAGGACCCCAGTTGTATCCTGGAGTCAAGAGCCCTGCTGACGCTGTCGCGGCTGACCCGAGAAGAACTCATTACCCTGAAGCCTGAACCCATCTTTGGAGCCTGCTGGCGCTGCCGCGGTCCATCTTAGCTGAACCATCTTTGGAGCCTGCTGGCGCTGCCGCGGTCCATCGTAGCGGAACCATCTTTGGAGCCTGCTGGCGCGGCCGCGGTCCATCTTAGCTGAACCTTCTTTAGAGCCGAGCCTGCTGGCACTGCCGCGGCCCATCTTCGCCGAAACCACCTCGAGGCCTGCTGGCGCTGCCGCGGCCCCCTCTCCGTTAAAGACCACCTGTCGAGTCCTGCTGGCGCTGCCGCGGCTCGACCTCTCGGAACCCCGGCTCAAGGATTGAGAGCTGTGCGCAGGGTATCCCTTCCTTCACCAGTACCGAGACTGTCCCGCTACCCTGTCCCTTATTTACGAGACTTTTCAGATCCCTCGATCTGCCTGTACATATCGCTGAGGACAAGCAACCCTTATTCTTGATAAAGCCTAAGAACTTATCCTCTTGTGTGGTGTCCATTTGTAGTGGTGTGGTTACTCTGCTGTACGATCCTAGGAGAGGACCCTCACCCAGGAGGCCTCTCGATAACGCTCGGCTACTTCGAGACGGAGGGGTGGACCTAGGGGTGGTCAGTCAGACATCTTCTGCCTCCCCCGGGATCGCCTTTCTAACATGCACGCTTTCACCAGGCACACACACACCACCAGCCGTCAGTGCATGCTTTCACCAGGCACACACACACCACCAGCCGTCAGTGCATGCTTTCACCAGGCACACACCACCAGCCGTCAGTGCGCGCTTTCACCAGGCACCAGCAGCGGTGCGTCCATTGGGGCGTAGGGGCGTAGCCCCTCCAGCCCATGGACCCGCGGCTGCAAGTATACTGTGGTATTTATAAAATATATTTATCAGGCAGGAAATACATTTTACATTTACAGGATTCAACAATATTAACCGGCGGGAATCCGGGCAGCACCCGATTGTAACGGGAGTTCGCTGCGCAGGGGAATGGGCTGGGCCGGGCGGCGGGGCTGGTGTGTGAGTGACAGTCGAGTCCACGTCACGAGACACTGTCTGCAGGATGAGGCAGTAGGCACGCATACCAACCTATTGCGCAAGTGATGCTCGGGGCTGCAACTAGCCCGAGCATGCGCATAATAGTTCCCTCATTATGTACACTAGTGACAGGGGGGGTGCAGGAGCCCCGGCGTTAACATGGGCGACAGGGCGAGCAGGTAATGTGCCCCCCCAAGCCACAGGATTGGCTGTTCACCTTGCAGCAGGGCAGGGAAATACATTATTGGATGCCGCCAGCCGCACTGCACAATGGCCAATCACTGTCTGACTTCATGTAGTCACTCATGCAGTGATTGGCCATTTGCGGCGCTGCTGACGTAGGATCCGGTTCTTGGCTGGGCCCTGTCGGGACTTGCTTCGTGGTGTGCTGAAGTCTTCTTTTAGTGAGTATTGTTTGTTGTTTAGGAGGTTAAAAAAATAAATTTCATGAGTCAGGCGCGTTATGTGTCCAGCAGAGGGGCAGTGCTTATCCAGCGCAGCCATGTGAGTATTAATTTGGTCGGGTAGAGTTTTTACCCGAAATTCATTTCCGACAAACTGTAGCCGATTTTTCTGGATTTATATCTATATTTAGCACATATCCTCTCAATGAGCACGGATTGCACCCCCCTGCTGCCTCCAGCGAAGGCTCTCTTGTTTTGAGTGGGTTTCGGGTGGGAGAGGTAGGCTTTACAAAGTATCAGAGGCCCTCAGCCAAGGGTTTCCTTAAGAAGTAGCTTTACTCCTTTCCTTTGGAGGTTTTTATGCCCGTGTATCTTCTGTCTTTTACCATGCTTGCTTTTTTCGACGAGTGTCCCTCATTTAGTGGCAGGATGGCTGTGGAGGGTGGGCACAGTGTGTGCAAGGTTTGCCTCCCTCACTCTCACTCTATCACGGAGTGTGGCAAAGGTCAAATGATGTGTCATAGAGGAAGCTGATGGAAAGACATGGAGGACTGTCAAACACAGAGAAGTCACTCCTACTTGTAGCTCAGCTCAAGAGTAAAGATGCCCAGTTTCCTCTCCCTTCCCTCTTGAAAACACCAGATCGGACCCTTTCCCACCTAGTCGAGGTAAGTGTGCAAGCCCATGTGGAGGCACTTGATGGGGTATCATTTGAATATCATGGCGTTACAGGGATCGGAATACCTTCGGACACTCGAGAGAAAAAGTGAAAGCAGCTATTTTTTTCCGGCACCGAGAGAAGGCAGGCGTTAAACAGTGCGCATGAAGGGATGCGAGCCACCTGTCCCCAAGACGAATGATTGTTTGAACTTACCATAGTTACTTCTGAAACACAAACCTTTCGGTCATCAATCAGTCAAAAGTGGTAGGCAGTGACCATTAGGCGCTTTCATTACCACCCTGCAGCTCCCTGGTACAGGGTGACCCACATCTGTCTTCATTAGAAGTTCTCTAGCTGTAGGTAGCGAACAGATGGGTCATTATTGCATACACTGCCCTGGCCTCTGGGCCAACCTGGAGGACAGGCAAAGTCATTCTGTGCAGGACGCGCGTGTGTGCCTTACTTCAGAGCGTGCCGAATGTTGGGAGCAGCAGTGATTTATTAAAGCCTCTGTTATTTTTACCTCATCCTAGAGGGACTGTATGTGTAATTAAGCAAGAAACCGTGCCCTTGCCAGGATTTAAGAGACAAGCTGGGTTTGCAGAGATGGTAAGGGGTAGCAGTGAGGACTTGAGGGTTGCAGAGAAAGCACAATGCTCAAGGGGGTTGCGAGCATACTGGTTTGGGGGAAAGAGAAAGCATGGGGGACAGCCCAGATAGCAAGGATGCTGCTCCCATGATAACATCATGGTTTTCAGTGTAAGGCAAGCTTGGATTTTTTAGGCGATTGTGTGTATAAAATATGCAGGCAACCGAAGGGCTGAAGTACGTAATCTGCAAGTGAAACGGCCGGGCTGGCGCGTGGTTGCATTATACAAATCTGAACAAACGTTTTTGCTGTAGTCTTCACCTGGAGAAGTCAAGTTTAAATTATGTCAAGCTGATTAATATTCAGATAGCATTGCGTTCCCTCATCTTGAGTTTAGTACTTCTAGTGTAGTACTTTAGTAACCCATGGTTGTATGTGTTTGCCTCCCAACCCTTTGTTATTTGGTTGGTTTGAAAAAAGATGTAATTGTCTCGTTGCTGTTTCCTGAAGATGCTTTTATCACCCTATTCGTGGCAGTATATCCAGTGGTATCGATCCGAAGTATATGATTATAATTACTGTGTATTTTTTCATATTTGCAGTTCCCCTGAAGAAGAGATATTTATCTCGAAATGCATTGGGATTTATAGCAATTTGAATGCAACCATAATCTGGCTATGTATTTGTATATTTTTGTGTTTAAAAGTTAAATGCTTACAATAATGTAATTTATGCGAAAAGTACAACAAGGTACAGACATTTGTGTTATACAAATAAATGTGATGAATAATTGAACAACTTATTAAAAAGCGAGTGTAGAAGATTATTATTATTTTTTTAAACTGTTTACAAGCAGCCAACCATTGAGGTTAGCACCAGCAGTGCAGAAAGGGTTAGTAATAATTTTGTCACTTCTTTAGATTTTTTCCTCATTAATTGGAGGTTAGCGCCCTCCTCCCGCCCTAGCACGCCCAGTCTAAAACATATTAAAAATTGAGAATACTAGAAATAAAATAGAGTGTGCAGTACAACCAACCATTTTCAGTATATCCAGCTGGGCATATCCTGGAAGTGCTCTCAGGTTGACCGCCCTCTGCCTCCCATGGCCCCTTCACCCACAAACAGGTTGCAGTTGAGGGGCATTGTAATGTTTACGCAGACACATCCGTCTAGTGTAGGGAGTGTTGTGGAGTGGAAGTGCAGCTCGAGAGGAGCGCCACCCAGGGCCTGGGGCTGTGTCAGAGGGGAACAGCGCGTACGGAATCACAATATTTATTTTCCTTTCTCAGGCAATCGAAGTAGGCATTTTATTTCTTGTCTCACAGCTTGATGCCTGTGCTGTGAAAGAAGATATTGTAATGTTTACTGGGTCTGCTTACATTAAATAATGTAAGCAAAGCTATGCCACTGTTGATAAACGAGGTCTATAATCAGAGCCGTCTCCTTTTTCACCCTTTCCGTTTGAGGGATTATTAGACTGCATGGGGAATGTGGCAGACTTTGTCTTCATTTCTCGCTCCGGTACAAGCTGTCAATTTTTCTCCCTTAGTAAAGCTGCTTGTGGAATGACCTGCCCTCCGCAAGCATGTGCTCATATTAGCTTGCCACCGTCCTTCTTCTGGCAAAGCCTCGTCTGTCAGTCCTTCAGGGCTCCCTTTCATTTCGCTCCTGCTTTTGCTTTTTGGGATTAAATGGGGTTATTTCCTTCTGTCGACTTTGGCCATTTTGCGGGATATGTTCCAATGTGTAATAATGGTTGCGTCTGGGCAGCAGGGTCTTAGTGGGGTAGAAAATAGGCCTGGGCAACAAAATAAAGTGGCCCATATTTATGAATTGGTGGTAAAAAAAAAAATGTGGCCCACATTTTCAATACGAGCACCTTTCGACTGTTTAAGGCATAATGTCTGGGTGGGGGGTGGGGAACCACATGTTTTTGTGATTGCTGCAGGCAATGTGGGTGATAATATTCAAGAAATGTGACAGTCAAATCCTTCTCTACCTAAAGGATAATTTCATTGTCACATCCCTGCCCTTCTACCCTCAAAGTGTGACTGGTCTATCCAATCATGCCACGAGATAACAGCAACCACAGCTGCACACTACTACCTATTACTGCCTTCTAGTCCTGATTTCAAGATGTTTACAATCCCAGCCCAGTGAGCCCACACACAGCCACAAAACTGGCCCACACACTGACCTCACTCTAGGCCGTCTTGAAAACCCAGCCCTTTAAATGGCGAAGCTGTATTTGACTTATACTAAAGAATTTTGTTAGTTTTTAAAGACTGTTAGGTTTCACGTTTCAATCGAGAATATTTATTGTTTCAAGTTACATCCATGCAAACTCTTGGATGTTGATATTTATTTGTAAATTGCATTTTCGGTGCACAAAATAGATGTGGGGTGTACGCAAGCGAGTCTATCTCTGCATAATACTACAAACTCTGTTTTATGCATGTATACGTTTATACGTGTTATAGTAATTTTTAAAATGTGTTTGACATCAGCTCCAGTAGGTCGCTCTGTACGTCTTTGTATAAATCAATGCCCCGTGCATCGGGCCCCAGATACACTCTCTTTGGCACTGGAGTGCGCTTCAGTTTTCTGCAGCCGATAGAGCGCACTTGAGGCTGAGTGCAAGGTCTTATGGGGCGATAGAAGCTCATGGTGACATGAATTCCTCCCAAGAGCAACTCTCTACTCAATATGTCCACAAAGTCAAAACTTGAAGAGTATATACATTTTTTATGTCTTTTTATTAAACGTATAATAAAGCCTCACAGCAAATTTCGCATCTGAGTAGCCATGTATATACAATATGTCAAGACAGCGGAGCTCTACAGTTATTCCTCCCTTGACCTCATATCTCATTTCAGATGTAACTATCCAACCCCTCATGGTCATGGTCGGGCATTCTTGGGTTCCCCTCCCCTAACATGGAAGATTGAGGCACGCATATGTTTCCCCTGTAGGTGTTCCATTTTCCCGAGGTCTTCTCCCATTTCTTAGGGCGCACTCTGCCTTCGTAAATGACTTTCTCAGACATCATGCACCAATCCATGTCTTTCTTCCATTCTGCTAGCATTGGTGGTATAGATGCCCCCCCATCTCCGGGCCACATTCCATTTAGCGATTATTGTCCCCAAAGTTGCCCAGTTGGGCCTGCTCAAAACTATTCATTACAATCCCGCCACCCCTCCCTCCTTTTCGCATCCGCTCGTTTCCAAAAAGTAAACAATCTGTGAGGCTTTAAAATCACCTTGCATGCTTGCAGCGTGTCTCTTTTCGCCGACCAAAAACCAATTAACAAAACAAGATGCTGACACACTCCCTTTCCAAGCTACATAAACCATTCAACCCTAAGAAACATAAGGCACGCTCCCTTTCAAATATGTGTAAAGCATACAATAAATAAACACCTATAACTAAGACATGCAGCCGTTCATCTCGTATAGCCCCACATTTATTGTCCTTTAAATATAAAATTCTCTACAACATGGCTTAAAAACATTAAAAACATTGGCTGTGCAACTTCTTCTACTCCTAGAGCTGAGATTTCTATGAAAGTCTTACAGTCTGACTTCAGCACCTGAGCATAATAGGACGGAATGTATGAAGCTCTGTGGTTATACTGAATCAGAAGCTACCTATGTTATACCATCTATTAATGTAATAACTGCACTTTCACAATTGCCTTATTAACCTTCCTGCTTTCTCAAATTTGCTTGAAAATGCACGATTTTCCTTCTTTTTTTAAAAAATTTTCTTGGGGGGGGTTATCCACCCATACCCCCCTTTTGGGGTTCGGGCTCGCTCGCTACGCTCGCTCGCTACGGTGCTGTTTGCAAATCAGTTGGCGCCCCGCCACTTTCAAATCTCACCCACCGCCCCTGCCAGGCACACACACCACCAGCCATTAGTGCACTCTTCCACCAGACACACACACCGCCAGCCGGCAGTGCAAACTTCCACCAGGCACACACACCACCCGCCATCAGTGCACAATTTCTACAGGCACACAAACACTACCAGCCATCAGTGCACACATCAATTGTTAACGCATCCACAATTAACTATTGTAGCAATCGCAGTATGGCGCACTTTACTTTTAAACATATTCATCTAAAGCACAGCATGCCACCATTGCTACAAAAACAAAATACACATTTTGTTGGCCTACAATTTATAGACTTTTGTTGCAATTGGTGTTGCAATATTTAGCAATGCCAATAGCTCAAACTTAATTAATGCGAGACCTATTGCATTGCAAATGCTTGTTACTTGTGCCACTGCACTGACTGTGGGCACTGTCCTTCTCCTTAGTACCCACTCCCACATCTGTCACGTATTTCCCTTTATGCCGCCTTTCCCTCCCCCTCCTGACAAGCCGCTGGTGCAGTTTTGATGAATCTGCCATCTCCTTGACCTTCCCTGGCGCCAAGGTGGTGCCAGTATCGTTACAGTCTGCCTCGCCTCCCCGAACTCCTATTCAGCCATTCCTTGTGCACTTTTAAAACACTGGACAATATACTGCTAACGTCCGGCGGCTGCTCATCTTGCAATTCCCCTTCTTCCAGGCTACCCTCCTCATAGTCCAATATTATGACCACTAGCGGGTCTTCCATATTACCCTAGGAGGGGCCTACCCACACTTCCTGTGCACAATCCAATCCAATAATGACATACGTAGTGTGACGTGCAGTTCACTAGGGGGGAGCTGAATTATCTTGTTCCTGACGCTCTGCTGGCGCTACTTGCCTGCCTGCTGTTGCACATGTGCCAGGGGCAGTTCGAGGGCTGCCAGCCTCTTGGGTCAACGAGGTCATCATGGACCTTCGTATGTTGACCACACCGGGATACCCCGCTGATGTCAGGCGAACTGCGCTGGGCCCAGCCCTCTCTTCCCTTCAGTGTTGACAAGACACACCCAGCTCTACTGGGTCTGCAAAGCCGCACCACCACAACACCTGAAAGAAAGGATGAGAGAACTGGTGTGCTGGTACTCTGTGCCTGACCTGCTACGTTCTCTACACCCCAAAAATTCTCCAACCATACCTGGTGTTCCTTCCCTCATCCTGTGATTCACATGCTTGACCCTACCACTCGCACCCTCCTCATGGTAGAGCTGTCCCCTATGACCCCGAAATCCTCATCCTCCAAGCCTTCCTCGTCTATGGGATTGTCATCCCCACTCCATTCCAGCATATCCGCCACTAAAGCAGACTCGGGGCCCGCCCAGCTGTAGCTGCCTCCTTCCACCTCCTCAGGGAAAACCTCCCCATCTCTGCCGTATGGCCCCCCCCATTGGAGAGAACCTCCCCTACCTATGTAAGCGTCCATTTGGGCCACTCTGTCCCATTCCCACTCCCTTGCAGCCTCCTTCCAATGTTCAGATGTGTCCAAACCACCCCAGTCTGCCCTTACCCCACCTTGCTATGGGACCACTCCATGGTGTGCTGCTCCCAGTCCCTTCTCCCCAAACTATAGCCTTCTGCCGGCTGTGTCAATCTACCTGGCTACTGGCTATGCAGCGCTCACTGAGCCTCCACAAGGGACTCCCCCTGCCCCACCTCCCCACCCTTTTCCTCTCTGCTCCTCCGCCCTACGCTGCTGATTCACCACGAGCGACTCCAATGATGCAGCTCGTTTATGGCCTCCTCTCCCCCCTCGCGTCCCAACAAAAATAGGGCAACTCAGCTGATGCTGCCCATTTGGCTGTTTTATAAAATTTTCGGCCCTGTACGCGCGCATACCGCGCCGCAAGACCACTCTGTCCCTGATACCTTTCAGCGCGGCCTCCATGGTCAAGGGCTCCACCCTGCCGGCCTCGTCAGCACCTCCCTTCACCGCCCCCCGCCTTTTCCACCTGCGGCCCGATTCCCGCGCGGGTTGTTGCCAGGCTAAGCCAGACGGACCGCCCCCTTTCTCCCAGCACACTGAGAGGCCACTCATCTGTTCACGGAGCGGCCCCTCACACTCACCTCCTCTACTGTGGCCCTGCTATTTCCTTGGTGAGGAGCACATAACCACTGCCGCAGCCACGCCTTCAGATGTCCTGCGAGTTGGTCGGGCCGGGACGGCCTCCACCTACCTTCCCAGTACGAGGTCTAGCCTCCCGGCCTCCCTTAACAGCCATGTGAAGTTGTTGGACAGCGTTCTCTTCTAAGTCACTCGCACTAATTATTCTAATGTGAAACTAAAACCTAAGCCAAACTACCTCGCCGGGTTTGAACAGCTCTAGAAATTTCACAACGCTATGCTCCGTGCCACCAGCCATCAGGTCACCTGATCTAAAATGGTGGAAGGTAGCCCACCTTTATCCCCTAAATATATGTTTGGCTATATTTGGGCTTGAAACGTAGGCCAAGACAAAATGGCAGTCGGCGAACAGCACTACCCTCCCAATCTGCCCGGGTAGCAGAATTCCCTCTGGTCAGCTGCCCTCCAAACCCCCAATGGAGGGCTGCCCGCACCCGAATGGGCCCTTACGGAGCGGTCCGAGGCTGTGGTCCAGATGACTACCAGCGGCAGTCGCCTTTGATGGCCCTCAGCTATGCGGTACATAGAGGTGGCCCTTGTTGGACCCGGCCTCATGGCGTGGTCCTACCCCTCCCGCATGGCGGGCCCAGGACGACCTCAGCCCTCCTCCGGACCTTGGGCGGCCCCTTCGGCCCGACCGGCACACCCCAACGCCACAGATCCGGCTACCATCCGGGATCCCCATCACCGGCCTAGCTCTAGCCTAGGCCCCTCACAACCTAAGCACGAGGCTGTGCCCGACTCCATCTTGGGCCCACCACGTCACGACCACGTGGCCGCAGCCCCAGCCTCGGCCCCGGCGAAGCCCAGACATCGAGGCACCAAGATCCACCCAGGTGGTCGAGTGGCCACTCGACAGATCCCGGAGGGAGAGGAGTTTCGATGGCCCTCCAGCCGCCCCCGGACGCCTGGTATCGATCGGCCTCCGGCCTCCCTGGGCGCTGGCTCCACCCCCCTGCTGGGTGTCTGGACACCATCACCCCGGCCCTTCTGACCTCCAGGCGAGAGGGTCCGGACATCAAAGGACTCCAGTCCTATATCTGGGCCAGCCCCGGAGTAGGACGCCAGTTGTATCCTGGACTGGAAGCCCTGCAGACGCTGTCACGGCCGACACCAGACGAACTCGTCCTTCCTGGGACCCGAAGCCCATCTGAGAGCCTGCTGGCGCTGCCGCGGCCCACCTTGCTGAACTATCCGAGAGCCTGCTGGCGCTGCCGCGGCCTACCTTGCTGAACCATCTGAGAGCCTGCTGGCGCTGCCGTGGCCTACCTTGCTGAACTATCCGAGAGCCTGCTGGCGCTGCCGCGGCCTACCTTGCTGAACTATCTGAGAGCCTGCTGGCGCTGCCGCGACCTACCTTGCTGAACTATCCGAGAGCCTGCTGGCGCTGCCGCGGCCTACCTTGCTGAACCATCGGAGAGCCTGCTGGCGCTGCAGCGGCCTACCTTGCTGAACCATCTGAGAGCCTGTTGGCGCTGCCGCGGCCTACCTTGCTGAACTATCCGAGAGCCTGCTGGCGCTGCCGCAGCCTACCTTGCTGAACCATCGGAGAGCCTGCTGGCGCTGCCGTGGCCTACCTTGCTGAACCATCTGAGAGCTTGCTGGCGCTGCCGCGGCCTACCTTGCTGAACCATCCTGCAAGCCTGCTGGCACGGCCGCGGCTCGAACCTCTTGGAACCCCCCAGCTCGAGGATTGAGAGCTGTGCGCCGGGTATCCCTTCCTGCACCCAGAAGCTAGACTGTCCCGCTACCTCGTCCCCTCCTTTTCGAGACTTTACGGATCCCTCGATCCAGCTGTATATACTGCCAAGAACCCACCTCCTTTTACTACCTATAAAACTTGAGAACTTGCCCTCCTGTGTGGTGTCCGTTTGTAGTATTGTGATTACTCTGCTGTACGATCCTAGGAGAGGGCCCTCATTCCGGAGGCCTCTCGGTAACGCTCGGCTACTTCTCAAAGGAGAGGTGGACCTAGGGGTGGTCAGTCAGACATCTTCTGCCTCCCCCGGGGACGCCTTTCTAACACTGGTGGCAAGCGCTGGGAATCCGAGCCACGCAGATTGTACAGAGAGTGATTCACCCGCTACCCAGACAAACCAACTGCAACCATGAGCACAGAATTCCAGAAAGAGAAAATGGAAGACTACAGTCACAAGGAGTTAAAGCAATTCTGCAAAAACCTAGGCATCGCTACCACTGGCTTAAGCACCAAAGAAGATTTTAAATCGGCCCTGCAGGCCTGGGTGGACGCCGGCGAGGCGCCACCTCCGAGTGAAGATAACCCGAGCCCGAACGGAGGTCCGGAGGCTGAGGTGAACCCAGCGGGAGGGAGACCCGCAAACCCAGACGCGGGCCTCTCCCACGAAAACGCCCGAGAACGAGAAAGGATCCGGCTCCACGAGTTGGATTTGGCCCGACTCCGACAAGAAGGAGAACTCCAACTGGCAGAAAAAAAGCTAGCCCTTGAGGAGAAGAAACTCCTGCTCGAGCACGAGCGCGTCCTCAAAGAATTGGAACTTAAAGCCAAGGCAAACGAGACAGCCACCTCCGGGGGTAAGACCCCAACCCCCTCGGTGGACACGAAGGTGCACATACCCAAGGATGTCGTCAAGGAGTACTATAAGAGCGATGACATCCAACAGTGGTTCAGAGCCTACCTAATTCGGGTAGGTGGAGAAGCTCACCCTCTGTCTGAATTTTGTTTGCGCACATCGCGCTTCCTGGAAGAAGCTATCTGCTACAGGGAGATTTTAAACAAATCCTTTTGTGTCGCTTATGCTGTTTAGTTTAGCCGCTTTTCCCCCGTTTTGAACAACTGTTTAGTATTTTAAAATAACTGTCCTCGCTTCCTTACCTGGGTCCTAACTCCACGGAACGCTCTCTTGCACAGCGGTATTACGCCGCAAGCACCGCCATTAGGGCGGGCCGGTCCCCGCGCTTTGATTACTAGGGGCGTCATCTTGGGTGGGGTGGAGTGAGACTCCTCAGCTATTTGCTGAAGCCTGTCACGCGGACTCGCTAGAGCCCTTTATTAAATAATGGAAACGACGCGCAGCGTGTACGCGCATCGTGGGCGCCGCAGTAACGCCGGAGTCACGCCAGAGTCCAGCCCGTCTGCGCCCGTCCGCGCTGAGGACGCGCAGGACGCCTGGACTCTGGACTCTGCTGATGCTACATCTTATCTGCACAGCTATTCCCGCCAGGAAATGCTGCGACTGAAACCCCGTAGATCTGGATGTATGCATTCTTTGGAACCAGACAACCTACTCCTCCCTTTAAGTTGTGGCTGCTTCCCTAACTCCAGGCCTTCCAATCCCCTACGTAGTTCTTCTCTCGGGTCCCCTGGTGCCATTGGGCCCATAACTATGATAGCAGAAGGTATTCTGGTAAATGCCCGCTCTCTTGTTAAAAACAAGATCATGTTTAGGGAAATGGTCTTAGATAGAAATCCGACCCTAGTGTTCATCACTGAAACTTGGGCCAAAGATTCCTCTGGCCCCGATCTAATCGAAGCGGTCCCTGAAGGGTACTGCCTGGCTAGACTTGATAGACAGGGTCGAGTGGGAGGTGGTATAGCGATCCTCCATAAAGACCACCTTCAATGTCATACTTCATCTATTCTGGACTCCCCGGACTCTTTCCAAGCCCTTCATTTTTCCATCAGGGAAGCACAGTGTCCTCTCTTTCAAGGAATTTTATTATACCGACCACCAGGTCCCCGGACTGATTTTACCCTTAAACTTCTTCAGGCTCTGGAACCATACTTTGGCCGAGAAAACTTTTCCATCCTGGGTGATTTTAATTACCACCTAGAACAACAGGACACTCCAGATACCTCAGGACTTATTGAGGCTCTGGCTTCCTGTGGGCTTACGCAGCGCGTCAGCAGTGCCACTCATCGGGCAGGCCATACGCTGGATGGTATTTTCTCTAATGACGGTCGCATAACCACTAAGGACCCAGTGCATCTATCCTGGTCCGATCATTTTGCAGTTCCATTCCATCTGGAATATCTGCGGAGAAATGATAGAAAAAAAGGGAACCATGCAACGGTTACGGCTAGAAATCTTAGGGACATTACCAGCCATTCTTTTGCGCCCTGGACTGCTAGCCTTTCCATTAAAGGCAAGGATAATGTACAGACTGCAGTTGGTCATTTCGAACGAGTTGTAACTGAAGCTATGAATGAGCTAGCTCCTATACAGACCCGACGCCGAGCAAGGAAGAGACCTTCGGCTCCATGGTTTTCCGACTCCCTTAGACTCCTTAGGCAAGAAGTAAGGAGGAAGGAAAGGCTTTGGCACTCCAGCTGGGATTTTAAGAATAAAGAGGCCCACAAACTCCTTGTCAGGAGATATAAGGCCGAGATTGTGCAGGCGAAACAAGATTACTTTGTTTCCCTGACAACCTCGCTGTCCTCGCCGAAGGAGCTTTTTACAATTGTCGACTCGTTAGTCACAATACAATCCCCGGACCCTGTGATTCCTTCGCAGGATTTATGTGATAAGATTGCCTCATTCTTCCACACTAAAATATCTGATATCCATCTAGCTCTTGAGAAGCAAAGAGCTTGTATTAGTGTGCCCACCTTCCTGGTCTTACCGAAGGTACCTGCCCTCGATGCCTCCCCTCTGGACATCCTGGATTCTTTTCCACCGCTAGAATTGCAGGATCTCGAAGCACTGCTTAAAAAGATCAAATCTGGTTCCCCTTTGGATACTTGCCCTCTGAAAGTCATCAAGCAGTGTGGGGAGTCCCTTCTACCACCATTGCTAGATATTATGAACCTAGCAATAAGAGATGGTGTCTTCCCCTTGGAATGGAAGAAAGCAGTAATCAAACCCCTGCTAAAGAAGGCCTCCCTGGATCCGGAAGTCCTGAAAAACTTCCGACCAATTTCGCTGCTTCCCGCCCCTGCGAAGATGCTTGAGATACATCTAAATAAGCATCTCGCTGCTTTCGTAGAAAGCTCGGGCTGCCTTGACTCTTCTCAGCATGGATTCAGGAGGGAACACAGCACCGAGTCGGCCCTCACTGTCGTGTTTGATAACATCTGCTCGACAGTGGATAGAGGCCAGACCACCCTCCTGGTCCTGCTAGACCTAACTGCCGCCTTTGACACCCTCTCTCCCTCAGTTCTTTCATCTCGTCTGAGGGATGTGGGGGTGAGGGACGCAGCTTTGGACCTTCTAACCTCCTTCCTTACTGGGAGGGAACAGAGAGTCAAGATGGGTGAGTTCCTATCTCCATCCCAGTCTGTGCTATGTGGGGTCCCACAGGGGTCGGCTCTCAGTCCGACCTTATTTAACATCTACGTGACCCCACTGGCCAGACTCATAAGAACTTTCGGGATGGAGGTAGTCTCCTATGCTGATGACACTCAAATACTCGTCTCTCTCTCCCATTCAGATGTGCAGACCGCCTCCAAATTTAGATCATGTATGGAGGCGGTTGGTCACTGGATGATACAGAACTCCCTTAAACTGAATGGAGAGAAGACTGAGGTGATGGTGTTTGGCGGGAACGAAAACATCTGGTCTTCTAGCTGGTGGCCTGACTCACTTGGAGTGTGCCCCTCCCCCACTTTATCCGCAAAGAATCTTGGGGTGATGGTAGATCCTGCCCTGGATATGAGCAGACAGGTGAGTAGGACCATCTCCACCTGTTGGGGCCTTATCCATACCCTGCGAAGGATCAGGAAATATCTTTCTGCGCAGTCCAGAAAACAAATAGCCGTCGCGCTCATCAGCTCTCGTCTGGACTACTGCAATGCGCTGTATGCGGGGCTTAATAAGACCCTCGTGCAGCGCTTGCAGGTGGTCCAGAATGCCGCGGCCAGATTTGTCTTGGATGTTCCAAGCCGCTCATCGGCCACTTTGGCCAGAAAAACGTTGCATTGGCTCCCGGTAGAGTACCGAGTACGCTTCAAGGTCCTGTGTATGACATACAGGGCTATTGCCAGAAACTGTGTCTCTGGAGTAGGCTCTATCATTTCTCCCTACATTCCTGGAAGGAATCTGCGTTCCTCCGGGAAAATGCTTTTGTCAGTCCCTCGGGTGCGAAGAGCAAGATGGGGTGGTAGGGCTTTTTCCACTCTAGCTCCGAAATGGTGGAATGATCTTCCCCTGGATCTAAGGTCCTTACCCTCCCTGCAGACTTTCCGCGGGGCCTTAAAAACTCGTCTTTTTCTGAAAGCCTATGTGTAAAGATGATTGATTTAGACTTTCGATATTATTGTTAGGCGCCTTGATACCTGCGGGTTATTGTTTTTGCGCAATATAAATTTTTATCAATCAATCAATCAATCAGGTCGCCATGGCCGCCCATCGAGTACCCCTCAGGGACTGGGGCGCCGGCCTGTGGGGGAAGTTTATCAACGAAGGGAGAGACGCCCTGCTGGAGCTTCCTGATACCGAGAGAACCTCGTACGAACCCATGAAAACCGCCCTCCTCACTCGCTACGGACTCACCCCCGAGATGTACCGGCAGCGATTCCGAGACTGCAAAAAAATCCCCGGTACCACGTGGGTGGAGTATGTGAACTTTTACAGCAGAGCCTTCGAGGGGTGGATCAGAGGCTGCCAGGTCACCACATACCAGCAGTTAGTCGACCTCATTCTATGGGAACACCTGTCCAATAACTGTTTCATCGAACTCCGGCAGCACCTCCTCGACAGCAAATTGACTGAGCCCCGAAAACTCGCTGTCGAGGCAGACCGATGGGCGAGCACCCGAGTCCCCCGGAACACGGTGGGGGACGGCCGGGGATCCCCCGGGAACCACCGACCCCGAGGCGGCGGAGCGGGCCAGGGCCGGGGACGAGACGCCCCCCAGGGGTCATCCCCTACCTCCATGTCGCCATCCCTGGGCCGGAGAGGGGGCCCCCCAGCCAGGCCGGGGCCCCGGCCGAACGTTACGTGCCACCGATGCCAGCGACAGGGTCATTATGCAAATGACCCCCTCTGCCCGATGAACCAGCGACCCGGCACCACCGGGCCCCCAGCCCGCCAGATCGCGGCAGCTGCCCTGGGTGAAGAGAGAAGCGAGGAAGAGGACGACAGCCCCGAACAGCCCGAGTGGGAACCCGCCGCCATGACCTTAGCATGCCTGGGCACTCACGACCTGATGCCTCGAGGTCCGATCCCAGGCAACACCCAGAAATATCGCCAGTGGGTCACCATCAATGGTCGCCGGACCGAAGCCCTCCGTGACACTGGAGCCAGCGTGACAGCGGTCCGCTGCCACCTGGTGACGCCAGAGCAGATCCTTCCTAACGTCCTATGCCCAGTCCGGTCCGCAGACAACTCAGAGACTTTGTGCCAGATGGCCCGCGTTCCCTTCGAGTGGGGAGGAGTGTCGGGCATGCTGAAAGTAACTGTCCGCGACGATGCCCCCGTGGACTGCCTCCTTGGGAACGACCTGGAAAGTTCCCCCTGGGCTGGCGTCGAACGAAGAGAGCACCTGGGGATGCTAGGCCTACCCGAGTGGGTCTGTGCGACCACCCGCTCCATGTCCGCCCGAGCCTCCCCCCCAGCGGGGGAAGCGCCGACCGAAGAGCCAGAGTGGCCCGCGCCTCCGCCACCAGTCGTCCCCGAGGACGCCGACCCCGAGGCCGGCCCCCACGGGTCCGCCCAAGAAGATCTCGCCGAGCTCAACCACCTCCCAGAACTCGCTCAATGGCGCCAAGAAGGGGGCCCCACCCGAGAACAGTTCCGGCAGGAGCAGAAAACCTGCCCCTCCCCTCGAGGGGATGCGACAGCAAGCCGCTACTCAGGCCGCGGGAGACCCCGCGGGGTCCCACTGGGTCTACTGGGACAATGACCTCCTCTACAGTGAGCAGAAGATTGCCGAGCTAGGGGCCGGCCGGGTACTGGTCGTACCCCTCCGATTCAGAGACTTCCTCCTGAACTTAGCACATGATGTGCCCCTCGCCGGGCACCTGGGGCAGGACAAAACCTACAGCCGCCTGGTGACCCATTTCTACTGGCCAAGAATGCGCGCCGATGTGCATAACCACTGCCGAACCTGCCCGACCTGTCAAGCCAGCGGGAAGAGCGGGGGGAAAGTCAAAGCCCCGCTCCAGCCATTCCCCGTGGTGACCACCCCCTTCGAGCGGGTAGGAATAGACATTGTAGGACCCCTGGACCCTCGCACCTCGCAGGGACACCGCTTCATCCTAGTCCTGGTGGACCATGCCACTCGCTATCCGGAGGCCATCCCTCTCCGAACCATCACAACCCCCATGGTGGGCCGAGCCCTCATGAGCATCTTCTCCCGGGTCGGCTTCCCCCGAGAGGTAGTAAGTGATCGGGGCTCCAACTTCATCTCGAAGCATATGCGGTCCCTATGGCAACAGTGCGGGGTCACCTATAAATTCACCACCCCGTATCATCCTCAAGGAAATGGACTAGTGGAACACTTTAACCGAACACTGAAGGGGATGATCAAGGGCCTGGAAGAGCCTCTCCGGCGCATATGGGACGTCCTGCTGCCCTGCCTCCTGTTCGCCTACCGAGAGGTACCCCAGAAATCCCTGGGGTTCAGCCCTTTTGAACTCCTATACGGACACCCGGTTCGAGGCCCCCTTAGCCTGGTCAAGGAAGGCTGGGAGACAGCAGTTCGAGAGGCCCCACCGGATGTCTACCGGTACCTCCTGACCCTCCGCAATCAGACTCGGAGGTTCAGGGAACTGGCCGAGGCCAACCTGGAGGCTAGTCAGGAGGACATGAAATGCTGGTATGACCAAAACGCCTCGTCCATCGAATTCGAGCCGGGCCAGCAAGTCTGGGTCATGTCCCCGGTCGAACCTTGTGCCCTCCAGGACAAATGGACGGGGCCCTTCAAAGTGGTGGAGCGCAAGAGCCCCGTCACTTACTTGGTGGACATGGAGTCCCCCAGGAACCCCCTCCGGGTTCTGCACGCTAACCGGCTCAAACCACACTTTGCACGCACTGAACTGAGCCTGCTGCTGGTGACCGATGACGGAGCTGAAGACGACTCCGAGCCACTCCCGGATCTCCTCAACACCACCGAGACAGACGGCTCCTTCGAAGGGGTCCGGCTCTCCTCGACCCTGACCCCAGAGCAGCAACAGGACTGCCGGAAGCTGCTGGGGCAGTTTGCGGATCTGTTTTCCCTCACGCCGGGGGTCACCCGGTGGTGTGTCCACGATGTAGACACCGGAGACAGCCCCCCTGTGAAACAACGAGCTTTTCGGGTGCCCGACCGGGTTCGGGTCTGCATCCAATCGGAAGTAGCCAAGATGTTGGCCCTGGGGGTAGTCGAACCCTCCAACAGTCCCTGGGCCAGTCCCGTTGTCCTGGTCCCCAAAGCTGCCTCCCCCGGCACAGCTCCCGAGCTCCGGTTCTGTGTTGACTACCGGGGACTGAATGCAGTCACCAGGACCGACGCCCATCCCATCCCCAGGGCGGATGAACTGATCGATCGCCTAGGGGCCGCCAAATACCTCAGCACCCTTGATCTCACGGCGGGGTATTGGCAGATCGGCCTCACCCCTGGCGCACAAGAGCGATCGGCCTTCTCGACACCAGATGGCCACTATCACTTCAAAGTGATGCCCTTCGGCATGAAAAATGCGCCGGCCACCTTCCAGAGACTAGTGAACCAGGTGCTGGCCGGACTAGAGGAATACAGCGCCGCCTATCTCGATGACATTGCGGTGTACAGCCTTCACTGGGATGAGCACCTGTCCCACCTCTGGAAGGTCCTGACGACCCTCCGGCGGGCCGGACTAACCATCAAAGCCAGCAAGTGCCAGATAGGCCAAGGGTCCGTGACCTATCTGGGACACCAAGTGGGAAGCGGCCAAGTGGCTCCCCTCCAACCCAAGATAGACACCATCCGGGCCTGGGAGCCCCCGATCACCCAGACCGCCGTCCGAGCCTTCCTGGGGCTCACCGGATACTATCGGCGGTTTATAAAAGACTACGGGAGCATTGTGGGGCCCCTCACGGAACTGACCTCCAAGAAATCACCCCAGAAGGTGCACTGGACTCCTGCGTGCCAAACAGCCTTTGAGACTTTAAAGACGGCCATGTGCACCGCCCCTGTGCTCCAGGCCCCCGACTACAGCAGAGAGTTTGTAGTCCAAACCGACGCCTCGGAACACGGCCTCGGGGCGGTCCTGTCCCAAGTGGGCCCCGAAGGAATCGACCGGCCAGTGGCCTTCATCAGCAGACGCCTCCTGGCAAGAGAACAACGGTGGAGTACCATCGAGCGGGAAGCCTTTGCCGTGGTGTGGGCACTCAAGAAGCTCCGGCCCTACCTCTTCGGCACCCACTTCAGAGTCCAGACCGACCACCAGCCCCTGCGGTGGTTGATGCAGATGCGGGGAGAAAACCCGAAACTGCTGCGCTGGTCCATTTCTCTGCAAGGGATGGACTTCACCGTGGAGCATCGCCCCGGCAACGACCACGCCAATGCCGACGGCCTGTCCAGATTCTTCCGCCTCGGCGAGGAGAATCCCCAAGAAGATGGGTGACTCTCCCCTGCCTTCAGCTGGGGGGGACGCGTGTTGGACCCGGCCTCATGGCGTGGTCCTACCCCTCCCGCATGGCGGGCCCAGGATGACCTCAGCCCTCCTCCGGACCTCGGGCGGCCCCTTCGGCCCGACCCGGCACACCCCAACGCCACAGATCCGGCTACCATCCGGGATCCCCATCACCGGCCTAGCTCTAGCCTAGGCCCCTCACAACCTAAGCACGAGGCTGTGCCCGACTCCATCTTGGGCCCACCACGTCACGACCACGTGGCCGCAGCCCCAGCCTCGGCCCCGGCGAAGCCCAGACATCGAGGCACCAAGATCCACCCAGGTGGTCGAGTGGCCACTCGACAGATCCCGGAGGGAGAGGAGTTTCGATGGCCCTCCAGCCGCCCCCGGACGCCTGGTATCGATCGGCCTCCGGCCTCCCTGGGCGCTGGCTCCACCCCCCTGCTGGGTGTCTGGACACCATCACCCCGGCCCTTCTGACCTCCAGGCGAGAGGGTCCGGACATCAAAGGACTCCAGTCCTATATCTGGGCCAGCCCCGGAGTAGGACGCCAGTTGTATCCTGGACTGGAAGCCCTGCTGACGCTGTCACGGCCGACACCAGACGAACTTGTCCTTCCTGGGACCCGAAGCCCATCTGAGAGCCTGCTGGCGCTGCCGCGGCCCACCTTGCTGAACTATCCGAGAGCCTGCTGGCGCTGCCGCGGCCTACCTTGCTGAACCATCTGAGAGCCTGCTGGCGCTGCCTCGGCCTACCTTGCTGAACTATCCGAGAGCCTGCTGGCGCTGCCGCGGCCTACCTTGCTGAACCATCGGAGAGCCTGCTGGCGCTGCCGCGGCCTACCTTGCTGAACCATCTGAGAGCCTGCTGGCGCTGCCGCGGCCTACCTTGCTGAACTATCCGAGAGCCTGCTGGCGCTGCCGCGGCCTACCTTGCTGAACCATCGGAGAGCCTGCTGGCGCTGCCGCGGCCTACCTTGCTGAACCATCTGAGAGCCTGCTGGCGCTGCCGCGGCCTACCTTGCTGAACTATCCGAGAGCCTGCTGGCGCTGCCGCGGCCTACCTTTCTGAACCATCGGAGAGCCTGCTGGCGCTGCCGCGGCCTACCTTGCTGAACCATCTGAGAGCCTGCTGGCGCTGCCGCGGCCTACCTTGCTGAACCATCCTGCAAGCCTGCTGGCACGGCCGCGGCTCGAACCTCTCGGAACCCCCCAGCTCGAGGATTGAGAGCTGTGCGCCGGGTATCCCTTCCTGCACCCAGAAGCTAGACTGTCCCGCTACCTCGTCTCCTCCTTTTCGAGACTTTACGGATCCCTCGATCCAGCTGTATATACTGCCAAGAACCCACCTCCTTTTACTATCTATAAAACTTGAGAACTTGCCCTCCTGTGTGGTGTCCGTTTGTAGTATTGTGATTACTCTGCTGTACGATCCTAGGAGAGGGCCCTCATTCCGGAGGCCTCTCGGTAACGCTCGGCTACTTCTCAAAGGAGAGGTGGACCTAGGGGTGGTCAGTCAGACATCTTCTGCCTCCCCCGGGGACGCCTTTCTAACAGCCCTGCTGTTCTGATAATCAGCAGAGCCACAAGAAGATAAGACAAATGACTCTATTCCTAAAATAAACCAGCCCACGTCCAGCAGGTTCTCCTCCTGAGACTTCCAACTCCAACTGCCTTTGGCTGTGTTGGTTAGAACTCAGAGAGGGGCTAGAACATGGAATGTGTTACATAAGAAAACACACCATATAACAGGTAAGTTAACATGTATATAGAAACAAAGCAGGACTTAATATACTACTCTACATTGTAAATATAGTACTCTACATCATCTTCCCCCTCTACAAAAGTTAAACAAAATGTTATAATAAAATTGCAAAATGGGAAACCCATTAAATGACAATGTTACAAGTTGATGTGATTAAAAATCCTTAAACTTTGCAGGCATAGAAACATTGCGAGATACCTTACTTTTTTGTTCAGATGTAACAAAGTTTGTTCAAGCATTGTTAGAAGGGGCGATCTCAGAGGGCCAGGTTGTGCTCACCTGACCACCCCAGGACCCACCTCTCCCACAGATATTGCCAAGTCTTATCGTGAGGTCCCCACCGGGGAGGACGTCGAGTCTAGGATCGTACACACTGAGCTCACACCACACTTATGAACGGACACCACACCGTAGGTATTCAGTAATATGTTCTTGTTAGACGGGGACCCGGAGGGTCGGCCGGGTACTGGGGGAGAGGCCTCCGATGAGGGCCGTCTCCGGCGATCGTACAGACAAGTCACTCCTCCCCCCAAAGATAGACACCACACCAGGATGAGATCAACACTCTTTATATAGGGTTCTTGCGGCAAGGTTATCAGCGATACAGGAGATTCAGGACTCGAGGGTCCCCTCAATTCTAGTCTCTGTAGGAAAAGGGGGTAGCGGGACAGTCTGGGTACCGGATCGGCACCGGGGGTGGCGAGAGGGAAGCTCACAAACCTCGAGCTTAGGAGTCTGCAAGGTCGGGCCGCGGCAGCGCCAGCCGGCTAGGATGGAGGTCTACAACGAAGGGGCCGCGGCAGCGCCAGCAGGCCAAGGCGATGGTTCCCGTTGCAGAGGGCCGCGGCAGCGCCAGCAGGCCAAGGCGATAGTTCACGTGGCAGAAGGCCGCGGCAGCGCCGGCAGGCCAAGATGATGGTTGCACGAGGAGGAGGGCCGCGGCAGAGCCAGCAGGCCAAGGCGGTGGTTTCACGAGGGTAGGCCGCGGCAGCGCCAGAAGGCCAAGACGAAGGGTTCACAGGGCAGGGCTGCGGCAGCGCCAGCAGTCCGTCAAGGATGAGTTCTTCTCGGTGTCTCTCGACTCCAGGATACAACTGCCTTCCTGGTCTGGAGCTGCCCCAGTTATAGGTCTGGTCCCCTTTGATGTCCGGACCCTCGCGCCTGGAGGTCGGGAGGTCCGGAATGAGGGAGTCCAGACACCCAGCAGGGGGGTGGAGCCAGCGGCCAGGGAGGCCGGGGGTGATCGACACCTGGCGGAGGAGAGCCGTTGACGACTCCTTCTTCCATTGACCTGCCAAGTGGTCTCTTTGCCCCCTGTGTGGAGGTTGGTGCCTCGATGTCGGGGCCAGGCCAGGCCCAGGGTTGGGGTCGAGACGAGGCCAGCGGCCTCGTGCTGTAGTGTCCAAAGATGGCGGCTGGTCCGGGGCCATGGTGCTGACGGGGACCAGGGCCAGCCGGTACGGGAGGGTTCAGGAGCTGGCGTTCCGTTGTGGACGGGTTGTGGGTTGCCTCAGGGGGTTGCCGGGGTGGCTTTTGCTGGGGATTCAGGGAGAGCCGGGGTCCGGGCCCCGTTGTGCGAAGGGGGGACGGCCCAGCCACGAGGCCTGTCCAACATGCGTCCCCCCCAGCGGAAGGCAGGGAGAGTCAGCCATCCTCTTGGGGACTCTCCCCGCCGAGGCGGAAGAAGCGTGACAGGCCGTCTGCGTTGGCGTGGTCCTGGCCTGGACGATGCTCCACAGTGAAGTCCATCCCCTGCAGGGAGATGGACCAGCGCAACAGTTTCGGGTTTTCCCCCCGCATCTGCATCAGCCATTGCAGGGGTCGGTGGTCTGTCTGTACCCTAAAGGGGGTGCCGAAGAGGTAGGGCCGGAGCTTCTTGAGGGCCCACACTACGGCGAAGGCCTCCCTCTCGATGGTGCTCCAGCGCTGTTCCCGGGCCAGCAGGCGTCGGCTGATGAATGCCACTGGCTGATCGACTCCCTCGGTGTTGAGTTGGGAGAGGACGGCCCCCACGCCCTGATCGGAGGCGTCCGTCTGTACAATGAATTCCCGGCCGTAGTCGGGAGCCTGGAGCACGGGGGCAGTGCACATGGCGGCCTTCAGCTTCTCGAAGGCCGATTGGCAGTCCGGAGTCCAGTTGACTGTCTGGGGGTTCTTCTTGGATGTGAGCTCCGTGAGGGGCCCCACGATGCTGCCATAGTCCTTCACAAACCGCCGGTAGTACCCGGTGAGTCCCAGGAAGGCCCGGACCTGGGTTTGGGTCGTAGGGGGTTGCCAGGCCTGGATAGCAGCGACCTTGAGCTGGAGGGGGGCCACCAGACCGCTTCCCACTTGGTGTCCTAGGTAGGTCACGGACCCTTGGCCAACCTGACATTTGCTGGCCTTGACGGTGAGCCCGGCCTGCCGGAGGGCGTGTAGAACATCCCGCAGGTGGCGGAGGTGGTCGGTCCAGTGGTGACTGTACACAGCGATGTCGTCCAGGTAGGCGGCGCTGAATTCTTCGAGGCCCGCCAGTACCTGGTTCACGAGTCGTTGAAATGTTGCCGGAGCGTTTTTCATGCCGAATGGCATCACCTTGAAGTGGTAGTGACCGTCCGGGGTAGAGAAGGCGGATCGCTCTTGGGCCCTGGGGGTGAGGCCGATTTGCCAGTAGCCCGCTGTTAAATCGAAGATGCTCAGGTAGCGGGCGGCCCCCATACGGTCAATTAGCTCATCTGCCCGGGGGATAGGGTGAGCGTCGGTCCTGGTAACGGCATTCAGTCCCCGGTAGTCCACACAGAACCGGAGCTCAGGGGCAACGCCCGGGGCGGCAGCCTTAGGGACCAGGACGACTGGGCCGGCCCAGGGGCTGTCAGAGGGTTCGATCACTCCCAGGGCCAGCATCTTGGATACCTCGGTCTGGATGCAGGCGCGCACCCAATCTGGTACGCGGTACGCCCTGTGTCGAATAGGGGGGCTGTCCCCGGTGTCCACATCGTGAAGGCACCAGGGGGTGACCCCGGGGGTGAGAGAGAACAAGGATGCGAATTGTGTCAGGAGAGCTTGACAGTCTTGGCGTTGCTCTGGGGACAAGGCCTCGGAGAGTCTGACCCCTTCCACTGAGCCATCCTGCTCGAGGGTCCTCAGCAGGTCAGGAAGGGGCTCGGAGTCCTCTTCCGTCCCATTATCCGTAGCCATCAGGAGGCTGAGTTCTGAGCGTACAAAATGGGGCTTGAGTCTGTTGGCATGGAGGACCCGTAGGGGGTTCCGGGAGGTTTCCATGTCGATTAAGTAGGTGACGGGCCCCTTGCGTTTGATCACCTTGAAGGGTCCGGACCATTTGTCCTGTAGGGCACAGGGTTCGACCGGGGACATCACCCAGACCTGCTGCCGGGAGAAGATCCCCATCAGGGCTCGGCCTACCACGGGTGCTGTCACGGTTCGAAGAGGGATGGCCTCGGGATAGCGGGTGGCGTGGTCCACCAGGACCAGGATGAACCGGTGTCCTTGGGCTGTCCGGGGGTCCAGGGGCCCCACAATGTCTATTCCCACCCGTTCGAACGGGGTGGTGACGACGGGAAAGGGCTGTAAGGGTGCTTTGGTTTTTCGGCCACTTTTTCCGCTGGCCTGGCAGGTGGGGCAGGCCCTGCAGTGGTTGGTGACATCTTTTCGCATTCGGGGCCAGTAAAAGTGGGTCACCAGGCGGTCGTACGTTTTGTCTTGTCCCAGGTGTCCGGCAAGGGGTACATCGTGGGCTAAGTTCAAGAGGAAATCTCTGAAGCGAAGGGGCACCACCAGTACCCGACTGGCCCCCAGTTCTGCAATCCTTTGCTCACTGTAGAGCAGGTCATTGTCCCAGCAGATCCAGTGGGCCCCCGAGGTGTCCCCTGCGCTCTGGGTAAGGGCTTGCTGCCGGAGTCCCTCGAGGGAGGGACAGGTTCTTTGTTCTTGTCGGAACTGTTCCTGGGTGGGACCCCCCTCTTGATGCCACATGGCCAGGTCGGGGAGGTCCTGGAGCCGACCGAGTCCTTCTTCGGTTCGGGCCGGAGGACTTGCTTCTGGGGTGGCCTCCTCTGGGGCAATCGCGGGAGGAGGCTCCGGCCACTCGGGTTCCTCTGGACGGGGGACGGCACGGGCGGTCAGGGACCGGGTCGTGACACAGACCCATTCGGGGAGGCCCAGCATCCCCAGGTGCTCTCTCCGTTTGACTGCTGCCCAGGGAGAACTTTCGAGATCGTTCCCCAGGAAGCAATCCACCGGGGCATCATCGCGGACAGTCACTTTCAGCATCCCGGATACTCCTCCCCATTCGAAGGGGACGTAGGCCATTTGACATAGACTTTCTGAGTTGTCGGCCGACCGGACAGGGCAAAGAATGTTCGGCAAGATCTGGTCCGGGGCCACCAGATGACAGCGAACTGCGGTCACACTGGCCCCGGTGTCGGGGAGGGCTTCAGCCCGGTGGCCATTAATGTTGACCCACTGGCTGTACTTCTGCGTGTTGGCGGGAAGGGGGGCCCGAGGGATCAGGTCCCGTTCCCCTAAGCAAACCAGGGACATGGCGGCCGGTTCCCATTCCGGCTGGTCGGTCTCGTACTCTTCTTGGTCTTCCGGGGTTGGCTCTTCCCCCAGGGCGGCAGCAGCGACCTGGCGGGGTATAGTGTTCGGGTTCTTTGGGCAGTTGGGATCATTGGCGTAGTGGCCGGGTCACTGGCATCGGTGGCAAGTAATGTTGGCTCGGAAGCCTGGTCGCATCAGAGGGTTTCCCCGGCTGGCCGGGGGCGGGGGGTTGCTTGCGGGAGTCACCGGGCCGGTGTCTCTACCCCGACCCTGGCCTCCTCCTCCTCCACGGGGGTGATGCGGCCCTTGGGCAGTTCTGTTCGGTTCGCTGGGCCCGTTTCGGCCAACTCGGGTGCTTTCCCATCGGTCAGCTTCGGCGGCGAGTTGCCGAGGTTCCGTTAGTTTACTGTCCAGGAGGTGCTGCCTGAGTTCGATGAAGCAGTTGTTAGAAAGGTGCTCCCACACAATAAGGTCAAAGAGTTGCTCGTAGGTGGTCACTTTGCTGCCCTTGATCCACCCCTCGAAGGCCCGGCTAAAAAAGTTCACGTACTCCACCCAAGTTGTACCCGGGATCCGTTTGCAGTCGCGGAACCGCTGGCGGTACATCTCGGGTGTGAGTCCGTATCGAGTGAGGAGGGCGACTTTCATGTGGTCGTAGGATGTCATCAGATGGTCCGGGAGTTGCAGCAGGGCGTCTCGCCCTTCGTTGACAAACCTCCCCCATAACGCGGCTCCCCAGTCGCTCCGGGGAATCCGGTGGGAGGTCATGGCTACCTCGTACGCTTTGAACCATTGCTGGATATCATCGTTCTTGTAGTACTCTCTGACGACATCTTTGGGGATGTGGACCTTGGGGTCTGTAGTGGCAGGGGTGTTCGTGCGCTCGGGGGTCCCGAGCTCCTTGTTCTGCTTCCGAATCTCTAATTCTTTGAGGTTGCGCTCATGTTCGTAGGCTAGCTTCTTCTCTTCTAGCTCTCTCTGCCTTTGTTTCTCTTCCCGCTCCTCTCGGAGCCGTAAGTGTTCCAATGTTATTTTTTGTTCCGCCAATTTGAGCTCTCCATCTAAGCGAAGTCGCGCCAGTTCTAATTCATGGAGCCTGCTTTTTTCCCGTTCTCGGACCTCCTCTGGGGAGAGACCCGATCTTCTTTCTTCCGTCGGCGTGGGGCTTGTTTCGGGTGTCTCGTGGCTTCGTGTTTGGGGTACGGTCGTACCCTTCTCCGCCCAAGATTCCAGGGCTTGTTTGAAGTCCTCTTTCGTGCTCAGTCCTGTGGTTGAAATGCCTAGTTCTATGCAGAATTGTTTCAGTTCTCTGTGGTTGTATTCTTCTAGCTTTTCCATCTGGAATTTTTCCGTTGTTCCGCTCTCTTTTGTTGTCATGGTGGTTGTGTGTCGTGGGGCGAGTTACCCTCTGTACGATTATGCGTTGGTTCGGATCGCGCCGCTGGCCACCAATGTTAGACGGGGACCCGGAGGGTCGGCCGGGTACTCGGGGAGAGGCCTCCGATGAGGGCCGTCTCCGGCGATCGTACAGACAAGTCACTCCTCCCCCCAAAGATAGACACCACACCAGGATGAGATCAACACTCTTTATATAGGGTTCTTGCGGCAAGGTTATCAGCGATACAGGAGATTCAGGACTCGAGGGTCCCCTCAATTCTAGTCTCTGTAGGAAAAGGGGGTAGAGGGACAGTCTGGGTACCGGATCGGCACCGGGGGTGGTGAGAGGGAAGCTCACAATCCTCGAGCTTAGGAGTCTGCAAGGTCGGGCCGCGGCAGCGCCAGCCGGCTAGGATGGAGGTCTACAACGAAGGGGCCGCGGCAGCGCCAGCAGGCCAAGGCGATGGTTCCCGTTGCAGAGGGCCGCGGCAGCGCCAGCAGGCCAAGGCGATAGTTCACGTGGCAGAAGGCCGCGGCAGCGCCGGCAGGCCAAGATGATGGTTGCCCGAGGTGGAGGGCCGCGGCAGCGCCAGCAGGCCAAGGCGGTGGTTTCACGAGGGTAGGCCGCGGCAGCGCCAGCAGGCCAAGACGAAGGGTTCACAGGGCAGGGCTGCGGCAGCGCCAGCAGTCCGTCAAGGATGAGTTCTTCTCGGTGTCTCTCGACTCCAGGATACAACTGCCTTCCTGGTCTGGAGATGCCCCAGTTATAGGTCTGGGCCCCTTTGATGTCCGGACCTTCGCGCCTGGAGGTCGGGAGGTCCGGAATGAGGGAGTCCAGACACCCAGCAGGGGGGTGGAGCCAGCGGCCAGGGAGGCCGGGGGTGATCGACACCTGGCGGAGGAGAGCCGTTGACGACTCCTTCTTCCATTGACCTGCCAAGTGGTCTCTTTACCCCCTGTGTGGAGGTTGGTGCCTCGATGTCGGGGCCAGGCCAGGCCCAGGGTTGGGGCCGAGTCGAGGCCACGCGGCCTCGTGCTGTAGTGTCCAAAGATGGCGGCTGGTCCGGGGCCATGGTGCTGACGGGGACCAGGGCCAGCCGGTACGGGAGGGTTCAGGAGCTGGCGTCCCGTTGTGGACGGGTTGTGGGTTGCCTCGGGGGGTTGCCGGGGTGGCTCTTGCTGGGGATTCAGGGAGAGCCGAGGTCCGGGCCCCGTTGTGCGGAGGGGGGACGGCCCAGCCACGAGGCCTGTCCAACAGTTCTTTATCAAACAGTACGAAGAATCAGCACTCTTATTTACAAGCGATCAAGGGATCGTAAATTCTCTATGATTTCGGGAAGAGGGAAGCGGGACAGTCTTAGTCTTTAGGCCAGTATGAAGCGTACCCTGCGCACAGCTCTCAATCCTCGAGCCGGGGGATACGGAAGATGGTAGTCGTACTAGCGGCTTCACTCGAGTCGAGTCGACTCAGGTCGTGATGGTAGCGTCGATGGTCCAGCTGGACCAGAGTGCTCCTCGAGCCGCGACAAGGTCCGCAGGGCTCGGTCCGGAGAAGTTCTTGAGGAGCCGCGACAGCGTCAGCAGGGCTCAGACGGTTTCGAGTTCAAGCTCGAGCCTCAACAGCGTCAGCAGGGCCCCGAGGTCTTAGTTCGGTCTTTGAGAGGACGAGCCGCGACAGCGTCAGCAGGGATCCAATGGTTCAGTTCCGGGTTACGAGAAGGAGCCGCGACAGCGTCAGCAGGGCTCAGCGATTCAAAGGTTCAGTTCTCCCAAGGGTCAGCCGCGATCAGATCAGCAGGGCTTTCTTGTCCAGGATACAACTGCCCGCTAGTTGGGGTGAGGGCCTTGATATAGTCCAGTGGCCCTTTGATGTCCGGACCTTCGCAGGCGGAGGCCTCATGCCTTGGGGGCTGGTCGTTGGGGAGGTCCGGCGGTTGGCTCTTCGATCCTTTGAAGATGCGCCCGGGAATTCCCAGACGCCCAGCAGGGTCTGGAGCCAGCACTCGGGGAGGCCAGAGGTGCCATCGAAACTGGCCCACAGGGGGAGGCCAAAGGTGTGACAGATACCAGTCTCTCAGGAGAGGCCGGAGGTGCCATCGAAACTCCCTGGCTTATCTCACTCGGGGAGCCCTTTACCCCCCAGCCGGGACTGGTGCGCCTTGGAGTCTGGGTTTCGCTGGGGCCAGGGTCACGCTAGGCCCAGGGAGTCAGGGATCTCGGGAAGGGAAAATGGCTGCCGGGCCTTGTGGGGCATGCAGGTTCTAGGCGCTCGGAGCCGGAAGTGGGACGGGACAAGCGGGCCTGGTCGTCGGTTACGGGGTCTGGGCGTACAGGGAGCAGGACGACCCGGGAACTCTGCGTGCAGGCTACGCTAACGGGGTGCTGCGCAGGAAACTCTGGGTGCATGGCTACGCTAACCGGGTGCTGAGGAACGGTGGGGAACCACGCCAAGAGGCCAGGTCCAACACGCGTCCCCCCCAGCTGAAAGGCGGAGAGAACTACCCATCCTCTTGGGGGTTCTCTTCACTGAGGCGGAAGAATCGGGACAGGCCGTCTGCGTTGGCGTGGTCAACACCAGGCCGGTGCTCAACAGTGAAATCCATCCCCTGGAGGGAGATGGACCAGCGCAACAGTTTGGGGTTCTCCCCTGTCATTTGCATTAGCCACCGGAGGGGTCGGTGGTCGGTCTGTACCCGGAAGTGAGTACCGAACAGGTAGGGCCTCAGCTTCTTCAGGGCCCAAACCACCGCGAAGGCCTCCCGCTCGATGGTGCTCCACCTTTGCTCTCGAGGGAGTAACCTCCGGCTAATGAATGCCACTGGCTGATCTAGGCCTTTGTCGTTTATCTGGGACAGGACTGCTCCGATGCCATGCTCGGACGCGGCCGCCTGGACCACGAACTCTCGGGAGTAGTCGGGGGCCTGTAGTACTGGGGCAGTGCACATGGCGTCTTTTAATGCTTCGAACGGCTCTTGGCAGGCGGGGGTCCAGCTGACTTTATTCGGCTGGTTTTTGGAGGTTAACTCCGTGAGGGGGACTACGATGCTGCTGTACCCTTTTATGAACCTGCGGTAGTACCCCATGAGCCCTAGGAACGCCCGCACTTCCGCCTGGGTTGTGGGGGCCTCCCAGGCCACTATCGCATCGATTTTGGGCTGGAGGGGGGCTACGAGGCCGCTTCCGACCTGGTGCCCCAGGTAGACTACGGACCCTTGTCCGATCTGGCACTTGCTTGCCTTAATGGTGAGACCGGCCCTCTGCAGGGCCATCAGCACCTCCCAGAGGTGTTGGAGGTGTTCGGACCAGTGGGAGCTGAACACCGCGATATCGTCCAGATACGTGGCGCTGAACTCTTCCAAACCAGCCAGTACCTGGTTAACCAGCCTCTGGAAGGTGGCGGGGGCGTTTTTCATCCCGAAGGGCATCACCCGGAAATGGTAGTGACCATCTGGGGTGGAGAAGGCGGATCTCTCTCTGGCCCCCTCGGTGAGGGAGATCTGCCAGTATCCGCTGGTCAAGTCGAACATGCTAAGAAAGCGAGCAGCCCCTAGGCGGTCAATAAGCCCGTCTGCTCGGGGAATGGGATGCGGTGACTGCGTTGAGCCTGCGGTAGTCAACGCAGAACCTCAGCTCGGGAGCAGCACCGGGGGCGGCCGCCTTCGGAACCAGGACCACGGGGCTGGCCCATGGGCTGTCAGAGGCTTCGACCACTCCTAGTGCTAGCATTTTAGAGACTTCGGCCTTGATGCAGGCCCGGACTCTGTCAGGGACGCGGTAGGCTCTGTGCCGTACCGGAGGGCCGTCCCCGACGTCCACGTCGTGGACGCACCAGCTGGTGACGCCGGGGATGAGGGAGAAAAGGTTGGAGAATTGTCCCAGTAACTGGCGACAGTCGTCACGCTGCTCGAGGGTGAGGGAGGAGGAGAGACCCACTCCCTCTATGGAGCAATCTTGTTCCTTCGCACACAGGAGATCGGGAATGGGCTCCAATTCCTCTTCCTCTCCGTCGTCGGTGGCGTGGAGCAAACTCAACTCGGACCGCGCGAAGTGGGGTTTGAGGCGGTTCACATGGAGGACCCTCAAGGGGTTCCTGGGGGACTGCACATCGATGAGATAGGTCACCTGGCTCTTGCGTTCCACCACCTTGAAGGGCCCTGTCTATTTGTCTTGCAGGGCACAGGGTTCCACTGGGGCCATCACCCAGACCTGCTGTCCGGGCTGAAACTCGACCAGAGTGGCATTCTGATCATACAAACGTTTCATTTCTTCTTGACTGGCCTCGAGGTTTGCCTCGGCCAGTTCTCGGAACTTCCGAGTCTGGTTTCGGATGACCAGGATGTATCGAAACACATCCGGAGGGGGCTCTGGGGCCGCCGTTTCCCAACCTTCTTTGACCAGGCTGAGGGGCTCCCTGACGGGGTGCCCATAGAGCAGCTCGAAGGCGCTAAACCCCAAGGATTTCTGGGGGACTTCGCGGTACGTGAAGAGGAGACAGGGAAGGAAGACGTCCCACTTGCGCCTCAGGGGCTCTTCGAGACCCATGATCATTCCCTTGAGGGTCCGGTTGAATCGCTAAATCAGACGGTTACCTTGGGGGTGATATGGGGTGGTGAACTTGTATGCCACCCCACATTGTTGCCAGAGGGACTTCATGTACTTCGAGATGAAGTTTGTTCCTCGGTCGCTCACTACTTCTCGGGGGAATCCCACCCGGGAGAAGATCTCCATGAGGGCCCGCCCCACTACGGGGGCCGTCACCGTTCGGAGGGGAATGGCTTCGGGGTATCGGGTGGCATGGTCCACTAGGACGAGGATAAAGCGGTGGCCTAAGGAGGTCCGGGGGTCGAGAGGCCCCACGATATCTATTCGCACCCGCTCAAAGGGGGTACTGACCACGGGGAAGGGTTGGAGGGGGGCCTTGCGCCTCCCGCCGCTCTTTCCGCTGGACTGACACGTGGGGCAGGACTTGCAGTGGCCCTCCACATCGGAGCGTATGCCGGGCCAGTAAAAGTGCGTGACCAGGCGGTGATACGTTTTGTCTTGTCCCAAGTGTCCCGCCAGGGGCACATCATGGGCTAGGTTCA
This sequence comes from Lissotriton helveticus, assembly GCF_964261635.1. Taxonomy (NCBI): domain Eukaryota; kingdom Metazoa; phylum Chordata; class Amphibia; order Caudata; family Salamandridae; genus Lissotriton; species Lissotriton helveticus. Next base: position 1,043,337,043 of record NC_136065.1, read on the forward strand.
GTAGGAAGCCGCGGAAGCGTAGGGGTACCACCAGCACCCGGGCTGACCCTAGTTAGGCAGACTTCTGTTCGCTGTACAAAAGGCCGTTTTCCCAAGAGACAAGGTGGGAGCCGGACTGGTCACCGGCGGCATGGGCGCCGGCCTGCTGCCGCGGCCCAACCAAGGATGGACAGGAGGTCTGTTCTAGGCAGAACTCTTCTCGGGACGGTCCTCCCTCTTGGCGCCACTGGGCCAACTCAAGAAGGTCGTCCAGGCTCGGGGTCTGTTCAACGTCAGGGCCGAGGGGACCTGCGTCGGGGACGAGGCTCTCTCCAGGGGACAGCTCGGGGGCTTCAAATGACCCGGGGACCTCGGGATCCTCGGGGACTGGTTGGGCGTTCTCGGGGATTACCCCCTCGGGGGTGGCCACTTGGGCGGTCATGGAACACACAGGCTCACACAGGCCCATTCGGGCAGGCCCACCATCTCCAGGTGGGTGCTTCATTCTACCTGCTTCCACGGGGAGCTCTCCAGGTCGTTACCGAGCAGGCAGTCCCACGGGCATGTCGGTGCGGACCGCCACTCGTAACTCTCCGGAGACGCCCCCCCATTCGAACAGGACTTGAGCTATCCGGAAGGTGCTGATGGAGTTGTCAGCTGCGATCACCCTGCATGAGGCGCGGGGTACGATTTGGGCTTTGGTGACTAAGTGACACTTTACTGCAGTGATGCTGGCCCCTGTGTCTCGGAGCGCCCCTATGCGGTGGCCATTGACTGTCACCTGCGGTCGGTACTTTTCAGTGTTGTCTGGCAGGGGGGCTCCGGGGACCATTCTCCTATCACCCAGGGAGACTAAAATCATGGCTGCTGGGTCACCCCCCTCGAAATCCTCCCCCTCTTTTTCTTCTAGGGCTACAGAGGCTATCAGGCGCGCTGGGGGACATGCAGCAGCGAGCTTCTTGAACAGTGGGCATCGGGGGTCATTGGCATAATGCCCTGGTTGCTGGCAATGGAAGCAGGCTTGGTTGACTCGGGGTCCTGGCTTGGCTGGAGGAAACCCTGCTCTCGCTGTGGGAGGAGAGGTTCCGGACTGGTTTCTGGGGGGCTTCGTGGGGACCCTCCCTGGGACCCCCTCTGTCTACTCTGACCCCCCTCCATTCTGGCGGGAAGATCCTTGTTCGTTTCGGCCATAGTACCCCCCGGGACCCCGGGGGACTCTGGTGCTCACCAAGCGATCTGCCTCGACGGCCAGTTTCCGGGGGTCAGCCAACTTGCTGTCCAGAAGGTGCTGTCTCAGTTCCACAAAGCAATTCGTGGACAAATGTTCGTAGGCGATGAGATCAATGAGTCCCTCAAAGGTGGTCACCTTGCTGCCCTTGATCCACCCTTCTAAGGCCCGGCTGTAGAAATTCAAGTATTCTACCCATGTGGTGCCGGGGATATTTTTGCAGTCTCTAAACCGTTGGCGGTACATTTCTGGGGTGAGCCCGTACCTTGTGAGGAGGTCCTCCTTCATGTGGCTGTAGGAGGTTTGCTCGGAGGACGGTAGATCGAGTAGGGTGTCTCTCCCTTCGCTCAGGAATCGACCCTACAGCCCGGCTCCCCAATCCGTCCGCGGAACTCGGTGGGAGGTCTTGGCGACTTCGTAGGCCTTGAACCATTGCTGGATGTCATCGTTCTTGTAGTATTCCTTTGCCACGTCCTTGGGGATGTGGACTTTGGGTTCCACCGGGGGAACGGCCTCTCGGTCCCCGATGTTCTGTTGTCGTCGCTCCGGGCCTTCAGTTCGATCTCCTTCAGGCCGCGCTCGTGCTCCAACTGGAGTCTTTTGCCTTCATGTTCTCTCTGGAGTTTCTTCTCCTCCAGTTCTCCTTGCAGCCGTAACTGCTCGATGGCTAGTTTCTTCTCAGCCAACTTGAGCTCTCCTTCTATCTTTAGACGCGCTAGTTTTAGCTCGTGGTTTCGGTTGCGTTCTCGGTCTGTCCTCTCCTCCGGCGACAGACCTCTCTCCGTGCTGGGACTCCGCGTCGGGGACTCTGCTCTCTCACCCCCTTGGGCGCGGGTTTCGGTCAGTGGCCCTCCCTCTCCACCGTCTGCTGTTGGCGGGGGAAGATGGGCTCCGGCCTCTACCCATGCTGTCAGGACTTTTTGAAAGTCCTCCTTGGTGCTTAACCCAGTTGTCGTGATATGGAGATCTTTGCAAAACTGCTTCAGCTCTCGGTGCGTATACTCTTCCAGACGCTCCATCTGGAAGGTGGTCTGGTTGTTCGTAAGGATGAGACTCATGGTTGTTCTTCGTTCGGGTAGTGTGTCAGTTCCTGTAAGATCCCTAGACGTAGGTTCTTATCGCGTCGCTGCCACCAATGTTAGAAGGGGCGATCTCAGAGGGCCAGGTTGTGCTCACCTGACCACCCCAGGACCCACCTCTCCCACAGATATTGCCGAGACTTATCGTGAGGTCCCCACCGGGGAGGACTTCGAGTCTAGGATCGTACACACTGAGCTCACACCACACTTACGAACGGACACCACACCTTAGGTATTCAGTAATAAGTTCTTTATCAAACAGTACTAAGAATCAGCACTCTTATTTACAAGCGATCGAGGGATCGTAAAGTCTCTAGGAATTCGGAAAGAGGGAAGCGGGACCGTCTTAGTCTTTAGGCCAGTACAAAGCGTACCCTGTGCACAGCTCTCAATCCTCGAGCCGGGGGATACGGAAGATGGTAGTCGTACTAGCTGCTTCACTCATGTCGAGTCGACTCAGGTCGTGATGGTAGCATCGATGGTCCAGCCGGACCACAGTACTCCTCGAGCCGCGACCAGGTCAGCAGGGCTCGGTCTGGAGAAGTTCTTGAGGAGCCGCGACAGCGTCAGCAGGGCTCAGATGGTTTCGAGTTCAAGCTCGAGCCGCGACACCGTCAGCAGGGCTCCAAGGTCTTAGTTCGGTCTTTGAGAGGACGAGCCGCGACAGTGTCAGCAGGGCTCCGATGGATCAGTTCCGGGTTACGAGAAGGAGCCGCGACAGCGTCAGCAGGGCTCAGCGATTCAAAGGTTCAGTTCTCCCAAGGGTCAGCCGTGATCAGATCAGCAGGGCTTTCTTGTCCAGGATACAACTGCCCGCTAGTTGTGGTGCGGGCCTTGATATAGTCCAGTGGCCCTTTGATGTCCGGCCCTTCGCAGGCGGAGGCCTCATGCCTTGGGGGCTGGTCGTTGGGAAGGTCCGGCGGTTGGCTCTTTGAGCCTTTGAAGATGCGCCCGGGAATTCCCAGACACCCAGCACGGTATGGAGCCAGCACTCGGGGAGGCCAGAGGCGCCATCGAAACTGGCCCACAGGGGGAGGCCAAAGGTGTGACAGATACCAGTCTCTCAGGAGAGGCCGGAGGTGCCATCGAAACTCCCTGGCTTATCTCACTCGGGAGCCCTTTACCCCCCAGCCGGGACTGGCGCGCCTTGGAGTCTGGGTTTCGCTGGGGCCGGGGTCACGCTAGGCCCAGGGAGTCAGGGATCTCGGGAAGGGAAAATGGCTGCCGGGCCAATGGGGCATGCAGGTTCTAGGCGCTCGGAGCCGGGAGTGGGACGGGACAAGCGGGCCTGGTCGTCGGTTACAGGGTCTGGGCGTACAGGGAGTAGGACGACCCGGGAACTATGGGTGCAATCTACGCTAACGGGGTGCTGCACAGGAAACTCTGGGTGCATGGCTACGCTAACGGGGTGCTGAGGAACGGGGGGAACCACGCCACGAGGCCAGGTCCAACAAGCATCAACAGAAATATATTCCTGCCCCATACCACAAGTACCGGAAACATCCAACAATGAGTCTGATGAAGAAGCAGAAGCTTCCCTGTACATCTGACTACTCATCTGAGCTTTCATTGTTTCTAAATCCATTCCTGTGAGGATTGAAAAAGATCGAATTTCCAGTATTATTATCACTTCCTGTGAACCAGAAAGAGGCCTGAGGTGTTTCATTATGCAAACCTCCTTTGCAACTAATGAGTTTTTTTACCTGTTTCGTAGTACGTTTAACTAGACATATTTTGCTCGACCATCCTTTCTTATGAAGCAAAATAGAGCCTTTTGCAACCTTGACTCTTTGAACTGGTGCTGTGTAGACTGACTCTCTTTTATAACCTTAATGGGCCTTTTAATTAGGACCTGGTCTTAATCTCTGAACAGTCAACTTGGATTTCTACGTGTCCTTAGCTTTCACAATTTTGTGTGCTATGTTAGCAGTTATCTATCTACTGTCTTTCGCCGAGAATCCAGGTTGTATTTTCTCACTTTAATTCAGTTCCCCTTGTGTACAACCCGTTATGTGGTGTAACAAACAACTCTAAAAATGTGAAAGAATGAAAAAATGGTGAACAGGTATGGAGTACCTCACAGAAGTAACACCATGGGAGACCACTAGTAGGTTCTCACTAGTGGGCTCAGGTTCTCATCATCAGCACTACTATACCAAAACAAAAATTGTGCAAAAGTTGTAAAAGAATAGTGAAGCCAGTGGTGAAAAATAAAAAATATACTTGTGACATGGGCGCTAGGATGTATCTCCCTAGTGCTCTCTGTGTCTGACCCCTAACTAATAAAGTGGAACCTGATGCTTTGAAACCACTTGATTCAAGTTAAAAATTAGCTAAACAACCACTAGCTATCCTTCTTTATTTTATGCAGTGGGTCTGCTCACATTAAAAGACACCCTGTTGCCTACTATCTCCATAGAGGACCAACATGTTTTATTGCCTATTGAATTTCTGGCAATTTCTTCAGGGCGAGGGTCAGTTTTCACCACACTGCAGACAATTCATGCGTGAATTATTGCCATTTCACAGCCCCAATTCGGCATACCGGTGACCCCCTTTCAATTTAGGTTGTTGTTTGGTCACACTCCATCGGGATTTCCGTCAGTCGGATCTAAGGGAGTGCTTTGCTCTTTATTATGGTAGTTACCCCTTACTGTATAAACTATATAACAAATTCATTGGATGATTTCATCTGTGATGTCATTAATCAAGTCATAAAACATGTTACGAGCGATGTAATGTAATATGTGTTGATCATAAGCAGTGAATGGCAGGCGCAAGTTATAGTTAGCTCTGCTAACTATAACCAGTGACTTTCTGTGGATCTTTGAGTTCAAGTCACTCACATATTCACCTTATTATAACTTTACTTTAACCTTTGTTTTTTCCAGTGAAGTTGTTTTTAAAGTAAAAACAGATTTCTTTATCATACCTAACGAACTATAAAGTTACTTTAACCCTTGTATTTTTCAGTTAAATTTCAAGTTTTTTAAAACTTGAAGTAATATTTTATTGCCATATGTAACACCAACCCCATGTGCCCACGGGCTTTGGCAGCCAATCCCATGCTGTGCATGGGCTTTCTTTACGTGGGGTTGGCCGCAGGGCCTGTCTTGCAGCCGGGCCCTGCTTGCAACTCCCTGAAGGCAGCCAATCCCAAATTGTGCACAGCCTTTGTATGTGCGCAGAAGGGGTTTTCCCATAGGGCCGGGCCTGCGTCAGGCTGCCAACTCCACACAGCCTTTGGTGCATGCAGCGTAAGGTTGGTCTTCGGGCCCATGGAGCACCTTTCCTGGGGCCAAAACATAAATATTAAGGGGAGGGGGGGTGCAGCGCCCTCCCACACCCTTAATTGGCCTCAGAGACCTTATCTCCTGGGGCCAGTTCCAATCAAAATTGGAGGGGGGCCGTGTGAACCCACTTCTCACACCTTAAAAGGCCACGGGGACCCTATCATCTGAGTCCAAATACAATTAAACAGGGAAGAAGGGCATGCAGCCTCTCCCAAAGCCTTAATTGTGAGCAGGGACCACATCCCCCGGGATCAAATGCAATAAAAACAGTGGAGGGGGGGTACCAAGCAGCTTCCATCCCCAAGCCTTTTGAATCCCGGAGACCTTCTCCCCAGGGCTAACATCTAAGGGGAGGGAGGACCTGCAGTCCCCTTCCATGAACCTTATTAGGCCCCGGGGAGCCCATCCTGAGGCCTTTTTTTAAGAAAAGACCTGGGGCTGCATGGGCTCCCTCCCAGAGCCTTACCAGGACTCAGGGACCTTAACCCCGGATCCAATCCAATTAAAAAGGAGATGGGGCATACAACCCCCCTCCCTGAGCCCTAATAAGCCCCAGGGAACACATCTACTGGGGCCAAATACAATAAAAACATTCATTGGAATAGCCAATAGGTCTCTCTTTTGGTACCTTATAAGTGTTTAGCCATGCAACACTTGATGTTGTTTAATCAAGGATATGCTGCTGGATAACTAAACACTTATAAAGTCCTAAAGGCGAGACCTATTGGCTATGCATTTGGGGGTCTTATAAGTGTTTACCTCTGTAGTTTTTTTTTGTCCAAAATGTTAATATTGTCACTGACATATTCACCTAACTATAACATTACTTTTACCTTTGGTTTTTTTCTCATTGAATATACATAAATATATTTTTTTATTTATTATGCCATTTGGAGTGTTATATGTATTTACATATGTATGTCTATATATATATATAAATATATAAATATATATATATATATATATATATATATATATATATTTGTAATATATATAGATATATATGTATATGTTATTTGTATAGCATGAATCTAGTCAAAAAGACAACGAAGTACTGTACAGGGTCAAAGATAAGCATAACATCAACAAATGATAGGAGAAGAATGTACTCATTGGACTGTTACTGCGTTGTGATGTAGTGTCCTTTAAAAAAGTGTGTCTTCAACTCTTTCCTAAATTAGAGCTGCGTTAGGTTACTGCCTCCTGAATTTTCTTAGGAAGTATGATGCAGTACCTGAGAGTTACCATTTTTGGTGCTATACTCACCTCAAAGTTGGGCTGGAGTACATTTAATACTGTTTTGAGACCTTTAGGGTTGCAGTAACTTTAGATTCAGTTTGTGAATAACAATGGTCTCACTCTTTTGTGAGTGGTACTTTAGCATGCCGCTCCCTAACATCCTTCCTGCCCCTCCCTAAACCCCACTTAAATTGTCTTAAACTCCTCCTATTGATGTGCAAATATTCCCCATTTTATAGCTACTCTCCATGGTCCCATTCACATGTTCTACAAAAAACTTTCTGTAGGAGTATGGAGAACGCCTCCACTTTGGAAGAGATCTCCTCACAGACACAATAGAAGAGTTGGAGATTTTCACTCAGATACCTTGCAGCAAACCTTCTGAGACACAAATATGCTTACTCAGTTGAGGGAATTTCAGTTTCCAAAGTGGAATATATTCTCATTTTTTTTTAAATACAGCCACTGCTGAGCAGGGTATGATTACAGACAGGAAAGGTTCACATTTTGTGTTTTTGGAGTTGCTTACACAAGTAACCCATTGACTCATCTAAGTCTGCATAAAAAATGTCTTCCTCTATTATTCATTGACTCCCTTTATGAAACAGAGGGTATTTGTAGTATAAATTCCCGAATACGCTGAAGGAATATTATCAATTTTACATTGCGATTGTTGACAATTAAAAATGAGATATAAAAATTGGAGGTGATCATTTTTTTTCATTGAAAGCACTATGGACTTCGTTCCTTTTCCCTGACATTCTTTCAGTCCAGTTCTTGTCCCTCCTCTAAGAGATGTTCTACATTGCTGTTCCTTCTTCCTCTGCTTCTTCCAGATCTACGAAAAAAGGCAGGGATGCTGAGGCAAGATCCAGTTTTCTTCTCTTCTACTCTTTCTTTTGCCATGTCTAGGGCCGGAGTGTCCTAAATTACAAGCCAAAACAAGATATAAAACGAACATTGTTATTTACATCAAATAGTACTCACTTAAATTGACCTATAGCCCACTCCTCCTCCTTAAAGACACACATGTTCTCTTGACCAACAAAATTAAATAAAGACTAATGTGAACAATATTTAAGCAACTTCATACAATATTCCTTCTGAATATAACTCACCAGTTCCTTTGTTAGACCACAATTTTTAAAGGACTGTACAATCCTCTTCTAAATCTATCATGCATTTGGTCACTGAATCTACAGAAATTTTGTTTAAAAACTGAAATGTCGATGTCTAGTCTAGCACAACCTGAGCTATTATAAAATTGATATGTAAGTTGTGTTGAACTGCCATTGTTGAACCCTCGCACAATTACGTTTTTGCTTTGGGCCTGATCTGAGAGATGTCACAAAGAAGATGACCTCCATCGTGGAATCATATCTCTGCAGAAATATGGAGTTTTAAAGGAAAATATTACTCTGTCTTCTTAAGTGTCTCAAAAAGAGCACTGCCACTTTAAGAACTTTGCGACACCTTTCCTCAAGCTTCCTTCCACAAGCATAAGCTCCATAAATGCATCATCCACTTCTTCACCTAATTCCTTTTTTTATGCCAAATAGGTGGTATTGGGGGATTGGCTACACCCTTGCTTCCCTATTCTGGAAATTGCTGGTCTTCTCCCCCCGCTGCATCCCCTTACTAGAAGGGGCACATTGTGCTACCTTTTTGGGGGCTTATTTGGATATGGAAGATATTGATTCCCAATGCCACTCTCTGTTTACAGCATGCTTCAGGCGGTTGCATGGCATGCAACAAACAGTTCTCAGCAGCTGACCTTTACAAGACCAAAGTCTTGTGACGGGCAAACGTTAATCTTGTGAACTGTCTTTTTTTCTGAATTAAATGTATCCATGTGAAGGCATTTTTCTTAATGACCCTGAAAAGCTGGGTATAAAGGTGATCATGGGCTTTTAAGGTGGATGGAAAATATCGCACTTATTTAATTAAATGGTATTTGGGCCTAGGGATTGTATCAGAATTGGCAGCACTTATCGTTACCAGTAATAGGGTAGCTACCTCTGTTCCAGATGACAGGGGTTCCCTTCATTTATATCCCACTTTTCCCAAGCAAATCATGTCTTCCACTTTTGCCAAATTTTAAATCAGGATCCATCTGAAGGTTTTTAACCAACATACAGTAGTGTAGATGTGTAGATGATACTGTACATCAAAACACTATTGATACCCCCTTTTCTTTCCTTTGATTACCACTGCTTCTACTGCAAGGGAGTTTGTAGCTTCCCCGTTGTAAATGTCTGAGATGTTTTATGGAGGTGCCAAATTGGCTAAATTAGGCAAATACTTTACAGATGCAGGTATGCAAGCATTTTCTAGACCCAAACATTTTGCTTAATGATAATGGACCGTCTCCGCACTCTTCTCCAAGATAAATAAAATTATACTGAATCTAAAACTACAAATGCTGATGCAGAGCAGAAGCCATTACAAACAACAAAATATGTTCATGTATTTATATCTTCAGATTGTTTGCCTCTTTTCTAAATGATTTCTGCAGGTCTTTTACGGTTTTGCCTTAATGGCGCTGCACCCAGCAAATTGAACTGAAAACTATTGTTGATAAAAATAAAATTGGGTTTTTCTCTCTCTTTGCTAGGAGCAGTTCAAGCAGTGTTGCCTTAATGATTTTGAGGGCCTGGGCAAGGCACATTTTGGCATCCCGTATTTGTGACAGCTTCTAATGCTATTGCCTATATTTTGGTAATTGAAGCCTTCATGATTCCAAACAAGCTTTCAGAAATGGGATTCACTCATAAACAGGGACTCCCAAAATTGTGCAGGGTCAGGGGTAGAAGTAGGCAGATAGAAGGAGAAAGGAGAGGGGGGAGGGGGAGGCGAGAGAGAGAGAGAGAGAAACACGAACATTTACTTTCCATGGGGGGGGGGGCTTGGAAGGTGGGGCCATGGGCAATTGCCCACTTTGCTCATGCCTTAAAACACTGCTGTTTTGAATCTGTTGCTATTTGGGCTGAAGAGTGTGTAGAGTGTATCCTTCCACTCACATAGCAAGGAGGCCTACATGGTCTTTCCCTGCCCATGGAGATGCATGGGTGGAGTGAACAAATCCCTCTGCCAGTGCCTTCCCTACTCCCCACTAACCCCAAAATATCTGATGTCTGCTGATACCCCTCACCAACCTCCTCGTTTAGTTCACGTCCCCACAAGCCCCCCACCCCAGCCACTCATTTTGGACACTCCCCTCTTTCCCTTGATTGCACAACTCTCCTCTGTACTCTAGCTGAACACTCAGGCCTACTCTCACCTTCCACTCCTGTGCTTCTGCTTTACTCCCCTCGGCTCTTCCCCATGCTTCATTGGTTGTTGGTCTGCCGTGCTACTGGCCTCTGGCCCCGCTAGGCATTCATACCCACTTCGACCTAATTTCTTCACCCTCCCAAGCTGCCAAGTCACTTCGCCTCCTCCCTCTAACCTGGGAAGCGCAAGTGAGCGAGAGGAGAAAAGAAGACAGGCCGTCGGAGCAGGTAAGTCAAAAATGGTTTTGCACTAAGTTTGTGAGTTGAATGTGTGTGAGTGGGCATATGTCTGTGTGTCTGAGAGTATCTGTGTATGCAGGTATGTCTATATGTGTGAAGGTGCATCTGTGCATGCCTGTGTTTGTAACTGTGTATGTGCGTTAGCGCATGTTTGTGAGGGCATCTTGCGTGTGTGTGAGGAGCAAGTGTTTGCTTCCACTCGTTAGATGCTGGACTTGACACAATAGTGCTAATACTGTAGTAGGGGATCTCTGTGTATAGTCATAATCTAGTGAATAGTCCCGCCCATGTGCGTGGACCCCGGAGCAATCAAAAATAATCTCTTAAATTGTCAAAACATGCAGAAATGCACAGACACTTAAGAGAGAATTTAAAGACAGATAATGCAGCCTATATCCACTGGCTACACTGTCCAGTACTTCAACTAGAAAATCCACCAAAATCCACAAACAGCACAGCCTGTCCAGGTTTCTCCACAGAGAAAAACCTTGCCTTTAACAGCAAAACCCTCTGGAATGATAGAGAGGAAGAAATGGACAGACAAGCCACATAGGCTGCCATTATGTGGCTCAGAATAGGATACTGTGCCTTTAAGAGAACTTTCCAGAAGCCTCACAGTATCCCAGAATGCACTGCAGGTCCCTTTTACTTTCAGTTCTTTTTTACGGCTCCTGCTAGCAGGACCCTGGAGCATTGAGCTCTCCCTTTCTAAGGGTTTATTTAGTGATTTTTCAAGTGTTTGAGTGTATTTCATTTGAAGTACTTGTTGCTTTCTTCCTTTTGTGTGTTTCTGGGCAGCCCTTTATTGTCAAAATGCCGGCTTTATTTGACAAATGCCCAGAGTGTTCGAGGAAGAAGGCCAGGTCTGACCCACACGAGGTGTGCATCATCTGCCTTCCCTCATCTCATGTCACAGAGGAGTGTGACATTTGCCAGGGCTTCTCCAGCAGCACCCTGAGAGATAGGATGAAGATCAGGCTCCAAGGCCTGGAAGACAGAAGACAGAAGACTGAAGCCACAAGGTGGGTCTGGGCAGACTTCCTCTGCCCTTGCTGAGGCCTCCCCAGGGGCAGGAAGACCAGCGAACGTCCCCATTCTCCGTCGGCGTCGATTGCACTGACGACGGTGTCGAGAGGGATGACTGCAGTCTGTTTCCCGTCTCCCCGGGGCTCTGGGTCAAAGTGACGTCGACGCTCGGCGTCGAGGGAACTGAATAGACCACCGTCAAGATCACCGGTAACGATTTCATTGTCGTCGTCGTCGACGTCGTTGTCGAGTTATCGATGTAGAGAGGTGGTCCGGTGTCAGCGCTCTCCGTCGAGGCGACACCGCCGTTCGCCATCGGCGAAGAAGAGGAGGTTGGCGTCGAGGGGATCCTTGACGTCGAGGATGACGTCGAAGTCTCGCAGGCGTTCGTCGTCAAGGAGTCGCTCGGCGTCGAGGCGAAGGTCGCCGCCGAGGCGAAGGTGCTCGCCGTCGTGGAGGAGGCGTTCTCCGACGCCGAAGAGGCGCAGAAGGAGTTCTGGTGCCAGGAGTCATTCTAGTCGGCAGCATGTGCCGATAGGGGATTCTCCATCGCCTCAGCCTAGGAAGGAACAGTCACCGGGCTCGGTGTACTCTGAGGTGTATACACCCCCTAAGCCGAGGTCAACTCCACTTCCACCTCCCTTGCCCAAGGAGCCTCAGCTGTGGACTCCCCCCCGCCGCTGCTTCCACCTCATCCTCAACCTCAACCTCATCCTCAGCCTTCTGCCTCAGCCTGAGCCTCATCCTCCTCCTCGGCTCCCAGCTGGCGGACCGCCTCCGGTTCCTCCGAGGACAGCTTCACTGCCACGATATCCGACACCTCCTAAGGGGACCCCACGGCCGAGGCCCCCAGTCAGGCCGAAGTCGCCTACGCCTGTGAGGCCTGTGGAGCGTCCGAAGCCGAGGAGATCACGCTCTCGCTCCGGTCGGAGGGGTAGATCGCAGAGTCGTCACAGGTCTTCGACGAGATCAAGACGACGCCACAGGAGGCGCAGGTCACGATCCCACACGGACTCTTCTGGGACCAGGGACTACTCACCGACTCTGTCGGAATCCCCTGGGATGAGGGTGTCGCCGGTAGACGACATCGTCACGTTCCAAGATGTTCTGCTGAGGGGGGCAGCGAAGTTGGGCATCACGGTGACAGTGCCTACGCCCACGACGTCCGTGATCTTCGAGACGCTCCATAAAAAGCACCTGTCTCGACCATTGCTGCCTCTAGTACCAGGATTGGTAGAGCCTGCAGAGGAATTGTTTCTCACTCCCGCGGTGACGAAGGCTGCTCCCTCCAGGCTCCTTAAGAAGTACCGGGCCCCGGACTCTGACCTGGCTTTCCTTCAGATGGATCCGACACCGGACTCTGTCATAGTGACGGCGGCTAGGAATCAGCATGCCACCACCCCGTCTTCCACGGTCCCTCCTGATAAGGAGAGCCGCTGGATAGACTCGGCAGGCAGAAAGGTCTGTGGGACGGCATCTACTGCAATGAAGGCGACTAGTGCCACGGCTTTGCTAGGGCGGGACGATCGTGCCCTATGGGAGTCCCTCCAGCAATTCGCCGAGCTCCTTCCTCGAGAGAAGAAAGAGGACTTTCAAGGGATTCTGAAGGAGGGGATGCTGGTGTCTAATCAACTCATCAGCACGGCGGCTGATGTGTCTCTTCTGGCGGCACATGGATACTGTCATGGTGTCAACCAGCGACGCCACGCTTGGCTTCGCCTTACTTCGCTCAAGCCAGAGGCTCAGCAGCGGGTGGCCAATCTGCCTTTCTCAGGGGAAACCCTGTTTGGCAAGCATGCGGATGACGAGATGGCCCGAATGAAGGCGGAGGCCGAGACCCTGACGGCAGTTGGGGTTGAGAAGCCCAAGGAGAAGAAGACCTACCGCCCATTCCAGGGACGGTTTGGGGCGCAGGGCAGAGGGCGTGTGCAGGCATCTGGACACCAGCAACAACAGCAGCAGCAGTTCCGAAGGCCCTTCCAGAAGCGCCAGAAGGGCAGAGGCGGCCAGCAGTCCGCCGCAGCGACCAAAAGCCTTGCTGGGTCTCGGCCCTCAGCGGTTACTTCCCCTACATCCGTTACCCACTCCGGTGGGGGGAAGCGTTCAATTTTTTCTGGCAGAGTGGAGAAAAATTACTCAGGACAAGTGGGTGCTGAATATTGTTTGCAATGTATACAGTCTTCGGTTCACCAGGCCGCCTCCAGCAATTCCTCCGGTTAGCTCGCAGTTTATTTTATTTTTATTTTAATTTTAATTTCTTATATCGCACTGGACTCAATCCCGTAAGGGTATCTCCGCGCTTTGCCAGCCAGAACATTAACAGAGTCAATGAGATATATTAATGGGACTGAGATGCTTTCTGGAAGAGGAGAGTTTTTAATGCCTTTCTAAAGGACAGATGGTTGGTGGTCATTCTCACATCTGTTGGAAGTTTATTCCATAAAGCAGGGCCAACTGAGGAGAATGCTCGGTCTCCCTGTCTGGATTTTTTTGTTGCAGGGGGTTTTAGGAGAGCTTGGTTACTTGAGCGGAGTGACCGGCTGGGTTGATACAGCTCAAGTGATTGAGAGAGGTATTTAGGACTATCCCCATATAAGCATTTGTGGACCGTACAGCGTATCTTGAAACTGATGCGCTGCCGTATAGGGAGCCAATGCAGCTCATCCAACAAGGGCTTAGAGGGAGTCCTTGCCGGTGCACTCATGACCAGTCTAGCCGCACTATTCTGGACTACCTGCAAACGGCCTACTGCATCTGCATTTGCTAACGTCAGCAGGCCGTTGCAGTAGTCCAGGCGGCTAGTAACCAGGGCCTGTACGAGTGTCTTCCTATAGGTGTCAGGAAGATACGGTTTCAGCTGCGCGAGCTCCAGGGGGAGGCCGATTTCCTGTTGAGGAAAAGGGCGATAGAATACGTACCTCTGTCTCAAAGGGGAAGAGGTCTGTACTCCCGGTTCTTTCTGGTTCGTAAGAAGGACAAGAACGAGTTCAGGCCCATTCTGGATTTGCGACAAGCAAACAAGTGGATTCGCAGAGAGAAATTTCGCATGCTGTCGTTGCATCAGATTTATCCTCTGCTGCAACAGGGAGACTGGCTCTGCGCTATAGACCTACATGATGCGTACTTCCATGTGCCCATTGCACACAAACACAGGCAGTTCCTGCGATTCCAAGTCGGCGCCAATCATTATCAGTACACAGTACTGCCATTCGGGCTGAAGTCTGCGCCCAGAACATTCTCGAAGCGCATGGCGGTGGTAGCTGCACACCTGAGGAAGAACAAGGTGTTTGTCTACCCGTACCTGGACGATTGGTTGATCAAGGCCTCCTCCTTCTCAGAAGCTCAAGCGCACTTCCAGAAGACGTGCGTTCTCTTGAACAAGATGGGGTTGCACATCAACATGTCCAAGTCTGTCCCGACTCCGGTCCAGTGCATACAGTACTTGGGAGCCTCCATCAATACTCTGTCAGCAAGCGTGTCTCCTTCGGAGGAGAGACGATTATCACTCCTTCGGAAGGCTCAGGCTCTTATGACCGCTCCATCTACAACAGTGAGGACGGTGTCTTCTCTACTGGGGTCGATGGCCTTTTGTATCTTCCTCACGCCACACGCACGGCTGCACATGAGACCATTGCAGGAGTGCTTGGAGGGTCAGTGGGATCAAAGGAAAGGATCTTGGGACGACAAGATATGTCTGTCTCTGCGTCAGTCTTTGAAGTGGTGGTGTTCAGCGGAGAATCTCCTCAGAGGGGTTCCCTTCCACAAGGACATTCCCACACAGACTATCGTGACAGATGAGTCTCTCCACGGCTGGGGGGCGCACTCCGGAGACTTACAGATACAGGGAACGTGGCCCCCGATGGAGTCCACGTTTCACATCAATTTCCTGGAACTCAGAGCTGTTCACTTGGCACTGAAGGCCTTTCATCCATCCTTCCAGACCAACTCTCTGCTTGTACAGACGGACAATACGACCACGATGTATTACCTCAACAAGCAGGGGGGTTCGAGATCGCGCACTCTGTCGCAGGAGGCGTAAGCGATCTGGCACTGGCTTCTAGCCAGAGGACTGACGATAACGGCTACCCATCTTCCAGGTGTGCAGAATGTTCAGGCAGACGCACTGAGCAGACTGATTCAGGAAAACCACGAATGGGTCATGAACGACGAAGTACTAGGAGAAGTCTTCGCAAGGTGGGGGACTCCAGACGTAGATCTGTTTGCCACCGCCGAAAACAGCAAATGCCGAGACTTCGCCTCCAGGTACTACCAGCAGGGGACGCTGGGGAATGCGTTATGGATCAACTGGTCGAACGGCTTTCTGTACGCTTTTCCACCCATTCCTCTGATTCCGGCGGTGCTCATCAAGCTGTCCCAGTCCAGGGCGCGGATGATCCTGATTGCCCCGGAATGGCCCAGGCCGTGGTGGTTCATGGACCTGCTTCACCGGTCTCTCCTTCCTCACATACGGCTGCCGTGCCGGCCGTACCTTCTCACGAAGTTCGGGGGCAGATGTTGCACCCCAACCTCTCGTCTTTGAGTTTGGCGGCATGGCTGCTGAGATAGTGCAATATGGCCATTTGAATCTACCAGAAGATTGTATGGACATACTGAAGGAGGCTAAGCGACCTTCCACTAGGACTTCTTATGCTTACAAGTGGAAGAGGTTTTGCATCTGGTGCAAGTCCAAGAACTATGACCCAAATACGTGTAAGGAAGATGTCATCCTTCCGTATCTTCTACATCTGGCGCAGTCTGGCCTTAATGTCCATTCCATTACGGTTCATCTTGCTGCGCTGACTGCCTACAGGAAATGCCCTTCACAGACTTCCTTCTTCCAGATCCCTGTGATCAAAGATTTTTTGGAAGGCTTGAAGAAAGTGTTCCCTCCTGTCCGGCTTCCTTCTCCTTCATGGGAATTGAACGTGGTGCTGTATAGATTGATGAAGGATGTGGTAAGAAAGAGTACTCCCAATTAATTTCAGGTCCCGAGGGGGGAGAAACAAACCAAGCAGAGAAGTATACAACCTCAAATATGGACCTATATTTCTTTTAGCATTGAATAAATCTTAAAATATTAGAAGCGGATGCCAAAGAGGAAAGTTTCACAATATTATGAAAACATATATGTTTATTATTTTTTTAGAAAAATATTTCATTAAAAGAACTTACATGCATCTGTACAACTTAACATTTTATCGTCAGTCAGAAATACATCACTTTTATATACATATTTTTTCTCCACATACTTACACATACTTGTAAATCAATCATACCATTCCTATTTGTAAGAAAAACAACCTATCAACACAGACTCAAATACTAACTGAAGCACAACATAGAACAAACATAAGTGACAGCTCTAAGGTGTGTTAAGTTGGGAACTCAAAGAACCAGATGATAAAGTTCTGATGTTCAGAACTTTGATTGTGTTGATAGGTTGTTTTTCTTACAAATAGGAATGGTATGATTGATTTACAAGTATGCAAGTATGAGTGGTAAAAATAGCTACTATTAGAGGGCACACTTTCAGCTTCAGAATCTCATCGTTTTTTGTGGAGAAAAAATATGTATATAAAAGTGATGTATTTCTGACTGACGATAAAATGTTAAGTTGTACAGATGCATGTAAGTTCTTTTAATGAAATATTTTTCTAAAAAAATAATAAACATATATGTTTTCATAATATTGTGAAACTTTCCTCTTTGGCATCCGCTTCTAATATTTTAAGATTTATTCAATGCTAAAAGAAATATAGGTCCATATTTGAGGTTGTATACTTCTCTGCTTAGATTGATGAAGGAGCCTTTTGAACCTATTTATAAGGCTTCGTTGCAGCACCTGTCCTGGAAGGCGGTGTTCCTCATAGCCATTACATCAGCCTGCAGGGTGAGTGAAATTCAGGCGTTGTGTTGCCAAGAACCTTATACTGTATTTCATGCTGCTAAGGTTGTTACGCGTACTCACCCTAAATTTCTTCCTAAGGTTATATCTGATTTCCATGTTAACCAGACCATAACTTTACCTATGTTTTTTCCGAATCCTTCATCTCCAGCGGAAAGGTCCCTGCATTCCCTGGATGTTAGGAGGGTGTTGAAATTTTATCTGGATAAAACCAAGGATATTCATAGGTCAGACCAATTGTTTCTCAATTATGGATCAGTCAGGACTGGTCTTGCTACCTCTAAACAGTCCATCTCGAGGTGGATTGTGTCCTGTATACAATTGTGTTACCAAAAGGCTAATAAGACCTTAGGGGGTAAACCTAAGGCTCATTCCGCTGCCATGACTGCTTTGCTCCATAATGTTCCAATTGCAGAAATCTGCAAGGCGGCAACTTGGAAGTCGGTCCATACCTTTGCTAAGCATTACTGTCTGGACACTGATGCCAGGACAGACGCTCAGGTTGGGCAGGCTTCGCTGCAAAATCTGTTCGCACAGTAGTGGTGTTATTTCATTTTTTCTCCACCGCCGCTTTGGTGTGGGGATGGGCTTGCCATTCTATTCACTAGATTATGACTATACACAGAGATCCCCTACTACAGAAGGAGTAGTTTCTGTCCTGTAACTCCAGTTCTGTAGTAGGGGTATCTCTGTTATAGTCATAAGCGCCCGCCCTCGTCCCCGGTGGAGAGATATATATTCATGTAAGGAATGCTACAGGTCTGGCATGTTACGCCTTCAAAAAGAACTGAACGTAAAAGGGACCTGCAGTGCATTCTGGGATACTGTGAGGCTTCTGGAAAGTTCTCTTAAAGGCACAGTATCCTGTTCTGAGCCACATAATGGCAGCCTATGGGACTTGTCTGTCCATTTCTTCCTCTCTATCATTCCAGAGGGTTTTTCTGTTAAAGGCAAGGTTTTTCTCTGTGGAGAAACCTGGACAGGCTGTGCTGCTGTTTGTGGATTTTGGTGGAATTTCTAGTTGAAGTACTGGACAGTGTAGCCTGTGGATATAGGCTGCATTATCTGTCTTTAAATTCTCTCTTAAGTGTCTGTGCAGTTCTGCATGTTTTGACAACTAAGAGATTATTTTTGATTGCTCCGGGGTCCACGCACATGGGCGGGACTATTCACTAGATTATGACTACAACAGAGATACCCCAACTACAGAACTGGAGTTACAGGACAGAAACTACTCCTTCCTGCCAATCTGCAGGCCCTGGCACACTGAGGTATTCCCTGGCAACATGCAGGCACTGGCACAGTGGTGGTGATGCCTGGTAAAATGCATGCCCTGACACAATGGTGGTTACACATGGCATCATGCAGGGCCATCACACTGGTAATAAATGCCATTTTATGGGCAGCCAAGGCAGAAATAGGATAATTTACAATACATTAGCATCAGGCAGGCTTAGAGAGGAGAAGAACAAGAACAAGGGATCATATGTTAAGAGGTATATTAGTTTACATACTTAACTAACATCTCCAAAATCCAAGACAAATGGCTTTGCCTGGGTTTTGAGGAGAGAGTTGTAGAAGGTGAAACCTATTACATTCATAAATACTAGTTTCGACATTGACATCTCATGCCTCCAACCAGCCTCGTCTTCAGAGCATGGAGACTTCTGTGTTGTCCAGCTCAAATTCTGATGCCTCCTCTTCAAAATCCTTTGATGCGAAGTCCAGAACACCAAAAAAGAAAAAAAGAACTATTTGTGGTTAAGCTAGTCTTCCTCCTTAATCTACAACTGTCACTGCTGCTCTTCAGAAGGGAATGGGTCGAGGCTCATCATTTGAGTCCTCTTTAGACAAACAGGATCAATGTGCAATTGATTAGTTCCTCTTTTAGTTGCAGAAGACAAAGAGGCAGCCCTTGTAGCTCCTGCAGGTAATCAGTTTGTATGCATGGCCATGCTTGGGTTTATATATCTTCTCCATACCGAAATGTACGTATCTACCATTTGATGGAGATGGTGTGCTTCTCGCCAATGGATGAAATGCTGGAGAAATGTAGGACTGGGTGGGAAAGGGCCTTAAGTATGAAACACTTTTGTAGGCACACATCACACAATTTGCAAAATCACATTGTTTGCATCCTCCAAAGTGTGTTTATTTTTTAGTGTCCTAAACACCTTTTGCGATTCAAAAAATAATTCTGTAACTCATTTCAAAATTATAATTACTGTATACAGTCACTAAATTTGCATCAATGCTTCTCTAAGGTGTCACACCCTTTTCTGGTGGCATACTTGGATCACATATGTCCTTACCTTTTAATGTGCCACTATAATATTGTAGTGGCCAATGACTCGTCTGCTGGACTCTAGTGGGTTTGGCCAAAGTAATGTGCTGATACTTGCAGTGTTGCAAAGGATAAGTTAGCCTTATTAGCTAAGGATGTCATTAGCATATTTAGGCCAGACAAGTGACCAGCCTTTCAGCATAAAACCCTGGCTGATTCCTAGTTAGCGATGGGTGCATTTTTCAGTTCTCGCACTTATTCCAGCCATAAATCGGGACATTGGAAGGGGCCATAGTATCGTGGGTATTACGAGCCAGTGCTTCAAAAAATCATGACAGAAGGCTCAGCGATCCTGAGGTCATGTGCCTAGTGTGTGCTCCAGAATAAAACCCCATGCAATCTCATGATTGGAATGTTTCAGCATGTGCCTGAACTGCTAAGGGCTCCTGTTGCCCAGAAATCCTCTCATGATCTGCTGCAGAACCTAAGACCAAAGAAATATCGAAGGACTCACATGACACCCTTAAAGCAGGCTGCCCCTGCATCTGCAGACAGTGCTGGGTGAATAATCAGACATTCTGGGTGCAGGAAAGAATACAGAAATTACATCTGCGTGATGCAGACCTCAATTGAAGCTATCTTTTTCCAAGACACTAGAGCCATCATCTTGCCAGTCCTCCTGTGGTCAAAGAAGACTGGTCTTGCATCCTACATCTCAATCTGATGAGGAAATCTTGGAAGCCACTGAATTCTCAGCCCAACATGGCACTGGAGACTCATCGCCCTGGGCCTCAAACGCCAAAGGAATCAGTGACGATCCTCAATACAGATGTTGAAAAGCTACAGTTTCAATGGATGGTTAGGCTTGTCTTCCTGAGAAGCACCTCAGTAGTTATATTTTGATCTTTCGCTTATCACAATGAAGTCTTTGTACATCTGCCGAACTCTTAAGCAGGCTCAAAGTCTCTGCAGGGATGGTCACTCAAATGTCTGCACATGGGGACACAGAACAGCCAACAAGGTTCAATAAAAAATATCTCTGTCATATCAAGCATTCTATCTTAATCTTCAAATGAAACCAACCCCTGTGTCAAGTAATGACTATGGATTCAGCCCAGTTTTGAGGTAGGAAAGGTAGTTGGGGGTCTTTTATTGAAACAATAAAAGACCCTATCACAATGCATCACTTGAGGTCACAGAAAGAGAATCCGTAACTTATTTATCCCTTAAAATCCCTTATGCAAGGCTCACTATCCACAAAGTATACAGAGAAGCACAATTAAGTATGTGGTAGAGGGGAGAAGATTAGTGAAAGGAGATGGGGCCAAAAGCTATACCTTCTTTGTGTGGGAAACTTTATGGCTCTGCGTTATGCTCTTTATTATATGCATCCCAGTAGGTCCATATGTCCATGACATCTGCTATTTACTGTAGACTCTATTCAGAGGATTCCAACAGTCATTTGTGAATGCTCATTATTACTCAAGCAAAGCGGGCACCAACACATTCTCATTCTGATAGTGACGTCTGAATACCGAATTCTCACCTTTTGATTATTCTTCCAGACCTCAGACTGGATCTGGAAAATCTTTAGCTGTACCCATGGCGTGCCAACAGGTGGTACCAGCAGCTCAGAGGTCATGTTTTTCCTCGTCGGACATGAGCTGCACTGGCCTATAAAGGTGCCACCCATACACGTTCACAGTTAGTTTATTGTGCTAAAAGACATTGTTACAGAGATACTCCTTGTCTCTCTTGAGGCCACTCTTTAGACTAATGTTCACAGTTTCAGAGGGAAAATGTCACCACCCAAATCTACAGGGCGCACACTCCATGGGAACGTAACAAACAGACGACTGTGACACACCTTCACTTGATTTGTCTGTCATGTCTGGGATTGGGTCACAACTCCAAGGCCTTCAGTGATTGCACCTTGATGCAAACCGAGGCCACCCAGGTCCAGGAAGCAAAGCTCTTTGTGGGGAAACATCGCAAGACCCCACGTTGTGATTAGTTGAGGTCTAAAGGCAGGTCCTTGTCTAGCTCCTGAGGGTGTACCCTCTGCAGATCCTCATCATGGTCCGAAAGCACAACAAGCACTGGAGGGACTCGGACCCTTGGCACCACTCTCGATCTCCAGAGAAGGCATTACGGTGTCATTGTGTCTCCAGGTCATGCTCCTGAAGTTGTTCCACTTCAGAACCGATTCGCCCCTTGTCCCATGGCAACCTGAATTTCTGGAGCCATTGGCGATGATGCAGCAGATTGAGAAATTCCATGAGACCATGCTGCTGCTTTTTAGCCTGTTACCAGCTCCCTCTGATGCACCTTTCTGGCACTAATGAGCTCGGAGGCCTCCCAACTGGGCTTCTGCTGGTGGGTTCGTATTGGCACCAGCTGGGCACTCTAGTTGCATTTTGGGTTCCCGTACCAATTTCAGTACCGGATCCCTCTCCGATGCCACAACCCGCACCAGAACACGATCCGCTGATGCCGGCTCCATAGATGACAGTCAACCTATAGGACTGTCTGATGCTGAGCCAGCTCCACGCTGACCTCGACTAAAGCTGCCCGCTGCTTTAACTAAGTCAGAGCCATTCCGCCAGCCTCTTGACTCCGTCACAGTGCCTTTGCCCTGCAGAAGGCTTCATGTACTCCCTGAATGGCAATGGAAACATTACTTTTTAAATCTTGTGCAATCATTTTCTGCTTGAACTTGAAAAGATTTAACACTGTAAAAGCTATTTTGTATTGGTACCTTTACCACACCAAACTTAAAAGAATCTTTCCTAGCTCTTCAGACCTCTGCTGGCTTGGATGCAGCCTTCTTGGGGATTTTTGCCATATATGGTAGACTGCCCGACTATCTCCCTTTTTGGGAGGAGATTCTAACTCATATTAAAGGAATGCTAGGTTACCCCATACCGACCTCTATCGAGGAAGTTCTTCTAGGCATCAGAGATCCCGGGTTAGAGCATCAGACAAAAGCAGATAGCAGGATTTTATGGGCATGTCTAGGAGTAGCCAAAACAACAATAGTGGCAGCTTGGAAAAAGAGAGAGACTCCGGCTGTGTCATTATGGCACTCACGCTCTGGAGACTACTCATGATGGAAAGATTAGCAGATATCTTCATAGATGATTATAAAAATTTAGAGTATTGGTGGGGCCCGCTGGTTTCCTTTCTCTCGAGTGGCCTCCCATCAGCGGTATGCCCACCTTCGATAAGAGCAATTCACCTTTTCCAGCTTTAGGATGGTTTCTCACCCTTGCCCAAACACTTTCAGATGTACGTCTAATCCCTCTTGGCCCTGCAAGACTATCTTAGGGCATGAACCACGGTTCTGATGCAAGACCGACTACTCATTGCCACTCAGAAAGATTATTCACCACCACCAGGGATGGAGGGGCGGGGGTAGTGGAAGGGGTCTTGTTTACAACAACGTTGGGGTGGTTTTCTTTCTTTTTGTTTAGGGTTGCTTTGGTAAAAGGGCCATGACTCGAAGACAGAGTGGGAGATGGAAGGGCATCACATAAAGAGAAAATGAACACTGGTTAGATGTATTTGAATGAAGGATGTCCTATATTTGCTTCATACTGTCATTACAATGTAATTTGTTGCTTTCAAGTCATGCTGAATAAATATAGCTTAGAAAAAAAGTTATTTTGTACATTTGCTCCACCCTTACCTTGATATGTTTAGCAAACAGGCTGCTTGGAGAGGAAGATTGTGTATCCACATCGCCTGATTGTTTCTTGTCTTTAGAGGAATCTCTGTTTCTTTTAATTTCGTTCCATGTGTCATTCTGGTTCTCTTGTTCTTTGAGTGGCTACAGATTGGATAGAAGTGAGACAGTGATGTTTGGGTTGGTATCATTTGAAGTGCTGGATAGTTGGCACTGCTTTCATCGGACTATGGCGCCTCATATTAAAAGTATTCAACCTTTGCAGATTATGGTGTCAATGTGCGGTTTCCCAAATATTTAAATGTGTCATTGATCCAGCAAACATCTCCCAAAGGGTCTGATTTAGAGGATAGTGGATGTCTGTCTGCTGCCCTCATCATTCTGCTGCTCTGCTTAGGTAGTGGCTGAAGGCAGCGCTCCCTAGGATGAACTGCCACCGGCCTTACCAGTGAGAACAGCAATGTAATAACTCCAAACCACTGGAAATAATGGTGGCCTGCCACCCAGTTTATGGTGGAAGATTCACCGTCTCTTTCTTGAGAGCCTCTTGTGTGAACCATAGCAGTCTCAGAGAGAAACCACCACAAAATGTGCATGTAGAGCCTCTGAACTCATTAGGAATATTTTAAATGAAGGTACTTGAAATGCACCCCCTCTTTGGCCCTCATTACAAGTGCCCTGGGAAGTGCGTTTGCATTTAGCCCTCAGGATAGCAAGGCAGAGCAGTCCAAGGCTTACTCAGGAAGGTGATGTGGGAAGAACATTATGATCAGACAATCAGTGTTGCACACTGCACAATAAATTGACTTTAATGGATGTACAAGGAATGCACTCTTCTGTTTTGTAACAAAGCTGCCTCTGTATCTGGTACTGGATTCAGTGTCACACTGTACCTTTAAGAAGTTAATCGTGGGTTCATGTTCAGTTCTGGCAGCAAGAGGCTGGTGGTGACTGGCTCTTGCTGCTGTGCACCTGCACAAGGGTTGTGCTTATATTGACCAGGCCCAGCTGCCTCCACCTGTCTCTCCATTCCCCACTGATGTGCCTAGGCACTAGCCGTTAAATCAGTAGAGGAGGTGTTGAGAGGGCACAGGTAGGCAGAGGCCGCATTCACTTGCACCAGGGGGATGGAGAATCCATCTTGGTGAAAAGGCCCAAAAGCTCAACCCACCACTCAAACAAATTACAGTTTGTAAGGCCATTGCTATGCAACAACCTCCTATCTGTTAGAGGTGTATATCTCTAGAAGGTAAAGAACTTCTACGACTCTAAGTTCTCCAGTTCATATCCTGTGCTTTTCGAAATATAGGACCCACACCCAATCTTTTCTGGAGGTACCAAGTCCTTTTGGAACTCTCCTCCTAAATTTCGAATGTACCCTGAATAGCTTGAAATGCAATAGTTCGAACTCGAACTGCAGTAGTTAACTCGAAATGCAGTAGTTAAAAGCTGATGGGTCTGTCTATATTTATGATGGACTCTACCTTCATGTGGGTCAAGCTGGTGGGATAGCCTTCCTTCCAGTCGGCCTTGTTAGAGCGCTTCATTGAAAGGCCAGATCGGAATTTCTTCCGTATAGATCCATGCCAGCAGCTCGTTGCACCTGAAGCAGATGCACTGTCTGCTTCCTTATTCAGTGACTGCAGAATAAAAGGAAGTAAAATACACTTATTTGCAAGACTGTACTTTTTCAACAGACATGCTTAATGGCCTCAATTCGGCAATAAACAGCTAGGCATATAAATATCTTTCGTGTCGCTAATTTACTGGTTGGAAATAGCTTAATTACAACACTGGATTAACAGAGAAGCCAGGCTAAGTCAGTCATTTAATTATTTTAATTAGTATGATAAAGCAATCGTAGCATTAACATCTAATTTTATGTTTGGTTTTAAGCATGAATTTAACATTAGTGCTTGTGTATTTTGAGTGCCTTATGCAAGCATGATAACACTCTGCTAAAGTTATTCAATGTTATAATGCATGTCTATTCTGCTCTGTGTGTTCTTTTATCTAGAAGGGTTTGGGTGTCGTATGAGGTCACTGAAGCTGAGAGGCTGGTACTCTAGTCAATGTTTGGGTTTTCAGAATCTATGTGCAAGAGAGGTTCTCACGATTCTGGATGTGTTCCAATTGATTACATCATTCAGGGGCAAATGAGTAATTGCCGTATAGTCTACCAGAACAGGCAAGTTATCCAAAGTTTAAGGATCATGACGTGATCTATGACATCATTCATGACATTACTGCTGCATCTGAAATGACATCATTGATGACAAGACTGTGCATGGTGGGGCCTACTTTCCACCTTTCTTGAGATTATGATACAGATGTAGAAACGTTGATGAGCGGTAGGCTGGTTTTAAGACCTAAATGGACTCAACAGAACTGTGATACTCTGTTTCAACCTATAGGACTGTCTGATGCTGAGCCAGCTCCACGCTGACCTCGACTAAAGCTGCCCGCTGCTTTAACTAAGTCAGAGCCATTCCTCCAGCCTCTTGACTCTGACACAGTGCCTTTGCCCTACAGAAGGCTTCATGTACTCCCTGAATGGCAATGGAAACATTACTTTTTAAATCTTGTGCAATCATTTTCTGCTTGAACTTGAAAAGATTTAACACTGTAAAAGCTATTTTGTATTGGTACCTTTACCACACCAAACTTAAAAGAATCTTTCCTAGCTCTTCCGACCTCTGCTGGCTTGGATGCAGCCTTCTTGGGGATTTTTGCCATATATGGTAGACTGCCCGACTATCTCCCTTTTTGGGAGGAGATTCTAACTCATATTAAAGGAATGCTAGGTTACCCCATACCGACCTCTATCGAGGAAGTTCTTCTAGGCATCAGAGATCCCGGGTTAGAGCATCAGACAAAAGCAGATAGTAGGATTTTATGGGCATGTCTAGGAGTAGCCAAAACAACAATAGTGGCAGCTTGGAAAAAGAGAGAGACTCCGGCTGTGTCATTATGGCACTCACGCTCTGGAGACTACTCATGATGGAAAGATTAGCAGATATCTTCATAGATGATTATAAAAATTTAGAGTATTGGTGGGGCCCGCTGGTTTCCTTTCTCTCGAGTGGCCTCCCATCAGCGGTATGCCCACCTTCGATAAGAGCAATTCACCTTTTCCAGCTTTAGGATGGTTTCTCACCCTTGCCCAAACACTTTCAGATGTACGTCTGATCCCTCTTGGCCCTGCAAGACTATCTTAGGGCATGAACCATAACGGTTCTGATGCAAGACCGACTACTCATTGCCACTCAGAAACATTATTCACCACCAACAGGGAGGGAGGGGCGGGGGTAGTGGAAGGGGTCTTGTTTACAACAACGTTGGGGTGGTTTTCTTTCTTTTTGTTTAGGGTTGCTTTGGTAAAAGGGCCATGACTCGAAGACAGAGAGGGAGATGGAAGGGCATCACATAAAGAGAAAATGAACACTGGTTAGATGTATTTGAATGAAGGATGTCCTATATTTGCTTCATACTGTCATTACAATGTAATTTGTTGCTTTCAAGTCATGCTGAATAAATATAGCTTAGAAAAAAAAGTTATTTTGTACATTTGCTCCACCCTTACCTTGATATGTTTAGCAAACAGGCTGCTTGGAGAGGAAGATTGTGTATCCACATCGCCTGATTGTTTCTTGTCTTTAGAGGAATCTCTGTTTCTTTTAATTTCGTTCCATGTGTCATTCTGGGTCTCTTGTTCTTTGAGTGGCTGCAGATTGGATAGAAGTGAGACAGTGATGTTTGGGTTGGTATCATTTGAAGTGCTGGATAGTTGGCACTGCTTTCATGGGACTATGGCGCCTCATATTAAAAGTATTCAACCTTTGCAGGTTATGGTGTCAATGTGCGGTTTCCCAAATATTTAAATGTGTCATTGATCCAGCAAACATCTCCCAAAGGGTCTGATTTAGAGGATAGTGGATGTCTGTCTGCTGCCCTCATCATTCTGCTGCTCTGCTTAGGTAGTGGCTGAAGGCAGCGTTCCCTAGGATGAACTGCCACCGGCCTTACCAGTGAGAACAGCAATGTAATAACTCCAAACCACTGGAAATAATGGTGGCCTGCCACCCAGTTTATGGTGGAAGATTCACCGTCTCTTTCTTGAGAGCCTCTTGTCTGAACCATAGCAGTCTCAGAGAGAAACCACCACAAAATGTGCATGTAGAGACTCTGAACTCATTAGGAATATTTTAAATGAAGGTACTTGAAATGCACCCCCTCTTTGTCCCTCATTACAAGTGCCCTGGGAAGTGCGTTTGCATTTAGCCCTCAGGATAGCAAGGCAGAGCAGTCCAAGGCTTACTCAGGAAGGTGATGTGGGAAGAACATCATGATCAGACAATCAGTGTTGCACACTGCACAATAAATTGACTTTAATGGATGTACAAGGAATGCACTCTTCTGTTTTGTAACAAAGCTGCCTCTGTATCTGGTACTGGATTCAGTGTCACACTGTACCTTTAAGAAGTTAATCGTGGGTTCATGTTCAGTTCTGGCAGCAAGAGGCTGGTGGTGACTGGCTCTTGCTGCTGTGCACCTGCACAAGGGTTTTGCTTATATTGACCAGGCCCAGCTGCCTCCACCTGTCTCTCCATTCCCCACTGATGTGCCTAGGCACTAGCCGTTAAGTCAGTAGAGGAGGTGTTGAGAGGGCACAGGTAGGCAGAGGCCGCATTCACTTGCACCAGGGTGATGGAGAATCCATCTTGGTGAAAGGGCCCAAAAGCTCAACCCACCACTCAAACAAATTACAGTTTGTAAGGCCATTGCTATGCAACAACCTCCTATCTGTTAGAGGTGTATATCTCTAGAAGGTAAAGAACTTCTACGACTCTAAGTTCTCCAGTTCATATCCTGTGCTTTTCGAAATATAGGACCCAACCCCAATCTTTTCTGGAGGTACCAAGTCCTTTTGGAACTCTCCTCCTAAATTTCGAATGTACCCTGAATAGCTTGAAATGCAATAGTTCGAACTCGAACTGCAGTAGTTAACTCGAAATGCAGTAGTTAAAAGCTGATGGGTCTGTCTATATTTATGATGGACTCTACCTTCATGTGGGTCAAGCTGGTGGGATAGCCTTCCTTCCAGTCGGCCTTGTTAGGCTCCATGGTTCACTGAGGCACTGTGTGCCACTCGTCACCAGTGTAAAGTGGCGGAGAGGGCATGGCGCCTCCACTACGATCCGGAAGCCAGACTGGCTTACAGGACAATGATCAAAGCCTACCATCGTGATATTCTCCGTGAGAAAAAGGATTATCTGGCCAGGAGGATTGAGGCTGCCTCCAACTCATGTAAAGAGATCTTTACGGTGGTGAGGGAGTTTATGGCCCCTAGATCCAACTTGCCCCAAACGGTTTCATCAGAGTTGTGGGTTTGCGATCTTGCCAAATTCTTCACGGATAAGATCACGTCTATCCAGGAATCTTTCACAGTGAGGCCTGCTGAAGTGTGTTCTAGATTGGTGGCCGGACCAGCTATGTTGTCCACGCAGGGTGCGGTTCTTGCTGAGTTCCCCTATGTTTCCACCGAGGCCTCCCTAGCACTTCTGGCCAATCTTAAATCGGGTTCCCCATTAGACCCCTGTCCGGCCAAATTTTTGGCTAGGATGGCGGCCGTGGTCAATCCATTGGTCAACCCACTTGTGAATTTATCTTTGAGTGAGGGGAGGGTCCCGTTGCCCTGGAAAAGGGCTATGGTGATCCCCCTCCTCAAGAAGCCTGGGTCAGACTCAGAGGTTTTCGCCAACTACAGGCCGATTTCTCTCCTCCCGGCGCTGGCTAAAATCACGGAGAAGCATGTGCATGGCGCTCTCTCTAGCTTTCTAGAATCCAATGACCTGCTTCACCCTTCGCAGTCCAGTTTCCGCCCTAATTTAAGCACGGAGACAGCACTTCTGGAGGTGTCAGAGATTATTAGGGAGACACTGGATTCTGGAGGCAGGGCCATGCTTGTCATGCTCGATCTGTCGGCGGCCTTTGACACCGTCCCCCATGAGGTGCTCCTCTCCAGACTTTATGACATCGGTCTGAGGGGGACGGTGTTCAACTGGTTTACATCTTTTCTCGAGGGCCGCCGACAAACGGTCTGGGCCTCTCCGAGCTCCGCCGAGATGCCGTCATTGGGAGTCGGAGTTCCGCAGGGCTCTGTGTTGAGCCCGACTCTTTTTAACATCTTTATGACACCTCTGGCGGCACTGGTGGAGTCCTTTGGGGCCCAGATCGTGTCCTACGCGGATGACACTCAATTGCTTTTCACGTGTGGGAAAGATCAGGCTTTTGATGGGGAGAACACATGGGGCTGCCTGGAGATGGTCTTCAGCTGGTTTCAGCTGAACAGCCTCAAAGCCAATTCCAACAAATCGGAGGTGTTGTTCTTCGGTTGTTCCCTTGACTCCGATTGGCGGGCTTGGTGGCCAATAGATATGTGTCCCCCTGCCCAGGCATCGCTTGTGGCAAAAAATCTGGGAGTGAAGATTGACAAGAATCTGACGATGAGATCACACATTCTTGGCCTGACGGGCACCTGCTTTGGTATACTCAAGATGCTCCGGAAGTTCCTGCCTTTGCTCACAGAAGAGCATAGAAAGATCACTGTGCAAGCCTTAATTGGCTCCAGACTGGACTATGCGAACGTCCTGTACGTAGGTCTTCCGGACTATCTTGTTCAGCGGCTGCAGGTTGTGCAGAATTCCACGGCCCGCGCCATTTTTGGCCTTCATAGGCGAGCGAGAGCCTTCGGTTTGGTGCAGTCACTTCATTGGCTGCCCATCCGGAAGCGGATCATGTTCAAAGCGCTGACTTTGGCGCATAAAGCTCTTTTTGGCGTCGGAGCAAAATACCTACAACGCAGGTTTGCTTTCTACCGCCCGGCGAGATCGCTGCGGTCAGAATCTCTGTTTCTGGCTATGGTCCCTCGAGTGAGGAAGGCTCGCACTGGGGGGCGCTCCTTTAGTTTGAGGGCCCCTCAGTTGTGGAACACCTTGCCTTTGGCCCTCCGGTCCTCCCCTAACCTGCTTTTGTTTAGGAAGAGCCTAAAGACCTGGCTTTTTAACCTTTAGGATGTCTTTTCTTTTGCTCTCTTACGTTTGGTGTCTGTTTTATGATGTTATGTTTTTTATACTGAGCTGCCTCGACAAAGCACCGGGACACTCCTTTGGAGTAGCCGTGCGCTATAAAAATAAAATTATAACATAACATAACATAACATTAGAGCGCTTCATTGAAAGGCCAGATCGGAATTGCTTCCGTATAGATCTATGCCAGCTGCTCGTTGCACCTGAAGCAGATGCACTGTCTGCTTCCTTATTCAGTGACTGCAGAATAAAAGGAAGTAAAATACACTTATTTGCAAGACTGTACTTTTTCAACAGACATGCTTAATGGCCTCAATTCGGCAATAAACAGCTAGGCATATAAATATCTTTCGTGTCGCTAATTTACTGGTTGGAAATAGCTTAATTACAACACTGGATTAACAGAGAAGCCAGGCTAAATCAGTCATTTAATTATTTTAATTAGTATGATAAAGCAAACATAGCATAACATCTAATTTTATGTTTGGTTTTAAGCATGAATTTAACATTAGTGCTTGTGTATTTTGAGTGCCTTATGCAAGCATGATAACACTCTGCTAAAGCTATTCAATGTTCTAATGCATGTCTATTCTGCTCTGTGTGTTCTTTTATCTAGAAGGGTTTGGGTGTAGTATGAGGTCACTGAAGCTGAGAGGCTGGTACTCTAGTCAATGTTTGGGTTTTCAGAATCTATGTGCAAGAGAGGTTCTCACGATTCTGGATGTGTTCCAATTGATTACATCATTCAGGGGCAAATGAGTAATTGTCGTATAGTCTACCAGAACAGGCAAGTTATCCAAAGTTTAAGGATCATGACGTGATCTATGACATCATTCATGACATTACTGCTGCATCTGAAATGACATCATTGATGACAAGACTGTGCATGGTGGAGCCTACTTTCCACCTTTCTTGAGATTATGATACAGATGTAGAAACGTTGATGAGCGGTAGGCTGGTTTTAAGACCTAAATGGACTCAACAGAACTGTGATACTCTGTTTCAACCTATAGGACTGTCTGATGCTGAGCCAGCTCCACGCTGACCTCGACTAAAGCTGCCCGCTGCTTTAACTAAGTCAGAGCCATTCCTCCAGCCTCTTGACTCTGACACAGTGCCTTTGCCCTACAGAAGGCTTCATGTACTCCCTGAATGGCAATGGAAACATTACCTTTTAAATCTTGTGCAATCATTTTCTGCTTGAACTTGAAAAGATTTAACACTGTAAAAGCTACTTTGTATTGGTACCTTTACCACACCAAACTTAAAAGAATCTTTCCTAGCTCTTCCGACCTCTGCTGGCTTGGATGCAGCCTTCTTGGGGACTTTTGCCATATATGGTGGGACTGCCCGACTATCGCCCTTTTTGGGAGGAGATTCTAACTCATATTAAAGGAATGCTAGGTTACCCCATACCGACCTCTATCGAGAAAGTTCTTCTAGGCATCAGAGATCCCGGGTTAGAGAATCAGACAAAAGCAGATAGCAGGATTTTATGGGCATGTCTAGGAGTAGCCAAAACAACAATAGTGGCAGCTTGGAAAAAGAGAGAGACTCCGGCTGTGTCATTATGGCACTCACGCTCTGGAGACTACTCATGATGGAAAGATTAGCAGATATCTTCATAGATGATTATAAAAATTTAGAGGATTGGTGGGGCCCGCTGGTTTCCTTTCTCTCGAGTCGCCTCCCATCAGCGGTATGCCCACCTTCGATAAGAGCAATTCACCTTTTCCAGCTTTAGGATGGTTTCTCACCCTTGCCCAAACACTTTCAGATATACGTCTAATCCCTCTTGGCCCTGCAAGACTATCTTAGGGCATGAACCACGGTTCTGATGCAAGACCGACTACTCATTGCCACTCAGAAAGATTATTCACCACCACCAGGGATGGAGGGGTGGGGGTAGTGGAAGGGGTCTTGTTTACAACAACGTTGGGGTGGTTTTCTTTCTTTTTGTTTAGGGTTGCTTTGGTAAAAGGGCCATGACTCGAAGACAGAGAGGGAGATGGAAGGGCATCACATAAAGAGAAAATGAACACTGGTTAGATGTATTTGAATGAAGGATGTCCTATATTTGCTTCATACTGTCATTACAATGTAATTTGTTGCTTTCAAGTCATGCTGAATAAATATAGCTTAGAAAAAAAAGTTATTTTGTACATTTGCTCCACCCTTACCTTGATATGTTTAGCAAACAGGCTGCTTGGAGAGGAAGATTGTGTATCCACATCGCCTGATTGTTTCTTGTCTTTAGAGGAATCTCTGTTTCTTTTAATTTCGTTCCATGTGTCATTCTGGGTCTCTTGTTCTTTGAGTGGCTACAGATTGGATAGAAGTGAGACAGTGATGTTTGGGTTGGTATCATTTGAAGTGCTGGATAGTTGGCACTGCTTTCATCGGACTATGGCGCCTCATATTAAAAGTATTCAACCTTTGCAGGTTATGGTGTCAATGTGCGGTTTCCCAAATATTTAAATGTGTCATTGATCCAGCAAACATCTCCCAAAGGGTCTGATTTAGAGGATAGTGGATGTCTGTCTGCTGCCCTCATCATTCTGCTGCTCTGCTTAGGTAGTGGCTGAAGGCAGCGCTCCCTAGGATGAACTGCCACCGGCCTTACCAGTGAGAACAGCAATGTAATAACTCCAAACCACTGGAAATAATGGTGGCCTGCCACCCAGTTTATGGTGGAAGATTCACCGTCTCTTTCTTGAGAGCCTCTTGTGTGAACCATAGCAGTCTCAGAGAGAAACCACCACAAAATGTGCATGTAGAGACTCTGAACTCATTAGGAATATTTTAAATGAAGGTACTTGAAATGCACCCCCTCTTTGGCCCTCATTACAAGTGCCCTGGGAAGTGCGTTTGCATTTAGCCCTCAGGATAGCAAGGCAGAGCAGTCCAAGGCTTACTCAGGAAGGTGATGTGGGAAGAACATTATGATCAGACAATCAGTGTTGCACACTGCACAATAAATTGACTTTAATGGATGTACAAGGAATGCACTCTTCTGTTTTGTAACAAAGCTGCCTCTGTATCTGGTACTGGATTCAGTGTCACACTGTACCTTTAAGAAGTTAATCGTGGGTTCATGTTCAGTTCTGGCAGCAAGAGGCTGGTGGTGACTGGCTCTTGCTGCTGTGCACCTGCACAAGGGTTGTGCTTATATTGACCAGGCCCAGCTGCCTCCACCTGTCTCTCCATTCCCCACTGATGTGCCTAGGCACTAGCCGTTAAGTCAGTAGAGGAGGTGTTGGGAGGGCACAGGTAGGCAGAGGCCGCATTCACTTGCACCAGGGGGATGGAGAATCCATCTTGGTGAAAGGGCCCAAAAGCTCAACCCACCACTCAAACAAATTACAGTTTGTAAGGCCATTGCTATGCAACAACCTCCTATCTGTTAGAGGTGTATATCTCTAGAAGGTAAAGAACTTCTACGACTCTAAGTTCTCCAGTTCATATCCTGTGCTTTTCGAAATATAGGACCCACACCCAATCTTTTCTGGAGGTACCAAGTCCTTTTGGAACTCTCCTCCTAAATTTCGAATGTACCCTGAATAGCTTGAAATGCAATAGTTCGAACTCGAACTGCAGTAGTTAACTCGAAATGCAGTAGTTAAAAGCTGATGGGTCTGTCTATATTTATGATGGACTCTACCTTCATGTGGGTCAAGCTGGTGGGATAGCCTTCCTTCCAGTCGGCCTTGTTAGAGCGCTTCATTGAAAGGCCAGATCGGAATTGCTTCCGTATAGATCCATGCCAGCTGCTCGTTGCACCTGAAGCAGATGCACTGTCTGCTTCCTTATTCAGTGACTGCAGAATAAAAGGAAGTAAAATACACTTATTTGCAAGACTGTACTTTTTCAACAGACATGCTTAATGGCCTCAATTCGGCAATAAACAGCTAGGCATATAAATATCTTTCGTGTCGCTAATTTACTGGTTGGAAATAGCTTAATTACAACACTGGATTAACAGAGAAGCCAGGCTAAGTCAGTCATTTAATTATTTTAATTAGTATGATAAAGCAATTATAGCATTAACATCTAATTTTATGTTTGGTTTTAAGCATGAATTTAACCTTAGTGCTTGTGTATTTTGAGTGCCTTATGCAAGCATGATAACACTCTGCTAAAGTTATTCAATGTTATAATGCATGTCTATTCTGCTCTGTGTGTTCTTTTATCTAGAAGGGTTTGGGTGTAGTATGAGGTCACTGAAGCTGAGAGGCTGGTACTCTAGTAAATGTTTGGGTTTTCAGAATCTATGTGCAAGAGAGGTTCTCACGATTCTGGATGTGTTCCAATTGATTACATCATTCAGGGGCAAATGAGTAATTGCCGTATAGTCTACCAGAACAGGCAAGTTATCCAAAGTTTAAGGATCATGACGTGATCTATGACATCATTCATGACATTACTGCTGCATCTGAAATGACATCATTGATGACAAGACTGTGCATGGTGGGGCCTACTTTCCACCTTTCTTGAGATTATGATACAGATGTAGAAACGTTGATGAGCGGTAGGCTGGTTTTAGGTTGAAAGTATTTTATTCAGCACGACACACAAGGACAGACAAATAATAACAAAGACACAGCAGGGCGGAAAGCCAAAGTTCAAAAGCGGCAGCAACAGGTAACATCCTGTGGGTCTCGAGCGCTCAAGAGCAGAAGACAAATGTCGCCTCAATGTGTCAGAACTTTTCAACAAACCCCCCCCCCCCCAACTCCCAACCACCCTTCACCCCCCCCCCTCCCCCCCCCCTCGTCCAGTGCACAGTTCCTAATAGCGACACACATCAGAGCTTCAGCGTCAAGGATGACTAGGCCATAGGGAGATCATGGGGCAGAGCCCTCCGGGGTCGGAAGCCTGAGAAGGCGGAGATACTTGGGACAGGTGAGCTCTCGAAATTCAGTAAGCAACAGGGAGTGAAAGGGTTGCCAGAGTTCTCTAAACTGATCCACATCACCCGCCACCGTAAGAGACATTTTCTCCATTCCCAACACATGCCATAACCTGTGAATCCAGCCAGTGATAGACGGTATCGTGGCCGTGTGCCAGTGAATTAAAATGTTCTGGACAGCGGAACCCAGAGCTATCGCTATCTGCCTACCCCTGCGAGATCGAAGGGGATACATGAGATCATTCGGGAGCCCCAACAGAGTATAGGCTGGGAAGCGGGGCAGTTCAATTTCGAAGCTAGAATCAATTTCATCCAACACTTCCTTCCAGTAAGGCTCCAGAAGCGGGCAGTCCCAAAGTATGTGAGTGAGAGTACCTCGATGCCCACATCCTCTCCAGCATGTATCATCTTTACCACGATCAAACTCACGCACTCGTTCAGGCGTGTAATACCAGTAGGTAGAAACTTTAGTTAGTGTATCAGTGAGCCCCATGTGGTAAGCTGAGTGCCTCGCTCTGTACGATATGTGTTCCCACTCTTTATGGCTTAGTGTCCTCCCCAATTCCCGTTCCCACCGCTCCCTCACAGGGTGATAAAGGTGTGTTGCTGGTGGCTGCAGGAGTTTATACAAATCAGTGATCAGTTTGGAGTCCGAAGTCCGCGTCATGAGCCAATGTTCATAGGGGAGAAAAGGCCGGTCGGCCGTCCCTCTCACCTGCGGCTGAAGAGCCCAGTGGCGAGCCTGCATATAGCGAAGTCGCTCTGTCTCCGGAAGCGAAAACTCTTGACGGAGCTGGGGAAAGGGGATAACCCCTTCCGGGCCATACAGGTGACATAAGGCCCTACATCCCGCTTGACGCCATCTCGCAAAGGCCCCCGTTTCCATCCCCGGGGTAAAGTCCGGGTTGTCCACCAGCGGGGTGAGCGGAGACGGGAACGTGGTAAGACCGCGCAGAACGCCAGTAGCATCCCACACTCGCAGAGGCACTCTCGTGACAAAGGAGGCGTAGAGGTTTTTAGGCCGGTGCGGGCGACGCAGGAAGGGGATCTCCTGTAAGGGCCTCCCAGCCACCGACTGATCTTGAAAGAGCCAGTGCTTATCAGACTCCCATTTACTCCACTCCACAAGGTAGCGCAATTGAGTAGCTTGAAAGTACTTGCGGAAGTCAGGAATACCTAACCCGCCAGCTTCCGGGGCCAACAATGAGAGGGCCCTACGCATCCTAGGTTTCTTACCCTGCCAGACAAACCGAGAAACGTCCGCTTGGAGCTGCGAGATCCATCCTACCGGCGGTTGGAGCGGCAGGGCCCGAAAGAGGTATAGTACCTGAGGCAACACCGTCATCTTGACGGCAGCTATTCTGCCAAGCCAGGAAAAAATGCCTCGGTTCCACCGGCCCAACTCCTCCCTAATCTTGGCACCTAGAATCCGGTAGTTCGCCGACACCATGGCCGGCAAGGTAGGGGCAATCTGGATCCCCAGATACGGCACCGCTCCCGAAGACCAGAGCATGGGGAACCGTCGCTGCAGATACGTCCTAGTGTCCGATTCGAGCGAGACATCCAGCGCCACTGATTTCCCCATGTTCATCTTAAACCCCGACACAGTGCCAAAGGAGGCCAATTCCTCCATGCACGCGGGGAGAGCCACGCGGGGCCTGTCAATGGTCAAAATAACATCGTCAGCGTAGAGGCTAATAGCGTGTTCAAAGCCCCCCATTCGGATGCCAGTCACCATCGGGTTATCTCGCATCCGCTGGGCCAACGGCTCCATGTACAGCGCGAAAAGCAGGGGCGAGAGCGGACAGCCCTGCCTGGTGCCCCGTTCAATACCAAAAGAGACCGAGGCACATCCGTTGACCCGGACCACCGCTGACGGGCGGTTGTAACAGTTAAGGATCATGGAGCGGAATTTCTCTCCAATACCAGCCTTCATCAGCACTCGTTCCAAGTACGGCCAGTGGACACGGTCAAATGCCTTCTCCGCATCCACCGCCAACAGCATCCGTTCCCCAGGAATCCTGGAGGCCTTTTCCAGCAAATGGACTACACGTTTCGTATTGTCCACCGTCTGCCGTCCAGGGACGAAGCCCGCCTGATCGGGGTCGACCAGACCGGGTAGGTGGAGAGCCAGTCTAGCGGCCAGGATCCCCGTATACAACTTCAGATCGATGTCCAAAAGGGAGATCGGCCTATATGATCCGCACTGCGTCGGATCTTTACCGGGCTTAGGGATTACCGAGATGGTAGCTCGAAGCAGATCAGGCGGAATGGCCCCAGGGTCCGCAAAGGAGTTAAAAAGACGCGTCAGGATGGGAGCCAACGTCTTGCAGAATGTTTTGTAAAATAGTGCGACGTAGCCATCCGGCCCCGGTGCCTTACCATGTTTAAGTCTGGCAATAGCAGATATCACCTCCTCAACCCGGATGTCTCTGTCTAAGTGGTCCGCCTGTTCCGGCTCCAGTGAAGGCAAGACAACCGAGCCCAAATACGCTTCCAGGGCCTCCTCATTCGGGGGATCTCCCGTATAGAGGTCTTCATAAAACCTGCGGAAGACAGCCGCTATCTGCGCGTCACCAGTCTCCAGGCGCCCCGACGGGTCAGCGATTTCCTTATCAAGCTGGGATTGCCGCGCCACTCGGAGCCTATGTGCCAACAACCGGCCACACCGGTCTCCACCGGTGTAAAAGGCGTGCCGCAACGCCGCATACTCAGCCCGGTCAAGGTCCAGGGCTGCTAAAAGCTTCCGAGCCTCCTTGAGCTGCCGCCAAATTCGAGGAGCCCCCGTCCTGCAGTGGATCTGTTCCAGCTCTCTCACCCGATCCGTAAGTTCCTCTCTTTTGGCCTGCCGTGCCTTATTATCCGCCGAAGAGATCGCAATGAATTCCCCTCTGACAACAGCCTTCAGGGCCGCCCATTGCGTAGCCCGACTAGTGTCCGCATTGTCATTATGAGATTGAAATTCTCTAATCACTGTCTCAATGCGAGTCACTACCTCCTTCCTGTGCAACAGCGTGTCACGAAGGCGCCATGTCCGAGGGCGAGGGGCCGCCGGAGGCACACTCAGCAGAACCTCAACAGGAGCATGGTCCGAAAGGGAGATCACCCCCATCTCCGCACCCGAGGCCAGCGCCTTTACCGGGGAGGTAACCAGAAGGTAATCTAACCGTGCATACGTCTTGTGCGCGTGGGAGTAATACGAATAATCCCTATCAGTCGGGTGTAGCTGTCTCCATAAGTCAAGGAGGTCCACCTCTGCAAGTTGAGCTCTTCGGTCCGCAGAGAGTTCCCCGACCTGAGGGGAGCGCTGCGCCGATCTATCTAGTGCGGAATCAAAGACAATATTAAAGTCCCCCCCGAGTATGATATGTCTATCTGGAGTAGCCGAGACCTCTTCGAACGCCGCCTGCAGAAAGCGGTCCTGCCGCTCATTGGGACCGTATAAAGACCCAATCGTAAACAGGAGACCCCCTATTCTAAACCGGTAAGCCAGTAGTCTACCTTTTTGTTCAGTGAATTTGTGAAGAATTTCCCCCCTGAAGTGGCGCGCCACCAGAATCGCCACCCCGGCCGTTTTAGTGGTGCAAGAGGAAAAGAATTGTGTAGGGAACTTGTGGGACTTGAGTCTGTGTGTGTCCTGTGATAGCAAGTGCGTCTCCTGTAGGAGACAAATGTCTGCCTGTGTGTTCTCTAAGAGCGAGAGGACTGCCCGCCTCTTTACAGGATTATTCAAACCCCGAACATTCAGGGTCACCACCTTACATGTGGTGGGAGGCATGGACAACAGTGGAGCAGAAAGCAGCAAGATCCCCCGTCAGCAAGATCGGGAGGACAGAGGCTAAACATGGCAAGGGGCGCAGCAAAGCACAAAGCAACGAACAGGGACAGGAGAAGCAAACCGTGTCATGCAAACCAATGAGCTTACCACCCAGCCGCCAACCCACTGCCCTCAGAATGTCTCGCACCAACCGCCCCTCGCTCCTCCAATTCTCCCGCAAAGCATGAAGACAAGCCAGACCACAGTCGTTATAGCTCAGTAGAAGCAACCCAAAAAGTACAGACACTGCCAAGATAACTAGAAACCCCTCTGTGCACTGGACGACCCCCCCTCCCCACTGCCAACACCCGGATCCCCCCCTCCTACCCCGACCCCAACCCTCCCAAACTTCTCCAAGTGACCCCGTCCCGCCCCCACCCCAGTCCCTCCCCTCAACTGGAACTGGCACAACTACCCCGAACTCCCCCCCATCCCCCTTCCAGAAGCCCCACAAACCCAGTGTCCCAGTCCGGTCCTTATCGGACAAGCCTGCGGAAAGTCAAACCAGTGGACGTCCAGCCACCACGCACCTCTCCGTGCCCCCCGCCCCCCCCCTAGACCCCCAAACCTGCATATCCATAGGTGCGATGTCGATCTCCCCCCGGAGTTCATTCAGGCTGTCAGAGCCACTTCATGCCTTACAGGATCAGCGGCTCCATCCCGCAACTCGGGATCCGGCTCCAACCCAGCCGCAGGGGAGTCCGGCCTTGTCGAAGAAGCGGATGACTGCCGGCCGGGGACCGTCTGCCAACCATCTCTGGTGAAACGATTCCGGCGGGGCGTGGGAGATCCGTCTTCAGTAGCAGTGATCCCGAGCACCCCACAGGTATCCTGAAGGGAACGCAGCTGATGTAGGGTACCATTCCATCGAAAGATGAGACGGAAAGGGTGTCCCCAGGAGTACTGCGTGCCATGTCCCCTAAGAAAGTCGGTCGCAATTTTAAAAGCCTTGCGCTTCTGGAGGGTGGACGCGGCCAGGTCCTGATAAAGGGCTACTCGATGGCCCCTGAATTCTAGGGAAGATCTCTTTCGGGCCTCCCGCAGTATCCGCTCCTTCAGGGGATAGTCCGGCAAAAAGGCCAAGATGTCCGGAGGAGGTGCCGAAGTCCGGCGCTGCAGGCCCACTCGGTGCGCCCTATCAATCCGGATGGGAAAGTCAGCCGACTCACCCAGCACCTCTCGGAACAGATCCCCAAGGTACGATGCGACGTCCTCCCCCTCCTCCCGAGACGGAATGCCTCGGACACGGATGTTGTTCCGCCTGGAGCGATTTTCGAGGTCCTCCGTGTGTGACTGCAGGTCCAGCTGTTGCTCCCGAAGACGAATGACCTCCTGCTGAAGTTGCGCAATTTCTTCGTCTCTGTTGTGGCCCGCTTCTTCCACCGTAGCCACCCTGTCACCTAGGCCGTCCACGTCCCTTCGTATTTCACGGACCTCACCCGCCACCTCCTGCTTGAGCGTTTGGAAGTCGTCTCTCAGCGAGCTGAAGAGTGATTCCAGGAAGGACCTCGTAACCGGCGGCTCCCCCCCGCCTGCTCCCTGGGAGCCACCCGGAGGAGATGGGGACGGCTGACCCCGATCATGTCTTGCATTGTTCCTATGCAACATCTCAGGCAACGTGCGATCTCCTTTCCGCGTTCCCTTATTCTGCGCCATGATGGCCGTCGAGACGTTTCCCCCGGGAGTCCAATGTCTCAGCCCCCGGTATGATCCCAGGACCGGGCTAGCGGTCCCACACGGGGTCTCTCCAATGACCCAAGGGCTGGGTCACTTCACCGCCAAAGCAAGAACCGCAATGGGGCCCACGGCCTGCACCTCCAGTGACCAGCTGTCCGTCTGTGTCCGTAGGCCCACAGGGCCCGATCCCACACTCCTCTCAGCTCCACGGGCTCCGCTGTCTCAAGCCGACCGGCCCGGGCACCACTACGGACTCCCCTTCGAGCCAAGTCGCGGCGGGACCACCGGGTCACACGGATCCCGCAGCCATGCCTTGGTAGCTGTCGCCGCTCTTTACAGATCTATACAAGAGTGCGTACTTCGGCCGCCACGAGGCGGGCTAAGCCAAAGGAACCAGTTCTGCTTCGCGCCAATGTGCGGGCGCAATGGCGGGTCTAAGGCAGCAGTCCTCTACACTCGTCACCCGGGGGAGTCGGCCTCAGCGCTACATCTCAGCACCCTCCTGCCACAAAGCTCACAACGGGGCCCACAGATGAATCCGCAGACCCGTCCGGGCCCCTCACTCCAGACCGGCGGGTCGCAAGTCCTCCGCCACACAGGCCGCCGAGAACTAGGAAATAGGCCAAAGCCACGGCCTCGATTAGCGCAAGGCCTCCAGTTCAGCTCCGCCCTCGCCGCTCACCGGACCGCTTCAAGAACCGGGTCCGCCAAGAAGACCCCCTCCGGGCTGAGCAGAGTTGCCCGGGACAGGCGCGGAGGGACCACAGCTCCTCCCGGAACCTCGAGGCGGCTATCCAAGAGGTCCGTGTCCGGGACTAGGCCCAAGCCGCGGCCTCCCGTAGCTGCCGGCAGCAATCTCGGCACCGGACCCTCTCCGTCTCCAAGGGCAGGCCCACTGTGCGCACCGCAGGCACCGGTGATGAAGTCCGAGCCCAGCGGGTAGAGCGGAGCGCCGTCGCGTGGACCCAGATCGGCTTCCAAACCCGGGCAGGGTCCGCCTCCCTCCCAGGCCGTGCACCAGGCCCGATCTGCTCTCCGAGATGGCGCCGCACCTCGGACCGTAAAAGCACCACGGAATGCGGCCACAAGCTCACCGCCGCCACTCCATGTTCGAACACCCCCGCTCCACGAGTCTGAGCATTCCGGGGGGGAGAATCAGCTCATGTACGGTAGGATTAGGGCTTCAGGACGGCGGAGCTCACTTCGAGTGCGACCACTCAGCTCGCCATCTTGGCCACGCCCCCGGTAGGCTGGTTTTAAGACCTAAATGGACTCAACAGAACTGTGATACTCTGTTTCAACCTATAGGACTGTCTGATGCTGAGCCAGCTCCACGCTGACCTCGACTAAAGCTGCCCGCTGCTTTAACTAAGTCAGAGCCATTCCTCCAGCCTCTTGACTCTGACACAGTGCCTTTGCCCTACAGAAGGCTTCATGTACTCCCTGAATGGCAATGGAAACATTACCTTTTAAATCTTGTGCAATCATTTTCTGCTTGAACTTGAAAAGATTTAACACTGTAAAAGCTATTTTGTATTGGTACCTTTACCACACCAAACTTAAAAGAATCTTTCCTAGCTCTTCCGACCTCTGCTGGCTTGGATGCAGCCTTCTTGGGGACTTTTGCCATATATGGTGGGACTGCCCGACTATCGCCCTTTTTGGGAGGAGATTCTAACTCATATTAAAGGAATGCTAGGTTACCCCATACCGACCTCTATCGAGGAAGTTCTTCTAGGCATCAGAGATCCCGGGTTAGAGCATCAGACAAAAGCAGATAGCAGGATTTTATGGGCATGTCTAGGAGTAGCCAAAACAACAATAGTGGCAGCTTGGAAAAAGAGAGAGACTCCGGCTGTGTCATTATGGCACTCACGCTCTGGAGACTACTCATGATGGAAAGATTAGCAGATATCTTCATAGATGATTATAAAAATTTAGAGTATTGGTGGGGCCCGCTGGTTTCCTTTCTCTCGAGTGGCCTCCCATCAGCGGTATGCCCACCTTCGATAAGAGCAATTCACCTTTTCCAGCTTTAGGATGGTTTCTCACCCTTGCCCAAACACTTTCAGATATACGTCTAATCCCTCTTGGCCCTGCAAGACTATCTTAGGGCATGAACCACGGCTCTGATGCAAGACCGACTACTCATTGCCACTCAGAAAGATTATTCACCACCACCAGGGATGGAGGGGTGGGGGTAGTGGAAGGGGTCTTGTTTACAACAACGTTGGGGTGGTTTTCTTTCTTTTTGTTTAGGGTTGCTTTGGTAAAAGGGCCATGACTCGAAGACAGAGAGGGAGATGGAAGGGCATCACATAAAGAGAAAATGAACACTGGTTAGATGTATTTGAATGAAGGATGTCCTATATTTGCTTCATACTGTCATTACAATGTAATTTGTTGCTTTCAAGTCATGCTGAATAAATATAGCTTAGAAAAAAAAGTTATTTTGTACATTTGCTCCACCCATACCTTGATATGTTTAGCAAACAGGCTGCTTGGAGAGGAAGATTGTGTATCCACATCGCCTGATTGTTTCTTGTCTTTAGAGGAATCTCTGTTTCTTTTAATTTCGTTCCATGTGTCATTCTGGGTCTCTTGTTTTTTGAGTGGCTACAGATTGGATAGAAGTGAGACAGTGATGTTTGGGTTGGTATAATTTGAAGTGCTGGACAGTTGGCACTGCTTTCATCGGACTATGGCGCCTCATATTAAAAGTATTCAACCTTTGCAGGTTATGGTGTCAATGTGCGGTTTCCCAAATATTTAAATGTGTCATTGATCCAGCAAACATCTCCCAAAGGGTCTGATTTAGAGAATAGTGGATGTCTGTCTGCTGCCCTCATCATTCTGCTGCTCTGCTTAGGTAGTGGCTGAAGGCAGCGCTCCCTAGGATGAACTGCCACCGGCCTTACCAGTGAGAACAGCAATGTAATAACTCCAAACCACTGGAAATAATGGTGGCCTGCCACCCAGTTTATGGTGGAAGATTCACCGTCTCTTTCTTGAGAGCCTCTTGTCTGAACCATAGCAGTCTCTTAGAGAAACCACCACAAAATGTGCATGTAGAGACTCTGAACTCATTAGGAATATTTTAAATGAAGGTACTTGAAATGCACCCCCTCTTTGGCCCTCATTACAAGTGCCCTGGGAAGTGCGTTTGCATTTAGCCCTCAGGATAGCAAGGCAGAGCAGTCCAAGGCTTACTCAGGAAGGTGATGTGGGAAGAACATCATGATCAGACAATCAGTGTTGCACACTGCACAATAAATTGACTTTAATGGATGTACAAGGAATGCACTCTTCTGTTTTGTAACAAAGCTGCCTCTGTATCTG
The DNA here is from genome assembly GCF_964261635.1 of Lissotriton helveticus. Lineage (NCBI taxonomy): Eukaryota > Metazoa > Chordata > Amphibia > Caudata > Salamandridae > Lissotriton > Lissotriton helveticus. Next base: position 1,043,381,103 of record NC_136065.1, read on the forward strand.
GTACTGGATTCAGTGTCACACTGTACCTTTAAGAAGTTAATCGTGGGTTCATGTTCAGTTCTGGCAGCAAGAGGCTGGTGGTGACTGGCTCTTGCTGCTGTGCACCTGCACAAGGGTTGTGCTTATATTGACCAGGCCCAGCTGCCTCCACCTGTCTCTCCATTCCCCACTGATGTGCCTAGGCACTAGCCGTTAAGTCAGTAGAGGAGGTGTTGAGAGGGCACAGGTAGGCAGAGGCCGCATTCACTTGCACCAGGGGGATGGAGAATCCATCTTGGTGAAAAGGCCCAAAAGCTCAACCCACCACTCAAACAAATTACAGTTTGTAAGGCCATTGCTATGCAACAATCTCCTATCTGTTAGAGGTGTATATCTCTAGAAGGTAAAGAACTTCTACGACTCTAAGTTCTCCAGTTCATATCCTGTGCTTTTCGAAATATAGGACCCAACCCCAATCTTTTCTGGAGGTACCAAGTCCTTTTGGAACTCTCCTCCTAAATTTCGAATGTACCCTGAATAGCTTGAAATGCAATAGTTCGAACTCGAACTGCAGTAGTTAACTCGAAATGCAGTAGTTAAAAGCTGATGGGTCTGTCTATATTTATGATGGACTCTACCTTCATGTGGGTCAAGCTGGTGGGATAGCCTTCCTTCCAGTCGGCCTTGTTAGGCTCCATGGTTCACTGAGGCACTGTGTGCCACTCGTCACCAGTGTAAAGTGGCGGAGAGGGCATGGCGCCTCCACTACGATCCGGAAGCCAGACTGGCTTACAGGACAATGATCAAAGCCTACCATCGTGATATTCTCCGTGAGAAAAAGGATTATCTGGCCAGGAGGATTGAGGCTGCCTCTACCTCATGTAAAGAGATCTTTACGGTGGTGAGGGAGTTTATGGCCCCTAGATCCAACTTGCCCCAAACGGTTTCATCAGAGTTGTGGGTTTGCGATCTTGCCAAATTCTTCACGGATAAGATCACGTCTATCCAGGAATCTTTCACAGTGAGGCCTGCTGAAGTGTGTTCTAGATTGGTGGCCGGACCAGCTATGTTGTCCACGCAGGGTGCGGTTCTTGCTGAGTTCCCCTATGTTTCCACCGAGGCCTCCCTAGCACTTCTGGCCAATCTTAAATCGGGTTCCCCATTAGACCCCTGTCCGGCCAAATTTTTGGCTAGGATGGCGGCCGTGGTCAATCCATTGGCCAACCCACTTGTGAATTTATCTTTGAGTGAGGGGAGGGTCCCGTTGCCCTGGAAAAGGGCTATGGTGATCCCCCTCCTCAAGAAGCCTGGGTCAGACTCAGAGGTTTTCGCCAACTACAGGCCGATTTCTCTCCTCCCGGCGCTGGCTAAAATCACGGAGAAGCATGTGCATGGCGCTCTCTCTAGCTTTCTAGAATCCAATGACCTGCTTCACCCTTCGCAGTCCAGTTTCCGCCCTAATTTAAGCACGGAGACAGCACTTCTGGAGGTGTCAGAGATTATTAGGGAGACACTGGATTCTGGAGGCAGGGCCATGCTTGTCATGCTCGATCTGTCGGCGGCCTTTGACACCGTCCCCCATGAGGTGCTCCTCTCCAGACTTTATGACATCGGTCTGAGGGGGACGGTGTTCAACTGGTTTACATCTTTTCTCGAGGGCCGCCGACAAACGGTCTGGGCCTCTCCGAGCTCCGCCGAGATGCCGTCATTGGGAGTCGGAGTTCCGCAGGGCTCTGTGTTGAGCCCGACTCTTTTTAACATCTTTATGACACCTCTGGCGGCACTGGTGGAGTCCTTTGGGGCCCAGATCGTGTCCTACGCGGATGACACTCAATTGCTTTTCACGTGTGGGAAAGATCAGGCTTTTGATGGGGAGAACACATGGGGCTGCCTGGAGATGGTCTTCAGCTGGTTTCAGCTGAACAGCCTCAAAGCCAATTCCAACAAATCGGAGGTGTTGTTCTTCGGTTGTTCCCTTGACTCCGATTGGCGGGCTTGGTGGCCAATAGATATGTGTCCCCCTGCCCAGGCATCGCTTGTGGCAAAAAATCTGGGAGTGAAGATTGACAAGAATCTGACGATGAGATCACACATTCTTGGCCTGACGGGCACCTGCTTTGGTATACTCAAGATGCTCCGGAAGTTCCTGCCTTTGCTCACAGAAGAGCATAGAAAGATCACTGTGCAAGCCTTAATTGGCTCCAGACTGGACTATGCGAACGTCCTGTACGTAGGTCTTCCGGACTATCTTGTTCAGCGGCTGCAGGTTGTGCAGAATTCCACGGCCCGCGCCATTTTTGGCCTTCATAGGCGAGCGAGAGCCTTCGGTTTGGTGCAGTCGCTTCATTGGCTGCCCATCCGGAAGCGGATCATGTTCAAAGCGCTGACTTTGGCGCATAAAGCTCTTTTTGGCGTCGGAGCAAAATACCTACAACGCAGGTTTGCTTTCTACCGCCCGGCGAGATCGCTGCGGTCAGAATCTCTGTTTCTGGCTATGGTCCCTCGAGTGAGGAAGGCTCGCACTGGGGGGCGCTCCTTTAGTTTGAGGGCCCCTCAGTTGTGGAACACCTTGCCTTTGGCCCTCCGGTCCTCCCCTAACCTGCTTTTGTTTAGGAAGAGCCTAAAGACCTGGCTTTTTAACCTTTAGGATGTCTTTTCTTTTGCTCTCTTACGTTTGGTGTCTGTTTTATGATGTTATGTTTTTTATACTGAGCTGCCTCGACAAAGCACCGGGACACTCCTTTGGAGTAGCCGTGCGCTATAAAAATAAAATTATAACATAACATAACATAACATTAGAGCGCTTCATTGAAAGGCCAGATCGGAATTGCTTCCGTATAGATCTATGCCAGCTGCTCGTTGCACCTGAAGCAGATGCACTGTCTGCTTCCTTATTCAGTGACTGCAGAATAAAAGGAAGTAAAATACACTTATTTGCAAGACTGTACTTTTTCAACAGACATGCTTAATGGCCTCAATTCGGCAATAAACAGCTAGGCATATAAATATCTTTCGTGTCGCTAATTTACTGGTTGGAAATAGCTTAATTACAACACTGGATTAACAGAGAAGCCAGGCTAAGTCAGTCATTTAATTATTTTAATTAGTATGATAAAGCAAACATAGCATAACATCTAATTTTATGTTTGGTTTTAAGCATGAATTTAACATTAGTGCTTGTGTATTTTGAGTGCCTTATGCAAGCATGATAACACTCTGCTAAAGCTATTCAATGTTCTAATGCATGTCTATTCTGCTCTGTGTGTTCTTTTATCTAGAAGGGTTTGGGTGTAGTATGAGGTCACTGAAGCTGAGAGGCTGGTACTCTAGTCAATGTTTGGGTTTTCAGAATCTATGTGCAAGAGAGGTTCTCACGATTCTGGATGTGTTCCAATTGATTACATCATTCAGGGGCAAATGAGTAATTGCCGTATAGTCTACCAGAACAGGCAAGTTATCCAAAGTTTAAGGATCATGACGTGATCTATGACATCATTCATGACATTACTGCTGCATCTGAAATGACATCATTGATGACAAGACTGTGCATGGTGGAGCCTACTTTCCACCTTTCTTGAGATTATGATACAGATGTAGAAACGTTGATGAGCGGTAGGCTGGTTTTAAGACCTAAATGGACTCAACAGAACTGTGATACTCTGTTTCAACCTATAGGACTGTCTGATGCTGAGCCAGCTCCACGCTGACCTCGACTAAAGCTGCCCGCTGCTTTAACTAAGTCAGAGCCATTCCTCCAGCCTCTTGACTCTGACACAGTGCCTTTGCCCTACAGAAGGCTTCATGTACTCCCTGAATGGCAATGGAAACATTACCTTTTAAATCTTGTGCAATCATTTTCTGCTTGAACTTGAAAAGATTTAACACTGTAAAAGCTACTTTGTATTGGTACCTTTACCACACCAAACTTAAAAGAATCTTTCCTAGCTCTTCCGACCTCTGCTGGCTTGGATGCAGCCTTCTTGGGGACTTTTGCCATATATGGTGGGACTGCCCGACTATCGCCCTTTTTGGGAGGAGATTCTAACTCATATTAAAGGAATGCTAGGTTACCCCATACCGACCTCTATCGAGAAAGTTCTTCTAGGCATCAGAGATCCCGGGTTAGAGAATCAGACAAAAGCAGATAGCAGGATTTTATGGGCATGTCTAGGAGTAGCCAAAACAACAATAGTGGCAGCTTGGAAAAAGAGAGAGACTCCGGCTGTGTCATTATGGCACTCACGCTCTGGAGACTACTCATGATGGAAAGATTAGCAGATATCTTCATAGATGATTATAAAAATTTAGAGGATTGGTGGGGCCCGCTGGTTTCCTTTCTCTCGAGTCGCCTCCCATCAGCGGTATGCCCACCTTCGATAAGAGCAATTCACCTTTTCCAGCTTTAGGATGGTTTCTCACCCTTGCCCAAACACTTTCAGATATACGTCTAATCCCTCTTGGCCCTGCAAGACTATCTTAGGGCATGAACCACGGTTCTGATGCAAGACCGACTACTCATTGCCACTCAGAAAGATTATTCACCACCACCAGGGATGGAGGGGTGGGGGTAGTGGAAGGGGTCTTGTTTACAACAACGTTGGGGTGGTTTTCTTTCTTTTTGTTTAGGGTTGCTTTGGTAAAAGGGCCATGACTCGAAGACAGAGAGGGAGATGGAAGGGCATCACATAAAGAGAAAATGAACACTGGTTAGATGTATTTGAATGAAGGATGTCCTATATTTGCTTCATACTGTCATTACAATGTAATTTGTTGCTTTCAAGTCATGCTGAATAAATATAGCTTAGAAAAAAAAGTTATTTTGTACATTTGCTCCACCCTTACCTTGATATGTTTAGCAAACAGGCTGCTTGGAGAGGAAGATTGTGTATCCACATCGCCTGATTGTTTCTTATCTTTAGAGGAATCTCTGTTTCTTTTAATTTCGTTCCATGTGTCATTCTGGGTCTCTTGTTCTTTGAGTGGCTACAGATTGGATAGAAGTGAGACAGTGATGTTTGGGTTGGTATCATTTGAAGTGCTGGATAGTTGGCACTGCTTTCATCGGACTATGGCGCCTCATATTAAAAGTATTCAACCTTTGCAGGTTATGGTGTCAATGTGCGGTTTCCCAAATATTTAAATGTGTCATTGATCCAGCAAACATCTCCCAAAGGGTCTGATTTAGAGGATAGTGGATGTCTGTCTGCTGCCCTCATCATTCTGCTGCTCTGCTTAGGTAGTGGCTGAAGGCAGCGCTCCCTAGGATGAACTGCCACCGGCCTTACCAGTGAGAACAGCAATGTAATAACTCCAAACCACTGGAAATAATGGTGGCCTGCCACCCAGTTTATGGTGGAAGATTCACCGTCTCTTTCTTGAGAGCCTCTTGTGTGAACCATAGCAGTCTCAGAGAGAAACCACCACAAAATGTGCATGTAGAGACTCTGAACTCATTAGGAATATTTTAAATGAAGGTACTTGAAATGCACCCCCTCTTTGGCCCTCATTACAAGTGCCCTGGGAAGTGCGTTTGCATTTAGCCCTCAGGATAGCAAGGCAGAGCAGTCCAAGGCTTACTCAGGAAGGTGATGTGGGAAGAACATCATGATCAGACAATCAGTGTTGCACACTGCACAATAAATTGACTTTAATGGATGTACAAGGAATGCACTCTTCTGTTTTGTAACAAAGCTGCCTCTGTATCTGGTACTGGATTCAGTGTCACACTGTACCTTTAAGAAGTTAATCGTGGGTTCATGTTCAGTTCTGGCAGCAAGAGGCTGGTGGTGACTGGCTCTTGCTGCTGTGCACCTGCACAAGGGTTGTGCTTATATTGACCAGGCCCAGCTGCCTCCACCTGTCTCTCCATTCCCCACTGATGTGCCTAGGCACTAGCCGTTAAGTCAGTAGAGGAGGTGTTGAGAGGGCACAGGTAGGCAGAGGCCGCATTCACTTGCACCAGGGGGATGAAGAATCCATCTTGGTGAAAGGGCCCAAAAGCTCAACCCACCACTCAAACAAATTACAGTTTGTAAGGCCATTGCTATGCAACAACCTCCTATCTGTTAGAGGTGTATATCTCTAGAAGGTAAAGAACTTCTACGACTCTAAGTTCTCCAGTTCATATCCTGTGCTTTTCGAAATATAGGACCCACACCCAATCTCTTCTGGAGGTACCAAGTCCTTTTGGAACTCTCCTCCTAAATTTCGAATGTACCCTGAATAGCTTGAAATGCAATAGTTCGAACTCGAAATGCAGTAGTTAAAAGCTGATGGGTCTGTCTATATTTATGATGGACTCTACCTTCATGTGGGTCAAGCTGGTGGGATAGCCTTCCTTCCAGTCGGCCTTGTTAGAGCGCTTCATTGAAAGGCCAGATCGGAATTGCTTCCGTATAGATCCATGCCAGCTGCTCGTTGCACCTGAAGCAGATGCACTGTCTGCTTCCTTATTCAGTGACTGCAGAATAAAAGGAAGTAAAATACACTTATTTGCAAGACTGTACTTTTTCAACAGACATGCTTAATGGCCTCAATTCGGCAATAAACAGCTAGGCATATAAATATCTTTCGTGTCGCTAATTTACTGGTTGGAAATAGCTTAATTACAACACTGGATTAACAGAGAAGCCAGGCTAAGTCAGTCATTTAATTATTTTAATTAGTATGATAAAGCAATTATAGCATTAACATCTAATTTTATGTTTGGTTTTAAGCATGAATTTAACCTTAGTGCTTGTGTATTTTGAGTGCCTTATGCCAGCATGATAACACTCTGCTAAAGTTATTCAATGTTATAATGCATGTCTATTCTGCTCTGTGTGTTCTTTTATCTAGAAGGGTTTGGGTGTAGTATGAGGTCACTGAAGCTGAGAGGCTGGTACTCTAGTAAATGTTTGGGTTTTCAGAATCTATGTGCAAGAGAGGTTCTCACGATTCTGGATGTGTTCCAATTGATTACATCATTCAGGGGCAAATGAGTAATTGCCGTATAGTCTACCAGAACAGGCAAGTTATCCAAAGTTTAAGGATCATGACGTGATCTATGACATCATTCATGACATTACTGCTGCATCTGAAATGACATCATTGATGACAAGACTGTGCATGGTGGGGCCTACTTTCCACCTTTCTTGAGATTATGATACAGATGTAGAAACGTTGATGAGCGGTAGGCTGGTTTTAAGACCTAAATGGACTCAACAGAACTGTGATACTCTGTTTCAACCTATAGGACTGTCTGATGCTGAGCCAGCTCCACGCTGACCTCGACTAAAGCTGCCCGCTGCTTTAACTAAGTCAGAGCCATTCCTCCAGCCTCTTGACTCTGACACAGTGCCTTTGCCCTACAGAAGGCTTCATGTACTCCATGAATGGCAATGGAAACATTACCTTTTAAATCTTGTGCAATCATTTTCTGCTTGAACTTGAAAAGATTTAACACTGTAAAAGCTATTTTGTATTGGTACCTTTACCACACCAAACTTAAAAGAATCTTTCCTAGCTCTTCCGACCTCTGCTGGCTTGGATGCAGCCTTCTTGGGGACTTTTGCCATATATGGTGGGACTGCCCGACTATCGCCCTTTTTGGGAGGAGATTCTAACTCATATTAAAGGAATGCTAGGTTACCCCATACCGACCTCTATCGAGGAAGTTCTTCTAGGCATCAGAGATCCCGGGTTAGAGCATCAGACAAAAGCAGATAGCAGGATTTTATGGGCATGTCTAGGAGTAGCCAAAACAACAATAGTGGCAGCATGGAAAAAGAGAGAGACTCCGGCTGTGTCATTATGGCACTCACGCTCTGGAGACTACTCATGATGGAAAGATTAGCAGATATCTTCATAGATGATTATAAAAATTTAGAGTATTGGTGGGGCCCGCTGGTTTCCTTTCTCTCGAGTGGCCTCCCATCAGCGGTATGCCCACCTTCGATAAGAGCAATTCACCTTTTCCAGCTTTAGGATGGTTTCTCACCCTTGCCCAAACACTTTCAGATATACGTCTAATCCCTCTTGGCCCTGCAAGACTATCTTAGGGCATGAACCACGGTTCTGATGCAAGACCGACTACTCATTGCCACTCAGAAAGATTATTCACCACCACCAGGGATGGAGGGGTGGGGGTAGTGGAAGGGGTCTTGTTTACAACAACGTTGGGGTGGTTTTCTTTCTTTTTTTTTAGGGTTGCTTTGGTAAAAGGGCCATGACTCGAAGACAGAGAGGGAGATGGAAGGGCATCACATAAAGAGAAAATGAACACTGGTTAGATGTATTTGAATGAAGGATGTCCTATATTTGCTTCATACTGTCATTACAATGTAATTTGTTGCTTTCAAGTCATGCTGAATAAATATAGCTTAGAAAAAAAAGTTATTTTGTACATTTGCTCCACCCTTACCTTGATATGTTTAGCAAACAGGCTGCTTGGAGAGGAAGATTGTGTATCCACATCGCCTGATTGTTTCTTGTCTTTAGAGGAATCTCTGTTTCTTTTAATTTCGTTCCATGTGTCATTCTGGGTCTCTTGTTTTTTGAGTGGCTACAGATTGGATGGAAGTGAGACAGTGATGTTTGGGTTGGTATCATTTGAAGTGCTGGACAGTTGGCACTGCTTTCATCGGACTATGGCGCCTCATATTAAAAGTATTCAACCTTTGCAGGTTATGGTGTCAATGTGCGGTTTCCCAAATATTTAAATGTGTCATTGATCCAGCAAACATCTCCCAAAGGGTCTGATTTAGAGAATAGTGGATGTCTGTCTGCTGCCCTCATCATTCTGCTGCTCTGCTTAGGTAGTGGCTGAAGGCAGCGCTCCCTAGGATGAACTGCCACCGGCCTTACCAGTGAGAACAGCAATGTAATAACTCCAAACCACTGGAAATAATGGTGGCCTGCCACCCAGTTTATTTTGGAAGATTCACCGTCTCTTTCTTGAGAGCCTCTTGTGTGAACCATAGCAGTCTCAGAGAGAAACCACCACAAAATGTGCATGTAGAGACTCTGAACTCATTAGGAATATTTTAAATGAAGGTACTTGAAATGCACCCCCTCTTTGGCCCTCATTACAAGTGCCCTGGGAAGTGCGTTTGCATTTAGCCCTCAGGATAGCAAGGCAGAGCAGTCCAAGGCTTACTCAGGAAGGTGATGTGGGAAGAACATTATGATCAGACAATCAGTGTTGCACACTGCACAATAAATTGACTTTAATGGATGTACAAAGAATGCACTCTTCTGTTTTGTAACAAAGCTGCCTCTGTATCTGGTACTGGATTCAGTGTCACACTGTACCTTTAAGAAGTTAATCGTGGGTTCATGTTCAGTTCTGGCAGCAAGAGGCTGGTGGTGACTGGCTCTTGCTGCTGTGCACCTGCACAAGGGTTGTGCTTATATTGACCAGGCCCAGCTGCCTCCACCTGTCTCTCCATTCCCCACTGATGTGCCTAGGCACTAGCCGTTAAGTCAGTAGAGGAGGTGTTGAGAGGGCACAGGTAGGCAGAGGCCGCATTCACTTGCACCAGGGGGATGGAGAATCCATCTTGGTGAAAAGGCCCAAAAGCTCAACCCACCACTCAAACAAATTACAGTTTGTAAGGCCATTGCTATGCAACAACCTCCTATCTGTTAGAGGTGTATATCTCTAGAAGGTAAAGAACTTCTACGACTCTAAGTTCTCCAGTTCATATCCTGTGCTTTTCGAAATATAGGACCCACACCCAATCTCTTCTGGAGGTACCAAGTCCTTTTGGAACTCTCCTCCTAAATTTCGAATGTACCCTGAATAGCTTGAAATGCAATAGTTCGAACTCGAACTGCAGTAGTTAACTCGAAATGCAGTAGTTAAAAGCTGATGGGTCTGTCTATATTTATGATGGACTCTACCTTCATGTGGGTCAAGCTGGTGGGATAGCCTTCCTTCCAGTCGGCCTTGTTAGAGCGCTTCATTGAAAGGCCAGATCGGAATTGCTTCCGTATAGATCCATGCCAGCTGCTCGTTGCACCTGAAGCAGATGCACTGTCTGCTTCCTTATTCAGTGACTGCAGAATAAAAGGAAGTAAAATACACTTATTTGCAAGACTGTACTTTTTCAACAGACATGCTAAATGGCCTCAATTCGGCAATAAACAGCTAGGCATATAAATATCTTTCGTGTCGCTAATTTACTGGTTGGAAATAGCTTAATTACAACACTGGATTAACAGAGAAGCCAGGCTAAGTCAGTCATTTAAATATTTTAATTAGTATGATAAAGCAATTATAGCATTAACATCTAATTTTATGTTTGGTTTTAAGCATGAATTTAACCTTAGTGCTTGTGTATTTTGAGTGCCTTATGCAAGCATGATAACACTCTGCTAAAGTTATTTAATGTTATAATGCATGTCTATTCTGCTCTGTGTGTTCTTTTATCTAGAAGGGTTTGGGTGTAGTATGAGGTCACTGAAGCTGAGAGGCTGGTACTCTAGTAAATGTTTGGGTTTTCAGAATCTATGTGCAAGAGAGGTTCTCACGATTCTGGATGTGTTCCAATTGATTACATCATTCAGGGGCAAATGAGTAATTGCCGTATAGTCTACCAGAACAGGCAAGTTATCCAAAGTTTAGGGATCATGACGTGATCTATGACATCATTCATGACATTACTGCTGCATCTGAAATGACATCATTGATGACAAGACTGTGCATGGTGGGGCCTACTTTCCACCTTTCTTGAGATTATGATACAGATGTAGAAACGTTGATGAGCGGTAGGCTGGTTTTAAGACCTAAATGGACTCAACAGAACTGTGATACTCTGTTTCAACCTATAGGACTGTCTGATGCTGAGCCAGCTCCACGCTGACCTCGACTAAAGCTGCCCGCTGCTTTAACTAAGTCAGAGCCATTCCTCCAGCCTCTTGACTCTGACACAGTGCCTTTGCCCTACAGAAGGCTTCATGTACTCCCTGAATGGGAATGGAAACATTACCTTTTAAATCTTGTGCAATCATTTTCTGCTTGAACTTGAAAAGATTTAACACTGTAAAAGCTATTTTGTATTGGTACCTTTACCACACCAAACTTAAAAGAATCTTTCCTAGCTCTTCCGACCTCTGCTGGCTTGGATGCAGCCTTCTTGGGGACTTTTGCCATATATGGTGGGACTGCCCGACTATCGCCCTTTTTGGGAGGAGATTCTAACTCATATTAAAGGAATGCTAGGTTACCCCATACCGACCTCTATCGAGGAAGTTCTTCTAGGCATCAGAGATCCCGGGTTAGAGCATCAGACAAAAGCAGATAGCAGGATTTTATGGGCATGTCTAGGAGTAGCCAAAACAACAATAGTGGCAGCTTGGAAAAAGAGAGAGACTCCGGCTGTGTCATTATGGCACTCACGCTCTGGAGACTACTCATGATGGAAAGATTAGCAGATATCTTCATAGATGATTATAAAAATTTAGAGTATTGGTGGGGCCCGCTGGTTTCCTTTCTCTCGAGTGGCCTCCCATCAGCGGTATGCCCACCTTCGATAAGAGCAATTCACCTTTTCCAGCTTTAGGATGGTTTCTCACCCTTGCCCAAACACTTTCAGATATACGTCTAATCCCTCTTGGCCCTGCAAGACTATCTTGGGGCATGAACCACGGTTCTGATGCAAGAACGACTACTCATTGCCACTCAGAAAGATTATTCACCACCACCAGGGATGGAGGGGTGGGGGTAGTGGAAGGGGTCTTGTTTACAACAACGTTGGGGTGGTTTTCTTTCTTTTTGTTTAGGGTTGCTTTGGTAAAAGGGCCATGACTCGAAGACAGAGAGGGAGATGGAAGGGCATCACATAAAGAGAAAATGAACACTGGTTAGATGTATTTGAATGAAGGATGTCCTATATTTGCTTCATACTGTCATTACAATGTAATTTGTTGCTTTCAAGTCATGCTGAATAAATATAGCTTAGAAAAAAAAGTTATTTTGTACATTTGCTCCACCCTTACCTTGATATGTTTAGCAAACAGGCTGCTTGGAGAGGAAGATTGTGTATCCACATCGCCTGATTGTTTCTTGTCTTTAGAGGAATCTCTGTTTCTTTTAATTTCGTTCCTTGTGTCATTCTGGGTCTCTTGTTTTTTGAGTGGCTACAGATTGGATAGAAGTGAGACAGTGATGTTTGGGTTGGTATCATTTGAAGTGCTGGACAGTTGGCACTGCTTTCATCGGACTATGGCGCCTCATATTAAAAGTATTCAACCTTTGCAGGTTATGGTGTCAATGTGCGGTTTCCCAAATATTTAAATGTGTCATTGATCCAGCAAACATCTCCCAAAGGGTCTGATTTAGAGGATAGTGGATGTCTGTCTGCTGCCCTCATCATTCTGCTGCTCTGCTTAGGTAGTGGCTGAAGGCACCGCTCCCTAGGATGAACTGCCACCGGCCTTACCAGTGAGAACAGCAATGTAATAACTCCAAACCACTGGAAATAATGGTGGCCTGCCACCCAGTTTATGGTGGAAGATTCACCGTCTCTTTCTTGAGAGCCTCTTGTGTGAACCATAGCAGTCTCAGAGAGAAACCACCACAAAATGTGCATGTAGAGACTCTGAACTCATTAGGAATATTTTAAATGAAGGTACTTGAAATGCACCCCCTCTTTGGCCCTCATTACAAGTGCCCTGGGAAGTGCGTTTGCATTTAGCCCTCAGGATAGCAAGGCAGAGCAGTCCAAGGCTTACTCAGGAAGGTGATGTGGGAAGAACATTATGATCAGACAATCAGTGTTGCACACTGCACAATAAATTGACTTTAATGGATGTACAAAGAATGCACTCTTCTGTTTTGTAACAAAGCTGCCTCTGTATCTGGTACTGGATTCAGTGTCACACTGTACCTTTAAGAAGTTAATCGTGGGTTCATGTTCAGTTCTGGCAGCAAGAGGCTGGTGGTGACTGGCTCTTGCTGCTGTGCACCTGCACAAGGGTTGTGCTTATATTGACCAGGCCCAGCTGCCTCCACCTGTCTCTCCATTCCCCACTGATGTGCCTAGGCACTAGCCGTTAAGTCAGTAGAGGAGGTGTTGAGAGGGCACAGGTAGGCAGAGGCCGCATTCACTTGCACCAGGGGGATGGAGAATCCATCTTGGTGAAAGGGCCCAAAAGCTCAACCCACCACTCAAACAAATTACAGTTTGTAAGGCCATTGCTATGCAACAACCTCCTATCTGTTAGAGGTGTATATCTCTAGAAGGTAAAGAACTTCTACGACTCTAAGTTCTCCAGTTCATATCCTGTGCTTTTCGAAATATAGGACCCACACCCAATCTTTTCTGGAGGTACCAAGTCCTTTTGGAACTCTCCTCCTAAATTTCGAATGTACCCTGAATAGCTTGAAATGCAATAGTTCGAACTCGAACTGCAGTAGTTAACTCAAAATGCAGTAGTTAAAAGCTGATGGGTCTGTCTATATTTATGATGGACTCTACCTTCATGTGGGTCAAGCTGGTGGGATAGCCTTCCTTCCAGTCGGCCTTGTTAGAGCGCTTCATTGAAAGGCCAGATCGGAATTGCTTCCGTATAGATCCATGCCAGCTGCTCGTTGCACCTGAAGCAGATGCACTGTCTGCTTCCTTATTCAGTGACTGCAGAATAAAAGGAAGTAAAATACACTTATTTGCAAGACTGTACTTTTTCAACAGACATGCTTAATGGCCTCAATTCGGCAATAAACAGCTAGGCATATAAATATCTTTCGTGTCGCTAATTTACTGGTTGGAAATAGCTTAATGACAACATTGGATTAACAGAGAAGCCAGGCTAAGTCAGTCATTTAATTATTTTAATTAGTATGATAAAGCAATTATAGCATTAACATCTAATTTTATGTTTGGTTTTAAGCATGAATTTAACCTTAGTGCTTGTGTATTTTGAGTGCCTTATGCAAGCATGATAACACTCTGCTAAAGTTATTCAATGTTATAATGCATGTCTATTCTGCTCTGTGTGTTCTTTTATCTAGAAGGGTTTGGGTGTAGTATGAGGTCACTGAAGCTGAGAGGCTGGTACTCTAGTAAATGTTTGGGTTTTCAGAATCTATGTGCAAGAGAGGTTCTCACGATTCTGGATGTGTTCCAATTGATTACATCATTCAGGGGCAAATGAGTAATTGCCGTATAGTCTACCAGAACAGGCAAGTTATCCAAAGTTTAAGGATCATGACGTGATCTATGACATCATTCATGACATTACTGCTGCATCTGAAATGACATCATTGATGACAAGACTGTGCATGGTGGGGCCTACTTTCCACCTTTCTTGAGATTATGATACAGATGTAGAAACGTTGATGAGCGGTAGGCTGGTTTTAAGACCTAAATGGACTCAACAGAACTGTGATACTCTGTTTCAACCTATAGGACTGTCTGATGCTGAGCCAGCTCCACGCTGACCTCGACTAAAGCTGCCCGCTGCTTTAACTAAGTCAGAGCCATTCCTCCAGCCTCTTGACTCTGACACAGTGCCTTTGCCCTACAGAAGGCTTCATGTACTCCATGAATGGCAATGGAAACATTACCTTTTAAATCTTGTGCAATAATTTTCTGCTTGAACTTGAAAAGATTTAACACTGTAAAAGCTATTTTGTATTGGTACCTTTACCACACCAAACTTAAAAGAATCTTTCCTAGCTCTTCCGACCTCTGCTGGCTTGGATGCAGCCTTCTTGGGGACTTTTGCCATATATGGTGGGACTGCCCGACTATCGCCCTTTTTGGGAGGAGATTCTAACTCATATTAAAGGAATGCTAGGTTACCCCATACCGACCTCTATCGAGGAAGTTCTTCTAGGCATCAGAGATCCCGGGTTAGAGCATCAGACAAAAGCAGATAGCAGGATTTTATGGGCATGTCTAGGAGTAGCCAAAACAACAATAGTGGCAGCTTGGAAAAAGAGAGAACTCCGGCTGTGTCATTATGGCACTCACGCTCTGGAGACTACTCATGATGGAAAGATTAGCAGATATCTTCATAGATGATTATAAAAATTTAGAGTATTGGTGGGGCCCGCTGGTTTCCTTTCTCTCGAGTGGCCTCCCATCAGCGGTATGCCCACCTTCGATAAGAGCAATTCACCTTTTCCAGCTTTAGGATGGTTTCTCACCCTTGCCCAAACACTTTCAGATATACGTCTAATCCCTCTTGGCCCTGCAAGACTATCTTGGGGCATGAACCACGGTTCTGATGCAAGACCGACTACTCATTGCCACTCAGAAAGATTATTCACCACCACCAGGGATGGAGGGGTGGGGGTAGTGGAAGGGGTCTTGTTTACAACAACGTTGGGGTGGTTTTCTTTCTTTTTTTTTAGGGTTGCTTTGGTAAAAGGGCCATGACTCGAAGACAGAGAGGGAGATGGAAGGGCATCACATAAAGAGAAAATGAACACTGGTTAGATGTATTTGAATGAAGGATGTCCTATATTTGCTTCATACTGTCATTACAATGTAATTTGTTGCTTTCAAGTCATGCTGAATAAATATAGCTTAGAAAAAAAAGTTATTTTGTACATTTGCTCCACCCTTACCTTGATATGTTTAGCAAACAGGGTGCTTGGAGAGGAAGATTGTGTATCCACATCGCCTGATTGTTTCTTGTCTTTAGAGGAATCTCTGTTTCTTTTAATTTCGTTCCATGTGTCATTCTGGGTCTCTTGTTTTTTGAGTGGCTACAGATTGGATAGAAGTGAGACAGTGATGTTTGGGTTGGTATCATTTGAAGTGCTGGACAGTTGGCACTGCTTTCATCGGACTATGGCGCCTCATATTAAAAGTATTCAACCTTTGCAGGTTATGGTGTCAATGTGCGGTTTCCCAAATATTTAAATGTGTCATTGATCCAGCAAACATCTCCCAAAGGGTCTGATTTAGAGAATAGTGGATGTCTGTCTGCTGCCCTCATCATTCTGCTGCTCTGCTTAGGTAGTGGCTGAAGGCAGCGCTCCCTAGGATGAACTGCCACCGGCCTTACCAGTGAGAACAGCAATGTAATAACTCCAAACCACTGGAAATAATGGTGGCCTGCCACCCAGTTTATGGTGGAAGATTCACCGTCTCTTTCTTGAGAGCCTCTTGTGTGAACCATAGCAGTCCCAGAGAGAAACCACCACAAAATGTGCATGTAGAGACTCTGAACTCATTAGGAATATTTTAAATGAAGGTACTTGAAATGCACCCCCTCTTTGGCCCTCATTACAAGTGCCCTGGGAAGTGCGTTTGCATTTAGCCCTCAGGATAGCAACGCAGAGCAGTCCAAGGCTTACTCAGGAAGGTGATGTGGGAAGAACATCATGATCAGACAATCAGTGTTGCACACTGCACAATAAATTGACTTTAATGGATGTACAAGGAATGCACTCTTCTGTTTTGTAACAAAGCTGCCTCTGTATCTGGTACTGGATTCAGTGTCACACTGTACCTTTAAGAAGTTAATCGTGGGTTCATGTTCAGTTCTGGCAGCAAGAGGCTGGTGGTGACTGGCTCTTGCTGCTGTGCACCTGCACAAGGGTTGTGCTTATATTGACCAGGCCCAGCTGCCTCCACCTGTCTCTCCATTCCCCACTGATGTGCCTAGGCACTAGCCGTTAAGTCAGTAGAGGAGGTGTTGAGAGGGCACAGGTAGGCAGAGGCCGCATTCACTTGCACCAGGGGGATGGAGAATCCATCTTGGTGAAAGGGCCCAAAAGCTCAACCCACCACTCAAACAAATTACAGTTTGTAAGGCCATTGCTATGCAACAACCTCCTATCTGTTAGAGGTGTATATCTCTAGAAGGTAAAGAACTTCTACGACTCTAAGTTCTCCAGTTCATATCCTGTGCTTTTCGAAATATAGGACCCACACCCAATCTCTTCTGGAGGTACCAAGTCCTTTTGGAACTCTCCTCCTAAATTTCGAATGTACCCTGAATAGCTTGAAATGCAATAGTTCGAACTCGAACTGCAGTAGTTAACTCGAAATGCAGTAGTTAAAAGCTGATGGGTCTGTCTATATTTATGATGGACTCTACCTTCATGTGGGTCAAGCTGGTGGGATAGCCTTCCTTCCAGTCGGCCTTGTTAGAGCGCTTCATTGAAAGGCCAGATCGGAATTGCTTCCGTATAGATCCATGCCAGCTGCTCGTTGCACCTGAAGCAGATGCACTGTCTGCTTCCTTATTCAGTGACTGCAGAATAAAAGGAAGTAAAATACACTTATTTGCAAGACTGTACTTTTTCAACAGACATGCTTAATGACCTCAATTCGGCAATAAACAGCTAGGCATATAAATATCTTTCGTGTCGCTAATTTACTGGTTGGAAATAGCTTAATTACAACACTGGATTAACAGAGAAGCCAGGCTAAGTCAGTCATTTAATTATTTTAATTAGTATGATAAAGCAATTATAGCATTAACATCTAATTTTATGTTTGGTTTTAAGCATGAATTTAACCTTAGTGCTTGTGTATTTTGAGTGCCTTATGCAAGCATGATAACACTCGGCTAAAGTTATTCAATGTTATAATGCATGTCTATTCTGCTCTGTGTGTTCTTTTATCTAGAAGGGTTTGGGTGTAGTATGAGGTCACTGAAGCTGAGAGGCTGGTACTCTAGTAAATGTTTGGGTTTTCAGAATCTATGTGCAAGAGAGGTTCTCACGATTCTGGATGTGTTCCAATTGATTACATCATTCAGGGGCAAATGAGTAATTGCCGTATAGTCTACCAGAACAGGCAAGTTATCCAAAGTTTAAGGATCATGACGTGATCTATGACATCATTCATGACATTACTGCTGCATCTGAAATGACATCATTGATGACAAGACTGTGCATGGTGGGGCCTACTTTCCACCTTTCTTGAGATTATGATACAGATGTAGAAACGTTGATGAGCGGTAGGCTGGTTTTAGGTTGAAAGTATTTTATTCAGCACGACACACAAGGACAGACAAATAATAACAAAGACACAGCAGGGCGGAAAGCCAAAGTTCAAAAGCGGCAGCAACAGGTAACATCCTGTGGGTCTCGAGCGCTCAAGAGCAGAAGACAAATGTCGCCTCAATGTGTCAGAACTTTTCAACAAACCCCCCCCCCCCCCAACAGCCCCCCCAACTCCCAACCACCCTTCACCCCCCCCCCCCTTCCCCCCCCCCCTCGTCCAGTGCACAGTTCCTAATAGCGACACACATCAGAGCTTCAGCGTCAAGGATGACTAGGCCATAGGGAGATCATGGGGCAGAGCCCTCCGGGGTCGGAAGCCTGAGAAGGCGGAGATACTTGGGACAGGTGAGCTCTCGAAATTCAGTAAGCAACAGGGAGTGAAAGGGTTGCCAGAGTTCTCTAAACTGATCCACATCACCCGCCACCGTAAGAGACATTTTCTCCATTCCCAACACATGCCATAACCTGTGAATCCAGCCAGTGATAGACGGTATCGTGGCCGTGTGCCAGTGAATTAAAATGTTCTGGACAGCGGAACCCAGAGCTATCGCTATCTGCCTACCCCTGCGAGATCGAAGGGGATACATGAGATCATTCGGGAGCCCCAACAGAGTATAGGCTGGGAAGCGGGGCAGTTCAATTTCGAAGCTAGAATCAATTTCATCCAACACTTCCTTCCAGTAAGGCTCCAGAAGCGGGCAGTCCCAAAGTATGTGAGTGAGAGTACCTCGATGCCCACATCCTCTCCAGCATGTATCATCTTTACCACGATCAAACTCACGCACTCGTTCAGGCGTGTAATACCAGTAGGTAGAAACTTTAGTTAGTGTATCAGTGAGCCCCATGTGGTAAGCTGAGTGCCTCGCTCTGTACGATATGTGTTCCCACTCTTTATGGCTTAGTGTCCTCCCCAATTCCCGTTCCCACCGCTCCCTCCCAGGGTGATAAAGGTGTGTTGCTGGTGGCTGCAGGAGTTTATACAAATCAGTGATCAGTTTGGAGTCCGAAGTCCGCGTCATGAGCCAATGTTCATAGGGGAGAAAAGGCCGGTCGGCCGTCCCTCTCACCTGCGGCTGAAGAGCCCAGTGGCGAGCCTGCATATAGCGAAGTCGCTCTGTCTCCGGAAGCGAAAACTCTTGACGGAGCTGGGGAAAGGGGATAACCCCTTCCGGGCCATACAGGTGACATAAGGCCCTACATCCCGCTTGACGCCATCTCGCAAAGGCCCCCGTTTCCATCCCCGGGGTAAAGTCCGGGTTGTCCACCAGCGGGGTGAGCGGAGACGCCGCGCAGAACGCCAGTAGCATCCCACACTCGCAGAGGCACTCTCGTGACAAAGGAGGCGTAGAGGTTTTTAGGCCGGTGCGGGCGACGCAGGAAGGGGATCTCCTGTAAGGGCCTCCCAGCCACCGACTGATCTTGAAAGAGCCAGTGCTTATCAGACTCCCATTTACTCCACTCCACAAGGTAGCGCAATTGAGTAGCTTGAAAGTACTTGCGGAAGTCAGGAATACCTAACCCGCCAGCTTCCGGGGCCAACAATGAGAGGGCCCTACGCATCCTAGGTTTCTTACCCTGCCAGACAAACCGAGAAACGTCCGCTTGGAGCTGCGAGATCCATCCTACCGGCGGTTGGAGCGGCAGGGCCCGAAAGAGGTATAGTACCTGAGGCAACACCGTCATCTTGACGGCAGCTATTCTGCCAAGCCAGGAAAAAATGCCTCGGTTCCACCGGCCCAACTCCTCCCTAATCTTGGCACCTAGAATCCGGTAGTTCGCCGACACCATGGCCGGCAAGGTAGGGGCAATCTGGATCCCCAGATACGGCACCGCTCCCGAAGACCAGAGCATGGGGAACCGTCGCTGCAGATACGTCCTAGTGTCCGATTCGAGCGAGACATCCAGCGCCACTGATTTCCCCATGTTCATCTTAAACCCCGACACAGTGCCAAAGGAGGCCAATTCCTCCATGCACGCGGGGAGAGCCACGCGGGGCCTGTCAATGGTCAAAATAACATCGTCAGCGTAGAGGCTAATAGCGTGTTCAAAGCCCCCCATTCGGATGCCAGTCACCATCGGGTTATCTCGCATCCGCTGGGCCAACGGCTCCATGTACAGCGCGAAAAGCAGGGGCGAGAGCGGACAGCCCTGCCTGGTGCCCCGTTCAATACCAAAAGAGACCGAGGCACATCCGTTGACCCGGACCACCGCTGACGGGCGGTTGTAACAGTTAAGGATCATGGAGCGGAATTTCTCTCCAATACCAGCCTTCATCAGCACTCGTTCCAAGTACGGCCAGTGGACACGGTCAAATGCCTTCTCCGCATCCACCGCCAACAGCATCCGTTCCCCAGGAATCCTGGAGGCCTTTTCCAGCAAATGGACTACACGTTTCGTATTGTCCACCGTCTGCCGTCCAGGGACGAAGCCCGCCTGATCGGGGTCGACCAGACCGGGTAGGTGGAGAGCCAGTCTAGCGGCCAGGATCCCCGTATACAACTTCAGATCGATGTCCAAAAGGGAGATCGGCCTATATGATCCGCACTGCGTCGGATCTTTACCGGGCTTAGGGATTACCGAGATGGTAGCTCGAAGCAGATCAGGCGGAATGGCCCCAGGGTCCGCAAAGGAGTTAAAAAGACGCGTCAGGATGGGAGCCAACGTCGTGCAGAATGTTTTGTAAAATAGTGCGACGTAGCCATCCGGCCCCGGTGCCTTACCATGTTTAAGTCTGGCAATAGCAGATATCACCTCCTCAACCCGGATGTCTCTGTCTAAGTGGTCCGCCTGTTCCGGCTCCAGTGAAGGCAAGACAACCGAGCCCAAATACGCTTCCAGGGCCTCCTCATTCGGGGGATCTCCCGTATAGAGGTCTTCATAAAACCTGCGGAAGACAGCCGCTATCTGCGCGTCACCAGTCTCCAGGCGCCCCGACGGGTCAGCGATTTCCTTAACAAGCTGGGATTGCCGCGCCACTCGGAGCCTATGTGCCAACAACCGGCCACACCGGTCTCCACCGGTGTAAAAGGCGTGCCGCAACGCCGCATACTCAGCCCGGTCAAGGTCCAGGGCTGCTAAAAGCTTCCGAGCCTCCTTGAGCTGCCGCCAAATTCGAGGAGCCCCCGTCCTGCAGTGGATCTGTTCCAGCTCTCTCACCCGATCCGTAAGTTCCTCTCTTTTGGCCTGCCGTGCCTTATTATCCGCCGAAGAGATCGCAATGAATTCCCCTCTGACAACAGCCTTCAGGGCCGCCCATTGCGTAGCCCGACTAGTGTCCGCATTGTCATTATGAGATTGAAATTCTCTAATCACTGTCTCAATGCGAGTCACTACCTCCTTCCTGTGCAACAGAGTGTCACGAAGGCGCCATGTCCGAGGGCGAGGGGCCGCCGGAGGCACACTCAGCAGAACCTCAACAGGAGCATGGTCCGAAAGGGAGATCACCCCCATCTCCGCACCCGAGGCCAGCGCCTTTACCGGGGAGGTAACCAGAAGGTAATCTAACCGTGCATACGTCTTGTGCGCGTGGGAGTAATACGAATAATCCCTATCAGTCGGGTGTAGCTGTCTCCATAAGTCAAGGAGGTCCACCTCTGCAAGTTGAGCTCTTCGGTCCGCAGAGAGTTCCCCGACCTGAGGGGAGCGCTGCGCCGATCTATCTAGTGCGGAATCAAAGACAATATTAAAGTCCCCCCCGAGTATGATATGTCTATCTGGAGTAGCCGAGACCTCTTCGAACGCCGCCTGCAGAAAGCGGTCCTGCCGCTCATTGGGACCGTATAAAGACCCGATCGTAAACAGGAGACCCCCTATTCTAAACCGGTAAGCCAGTAGTCTACCTTTTTGTTCAGTGAATTTGTGAAGAATTTCCCCCCTGAAGTGGCGCGCCACCAGAATCGCCACCCCGGCCGTTTTAGTGGTGCAAGAGGAAAAGAATTGTGTAGGGAACTTGTGGGACTTGAGTCTGTGTGTGTCCTGTGATAGCAAGTGCGTCTCCTGTAGGAGACAAATGTCTGCCTGTGTGTTCTCTAAGAGCGAGAGGACTGCCCGCCTCTTTACAGGATTATTCAAACCCCGAACATTCAGGGTCACCACCTTACATGTGGTGGGAGGCATGGACAACAGTGGAGCAGAAAGCAGCAAGATCCCCCGTCAGCAAGATCGGGAGGACAGAGGCTAAACATGGCAAGGGGCGCAGCAAAGCACAAAGCAACGAACAGGGACAGGAGAAGCAAACCGTGTCATGCAAACCAATGAGCTTACCACCCAGCCGCCAACCCACTGCCCTCAGAATG
The DNA here is from genome assembly GCF_964261635.1 of Lissotriton helveticus. NCBI lineage: Eukaryota > Metazoa > Chordata > Amphibia > Caudata > Salamandridae > Lissotriton > Lissotriton helveticus. The sequence goes on from NC_136065.1 coordinate 1,043,403,327, forward strand.
TCTCGCACCAACCGCCCCTCGCCCCTCCAATTCTCCCGCAAAGCATGAAGACAAGCCAGACCACAGTCGTTATAGCTCAGTAGAAGCAACCCAAAAAGTACAGACACTGCCAAGATAACTAGAAACCCCTCTGTGCACTGGACGACCCCCCCTCCCCACTGCCAACACCCGGATCCCCCCCTCCTACCCCGACCCCAACCCTCCCAAACTTCTCCAAGTGACCCCGTCCCGCCCCCACCCCAGTCCCTCCCCTCAACTGGAACTGGCACAACTACCCCGAACTCCCCCCCACCCCCCTTCCAGAAGCCCCACAAACCCAGTGTCCCAGTCCGGTCCTTATCGGACAAGCCTGCGGAAAGTCAAACCAGTGGACGTCCAGCCACCACGCACCTCTCCGTGCCCCCCGCCCCCCCCTAGACCCCCAAACCTGCATATCCATAGGTGCGATGTCGATCTCCCCCCGGAGTTCATTCAGGCTGTCAGAGCCACTTCATGCCTTACAGGATCAGCGGCTCCATCCCGCAACTCGGGATCCGGCTCCAACCCAGCCGCAGGGGAGTCCGGCCTTGTCGAAGAAGCGGATGACTGCCGGCCGGGGACCGTCTGCCAACCATCTCTGGTGAAACGATTCCGGCGGGGCGTGGGAGATCCGTCTTCAGTAGCAGTGATCCCGAGCACCCCACAGGTATCCTGAAGGGAACGCAGCTGATGTAGGGTACCATTCCATCGAAAGATGAGACGGAAAGGGTGTCCCCAGGAGTACTGCGTGCCATGTCCCCTAAGAAAGTCGGTCGCAATTTTAAAAGCCTTGCGCTTCTGGAGGGTGGACGCGGCCAGGTCCTGATAAAGGGCTACTCGATGGCCCCTGAATTCTAGGGAAGATCTCTTTCGGGCCTCCCGCAGTATCCGCTCCTTCAGGGGATAGTCCGGCAAAAAGGCCAAGATGTCCGGAGGAGGTGCCGAAGTCCGGCGCTGCAGGCCCACTCGGTGCGCCCTATCAATCCGGATGGGAAAGTCAGCCGACTCACCCAGCACCTCTCGGAACAGATCCCCAAGGTACGATGCGACGTCCTCCCCCTCCTCCCGAGACGGAATGCCTCGGACACGGATGTTGTTCCGCCTGGAGCGATTTTCGAGGTCCTCCGTGTGTGACTGCAGGTCCAGCTGTTGCTCCCGAAGACGAATGACCTCCTGCTGAAGTTGCGCAATTTCTTCGTCTCTGTTGTGGCCCGCTTCTTCCACCGTAGCCACCCTGTCACCTAGGCCGTCCACGTCCCTTCGTATTTCACGGACCTCACCCGCCACCTCCTGCTTGAGCGTTTGGAAGTCGTCTCTCAGCGAGCTGAAGAGTGATTCCAGGAAGGACCTCGTAACCGGGGGCTCCCCCCCGCCTGCTCCCTGGGAGCCACCCGGAGGAGATGGGGACGGCTGACCCCGATCATGTCTTGCATTGTTCCTATGCAACATCTCAGGCAACGTGCGATCTCCTTTCCGCGTTCCCTTATTCTGCGCCATGATGGCCGTCGAGACGTTTCCCCCGGGAGTCCAATGTCTCAGCCCCCGGTATGATCCCAGGACCGGGCTAGCGGTCCCACACGGGGTCTCTCCAATGACCCAAGGGCTGGGTCACTTCACCGCCAAAGCAAGAACCGCAATGGGGCCCACGGCCTGCACCTCCAGTGACCAGCTGTCCGTCTGTGTCCGTAGGCCCACAGGGCCCGATCCCACACTCCTCTCAGCTCCACGGGCTCCGCTGTCTCAAGCCGACCGGCCCGGGCACCACTACGGACTCCCCTTCGAGCCAAGTCGCGGCGGGACCACCGGGTCACACGGATCCCGCAGCCATGCCTTGGTAGCTGTCGCCGCTCTTTACAGATCTATACAAGAGTGCGTACTTCGGCCGCCACGAGGCAGGCTAAGCCAAAGGAACCAGTTCTGCTTCGCGCCAATGTGCGGGCGCAATGGCGGGTCTAAGGCAGCAGTCCTCTACACTCGTCACCCGGGGGAGTCGGCCTCAGCGCTACATCTCAGCGCCCTCCTGCCACAAAGCTCACAACGGGGCCCACAGATGAATCCGCAGACCCGTCCGGGCCCCTCACTCCAGACCGGCGGGTCGCAAGTCCTCCGCCACACAGGCCGCCGAGAACCAGGAAATAGGCCAAAGCCACGGCCTCGATTAGCGCAAGGCCTCCAGTTCAGCTCCGCCCTCGCCGCTCACCGGACCGCTTCAAGAACCGGGTCCGCCAAGAAGACCCCCTCCGGGCTGAGCAGAGTTGCCCGGGACAGGCGCGGAGGGACCACAGCTCCTCCCGGAACCTCGAGGCGGCTATCCAAGAGGTCCGTGTCCGGGACTAGGCCCAAGCCGCGGCCTCCCGTAGCTGCCGGCAGCAATCTCGGCACCGGACCCTCTCCGTCTCCAAGGGCAGGCCCACTGTGCGCACCGCAGGCACCGGTGATGAAGTCAGAGCCCAGCGGGTAGAGCGGAGCGCCGTCGCGTGGACCCAGATCGGCTTCCAAACCCGGGCAGGGTCCGCCTCCCTCCCAGGCCGTGCACCAGGCCCGATCTGCTCTCCGAGATGGCGCCGCACCTCGGACCGTAAAAGCACCACGGAATGCGGCCACAAGCTCACCGCCGCCACTCCATGTTCGAACACCCCCGCTCCACGAGTCTGAGCATTCCGGGGGGGAGAATCAGCTCATGTACGGTAGGATTAGGGCTTCAGGACGGCGGAGCTCACTTCGAGTGCGACCACTCAGCTCGCCATCTTGGCCACGCCCCCGGTAGGCTGGTTTTAAGACCTAAATGGACTCAACAGAACTGTGATACTCTGTTTCAACCTATAGGACTGTCTGATGCTGAGCCAGCTCCACGCTGACCTCGACTAAAGCTGCCCGCTGCTTTAACTAAGTCAGAGCCATTCCTCCAGCCTCTTGACTCTGACACAGTGCCTTTGCCCTACAGAAGGCTTCATGTACTCCCTGAATGGCAATGGAAACATTACCTTTTAAATCTTGTGCAATCATTTTCTGCTTGAACTTGAAAAGATTTAACACTGTAAAAGCTATTTTGTATTGGTACCTTTACCACACCAAACTTAAAAGAATCTTTCCTAGCTCTTCCGACCTCTGCTGGCTTGGATGCAGCCTTCTTGGGGACTTTTGCCATATATGGTGGGACTGCCCGACTATCGCCCTTTTTGGGAGGAGATTCTAACTCATATTAAAGGAATGCTAGGTTACCCCATACCGACCTCTATCGAGGAAGTTCTTCTAGGCATCAGAGATCCCGGGTTAGAGCATCAGACAAAAGCAGATTGCAGGATTTTATGGGCATGTCTAGGAGTAGCCAAAACAACAATAGTGGCAGCTTGGAAAAAGAGAGAGACTCCGGCTGTGTCATTATGGCACTCACGCTCTGGAGACTACTCATGATGGAAAGATTAGCAGATATCTTCATAGATGATTATAAAAATTTAGAGTATTGGTGGGGCCCGCTGGTTTCCTTTCTCTCGAGTGGCCTCCCATCAGCGGTATGCCCACCTTCGATAAGAGCAATTCACCTTTTCCAGCTTTAGGATGGTTTCTCACCCTTGCCCAAACACTTTCAGATATACGTCTAATCCCTCTTGGCCCTGCAAGACTATCTTAGGGCATGAACCACGGTTCTGATGCAAGACCGACTACTCATTGCCACTCAGAAAGATTATTCACCACCACCAGGGATGGAGGGGTGGGGGTAGTGGAAGGGGTCTTGTTTACAACAACGTTGGGGTGGTTTTCTTTCTTTTTGTTTAGGGTTGCTTTGGTAAAAGGGCCATGACTCGAAGACAGAGAGGGAGATGGAAGGGCATCACATAAAGAGAAAATGAACACTGGTTAGATGTATTTGAATGAAGGATGTCCTATATTTGCTTCATACTGTCATTACAATGTAATCTGTTGCTTTCAAGTCATGCTGAATAAATATAGCTTAGAAAAAAAAGTTATTTTGTACATTTGCTCCACCCTTACCTTGATATGTTTAGCAAACAGGCTGCTTGGAGAGGAAGATTGTGTATCCACATCGCCTGATTGTTTCTTGTCTTTAGAGGAATCTCTGTTTCTTTTAATTTCGTTCCATGTGTCATTCTGGGTCTCTTGTTTTTTGAGTGGCTACAGATTGGATAGAAGTGAGACAGTGATGTTTGGGTTGGTATCATTTGAAGTGCTGGACAGTTGGCACTGCTTTCATCGGACTATGGCGCCTCATATTAAAAGTATTCAACCTTTGCAGGTTATGGTGTCAATGTGCGGTTTCCCAAATATTTAAATGTGTCATTGATCCAGCAAACATCTCCCAAAGGGTCTGATTTAGAGAATAGTGGATGTCTGTCTGCTGCCCTCATCATTCTGCTGCTCTGCTTAGGTAGTGGCTGAAGGCAGCGCTCCCTAGGATGAACTGCCACCGGCCTTACCAGTGAGAACAGCAATGTAATAACTCCAAACCACTGGAAATAATGGTGGCCTGCCACCCAGTTTATGGTGGAAGATTCACCGTCTCTTTCTTGAGAGCCTCTTGTCTGAACCATAGCAGTCTCTTAGAGAAACCACCACAAAATGTGCATGTAGAGACTCTGAACTCATTAGGAATATTTTAAATGAAGGTACTTGAAATGCACCCCCTCTTTGGCCCTCATTACAAGTGCCCTGGGAAGTGCGTTTGCATTTAGCCCTCAGGATAGCAAGGCAGAGCAGTCCAAGGCTTACTCAGGAAGGTGATGTGGGAAGAACATCATGATCAGACAATCAGTGTTGCACACTGCACAATAAATTGACTTTAATGGATGTACAAGGAATGCACTCTTCTGTTTTGTAACAAAGCTGCCTCTGTATCTGGTACTGGATTCAGTGTCACACTGTACCTTTAAGAAGTTAATCGTGGGTTCATGTTCAGTTCTGGCAGCAAGAGGCTGGTGGTGACTGGCTCTTGCTGCTGTGCACCTGCACAAGGGTTGTGCTTATATTGACCAGGCCCAGCTGCCTCCACCTGTCTCTCCATTCCCCACTGATGTGCCTAGGCACTAGCCGTTAAGTCAGTAGAGGAGGTGTTGAGAGGGCACAGGTAGGCAGAGGCCGCATTCACTTGCACCAGGGGGATGGAGAATCCATCTTGGTGAAAGGGCCCAAAAGCTCAACCCACCACTCAAACAAATTACAGTTTGTAAGGCCATTGCTATGCAACAACCTCCTATCTGTTAGAGGTGTATATCTCTAGAAGGTAAAGAACTTCTACGACTCTAAGTTCTCCAGTTCATATCCTGTGCTTTTCGAAATATAGGACCCACACCCAATCTCTTCTGGAGGTACCAAGTCCTTTTGGAACTCTCCTCCTAAATTTCGAATGTACCCTGAATAGCTTGAAATGCAATAGTTCGAACTCGAACTGCAGTAGTTAACTCGAAATGCAGTAGTTAAAAGCTGATGGGTCTGTCTATATTTATGATGGACTCTACCTTCATGTGGGTCAAGCTGGTGGGATAGCCTTCCTTCCAGTCGGCCTTGTTAGAGCGCTTCATTGAAAGGCCAGATCGGAATTGCTTCCGTATAGATCCATGCCAGCTGCTCGTTGCACCTGAAGCAGATGCACTGTCTGCTTCCTTATTCAGTGACTGCAGAATAAAAGGAAGTAAAATACACTTATTTGCAAGACTGTACTTTTTCAACAGACATGCTTAATGGCCTCAATTCGGCAATAAACAGTTAGGCATATAAATATCTTTCGTGTCGCTAATTTACTGGTTGGAAATAGCTTAATTACAACACTGGATTAACAGAGAAGCCAGGCTAAGTCAGTCATTTAATTATTTTAATTAGTATGATAAAGCAATTATAGCATTAACATCTAATTTTATGTTTGGTTTTAAGCATGAATTTAACCTTAGTGCTTGTGTATTTTGAGTGCCTTATGCAAGCATGATAACACTCTGCTAAAGTTATTCAATGTTATAATGCATGTCTATTCTGCTCTGTGTGTTCTTTTATCTAGAAGGGTTTGGGTGTAGTATGAGGTCACTGAAGCTGAGAGGCTGGTACTCTAGTAAATGTTTGGGTTTTCAGAATCTATGTGCAAGAGAGGTTCTCACGATTCTGGATGTGTTCCAATTGATTACATCATTCAGGGGCAAATGAGTAATTGCCGTATAGTCTACCAGAACAGGCAAGTTATCCAAAGTTTAAGGATCATGACGTGATCTATGACATCATTCATGACATTACTGCTGCATCTGAAATGACATCATTGATGACAAGACTGTGCATGGTGGGGCCTACTTTCCACCTTTCTTGAGATTATGATACAGATGTAGAAACGTTGATGAGCGGTAGGCTGGTTTTAAGACCTAAATGGACTCAACAGAACTGTGATACTCTGTTTCAACCTATAGGACTGTCTGATGCTGAGCCAGCTCCACGCTGACCTCGACTAAAGCTGCCCGCTGCTTTAACTAAGTCAGAGCCATTCCTCCAGCCTCTTGACTCTGACACAGTGCCTTTGCCCTACAGAAGGCTTCATGTACTCCCTGAATGGCAATGGAAACATTACCTTTTAAATCTTGTGCAATCATTTTCTGCTTGAACTTGAAAAGATTTAACACTGTAAAAGCTATTTTGTATTGGTACCTTTACCACACCAAACTTAAAAGAATCTTTCCTAGCTCTTCCGACCTCTGCTGGCTTGGATGCAGCCTTCTTGGGGACTTTTGCCATATATGGTGGGACTGCCCGACTATCGCCCTTTTTGGGAGGAGATTCTAACTCATATTAAAGGAATGCTAGGTTACCCCATACCGACCTCTATCGAGGAAGTTCTTCTAGGCATCAGAGATCCCGGGTTAGAGCATCAGACAAAAGCAGATAGCAGGATTTTATGGGCATGTCTAGGAGTAGCCAAAACAACAATAGTGGCAGCTTGGAAAAAGAGAGAGACTCCGGCTGTGTCATTATGGCACTCACGCTCTGGAGACTACTCATGATGGAAAGATTAGCAGATATCTTCATAGATGATTATAAAAATTTAGAGTATTGGTGGGGCCCGCTGGTTTCCTTTCTCTCGAGTGGCCTCCCATCAGCGGTATGCCCACCTTCGATAAGAGTAATTCACCTTTTCCAGCTTTAGGATGGTTTCTCACCCTTGCCCAAACACTTTCAGATATACGTCTAATCCCTCTTGGCCCTGCAAGACTATCTTAGGGCATGAACCACGGTTCTGATGCAAGACCGACTACTCATTGCCACTCAGAAAGATTATTCACCACCACCAGGGATGGAGGGGTGGGGGTAGTGGAAGGGGTCTTGTTTACAACAACGTTGGGGTGGTTTTCTTTCTTTTTGTTTAGGGTTGCTTTGGTAAAAGGGCCATGACTCGAAGACAGAGAGGGAGATGGAAGGGCATCACATAAAGAGAAAATGAACACTGGTTAGATGTATTTGAATGAAGGATGTCCTATATTTGCTTCATACTGTCATTACAATGTAATTTGTTGCTTTCAAGTCATGCTGAATAAATATACCTTAGAAAAAAAAGTTATTTTGTACATTTGCTCCACCCTTACCTTGATATGTTTAGCAAACAGGCTGCTTGGAGAGGAAGATTGTGTATCCACATCGCCTGATTGTTTCTTGTCTTTAGAGGAATCTCTGTTTCTTTTAATTTCGTTCCATGTGTCATTCTGGGTCTCTTGTTTTTTGAGTGGCTACAGATTGGATAGAAGTGAGACAGTGATGTTTGGGTTGGTATCATTTGAAGTGCTGGACAGTTGGCACTGCTTTCATCGGACTATGGCGCCTCATATTAAAAGTATTCAACCTTTGCAGGTTATGGTGTCAATGTGCGGTTTCCCAAATATTTAAATGTGTCATTGATCCAGCAAACATCTCCCAAAGGGTCTGATTTAGAGAATAGTGGATGTCTGTCTGCTGCCCTCATCATTCTGCTGCTCTGCTTAGGTAGTGGCTGAAGGCAGCGCTCCCTAGGATGAACTGCCACCGGCCTTACCAGTGAGAACAGCAATGTAATAACTCCAAACCACTGGAAATAATGGTGGCCTGCCACCCAGTTTATGGTGGAAGATTCACCGTCTCTTTCTTGAGAGCCTCTTGTCTGAACCATAGCAGTCTCTTAGAGAAACCACCACAAAATGTGCATGTAGAGACTCTGAACTCATTAGGAATATTTTAAATGAAGGTACTTGAAATGCACCCCCTCTTTGGCCCTCATTACAAGTGCCCTGGGAAGTGCGTTTGCATTTAGCCCTCAGGATAGCAAGGCAGAGCAGTCCAACGCTTACTCAGGAAGGTGATGTGGGAAGAACATCATGATCAGACAATCAGTGTTGCACACTGCACAATAAATTGACTTTAATGGATGTACAAGGAATGCACTCTTCTGTTTTGTAACAAAGCTGCCTCTGTATCTGGTACTGGATTCAGTGTCACACTGTACCTTTAAGAAGTTAATCGTGGGTTCATGTTCAGTTCTGGCAGCAAGAGGCTGGTGGTGACTGGCTCTTGCTGCTGTGCACCTGCACAAGGGTTGTGCTTATATTGACCAGGCCCAGCTGCCTCCACCTGTCTCTCCATTCCCCACTGATGTGCCTAGGCACTAGCCGTTAAGTCAGTAGAGGAGGTGTTGAGAGGGCACAGGTAGGCAGAGGCCGCATTCACTTGCACCAGGGGGATGGAGAATCCATCTTGGTGAAAGGGCCCAAAAGCTCAACCCACCACTCAAACAAATTACAGTTTGTAAGGCCATTGCTATGCAACAACCTCCTATCTGTTAGAGGTGTATATCTCTAGAAGGTAAAGAACTTCTACGACTCTAAGTTCTCCAGTTCATATCCTGTGCTTTTCGAAATATAGGACCCACACCCAATCTCTTCTGGAGGTACCAAGTCCTTTTGGAACTCTCCTCCTAAATTTCGAATGTACCCTGAATAGCTTGAAATGCAATAGTTCGAACTCGAACTGCAGTAGTTAACTCGAAATGCAGTAGTTAAAAGCTGATGGGTCTGTCTATATTTATGATGGACTCTACCTTCATGTGGGTCAAGCTGGTGGGATAGCCTTCCTTCCAGTCGGCCTTGTTAGAGCGCTTCATTGAAAGGCCAGATCGGAATTGCTTCCGTATAGATCCATGCCAGCTGCTCGTTGCACCTGAAGCAGATGCACTGTCTGCTTCCTTATTCAGTGACTGCAGAATAAAAGGAAGTAAAATACACTTATTTGCAAGACTGTACTTTTTCAACAGACATGCTTAATGGCCTCAATTCGGCAATAAACAGCTAGGCATATAAATATCTTTCGTGTCGCTAATTTACTGGTTGGAAATAGCTTAATTACAACACTGGATTAACAGAGAAGCCAGGCTAAGTCAGTCATTTAATTATTTTAATTAGTATGATAAAGCAATTATAGCATTAACATCTAATTTTATGTTTGGTTTTAAGCATGAATTTAACCTTAGTGCTTGTGTATTTTGAGTGCCTTATGCAAGCATGATAACACTCTGCTAAAGTTATTCAATGTTATAATGCATGTCTATTCTGCTCTGTGTGTTCTTTTATCTAGAAGGGTTTGGGTGTAGTATGAGGTCACTGAAGCTGAGAGGCTGGTACTCTAGTAAATGTTTGGGTTTTCAGAATCTATGTGCAAGAGAGGTTCTCACGATTCTGGATGTGTTCCAATTGATTACATCATTCAGGGGCAAATGAGTAATTGCCGTATAGTCTACCAGAACAGGCAAGTTATCCAAAGTTTAAGGATCATGACATGATCTATGACATCATTCATGACATTACTGCTGCATCTGAAATGACATCATTGATGACAAGACTGTGCATGGTGGGGCCTACTTTCCACCTTTCTTGAGATTATGATACAGATGTAGAAACGTTGATGAGCGGTAGGCTGGTTTTAAGACCTAAATGGACTCAACAGAACTGTGATACTCTGTTTCAACCTATAGGACTGTCTGATGCTGAGCCAGCTCCACGCTGACCTCGACTAAAGCTGCCCGCTGCTTTAACTAAGTCAGAGCCATTCCTCCAGCCTCTTGACTCTGACACAGTGCCTTTGCCCTACAGAAGGCTTCATGTACTCCCTGAATGGCAATGGAAACATTACCTTTTAAATCTTGTGCAATCATTTTCTGCTTGAACTTGAAAAGATTTAACACTGTAAAAGCTATTTTGTATTGGTACCTTTACCACACCAAACTTAAAAGAATCTTTCCTAGCTCTTCCGACCTCTGCTGGCTTGGTGCAGCCTTCTTGGGGACTTTTGCCATATATGGTGGGACTGCCCGACTATCGCCCTTTTTGGGAGGAGATTCTAACTCATATTAAAGGAATGCTAGGTTACCCCATACCGACCTCTATCGAGGAAGTTCTTCTAGGCATCAGAGATCCCGGGTTAGAGCATCAGACAAAAGCAGATAGCAGGATTTTATGGGCATGTCTAGGAGTAGCCAAAACAACAATAGTGGCAGCTTGGAAAAAGAGAGAGACTCCGGCTGTTTCATTATGGCACTCACGCTCTCGAGACTACTCATGATGGAAAGATTAGCAGATATCTTCATAGATGATTATAAAAATTTAGAGTATTGGTGGGGCCTGCTGGTTTCCTTTCTCTCGAGTGGCCTCCCATCAGCGGTATGCCCACCTTCGATAAGAGCAATTCACCTTTTCCAGCTTTAGGATGGTTTCTCACCCTTGCCCAAACACTTTCAGATATACGTCTAATCCCTCTTGGCCCTGCAAGACTATCTTAGGGCATGAACCACGGTTCTGATGCAAGACCGACTACTCATTGCCACTCAGAAAGATTATTCACCACCACCAGGGATGGAGGGGTGGGGGTAGTGGAAGGGGTCTTGTTTACAACAACGTTGGGGTGGTTTTCTTTCTTTTTTTTTAGGGTTGCTTTGGTAAAAGGGCCATGACTCGAAGACAGAGAGGGAGATGGAAGGGCATCACATAAAGAGAAAATGAACACTGGTTAGATGTATTTGAATGAAGGATGTCCTATATTTGCTTCATACTGTCATTACAATGTAATTTGTTGCTTTCAAGTCATGCTGAATAAATATAGCTTAGAAAAAAAAGTTATTTTGTACATTTGCTCCACCCTTACCTTGATATGTTTAGCAAACAGGCTGCTTGGAGAGGAAGATTGTGTATCCACATCGCCTGATTGTTTCTTGTCTTTAGAGGAATCTCTGTTTCTTTTAATTTCGTTCCATGTGTCATTCTGGGTCTCTTGTTTTTTGAGTGGCTACAGATTGGATAGAAGTGAGACAGTGATGTTTGGGTTGGTATCATTTGAAGTGCTGGACAGTTGGCACTGCTTTCATCGGACTATGGCGCCTCATATTAAAAGTATTCAACCTTTGCAGGTTATGGTGTCAATGTGCGGTTTCCCAAATATTTAAATGTGTCATTGATCCAGCAAACATCTCCCAAAGGGTCTGATTTAGAGAATAGTGGATGTCTGTCTGCTGCCCTCATCATTCTGCTGCTCTGCTTAGGTAGTGGCTGAAGGCAGCGCTCCCTAGGATGAACTGCCACCGGCCTTACCAGTGAGAACAGCAATGTAATAACTCCAAACCACTGGAAATAATGGTGGCCTGCCACCCAGTTTATGGTGGAAGATTCACCGTCTCTTTCTTGAGAGCCTCTTGTGTGAACCATAGCAGTCTCAGAGAGAAACCACCACAAAATGTGCATGTAGAGACTCTGAACTCATTAGGAATATTTTAAATGAAGGTACTTGAAATGCACCCCCTCTTTGGCCCTCATTACAAGTGCCCTGGGAAGTGCGTTTGCATTTAGCCCTCAGGATAGCAAGGCAGAGCAGTCCAAGGCTTACTCAGGAAGGTGATGTGGGAAGAACATCATGATCAGACAATCAGTGTTGCACACTGCACAATAAATTGACTTTAATGGATGTACAAAGAATGCACTCTTCTGTTTTGTAACAAAGCTGCCTCTGTATCTGGTACTGGATTCAGTGTCACACTGTACCTTTAAGAAGTTAATCGTGGGTTCATGTTCAGTTCTGGCAGCAAGAGGCTGGTGGTGACTGGCTCTTGCTGCTGTGCACCTGCACAAGGGTTGTGCTTATATTGACCAGGCCCAGCTGCCTCCACCTGTCTCTCCATTCCCCACTGATGTGCCTAGGCACTAGCCGTTAAGTCAGTAGAGGAGGTGTTGGGAGGGCACAGGTAGGCAGAGGCCGCATTCACTTGCACCAGGGGGATGAAGAATCCATCTTGGTGAAAGGGCCCAAAAGCTCAACCCACCACTCAAACAAATTACAGTTTGTAAGGCCATTGCTATGCAACAACCTCCTATCTGTTAGAGGTGTATATCTCTAGAAGGTAAAGAACTTCTACGACTCTAAGTTCTCCAGTTCATATCCTGTGCTTTTCGAAATATAGGACCCACACCCAATCTTTTCTGGAGGTACCAAGTCCTTTTGGAACTCTCCTCCTAAATTTCGAATGTACCCTGAATAGCTTGAAATGCAATAGTTCGAACTCGAACTGCAGTAGTTAACTCGAAATGCAGTAGTTAAAAGCTGATGGGTCTGTCTATATTTATGATGGACTCTACCTTCATGTGGGTCAAGCTGGTGGGATAGCCTTCCTTCCAGTCGGCCTTGTTAGAGCGCTTCATTGAAAGGCCAGATCGGAATTGCTTCCGTATAGATCCATGCCAGCTGCTCGTTGCACCTGAAGCAGATGCACTGTCTGCTTCCTTATTCAGTGACTGCAGAATAAAAGGAAGTAAAATACACTTATTTGCAAGACTGTACTTTTTCAACAGACATGCTTAATGGCCTCCATTCGGCAATAAACAGCTAGGCATATAAATATCTTTCGTGTCGCTAATTTACTGGTTGGAAATAGCTTAATTACAACACTGGATTAACAGAGAAGCCAGGCTAAGTCAGTCATTTAATTATTTTAATTAGTATGATAAAGCAATTATAGCATTAACATCTAATTTTATGTTTGGTTTTAAGCATGAATTTAACCTTAGTGCTTGTGTATTTTGAGTGCCTTATGCAAGCATGATAACACTCTGCTAAAGTTATTCAATGTTATAATGCATGTCTATTCTGCTCTGTGTGTTCTTTTATCTAGAAGGGTTTGGGTGTAGTATGAGGTCACTGAAGCTGAGAGGCTGGTACTCTAGTCAATGTTTGGGTTTTCAGAATCTATGTGCAAGAGAGGTTCTCACGATTCTGGATGTGTTCCAATTGATTACATCATTCAGGGGCAAATGAGTAATTGCCGTATAGTCTACCATAACAGGCAAGTTATCCAAAGTTTAAGGATCATGACGTGATCTATGACATCATTGATGACATTACTGCTGCATCTGAAATGACATCATTGATGACAAGACTGTGCATGGTGGGGCCTACTTTCCACCTTTCTTGAGATTATGATACAGATGTAGAAACGTTGATGAGCGGTAGGCTGGTTTTAAGACCTAAATGGACTCAACAGAACTGTGATACTCTGTTTCAACCTATAGGACTGTCTGATGCTGAGCCAGCTCCACGCTGACCTCGACTAAAGCTGCCCGCTGCTTTAACTAAGTCAGAGCCATTCCTCCAGCCTCTTGACTCTGACACAGTGCCTTTGCCCTACAGAAGGCTTCATGTACTCCATGAATGGCAATGGAAACATTACCTTTTAAATCTTGTGCAATCATTTTCTGCTTGAACTTGAAAAGATTTAACACTGTAAAAGCTATTTTGTATTGGTACCTTTACCACACCAAACTTAAAAGAATCTTTCCTAGCTCTTCCGACCTCTGCTGGCTTGGATGCAGCCTTCTTGGGGACTTTTGCCATATATGGTGGGACTGCCCGACTATCGCCCTTTTTGGGAGGAGATTCTAACTCATATTAAAGGAATGCTAGGTTACCCCATACCGACCTCTATCGAGGAAGTTCTTCTAGGCATCAGAGATCCCGGGTTAGAGCATCAGACAAAAGCAGATAGCAGGATTTTATGGGCATGTCTAGGAGTAGCCAAAACAACAATAGTGGCAGCTTGGAAAAAGAGAGAGACTCCGGCTGTGTCATTATGGCACTCACGCTCTGGAGACTACTCATGATGGAAAGATTAGCAGATATCTTCATAGATGATTATAAAAATTTAGAGTATTGGTGGGGCCCGCTGGTTTCCTTTCTCTCGAGTGGCCTCCCATCAGCGGTATGCCCACCTTCGATAAGAGCAATTCACCTTTTCCAGCTTTAGGATGGTTTCTCACCCTTGCCCAAACACTTTCAGATATACGTCTAATCCCTCTTGGCCCTGCAAGACTATCTTAGGGCATGAACCACGGTTCTGATGCAAGACCGACTACTCATTACCACTCAGAAAGATTATTCGCCACCACCAGGGATGGAGGGGCGGGGGTAGTGGAAGGGGTCTTGTTTACAACAACGTTGCGGTGGTTTTCTTTCTTTTTGTTTAGGGTTGCTTTGGTAAAAGGGTCATGACTCGAAGACAGAGAGGGAGATGGAAGGGCATAACATAAAGAGAAAATGAACACTGGTTAGATGTATTTGAATGAAGGATGTCCTATATTTGCTTCATACTGTCATTACAATGTAATTTGTTGCTTTCAAGTCATGCTGAATAAATATAGCTTTGAAAAAAAAAAGTTATTTTGTACATTTGCTCCACCCTTACCTTGATGTGTTTAGCAAACAGGCTGCTTGGAGAGGAAGATTGTGTATCCACATTGCCTGATTGTTTCTTGTCTTTAGAGGAATCTCTGTTTCTTTTAATTGCGTTCCATGTGTCATTCTGGTTCTCTTGTTCTTTGAGTGGCTACAGATTGGTTAGAAGTGAGACAGTGATGTTTGGGTTGGTATCATTTGAAGTGCTGGATAGTTGGCACTGCTTTCATCGGACTATGGCGCCTCATATTAAAAGTATTCAACCTTTGCAGGTTATGGTGTCAATGTGCGGTTTCCCAAATATTTAAATGTGTCATTGATCCAACAAACATCTCCCAAAGGGTCGATTTAGAGGATAGTGGATGTCTGTCTGCTGCCCTCATCATTCTGCTGCTCTGCTTAGGTAGTGGCTGAAGGCAGTGCTCCCTAGGATGAACTGCCACCGGCCTTACCAGTGAGAACAGCAATGTAATAACTCCAAACCACTGGAAATAATGGTGGACTGCCACCCAGTTTATGGTGGAAGATTCACCGTCTCTTTCTTGAGAGCCTCTTGTGTGAACCATAGCAGTCTCAGAGAGAAACCACCACAAAATGTGCATGTAGAGACTCTGAACTCATTAGGAATATTTTAAATGAAGGTACTTGAAATGCACCCCCTCTTTGGCCCTCATTACAAGTGCCCTGGGAAGTGCGTTTGCATTTAGCCCTCAGGATAGCAACGCAGAGCAGTCCAAGGCTTACTCAGGAAGGTGATGTGGGAAGAACATCATGATCAGACAATCAGTGTTGCACACTGCACAATAAATTGACTTTAATGGATGTACAAGGAATGCACTCTTCTATTTTGTAACAAAGCTGCCTCTGTATCTGGTACTGGATTCAGTGTCACACTGTACCTTTAAGAAGTTAATCGTGGGTTCATGTTCAGTTCTGGCAGCAAGAGGCTGGTGGTGACTGGCTCTTGCTGCTGTGCACCTGCACAAGGGTTGTGCTTATATTGACCAGGCCCAGCTGACTCCACCTGTCTCTCCATACCCCACTGATGTGCCTAGGCACTAGCCGTTAAGTCAGTAGAGGAGGTGTTGAGAGGGCACAGGTAGGCAGAGGCCGCATTCACTTGCACCAGGGGGATGAAGAATCCATCTTGGTGAAAGGGCCCAAAAGCTCAACCCACCACTCAAACAAATTACAGTTTGTAAGGCCATTGCTATGCAACAACCTCCTATCTGTTAGAGGTGTATATCTCTAGAAGGTAAAGAACTTCTACGACTCTAAGTTCTCCAGTTCATATCCTGTGCTTTTCGAAATATAGGACCCAAACCCAATCTCTTCTGGAGGTACCAAGTCCTTTTGGAACTCTCCTCCTAAATTTCGAATGTACCCTGAATAGCTTGAAATGCAATAGTTCGAACTTGAACTGCAGTAGTTAACTCGAAATGCAGTAGTTAAAAGCTGATGGGTCTGTCTATATTTATGATGGACTCTACCTTCATGTGGGTCAAGCTGTTGGGATAGCCTTCCTTCCAGTCGTCCTCGTTAGAGCGCTTCATGGAAAAGCCAGATCGGAATTGCTTCCATATAGATCCATGCCAGCTGCTCGTTGCACCTGAAGCAGATGCACTGTCTACTTCCTTATTCAGTGACTGCAGAATAAAAGGAAGTAAAATACACTTATTTGCCAGACTACTTTTTTAACAGACATGCTTAATGGCCTCAATTCGGCAATAAACAGCTAGGCATATAAATATCTTACGTGTCGCTAATTTACTGGTTGGAAATAGCTTAATTACAACACTGGATTAACAGAGAAACCAGGCTAAGTCAGTCATTTAATTATTTTAATTAGTATGATAAAGTGTTGGACTGGGCCCTTCTGGCAGGTCCACCCCTGAAGTTTTTGCTTGCTATATGTGACCTGGGGATGGTGATTCCCACTCTGAGTGCGTGTAGGTGGGAGAGGCCTGCCCTCCCGTAGGAATGCATGGGGAATGTGTGTGTCCCTGATAGTTCCTGATGCGTGGGGGGTACAGGCTCGAGTCTGGTATGTGTGGACTCGTGTGATTGAATGCTGCAAGATGATGTATGCGGCGTGTGTGTGTCTAGAAGGGAAGTGCCACTTCTAGACATGGGTGTGTGTTTGCAGTAGGTGTGCTGGCGCGTGATTGGCTGGAGCCGGCTGGGGAGCCTGGCTCCAGGAGTCTGTCTGGGTCTGCCCCGGTGGTGAATGGAGAGATTAACATGCTGATGTGAGGGAGGGGCTGTGCCTGTATCCTGTATGGGGCTGGGCTTTCCCCCACAATGCTGGCTCCACCCCCCTGGGGTGCGTCTGATGACCCTAGCCTGCCTGATGAATGGAAGGGGTGGCTGGGGAAAACAAGATACTCCCAAAACCAGCTGCGACTAGTTTCTCCCCCACCCAGCACCCTTAGACAAAGGAATTTCATGTATAAAAGGAGGCTGTGACCTCTTCTAAAATGTTCTTGTTCCCAACTTGAATCTACCAGGGGCGTGCTGCTGCTTGGGCTCAGGGTTGGCTTGCCTCCCTGGGCCCTGCCCTGTTCCTGGACTTCTGATGGCCTTTCCCTTCTAGGAGCTGCTGTGCTCCACCTGAGGTCATGGACTTCCTATGGACTTTGCTATTTTTCCTCTAGCGCTTGGGAGCGCTTTCCTCTGACTCCCAGCGCTTGGGAGCGCTGTTCCTCCTACCTAGCGCCTGGGAGCGTTGTTTTCTGCCCCCTAGCGCTTCGGAGCGCGTCTTTCGTGTTACTAGCGCTGGGAGCTCTATATTCAACAAGCCGGTGCCCACCCGGTATTTGCCCCGTTCCGCGGAGGTTCTACACCCCCAGCGAGTGCCTACCTCGCTATTTGCCCTTAATCCTCGAGGGAGCCTGGCCCTCGTCATTTACCCCGAGTTCACCGCCGCCGGCCCGGGACCCCTCGCGATGCCCTCCCCCGGGCCGCGCTGGGATTGGCTGCCGGCCCTGGCTTGGCTGCTGACGTCTCCCCGGGCCGCGCTGTGATTGGCCGGCGGCCCGAGGAGCTGGGAGACGGCTGGAGAGAGAGAGACGAGAAGGCAGGGGGCAGCGGGAGCCTACTCCGCGCCCCTGCGTCCCCCCAGGAGAACGGCCGCTCCCCCCCCCCCCCTGGGGCCCCCAGGAGCGAGAGGGAGCCCCGGAGAGCGAGGAAAGACCAGCGCCAACCCGGTGAGTGCAGCGTAGGGGAGGGGGCGTCGGGGAACATTGCCGGTGCCCGCCCCTCCCCTCCAATGATCCCTTTGTTGTGCGGAAGAGGCCCGTGGGCCCCCTGTGATATCGAGTCCCCCGAGAGGGACTCCACCTACCTTTGCCCTGACGAGCCTGCGAGGCTCGGTCCCCGCACTTCGTGGTCAAGCCCGAGAGGCTCGAGTGCCAGACTCTGTTCTTCCCCGAGCCCCGAGAGGCTCCACCATTGTCCCCAAGCCCCGAGAGGCTCCACCATTGTCCCCGAGCGGCTCAGCCCCAGCTGCTTCGCTATCTTAACCCCTCGAGCCCTGAGAGGTTCCCCCTTAGCCCACTTGTTCCGAGCCTGCAAGGCTCCATCGTGTTGGCCCATCCTTGGCCCTCAGCTGCCCAGCACTTCATGGGCAGCTGCCACGTGTAGGTGTATGACGGGCTACTTGCAGCCTGTCCTGACATTGAGACACTGGGGGGGTCCTAGCCCCAGAAAGGCCAGCTGGCCTGTGGAAAGTTATTGGCTAATGGTTATGTGATCCCTGTGAGTATTCTGTGTTGCACCGCTAAAACTGCTCCTGTTACATGATGTGCTTTGTCATTTCCTTCCCTCCT
Source organism: Lissotriton helveticus (assembly GCF_964261635.1). Lineage (NCBI taxonomy): Eukaryota > Metazoa > Chordata > Amphibia > Caudata > Salamandridae > Lissotriton > Lissotriton helveticus. The sequence continues at coordinate 1,043,421,890 of NC_136065.1, forward strand.
GAATATCCGATGTCCCATGTATGTTGTTCCTGGTTAGAGTGAGTTCTACTGCTAGTTCCATGAAGCTCCTGGTTGTAATGTGTTCTAGTACTAGTTCGAGGAAGCTCCCAGCTGTTATGTGTTCTAATGCCAGTTCCATCATGTGCATATTCCTGGCAGTGGTCCCCTGGCCCTGTCCTGTATATAGTCCCTTGTAAACCCTGCCCGTGCCCCTGGCACCTTGTAAATTGCGTATTTATATCTAAGTGTGTTCTTCAATACAAAAAGCTATTTTCATATATATCTTGTGTGGAGTTCCTTTTGTGGGGGGCCCGGGAGGTTGCTGCTGAGGGTGCGTGCGCAAATGCTTTACACATGACCTCCGAGATAGGCCTGACTGCTCGTGCCAAGCTACCAAGGGGGTGAGCAGGGGTTGTCTTGGCGGGTGACTTCCCTACCCTAACTAGAAATGGTGTTTTCTGACTGGCCTTGGCGCAAGCCTTGGCCAACCAGGGCTCCCATTTCTAACATTGTTGGCTAGCAGTGGGATTTGGACTTGTGTTTGCGCAGTACCACAGCGATAACTGGCCTCAATACAAAACTCTGCAGTTTAGATGGTCGCAAAGAAAAGGAACTATTGTTTGAGTTGCTAAAAATATCTGTTTTTGTGGAAAATGTGGTTCTGGTGCACTGTGAGTTAGGTGTCCCTAGCTCGGGAGGGTAGATCATCCCCCTAAGTGCAAAGCGTTGTCTGGATTCACCAGAAGGGTGGGATCCAGTGGTGGCAGCGAAATTGTGTCCAATGTGTGTGGTCCTTGTCCCTTCCCTAGAGTAATGGTACCTCTGCCACATGGGTTAGGTTGAGGAATCAGGGGCGGTAGAAACTGTCTTACCAGTCCGGGGGAGGGTGTGTGGATGAATGTTGAGGTGTGCTGAGTAATGGAGTGTAAGTTCTCTGAGAGGGGGAGCTTTCTGAATAATGGAGTGTAAGTTCTCTGAGAGGGGGAGCTTGCTGAATGAGTGTTAAGTTGTATCCCGGACAAGGAAGACCTGCTGGCTCGGCCGCGGCTTGCCTTGGGGAGAGCTGAACACTGGGGCCTGCTGGCGCTGCCGCGGCTCATCTTGCTGAATGAATGTTAAGTTGTATCCCGGACAAGGAAGACCTGCTGGCTCGGCCGCGGCTTGCCTTGGGGAGAGCTGAACACTGAGGCCTGCTGGCGCTGCCACGGCTCATCTTGCTGAATGAATGTTAAGTTGTATCCCGGACAAGGAAGACCTGCTGGCTCGGCCGCGGCTTGCCTTGGGGAGAGCTGAACACTGGGCCTGCTGGCGCTGCCGCGGCTCATCCTAGTACAAGAAGGAACTCCTGCTGAGGGGGGAGAGAAAGTCTTAGATTTTATTTTCATCTTGTAGAAGTCCTGGTGCGCCAGGCATCTGGCCGTAGGGTACTGCCCGCGGTTGGGGAGCCAGTATTCGGTGTTTCCGGATCTGGACGTCAGGGCGACTGTAGCCAGTGTCCTGGCCGGTGTGTCTTCTAGGCGTACTCCTGTGGACGCAGGTGGTGCTCATCCCCAAGGGAAGAGACCCTGTGTTTCCCAGAAGGGGTGGTACGGGCCTAGCAGGGATCCTTAGGGTTCTTGGCTGAGTGTCGCAGTACTGCCCTGAGAGCAGGTGGGGCCCACCTTAAGTGGAAGGACCCTGATCTACATGGGAGGGTGCGGAACTGGAAGGGGGTCAGAGGGAGTCTGACCCCTGGGCATCCGGTGAACTTAGTTCCCAGGTGGTAGACCAGTGGAGGGAGGAAGTTCCGAAACTCGTAGGAGAGCGTGTTCTGAGGGTGCTTCTCCTGGGAGAGCGCGGAACCTCAGAAGTAAAGGTAGGGTGGGGCATTCTTGCCCGTGACCTCTGGCCAGCCTGATGGTGCGGACCCTAGGTGGGAGAGAAAGTGGTAGAGTGGAACTACACGAAGAAAGGGAGTGGAGAATGGCTGTCGTGGGCCAGGGGTTACCACCCCCCACTCTGGGTTGGCATGGACCAGTGGTATCTGGGTGGCCTAGGGCCTGGTCCTAGCCGTGGTCAACTAAGGAGTGCCAGTGGGGTAGCCTGGTTGGACCTATGTTATTTTTTTTTCTTTTTTAGTCTGTGTGTGTCTATAGATCAACGTGGCGTAGAACTGGAGGGTGTCCCTGCAGTGCGGGCCCGCGTCCATGTTTTGTCGCCCAAAGCAGGGAAGTCCATCACGGTGGTGATTGGCCTGCCCTGCGTTTTGGCTGGAAGGGGGTCGTGTTGGACTGGGCCCTTCTGGCAGGTCCACCCCTGAAGTTTTTGCTTGCTATATGTGACCTGGGGATGGTGATTCCCACTTTGAGTGCGTGTAGATGGGAGAGGCCTGCCCTCCCATAGGAATGCATGGGGAATGTGTGTGTCCCTGATAGTTCCTGATGCGTGGGGGGTACAGGCTCGAGTCTGGTATGAGTAGACTCGTGTGATTGAATGCTGCAAGATGATGTATGCGGCGTGTGTGTGTCTAAAATGGAAGTGCCACTTCTAGACATGGGTGTGTGTGTGTGCAGTAGGTGTGCTGGCACGTGATTGGCTGAAGCCGGCTGGGGAGCCTGGCTCCAGGAGTCTGTGTGGGTCTGCCCCGGTGGTGAATGGAGAGATTAACATGCTGATGTGAGGGAGGGGCTGCGCCTGTATCCTGTATGGGGCTGGGCTTTCCCCCACAATGCTGGCTCCACCCCCCTGGGGTGCGTCTGACGACCCTAGCCTGACTGATGAATGGAAAGGGTGGCGGGGGAAAACAAGATACTCCCAAAACCAGCTGCGACTGGTTTCTCCCCCACCCAGCACCTTTAGACAAAGGAATTTCATGTATAAAAAGAGGCTGTGACCTCTTCTAAATCATTCTTGTTCCCAGCTTGAATCTACCAGGGGCGTGCTGCTGCTTGGGCTCAGGGTATGGCTCGCCTCCCTGGGCCCTGCCCAGCTCCTGGACATCTGATGGCCTTTCCCTTCTAGGAGCTGCTGTGCTCCACCTGAGGTCCTGGACTCTTTGTGGACATTGCTGTTTTCTTTGACCTCTAGCGCTTGGGAGCGCTTTATCCTGCTTATAGCGCTGGGAGCGCTCTACTTTTATTTATAGCGCTGGGAGCGCTTCATTCCCGTTACTAAAGCTGGGAGCGCTTTATTTGACAAGCCGGTGCCCACCCGGCATTTGCCCCGTCCTGCAAAGGTCGCCGGGACCCCCAGCGAGTGCCTACCTCGCTGACCCCCTTGTTGGCCATATTTACGAGGGAGCCTACCCATCGCTATCCCCCCGAGTTCACCGCCGCTGGCCCGGGACCCTTCGTGATGTCTTTCCCGAGCCGCGCTGGGATTGGCTGCCGGCCCGGGTTTTCCTGCTGACGTGTCCCCGGGCCGCACCGTGATTGGCTGCCAGCCCGAGGAGCTTGTGAGGTGGCCTGAGGAGAGCGAGCAGGCAGGGAGCGGTGGGAGCCTACTCCGCGCCCCTGCCTCCCCCCGAGAGGACTGCCGCTTCCCCCCCGGGGCCCCCAGGAGCGAGAGGGAGCCCCGGAGAGCTAGGAGAGTGCTGCAGGAGGGAGAGGAGGGGCGTCGGGACACATTGCCGGTGCCCGCCCCTCCCCTCCAGCGCGAGCGCCCGGGTGTCCAGAGGCCCGTGGGGCCTCCCCTGATGACGAGTCCCCCGAGAGGGGCTCCACCGATGCGCAGCAGAGCCCGAGGGGCTCAGGGGGACAGTCTTGAGTCGCGAGTCCCCCGAGAGGGACTCCACCACCCCCCCAGTTATTTATGAGCCCGAGAAGGCTCCAACATGGCCCAGTTGTTTCTCGAGCCCCGAGAGGCTCCACCTTTGTCCCTTGTCCCGCCGAGCCTACGAGGCTCTGCCCCAGCCTCGTTCATTCCCAAGCCCGAGAGGCTCCCTCATTTGCATATTTGCCCCGAGCCCGCGAGGCTCCAACGTGTTGCCCTCACCATCTTCAGCTGCCCAGCACTTCGTGGGCAGCGGCCACGTGTAGGTTTATTCTGACTACCTACAGCCTGTCCTAACATCGTGACATTGGGCGTCCTAGCCCCAGAAAGGCCAGTTGGCCTGTTGAGAGTTATTGGCTAATGTTAATGTGATTCCTGAGAGTTATTCTGTGTTGCACCTCTGAAGGTGCTTCTGTTACGTTAAGTGCTTTGTCATTCCTTCCTTCCTAAATATCCTAGGTCTCATGTATGTGGCTTCTGGTTATAGTGAGTCCTAGTGCTAGTCCTATGAAGCTCCCGATTGTTCTGCGTTCTAATGCCAGTTCCATCATGTGCCTATTCCTAGCAGTGGTCCCATGGCCCTGTCCTGTACATAGTCCCTTGTAAATTCTGCCCGTGCCCCTGGCACCTTGTAAATTGCGTGTTCATATCTAAGTGTGTTTTTCAATACAAATGCTATTTTCATATATACCTTGTGTGGAGTTCCTTTTGTGGGGGGCCCTGGAGGTTGTTGCTGGTGGGTGCGTGCGCAAATGCTTTACACATCGCCTCCGAGATAGGCCTGACTGCTCGTGCCAAGCTACCAAGGGGGTGAGCAGGGTTTGTCTTGGCGGGTGACTTCCTTACCCTAACTAGGAACGGTGATTTCTGCCTGGCCTTCGCGCAAGCCTTGGCCGACCAGGGATCCCATTTCTAACAGGCGGGAAGCTGTGGGGACCGAGTCGCAGGATGGGTTGCACAGTGAGCAGCAAGAATAAAGCTGCAGCCGAGCTGTCCAAGGGGATAAGAATCTGCAAGATGACGGAGAGAAGGCGGTGCAGGAGTTTAAGCAGCTGCTCTTGTATTAGAGGTCAGGGAGGAGGGGACAAGCAGGCATGGAATTGGGGGCTAAACTGTCAAGTGAATGTAGACACATGGAGAGGATTCCAGACACGCACTCTGTAAGAGTGCATGTGGTAAATTTAAAAAAGAGTACCTGCGACCAGTGAAAGGACACAGGAAGCACTACTTGGTACATGCTCCACAACTTGGACTAGAACTCGGAAGGAGGAAGTTGAATGGCAGGAGGATCGGCTGATCAATAAGAAGACAGGAACCGTAAGAGACGTAGAAGCCAGCCAATAGTAAATAAAGGTAATTAAAGGACGGGCTCTAAGCCTCTTTGAATTTTTTTTTCATTACAAGAGATTTTGCAAGCACAATTCAAGCACTGTGCCGGCGAAACGTAAAAAAGGCTTTGCTAATATGGAATATCTGTATATGGGTAATACATAACAGCCATAGAAGCAATACTCTTGGCATCAATGTCATAATATTAATATTAAATTTCCCCAACACTGCATGATTTAGCAGTCAAATAATAGCTTTAAAAAGTTGAATATGCGATAAGGAGGACATGTATTATAATGGACATGCAGTGGTATCAAAAATTGGTCCTGCTCAATACCAAACGTTGAGCATGCCTCCCTCTATCATAACTACACACACACACACACTAGCATTTTTCACCAAACATCACCTTAAACGTTCTCAAAGTGCATACATTTTCATCTTGAATATATGCTTTTCAATTTTGGTATACATACATTAATTAAGCCAAACTAAAGCCTCTAATTTAGTAAGCTGAGCTGCAGAGAGGAGTAGCTCATGAGTTACTTGAGAATCCTGAAGGGGTTGGTGCATGCATGCCAACACAAGGGATTCAGCCAGGAGACTCTGAATTTTATTTATCCAGGCTTTATTTTTGCGGTCTCCCCCTAAAAATACCTCCAATTCAATGCAAGTCAGTGGGGAAAATACATTATAGATCTTTTTGTTTTTCTATGTCTCCCTCTTGTGTTTCTAAATGTTGCCATCTACCTTATTGGTGCCTGGCTGGAGGCATTAATTTGATTAAACATGCAATCTTTTTAAGTAGTAAATTTGTTTTTGTGAAAAGTGTGCGTGGCCTCGGAGGGCAGAAAAGCATTCTACCAGCTTTCAAAAATCTGTTTTGCGTCTAAGACTTACTATTTTCGGTCTGACATCATCACTTTTTAGAGTACTAGTGGAAGGAGTCTAGAAGTAAAACAGAAAAGAAGTCTTTAAGCAGTGGAAATATGTTACTTTACAACCAATACATGTACATGTTTAGATTTATAAATCCACAGAAGATACACAGAAGGCCAGATTCACAAAGCAACCCTTGTGCATTTACTCCTAATCATATGCACAGATTTAAGAATTTTTGTCTCTTCTGAATCCTTACCAGTGGTATGTTTGGAAAGCTGAGCCATTCTCAGTTTTCCAGATGGATCCTTGAGAAAGTCTTGAAACTTTTTGTGGTTAGGTCCCCCCACTTATTGTAAGCACAAATCCAGCCAATTTTGATTGCGAAAGTGCTTTTATGAACGAAAATGGTTTTGTGAATGAGTCCTAACACGTCCAGCTTGACCACCGAGCACCAAAAATTACTCATGTCTACATCGTGGATGCACTAGACCTACACATAACCATGGAAAACATTGAACTCAAGGCAAAGATACAGGAATACAGAGGAACAATGGTAAGAAATGAAACAAGGATGCATTGAGCATGGGAAAGGATGAGGCTGGAGAAATGTCGACATAAGACTAATGAGTGGACTGGATGAACGGGTGAAAAGTAGTGCTAAGGGCTGTGCACACCGCAGAACAAGGGCCGGGTTTAGCACCGGTGGCGTCTGGTGCGACAATCCTTTTTGGTGCCCCTCCTCCCAATGACCTCCTACTCCAGATTCACAAACCTTTTATTTGTTATAAGCGCCGGTAAAGCTGGCCTTTCTAATCCACTCAGCAATCCTCATAAAATACAGATCTGTTCTTTGCAGCAGGCATTTTATCCCTGTGTGCTACTTTATGGTGAGTCTAAATTGCCACTAGACAAAACTCCCATCTCTCTCTCTCGCAGGAATATTAATCGCAACAGTTATCTTGCCATTTTCATTGCTGCCTGAAACCTGGGAGCACACGCTACTCTGTAGTAGGTGCCTTTAAATGATAAACATATTGCTAAACACAGCGTCCCCTTGAGGTCAGTGCCCTCTCTCCAGGTCAGTGCCCTGTGCGGCCGCACTGGCTGCATCGCCCTAAAGCAGACACTGCTTGGAGTGGACAACTAATGAGTTTCAAATTTAAGTCTGCTAGAGCAGGACACCAGCAATCCTATTCCAAGTGCGGAAGTAATGCTGATTCAGCTGGTAGTGCCGCCTTAATTGTGAAAAGTAATGCAAGAACACCGCACTTCCAATTTTTCCCACATGTACATTTCACCAGAAAAAATATGGCGAAACGTGTAAGATAAATACAACGTGTAGGAATTGATGTGGAAACAGTGATTCAGGAATGAATAAACAGATTTATTTGGCAGCAATTATGATTTGAACCCATATGGATAATGGGTGTCGAAAGGCATTCCAGAGGTGCTCAGAATACTTGAGACAAAGTTGCTCCCCACCCTACTCCGGATTGAGATGTGATGTGGTGCAGACCCGGAAACTTTGAAGCTTTCAGCAAATGTATATAAACTGCTGAATATACTGACTTTCTCAAGTGGTACATCCTCGGGTATCTAATCCTGCTTCTGGGCAGTAACACTTTCAGAAGTTAGATGGAGGAAACTCAAAAGAATTCTCCCTTCAGAGATTATTGGGTTTGCATGGACTTTGACCGATGTGTCACAGATGCTATTTGTAGCAAACAATATTTTTGTGAAATAAATAGAGCTATATAAATAAACTCACAAACAACTGCTTCAGCTGGTATGGACCACTTTCTGAGCGTAAAGTCTAGCCGCGGTATAGGACATAAAAATTTGTGCATGTCGAAGATGGTTCTTGAAAACCTGAAGAAAGTTTACAATACCTGCATATAAAGACTAGATATTTGGTATTGGAGTGATGATGCAGAAGGCAAATTGGTTGAAGGATAGGAATATAGAGAACAAACATGGACTGGACTGAAAGACAGGGCTTATAAAGCATAAATAAATGTTGAACAAATCATGGAACTAAGTGTTGAATAAATAACATGAAGAGAAAAGCATGGCACTGTTTTCACTAAAAAGTAGAATTGTTGCACAAGCAATAACGTTTTATCTGCTTTGTAATTTGTGGATCAGCAAAGCCAAGATGGTACAGAGGCTGGAGAGTATAACAAGGTATACTACGTTACATTAGATTACTCTGTGGTAGATGATGGACAAAGCATGCCTCTAGATCTCTCATTGTATATAAACATCACATACTCAGTGCTAAACATGGTACCCTTCATTTCTCACACATGTATATCAACAGACTAAATATATTAACTTCTGTAAGTGGTATTTCTTCAGGTGTCAAATCCAGCTTCTGGTTGACAACATCAAAAAAAGGTGGCTGGAAGAAACCAAAAAGCAACTAACATTTACAACAAGAAAAACATATATCTGCTTCTAATTTTACAATTTTTTGTTTTTGCAAATCCATAAAGCTCTATCTCTTGTACTTCCGAGTTTATCCAGTAGTTGATTGCAATAGCTGATTTAATTTGACATCTCCCCTGAGGCGGAAGCCGGGGGATAGGCTCGAGATCACAGCTCTGATTTTAAAAAACGCCACGCTTTTCCTTTACTTTTTTTAACAAACATACTTACTGCTGATACTATATTTTGCTGCATCTCGAACCCCGCTCCTCGCGTAGCAGATTACGTGCTCACGCGGTAGGAGACAGGGGTGGACGCCATCTTGGGTGGACGCCAAGGACAGCGTTCTAGCTGCTGGCTGCCTCCCACCTCCTTCCCCTCCTATAAAATGACCTCTATTACCCGACCACGCAGCAGGCGGGCACAGCGGGCACGCCGAAGGAGCGCCAAAGGCAAGCCCGTCTGCGCCCGTACGCGCCAGTCAAGCGTCGAGCGCCAGGAGACCTGGTCATTTTACCTCAGACTCAGAGAGTTTATAACCGTGAGTTGTTGCTGAGTCTCAAGGGGAGGGTGGAGGAGAATTGCATCTGTATAACACCGGACAAGAATATGTTGACAGGACTTATTTCCTGCCCAGCATGTTTTTATTGCCCACCTGCAATTTTCTGTAGACCCATCAGGGCATTCATTAGGTCTTACTACATCAGGGGGGACAGGGAGGAGAATACAATTAACTGTATACTCATCAATGTCAGGTCCCTGGTCAAACACAGCACGGAATGCGCAGAACTGATTAAGGACAAAAAGGCTAAATTCGCATTCATTACGGAGACCTGGATAGATGCGGCCTCTGGACCGGATCTAGTTAATGCAACTCCTGTAGGCTACCTTAGCCGTGTTCTGATAGAACCGGTAAAAGAGGAGGTGGGCTTGCTATCATTTATCATGCCTCTATCCAGGGATCATTTCAGGCGGTGTCCTCACAGACGTGTGAGGCACTGGGATTTAAGCTTACAATATCAAATCACCAAACCTTCCAGGGCTGCCTCATGGTTCCAGGTCTCAGCTCCTCGAAACGGTGGGCACTTTCTTGGAGGAAGCCCTGTGTACCAAATCCTTTACCGCTTTAGGAGATTTTAATTTCCACTTAGAAGGTGGCTCAGACCCGGACACTTTAGCTCTGGTTGAAGCAATGCATGGGGTAGGATTGACTCAGGTGGTAAGGGGAGCCACACATACAGTGGAGCACAATTTGGTTGACATTTTCACGAACAACCCGGACTTACATTTCATCCATACTGAGCCCATGGCCTGGTCAGATCACTCAGTTGTGCTTTTTAACATCCAAATGCCCCAGCTGGTTAGGGCCAGGCAGGATAGTAAGTCAGCCAAGCTGTATAGACCATGGAAAGAGCTTGATGGAAGGGCACTGGAGGATCAGCTCACATCCTCTATGTTTACTCTGCCTGCAGATGTAAATGAAGCTGCAGAGAAGTACACAGACTGGATAGATCGAGCATGTACTATTTTAGCTCAACCTAAACTCTGTTGCCCCACTCGCACAGTACCATCTGCTCCCTGGTTCACCTATGACCTACTAGAATATAAGGTGATCTGTAAAAAACTAGAGCGCGTTTGGCGTACAGATTACCTTCAGGCAGACAAAATTAAGCTCAAAGCCAGTCAAAGGATCTATAAAGAAATGATTAGGAAGGCCAAAGGCACATATTTTACTGATCGGATTGAGGGAGCCAAGAACTCTACTAGAGAACTCTTTGACACAGTCACCAGTTTGGTCAGCCCCAAGTCAGTAATTGTTCCTCCAAGTTTGGAACTTTGTGAGACTCTCGCTAAGTTCTTTTTAAATAAAGTGGAACTGATCTTCTCGGCATTGGAGCATCAAGTGGGGTTGACTCTTCTTGAAGGGACACACAGGACCCCTTTGGTCAATCCACATGAGGCGAAACTCTCTGGGTTCCGTCCGGTGAACTTGGAAGAGATAAAAAAACTGCTCCAGGCAACTAAATCAGGCTCGCCTCAAGATCCCTGTCCAGCCTCAGTGGCACAGTTGGCAGCTATCCCTATATCGTATACTCTTGCGGACCTATTCAACCAGATGTTTGACATCGGAGAATATCCAACATGCTGGAAACGAGTGTCGATTGCCCCACTGCTAAAAAATACGACACTCGTTATTTCAGACCCCAATAGCTATCGGCCCATAGCTAGGCTACCATTGCCAGCCAAACTTATCGAGAAGGTCATGAATGCACAGCTTTGTGCCTTTCTCAGGTCTTCTCAGTGCTTGGACATAGCCCAACACGGGTTCAGGGAAGGCCACAGTACTGAGACTGCCCTCATCAAATCTACGGAAGAGATCAGGAAGACGCTGGATGCAGGAGGACGGGCAGCTCTGATACTCCTCGATCTTTCCGCGGCCTTCGACACGGTCCATCACAGTATTTTGGTGGATCATTTAGAAGGCTGCGGAATCCAGGGGACGGCCCTGAGCATTTTGAAATCCTTCCTCGCCGATAGGGTCCTGGTGGTGGCCCTGGGAGATTTTGAATCTAGACCTTTCAAACTCCCAGGGGGGGTCCCACAGGGTCCTCCCTAAGCCCCACCCTATTTAATATTTATGTTTCTACCCTCCCCCCTGTGATTCGGTCATTTGGATTCGAATTAACATCTTATGCAGATGATACACAGATTGTGGTATCTCTGTTCCCGGGGAGAGAAGAAGAAATAGCGGCCAGGACTGCATGACTGCGGTGAGCTCATGGATGGCAGGCAACTGCCTTAAATTGAACTCCTCTAAAACCGAGGTTCTTCTCTTCGGCGCTGATGTTAGTTTCTGGAGCCCTAAATGGTGGCCCCACGATATGGGAGCCCCACCCATCCCGGCAACGAAGGTAAAGAACCTGGGAGTTTTCATTGACAGCTAACTAGCCTTCAAACCTCAAGTCAATGCATTAACCTCCTCCATCTACTGGATCATGAAAACTATTAGGAAAGTTCTCCCCTTCCTATCAGACAGTAGCAGGAAAATGGTGGTGACAGCAGGAGCTGCTTAATAAACTACAGATGCTGCAAAACGCAGCTGTTCGACTAATTACTGGCCTGCCCAAGTTTGCACTGGTGGCACAGGAGAAAATTGCATTGGCTCCCGGTGCGTAAGCGGATAATGTTTAAGTCATTGTGTATGGTGTACAAGGCAGTGAATGGACTGAGTCCATCCTTTCTTCAACAGCATTTTCAACTGTACACGCCAGGCAGACAGTTAAGGTCGGCCAATAAAGGGCTAGTTAAGACTATTCGGATTAGGAAAGCACGATGGGGAGGCGGAAGCTTCATCTCTGGAGCCTCCACCGTTTGGAATAACCTGCCCCTGGCCTTGAAACAAAGTACTAACCTGATGGCCTTCAGGAAAAATATTAAAACCTGGCTCTTTGGCCTTTAGAAACCGATGGACATCTTAGGGGAGACATCATATCATTTCAGTGCCAGGACACCGCTCGGTAACAGTGCGCTTTATAAATGGTATAATAAATAAATAAATAAATAAATTGTGGGAGGCGCTCTGGCTGGCATCTTAAAGTGAATTTTGAGAAAATGACTAAATGCTCCCTCAATAAATTGATTTGGCTGATGGGAAATTGGTCGCTATACAAGCATTCAAAGAATTCTCTGGGCATTTATTTACTTTGAAAATAGCGGATTCTGGAAAAGCTGGAGAAAATCTAAAATTACTTACTACATTCTAGACGGCTCTTCACTTTCCACAGTACTGGGAAGGGGCTTCTGTGTTTCCCCCTCCCACCACCTGATGGTCCAGCGGTCACCTCCACAGCCCAGTAAGTGCTTTTGGAATATTTGGGTGTATGTATGAATGTATGATTATTTCTGCCTGTGTGGAAAGGGTAAGCCAAAGTTAGTGCGGATACGTGCTTGAGAATGGTGGGTGTGAGTATGTGTGCTTGTCAATGGATGGGTGTGAGTGAGTGTGAGCATGTGTGTGCTCTTGTGAGTGGATGGGTGAAAGTGATAATTCACATGTATTCCCGCCCCATTAGTTGTAAAAATCACAAGCCGCCATTGGTTCTTGCTGAGGATCAGAATCATTGCACACAAAATAAATGTATATGTGTTTTTAAATGGGTTCATCAGCAAAGCAGTTAAATCAGAGAACCAGGTCCAACTCCGTTGTAGATGATGGGAAACGTATGCCTCTAATTCTTTCATTGTGTGTAGGCATCATCAGCCGCGGCCTATGGAGGGAGTTGCGGTGGGTCACAAAGGCGAAGCGGGGGAGGGGCAGGGTGGGGGGTGCTAAAATGCAGAATATGGATAATTGGAGGTAAGTAAACAAATGTAATAAATAAAACGAATTTCGTAGCGCGCCCTCCATCGCAAAATGCGATGCAGGGCGCGCTACGAAATTCGCGTTTTATTTATTACATTGTTTACTTACCTCCAATTATCCATATTCCGGATTTTAGCACCACTCACCCTGCCCCTCCCCCGCCCCGCCTTTGTGCCTCACCACAACTCCCTCCACGGGCCGCGGCTGAGCATCATTGATTCTGTGCCGAACAGGACACCCTCAGGTTTTTCACAACTGAATACCAAGGAAATTAATATACTAACCTCTTTGAGTGATGTTTCATGGCTTCTCTTATCCAGTTTCTGACCGGCAACATCAGAAGTAGATGGCTAAAAATTTTTTTTTTAAAACACCATATCCCCGAGTTATATAAAATTATGTCTTGGTGGGAGGGTGTGGAGCAAGAACACATTTTCTAAAAAGGAGTAAAGGACACAGTCTCTAATTAAACACCAACATACACAGGTATAGTGTAGCCTGAAACACTTCAAAAGCAGCGGCGGCTCACCGTGGGCGTGCTGCGGGGTGGTGGGGCAGGCAGGGGAGGGGCCGAGTTAGCGATGCAGCATGCGCAAGGTAAATTGTTTTATTTATTTAATTACTTACCTTACTCCTGTCCGTCATATGTCGAACTCCACTACCCCCCACCCAGTCCTTCCCCCACCCAGTCCACCACCCCGCAGCACTCCCACGGCGAGCCACCGCTGTTCAAAAGAGCAGGAGTGGAAGATAAATTATAGGAACATCCAGTTTCCCTTCTATTGTTGATGTCCTTGGTATGGTTGAAAATGTGCAATAATGGGGTGCACCTGGGTAAATTGTCTTCCCCACACCCTCATATTCTTTCGACATGTTTCAATCTCTACATCAAAGGCCACTAAGTGTCCTGGGCTTTTGTCCTAACAGCAGGGTATTGCAGCAAGTAGGCCATTCAGCTGATCACCAGTATTATTGCATGCTTAAATGACAATGACACTCTCTTGTCTTTTTTAAAGTAGGCCATTCAGCAATAGGATACCGGTGTATGTTGGTGGATAGACACCAAAACACAACTAACATTTTAAAATTCATTTTTACAAATCCATAATTCTTTAATTGTTGTGATTCCTGAGTTTCTAAGGTCCTTCATCACATTGCCATTGGGAGAGGAGCCATGAGTGGCAGACACAAGAAAATTACGAAAAATTGAGTCATGTTAACTCTCCCACAAGAAAATGCTCTAGCTGATAGTAAATGGACCGCTGTACGAGCATTCAAAGAATGATCTAGTTATGTAAATATTTGCTAAAAATAGCAGTGTTCACAAAGTCCAGTAAAATCTGCAAAAAAGTTTACAATACTTGGTGATACAGACTGTGGATGAAGTGTTTAAGTGGAGATGCATGAGTGGAAAGGGAGAGAGAGGAGAACATAAGGCTGAAGGAGTGAGTCTTCAAGGGTTGCAGGAGGAAGACAATAAGCACAAATGACATTGATCAGTTTCTTGAATGGAGAAAGGGTACAAAATGAAGTTATAGAATTGTGTTCTGCTTTGAGTAAATTCTCTCCAGTGTGCCAAGCCCACACTGAGTAGGGAAGGGCTTTTTGAATTTTATCATCCAAAAACATAACTACTTACTTTGTCCTGGATGGTGTCATCGCTTTCCACAGCACTAGGATGGGGGGCCTGAAAATAAAAGAGAAAGTCAGAAAGAATCTAATTTATGTCGGACAAAGGCCACATCAGTTACAGAGGAAAAACATGGCACGTATGCACAAACCCCCTCGGAGCAAGTTCAGCACTATTCTAGGATAAATCTGACCTTATCCAAATGAGGTTGAAGAGAAATTAGGGCTAGTCAGAGATGTTTAGATTGTACATGGGGATACTATTTCTGTGGGTGAGACCTAAAAACCTGGAAAGTATGTGGTAAAGACCTTACAACATTATTGTTGTTGGATATATTGGATATTATCTTTATAAGAAAGACGACACAGTTGTGCGGGTCGTGGAGGCTAAGAACTCACGATTATGTATGATATTTTCTCATACAGGAATATATTGCATTTGTGAAGTTGTAATACAACACTATAACCAGGGAAACTAATTCTGTCAGCACCGGCAAACGGTTGGTGCCAACTCCATATTAGTATAAGCCAGAAATTGAGATCATAGAAAAGAAAATATATTTAAAGAAATCATGGTTCGACGGTTGCTAGGACATATATGCAACAAAATAAACGTGTTTAACTTTGAAATCCCACATGCTGGAAACCATTAAAAATGACACCTGGCAGATGTACCTCCAAATCAAATGGGTGAATGGTACTCGAGGGGCAAGAGTCTTACCAAAATGACAAATGCTGAAAAATCAGAACTGTTTGAAGGATGAATTGATAACTGAAGTGGAAAGCCTGGAACACTTTTTACTAAGAAGCTGAATCATTGCACAAGAAATAAGCCTGCATGGGCTTTGAAAAGTGTGCATCAGCAAATCCAAGAGAGTCCGGTTAGTCACAGGTATATATCAACAGAGTGAATATACTGACCTCATCGGGTGACGTTTCCTTAGCTGTCTGAACCAGCTTCTGGTAGGCCTCATCAAAGGTAAGTTTCTGGAAGAAGCAATTGGTTCTTAAAACATTTGAGGAGAGAGGGATTGTAGTGAAAAAGAACAAGTGCGAGTTTTGGAAGAGGGAAGTTCAGTTTTTAGGACATTTAGTTTCTGTCAATGGAGTTTCTCCCAGACCCGGGTTGGTAAAAGTTGTAGTAGAATGTCCTACTCCAAAGAATAAAGATGAGTTGCGCTCATTCTTGGGTTTATGCGAATTCTATTTGCATAGGCCACATTAAAGGGATGCCATACAGCTTTGCCAACACAGGGAGGGTCGAGAGACCGCAGGCAGTATATACATAAAAAAACAGTCTGCCCCAGTGACTTCTTGACTCTCTCTCTGCCTCGCTGCAGTGTTTGGGCAAGGCAGCAGTCTTGGCAGCCCTTTGTCAAAGAAAACATCTACAAGGCAGCACAAGGAACAACTGAAACTGTGACTCTGAGCTTAATCAAGTCAGGTTATCTACAAGCCAGGCAGCCTATGGCATTTCTGCTCTCAGACGCAGCAGTAGTAATTTGTTGCCTCAACCTGAAGTATTTTCCTCGCTTGAGGCGGACACACACTGCACAGTTGTACAGAGCTTCAGGTGAAAGGGTGAACGCTGAGCTGACCTGCTGGACCATCTTATATCCAGAAACAATGGCAGTTCAAAGTTGTGCCCAACATTTTGGTGGGAAGTAATCATTACAAAGTGCATCTTTGTTGTAGACAAGTTTATTACAACACTTTTGGCCATTGTTTTTTCTTGCCTAGACAAGCAGAACATATAATTATAGAACATTTTAACATTGCATTATATGTTTACAAACACACATCATGATGATTGAAAGTGACCTCTTTACATTCAGTAAATGGCCTCATAACAAATAAGCTCTGAAGCTCTCAGGGATGATAATGTAATAAAGGCAGTAGGACATTGAGCTTAAGGGGCCGATTAGGATAGCGGAAGGACCACCACCGTAGGCCTGCGGTGTCGGTCCTTCTGCAAACTGACAGCAGTTTTCCCAGATTATGATGCCATGGGAATACCTCAGGGCAGTGTGGGTTTCTGCAAGGTTGTCCATTTCTGCCCGCCTTGCAGAACCAGAAGATAGGGTTGCAGGCACCGCCTAAGGGATTGCGATATCCCTTTCCGTCTGTCTTTTTGCAGTGGACATCTCACAGCGAAAAGACAGGTGGAAAGGGATTCGGGGGCCCTTTGCGGGCCCCCCTTGTTGAGGGGAGGCGGTGTTGCTGCACTGGGAGGTACCCATGGTACCTCCCTGCATTTCCCTGCAATGCATGGTAGGCACTGCATGGTGCCTGCCACGTGCAGGGAAATGCAGTGCATGCCATTTTAACATTGCGTATGGTGCTGCAGCCAGCAGCACTGTCCGCAATGTTAAAGGCCCTGGATGCGCCTGCCAATGTGGCGGGCGCATCCTAATTGCAGTGGTGAGACCGCTGTATGTCTGGCGGGCGATCCCAAACACCGCAACGTTGGCGGGCGGACTCAGGTCTGCCCGCCATCGTAAGGAGCCCCTTACTGTCTGGACTTCATTTACTTCCTATGGACCTGTGACGGGGTGGGTCCCCGTGGGCCCTTAGAGGGGGGTCTGACTGCGGACTGGTGGTCCGACCCCGCTATCTCACCTGACTCCGTTCCCTCTCTACAGCAGCCTGGCCATGACGTGGATGAGGACTGGAGGGCGGGAGACCCTGAGTACTGGTGGCCGACGTCGGACCGAAGTGAGCCCTGTTCCTTTAAGGGCTTGGATCCCGCACTGGTAGCCCCGCCCCTAGAGGATGACGTGCCGGAGTCAAAAGGAGCCCGGATCAAGGAAGCGACGGACGGCGTTTCCCGAGAGGCAAGGAGAGAAGGAGAGTATCGTGTGAGCAGTGGCAACGAGGAGCCGGAGGCCAACCCGAGGAGAGGAGAGGAGACGGAGAAGCCAGGAGGCCAACCGAACTGCGAACCGCCCCACCACGTTCCCACGGGAGGAGCGTGGCTCCAACAGGTACTAGGCCATGTGGCAGGTTGGATGGGAAACAGAGTCCCACCGGTTGTAGAGTAACTGTACAGACCCGTGTAAGGCTCGCCCCTTGCTCAGCCCCCCCCCTCACGAGCACTTCCTCACATCATTCGCCCTGTACATAAAAGCACGTGTCACGGGTTTTCCCTCACTCCCGGTCCCTTACCGTGTATACCCATACTCGGTCCTAATACGTCCTCTGTCTTCTTCTCTTGCATACGCAGACACCTGGCCCGGAGGTCGTGCTGAACCATCACCAGAAGGCACACTGGATCCACCCCGCACCCCGGCATATGATCCAGCCGCGTTCGCCAGAGAACGCATTACCAGCCGGAGGAGAAAGACATATACCCAAATAAAGCCTTCCTTGAAAAGTCTTTATAAGTTCTCTGCTTCTCCTTCTCCTTCCTTCGAACTGCCAACTAGGGTAGAAGAGGATAGCCTAAATCCCGTTTCCCCAGGCACCCCGGGACAACTGGTGTCAGAAGTGGGATCAGAAGTCCAGACCATCTGTACCAGCGAGATGGACGCCCTGATCCAGCACATCATAAAGGGGCAAGAGAAACTCGAGTGGGTAGTCGAACGGCAGCTCATTCAGCACAAGCCGACCGTGAGTTGTTTAAATCCACCATCACTGCCCAAATCAAGAGCCTGAAGAATGTGCTGCCTCCACCCATAACCCCTCTAGGAGATGTAAGAGTACACACCCCTAACCCCTCGGGCATAGCTCTTCAAAAATACCTCCCCGGGGAAGACCCAGACGCCTTCTTGATGAACTTTGAGAGGGCCGCCAGAGCATTAGGATGGCCTGAAGACAAATGGCCCTTCTTCCTTGCCCCCTTGCTCACGGGAGAGGCGCAGTCCGCCTACCAGGCCGCGAATCCCTTAGGGAACACGCCCTACGCCATCATCAAAGGAGTAATCCTGGACCACTTGGGACTCGATCAAGAAGCCTACCGAGTCAGGTTCCGGAAGGAGAGAGGCATCCCCGGCGAGAACCCCAAGACCCTCTTCTTCCGCCTAAAAATGGCGGCAGACAAGTGGCTAACCCCAGAGACCTGTACCAAGGAGGAGATACTACACCAGGTCTATCTGGAACAATTCATGGAGGCTCTCCCCTACGCCTCACAAAGATGGCTGCGTCAGCATTCCGGTCTGGGAATAGAACAAGCCATCGAGATGGCGGCAAACTTTGCTAGAGCCCAGCCCAAAACCACCCCTTGGGAAAACGAGAAGGCCACCAAACACCCGATACCCCCAAAGACTGATAGAAAACTCAAAACCAACCTGGAACCGCTGCAAACCAAACCACCCGGAATGGTTTCGCCTATGTTTAGAGGGCCTCAATGTTTCGAGTGCGGGGATTAGGGCCACATTGCCCGGATGTGTCCCAGAAAACGACCCCCTGACGAGCCGATGGAGGTTGGGTATCTACCCCGGACTGTCTTGTACTCTGCCGAAATGGGCGCGCCTTTCTATGTGAGTATGAGGATGAATGGCTATCAGGTGAGGGTCCTCTTAGACTCTGGCTGTCGTCAGTCGGTAGTACAAGAGCGCTTTGTCCTACCCAGCCAGTATGTCCCTATGTCCCTAGTGCACATACGATGCGTCCATGGGGACGTGAAGCCCTACCCTCTGGCCTCCATCACCCTAACACACAAGAAGAAAGGTCCCTGTAAGGTCCAAGTAGGAGTGGTGGATTCATTACCTGAGGATGTCATTTTAGGGGTCGATAATCCCGATTTCCTTTCCCTGTTTAGGGACTCTCTCAAGCCGTCCACTACACAAAACGGTGGTCCCCTTCCCACTTATCTCACCCCGAGCCGTGGGCAACGGACCAGAGCTTCAGGTTTGCTCAGGCTGAGGACAGGACACTGTTCAACGCCTGGGAAAGTGCCCATGCCCAGCAGGGAACACAAGCCCCGGTATACCCTGGTTTCCGTATACGGAACGGTTTACTATACAGACAATCCCAGGAGAAGAGCCAGCCTCAACTGCTGGTGCCGCGGGCGTTTAGGGAACAGGTACTCTTCTTCGCGCACACCCATCTCACAGCAGGACTCGCAGGAAAGGAGAAAACCACGGATATCACCCTGAGATATTTCTTTTGGCCGGGCATCTATAAGGAAGTCCAGGAATACTGTGCCAAGTGCGAAGTGTGCCAAAGACGGAATACGCATCGCCCCAGTGCTGCCCCCTTACACCCCTTGCCCATCATTTGAGTCCCGTTTGAACGGGTGGGCATGGACTTGATAGGCCCCTTACCGAAAACTGCAAAAGGGCACGCGTATGCATTGGTGCTCGTGGACTACGCCACTAGATTCATCGAGGCGTTTCCTTTGAGGGCCCCCACCACCGCAGCCATCGCAGATCGGTTTGTGGAGTTGTTCGCAAGAGTGGGGTTTCCGAAGGAAGTGTTGACCGACCAAGGAACGCCGTTTACATCCAAGCTAATGACGGAAATCTGCAAGACTTTGAACATAAAACATTTGAAAACCTCTGTCTACCACCCCCAAACGGACGGGCTGGTCGAGAGATATAACCAGTCCTTGAAATCAGTCCTCAAGAAGATGCTGACGTCTGAAGGACCGGAATGGGATCGGCTGTTGCCCTTGGCCCTTTACGTCTTACGAGCCCAAAAACAAAGCAGCCTAGGCTGCTCTTCCTTTGAGCTGTTGTATGGACGCCTCCCTCGGTCCTTATTGGAAATAACCAAAGACCTGTGGGAGAATGAGGAGATACAGGAACAGAAAACCATACACGATTATACGAAGCAGTTGAAGACGAAGCTCGGCAAATTGTGGATCCTTGCTTCCTCCAACCTGGAGGGGAAGCAAGCAGGACAAAAGAGGAACTATGATAAGGGGAAGAGACTGAGGCGTCTCTCCGTAGGGAAATGGGCCCTGGTGTTACTTCCCTCCGTTAGCGGAAGAAACAAGAGCGAATGGCAGGGGCCCTATCAAGTTGTGGAAACGATAGGGGACACCACCTATCGGTTACGCTTGTCTGCACGGAAAACACAGAGTTATCACATCAACCTTTTGAAGGAGTGGTTGGGATCCGCTCCTAGGGGGGTACACGTGGCCTCTTCTTCCCCTTTATCCCCTTCTACGTTGAAGAAACTAGTGGTGAATCCTGAGCTGTCCCCTGAGGAGGAGGAGGCCCTTCACAGAGTCCTCAGGCCGTTTTCGAACATCTTCTCGGATCTACCCGGACACACCAACCTCGTGGAACACCGAATCGATACGACCACCGGGAAGATCGTAAAACAGAGGCCATACCCGATCCCCGCTGCGCGCCGGGAAGCCGTGAAGAAGGAAGTCAGGGAGATGTTGGACCTGGGTGTTATCAGGCCCTCGAGTAGCGAATGGTCATCCCCGATCGTGATGATCCCAAAGCCCGACGGTTCCAAACGATTTTGTATGGATTTTCGCGCTCTGAATGCGATCTCCTCCTTTGACACGTTCCCTATCCCAAGGGTGGATGTTCGGAGACGCCAGGTATATCACCACTCTAGACCTCACAAAGGGATACTGGCAGGTGCCCCTTCGTGAGGAAGACAGGAAGAAAACCGCTTTTGTGACCGATGATGGACTATACGAATTTACGGTCCTGCCCTTCGGCCTACATGGGGCGCCGGCAACCCTCCAGCGCCTCATGAACCGTGTCCTACAACCCTATCTTTCCTTCAGTTCGGCTTCCCTGGACGACAGTCATATTAGGCAGGAGTTGGGAGGAACACCTACAACACATACACACCATACTGGCCGCACTACGTCAGGCAGGACTCCATATCAATGCCAAGAATTCCCGAGCAGCTTTTACCAAAGTGAACTACCTGGGATATGTTCTGGGGGAGGGCCATATAGCCCCACAGACAGAGAAAGTGAAGGCCATAAACGAAGTCCCCTTTCCATCTACGAAAAAGGAGTTGAGAGCCTTTTTAGGCCTCATAGGCTATTACCGGCGTTTTATACCCAGTTTCGCGGAATTAGCCTCTCCCCTGACAGACCTGTTGCGAAAGGACGTGAGGCCCCGAGAGCTACAACAACCATCCCCGGGGGCTCTCGCAGCGTTCTCTGTTCTTAAAAGTTCCATGACCTCTGCCCCTGTTTTGATATCCCCCGACTTCGATAAACCATTCGTTCTGGCCACTGACGCTTCCAATGTAGGGGTGGGGGCAGTCTTGTCCCAGAGAGGTCCAGATGGTCTTGAGCACCCCCTATTATACATTAGTAGGAAGCTGTTTCCGAGGGAGGCTATGTATTCCACCATAGAACGGGGGTGCTTAGCCATCAAATGGGCAGTAGAGAAGTTGCATTATTACTTGGAGGGACGGCCGTTCATCCTCCATACGGATCATGCCCCGCTGAGGTGGATGCACCAGAACAGCAGTCACAATCCCCGGGTCCGCCGTTGGTTCCTCTCCCTACAACCCTACTCCTTTTCTGTCCTACATAAAAAGGGGAAAGACAATGGGAACGAGGACTTCCTTTCCTGGGTGTTTCCTCTCCCCGAGTGGGAGAGTCCAGGGGGGGAGGTGTGTGACGGGGTGGGTCCCCGTGGGCCCTTAGAGGGGGGTCTGACTGCGGACTGGTGGTCCGACCCCGCTATCTCACCTGACTCCGTTCCCTCTCTACAGCAGCCTGGCCATGACGTGGATGAGGACTGGAGGGCGGGAGACCCTGAGTATTGGTGGCCGACGTCGGACCGAAGTGAGCCCTGTTCCTTTAAGGGCTTGGATCCCGCACTGGTAGCCCCGCCCCTAGAGGATGATGCGCCAGAGTCAAAAGGAGCCCGGATCAAGGAAGTGACCGACGGCGTTTCCCGAGAGGCAAGGAGAGAACGAGAGTATCGTGTGAGCAGTGGCAACGAGGAGCCGGAGGCCAGCCCGAGGAGAGGAGAGGAGAGGAGACGGAGAAGCCAGGAGGCCAACCGAACTGCGAACCGCCCCGCCACGTTCCCACGGGAGGAGCGTGGCTCCAACAGGTACTGGGCCGTGTGGCGGGTTGGATGGGAAACAGAGTCCCGCCGGTTGTAGAGTAACTGTACAGACCCGTGTAAGGCTCGCCCCTTGCTCAGCCCCCCCTCACGAGCACTTCATCACGTGATTCGCCCTGTACATAAAAGCATGTGTCACGGGTTTTCCCTCACTCCCGGTCCCTTACCGTGTATACCCATACTCGGTCCTAATACGTCCTCTGTCTTCTTGCCCCAGTATTGGAACTTTCATAGATTCCCATGCTTTTGTATCATTCCCCGTCGTCGGAATGGGAGTCTCGGTAATAAAAAATACCATAGTAGTAGGTACAAAAGAGAAAGGAAAGGCCTAGGCCTCATTCCCTTTTGTAACATATCAGCCTCTTTTTGTAAAAGAGACCAAATCTTAGGCATCAGCCAATCAGAAGAGCCTCACCCCTGGAACCTTCCTGAAGGCACCTCAGAGCCTCAGATTTTCTACCGCACATTGTGCTAGGGAGTCTCCATTGAGCTCTGCTCTATTTCAACTCTTTCAAGTAGATTTCTAGTTTTTTCTTCAGAATTTCTTCAGTTTTACTTCCAAATTCTCTCCTCTTCTTAAGGATGTCTGAAGTTGAGAAAAAGAAAGCCCTTTTCAAGCCCTGTTCCACCTGTGGGAAGAAAAGGCTGTTTGTGGAGGACAAACACAAGGATTGCTTTACTGCCTTAATCCGGATCACAAGGCGGAGGACTGCAAAATTTGTCGCACTCTCTCCACCAAGACCTTGAGAGATCGTGCTGGAAGACTGCTTACATGGTTACAGAGGCAGAAGGAGAGGAAACATGGAGTTTCCAGTGATGAGGAGGAATCTTCTTCATTTGCTTCCTCAAAAAGGTCAGTGAAAAGGGGTAGAGGTTCCCCATCTTCCTCTGTTGGGCGCCCCTCAAAGGCTTCAAAAAAGACCCCCAGAGAGTCTGATAGCCGGGGTTCAGGAAGTTCCCCCCACCGCAGTGGGAAGGATAAGGCAGAACTGGTTTCGCCTCCTAAGGGTGAGAAGACAGACCCAGCCTTCAAAAAACCCTCCTCACATTCTTCAGAGAGGAGTTCTAAGTCCTCTACGACGAAGACATCGTCGACGGTGGGTCCGTCGACGACGAAAATGAAGCCAAAACTCCAGTTGGTCCTGTCGACGGGCTCATCGGCGGGAGACTCGTCGACGAAGACTTCGTCGTCGTCGTCGAAGAAGGTATCGTCGACGGCAGTGTCGATGGGAGATGTGCCGACGACATCGTCGACGAAGACGTCGTCGACGAAGACGTCGTCGACGGTTGCATTAACATCGTCGACGAGAAAACCATCATCGTCGATGGCGGTGACGACGACGGCGTCGTCGACGGTATCGACGACGGTGGTGTCGTCGACGAGTGCATCGACGACGACAACAATATCTTCAACGTCAGCGGGCTCGTCGACGGCGGTGTCGACGACGACATCGGTAATTCCAATATCGTCGACGAAGATATCTCCGGCGTCGACGGAACCATCGACAATACTGGCTACGGAGAGACGAGTGACGGTTTCAATAACGAGAATCACTCCTGAGATGACATCCCCGAGAAGGGTGACCCCTTTACCACCAACTTTGTTGTTGGACCAGGGAGAATCTGAGGAAGACGGACAGGATGCTTTTGACTATGCCAATAGCCCGTCTCAGCTACTGATCAAGAGTCAAGAGACAGACTCAGAAGGTGCATATGACCAAGGGGATGTAGACTATCATCACATGGTCCACTCTGAGGGTTATGTACAACAAGACAGGACTTCGGTTCCCACAACATTCCTGCATGACCTCCACAAGATGTTGCAGGACTATAAATCAAGAGCAGAAAGACCAACACCACGTAGGTCTGCTCCTTCGACACCGGTGAGGAACCCCTCATCTGTAGTTACTCCGATACCTCCGATACAGACGCCACCTCAACCTCATCGGCCGGTGCCTCAGGCTCCGTCAGAGCCAGCCAATGACCCGGATGGGGATGGCGATGATGATCAATCATCCAATGAGAACCAAGAGTCGGATCATGATGGAGATGAATATGATGACTACGTCATCCCAGACCAAGCTTCTCCTCATCCAGACTTGGTGGACTCACCTCCTGCTGACATCGGCAGTTTTCACCAGCTGATGGAACGTGCAGCCGGGAGATTTAAGCTGGTAATGCCCACTCAAACCACGGACTGTTTCTTGTATGATTTCAAGGAAACACACCGCAAGGTGACAAGGTCGATTCCAATTGTGGATCATTTGTGGGATGAAGGTTTGAAAGCTATGAAAAACCCAGCGACGGTGGTTCCTGTACTACCGCGTCTAGATAAGAAGTATAAAGCACCAGATGATGGACCTGCAGCGCTGACGGGCCATCCGAAACCTGACTCTGTCATCTCACAGGCAGCACAGAGGAAGTCGCGGAACCCCTCTGCTCCTTTAACGGCCCCTCCTGACAAGGATGGACGACGACTGGATAACACGGGCAAGCGGTTTTCATCGATGGCTAGCCTGCTGATACGTGCCGCCAATGCTTTGGCGATATTAGGACGATATGATCGCCAATTATGGTGTGATGTAGCTCCATATCTGGAACAGCTTCCACCTGAGTCAGTGGCGGAAGCAAAGAAGACTTTACAAGAGGGGGAGGCGGTCTCTATGGAAATTATAGACTGTGCCATGGACATTGCCACGAAGTCCTTTCGGGCGTTGGCAGGAGCGGCAGTGTTAAGACGCCAAGGGTGGCTGAAGGCGACTTGGTTTAGACCAGAAATTCAGAACAAGGTCCTTGATCTGCCCTTCGATGGCGAAGCCCAATTCGGGAAATTGATAGATGATACTCTTCAAGAGATCAAAAAAGACACAGAAACAGCCAGGTCTCTAGGTACCCTCCAATATCGCAAATCTCCCTTCAGAGGTTCGAGAGGCAGAGGAGGTGGTTATAGAGGTTCATACCAACAACAGCAACAATGCTATTCTTCGAACAGCTCAGGATACCAGCAGAATCGCCAGTCATACCAGCAAAGGCAAGGTCAATCTTCGGGTTATTCGAGGCCTTGTAAGAATTGGCTTTTGTAGTCTGGTCTGCCCTGTTCCCATGATGCACTGGGCCAGGGACAGACTAATTTGCATACAGCCAGGTTCTGAAACTGGGATGGTGCAATGAGCTAAAAAAACGGTGTTGGATCTAGCCCTGATCTCTTGACTGGGTGAGAGTACTCTGCTTAATTCAGAGACTCTGTCCATCACCACCCCTTATTGTAAATTTACAATAAGGGCAAGCAGGCTGCCCGTGGACGGAACACGTCCAAGCGCCAATAGCGGCCTCCTGGCTCTGCCTACTGTTCCCTCCTCCAAGAAATCACCAGTTGGAGGCAGGGTGTCAAAATTCCTGCAAAATTGGTCCAAAATAACATCGGACCGTTGGGTGATCAACATCATAAGGCGAGGACATACTTTGGAATTTATGGAAGTCCCTCCACCCAGGCCCCCGGCAGCCGTTCCATCAAAACATCTGCGTCTCCTAAGGCTCGAAGTACAACACATGCTCCGCAAAGGGGCGATAGAGCCGGTCCCCTCCAAACAACAGGGCCAAGGTTTCTATTCCAGGTTCTTCCTGGTGGGAAAGACGCTGGAGAAATGGCGCCCCATCTTAGACCTCAGGGAGCTAAATACCTATCTCGTCTCCCTATCCTTCCGGATGGTATCCCTACAGGATATATTGAAGATGATCAGCCCGGGGGATTTCATGGCCTCGCTCGATCTGGAGGACGCGTACTTCCATGTCCCGATTCACCCAGCACACAGAAGGTTCCTATGCTTCACAGTAGCCAAGAGCCATTTTCAGTTCAGGGTTCTGCCGTTCGGACTTCACTCTGCCCCAAGGATTTTCACGAAGGTGCTGGCACCGGTGGCAGCATTTCTGCGAAGGAACCACTTCCAGGTATTCCCTTATCTGGACGATTGGTTACTGAAGGCCCCATCCAGAAAGTTAGCGCAGGACGCTGTGCAGGCTTGCACCAATCTGTTCCAGAATCTGGGGCTCACTTTGAACAGAGAAAAATCCACGCTGCTGCCCTCAAGAAGAGCACGGTTCCTAGGAGCAGTGTTAGATTCAAAGCTCTCGAGGGCGTTTCCTACTCAAGAGAGGATAGAGAAACTGAAACGTTTGGCACGAAACCTTCAGGTAAAAAGGTGTCTTTCTGTATGCAGTTACAAATCGCTGCTAGGGGTGATGTCATCATGCATTCCCTTAATTCCACACTGCAGACTGCGGATGCGTCCCCTGCAGGAACAACTGGACCTCCAATGGAAACAAGTGCACTGATCGTTCGAGGACAAGGTGGTTGTCACTCGGGAGATGAAGGAGGCAGTGATTTGGTGGTCACATCACGACAATTTGTGCCAAGGTCTATCCTTCGCAAGTGTACCATCGCCTCAAATACTAACGACGGATGCGTCATTGGAGGGATGGGGAGCAGTGATGCAGGATCTGCAGGTCAGCGGCCATTGGTCTCCTCGCGAGCAAAAACTGCATATCAATTTGTTGGAGCTGAGAGCGATCAGACTAGCTCTTCAAGCTTTTCTTCCGCGCCTCCAGGGTTCACAAGTGCTCATCAGGATGGACAACACCACAGCTATGCATTATGTGAACAAAGAAGGTGGAACGAGATCACTCCTCTTGTCGAGAGAAGCTCAACAGATATGGGAATGGTCAATTCTTCAAAGAATTTCACTAAAGGCGGAGCACTTACCAGGAGTGCTGAACGAAGGCGCCGACAGACTGAGCAGGTTATCCTCAGTCAGACACAAGTAGGAACTAAAACAGCAGGTTCTGGATCTACTGTTTCAAACATGGGGCACACCGGAGGTGGACCTATTTGCAACCCCAACCAACAAGAAATGCCGGTTATACGCCAGCAGGTTCCACCATCAAGACTCATTGGGCAATGCCCTGTCGATAGCCTGGACGGGGAGGTTTCTTTATGCGTTTCCACCAATTCCCCTAATTCCACGCCTCATCAGGAAGATGAAGACGGAACCATGCAAAATACTCCTAATAGCCCCAGCATGGCCGAGACAATTTTGGTTCACAGAACTACATCTGCTGTCGCTAGTTCCTCCATTCCTTCTGGAGGGCGTTCCGGATCTTCTGACAATGTCCGGAGGACAGGTTTGGCATCCAGACCCAAAATCATTACACCTGACTGCATGGCTCCTGACCAGCGAGAATTCATGAATGTCCCTCTTTCCAAGGAGATCAAGGACATCCTTTCCCAGGCAAGAGCACCTTCAACAAACAAGACATACAGATTAAAATGGAAAAGGTTTTGTATTTGGTGTAAAAAAGAAAAGGTTGATCCTTTTACTTCAAAACCCCATCAACTCCTGCCTTATCTGCTCTCGCTAGCAAAGTCCAATCTGACCCATTCTACGATCAAGGTCCATTTGGCGGCAATTTCAAGATTCAGGAGATCTGACTCTGGTCCTTCATTGTGGTCTTCAAGAATCGTCAAACAATTCCTCAAAGGCAAGGAATTTCGAAAGACTTCGCAATTGTTCATTGCCTTTGGTGGTCCAAGCAAAGGTCTTCCTCTGTCCAAACAGGGGATCTCTAGATGGATTTCGAGTGCTATTCTACATTGCCACAACATAGCAGGAAAACCTCTGGTGGGCAGGATCCGTGCTCACTCAACGAGATCAGTGGCATCTTCAACAGCCCTCTTTGCGGGGGTACATATAAAGGACATTTGCAGGGCTGCTACCTGGAGCAGCGTGCACGGATGTATGACGTTACAACGCATACTTTTACAACGCATACCGTTACAACGAATTTTTTACAACGCAAAAACTTTTACAACGCATGCCATTACAACGCATGTTTTTACAACGCAAGTACTTTTACAACGCATGCCATTACAATGTAAGTATTGGTAAGTATATAATATTTATTTTTTAAATTAATTGTAATTAATATAATTTAATTTAATTTAATTTAATTAATTTAATTTGTTTTTACCCTGTACCCCTGTACCCCAAAAACCCAAATTAACCCAGAACCCTAAAAATACCCCTGTACCCCAAAAACCCAAAACTGTCCCTGAACCCTAAAAATACCCCTGTACCCCAAAAACTGAAAACTGTCCCTGAACCCTAAAAATACCCCTGTACCCCAAAAACTGAAAACTGACCCTGAACCCTAAAAATACCCCTGTACCCTAAAACTGAAAACTGACCCTGAACCCTAAAAATACCCCTTTACCCAAAAACTGAAAACTGACCCTGAACCCTAAAAATACCCCTTTACCCAAAAACTGAAAACTGACCCTAAACCCTAAAAATACCCCTTTACCCAAAAACTGAAAACTGACCCTGAACCCTAAAAATACCCCTTTAGCCAAAAACTGAAAACTGACCCTAAACCCTAAAAATACCCCTTTACCCAAAAACTGAAAACTGACCCTGAACCCTAAAAATACCCCTTTACCCAAAAACTGAAAACTGACCCTAAACCCTAAAAATACCCCTTTACCCAAAAACTGAAAACGTTAAAAAAAAAAAAACATATAAAATATTAAATATAATTATATACTTACCAATACTTACGTTGTAATGGCATGCGTTGTAAAAGTACTTGCGTTGTAAAAACATGCGTTGTAATGGTATGCGTTGTAAAAGTTTTTGCGTTGTAAAAGTTTCGTTGTAATGGTAGTGCGTTGTAAAAGTTGCGTTGTAAAGGTTGTTTCCCGCGTGCACACTTTCACTAAGCATTACTGCTTAGAATCATCGCAGCAGGATGATGCGGCAGTGGGCCAGGCTGTCCTGAGGAACCTCTTTAAGTGATTGGTGAGCTTTCCTTTCTATCCCACCTTCCTTTGGTAACACATTTTGTGATTTCATTTCTAATGTTATGAGGTACTTATTTACAAAATGTGTTTATGATGGTTTACTGCTTGCTATTCTGATACAAAAGCATGGGAATCTATGAAAGTTCCAATACTGGGGCAAGAAAACAAGTTACTTACCTGTAACTTTGGTTCCCCAGTATTGGTAACTTTCATAGATTCCCATGCGCCCACCCACCTCACCGGGGAAAGCTCAGCCTTCAGCAAGTAGGGTGTCTAGCACACAACGGCTACGAAAATCTGAGGCTCTGAGGTTCCTTCAGGAAGGTTCCAGGGGTGAGGCTCTTCTGATTGGCTGATGCCTAAGATTTGGTCTCTTTTACAAAAAGAGGCTGATATGTTACAAAAGGGAATGAGGCCTAGGCCTTTCCTTTCTCTTTTGTACCTACTACTATAGTATTTTTTATTACCGAGACTCCCATTCTGACGACGGGGAATGATACAAAAGCATGGGAATCTATGAAAGTTACCAATACTGGGGAACCAAAGTTACAGGTAAGTAACTTGTTTTCTTCTCTTGCATACGGAGACACCTGGCCCGGAGGTCGTGCTGAACCATCACCAGAAGGCACACTGGATCCACCCCGCACCCCGGCATATGATACAGCCGTGTTCGCCAGAGAACGCATTACCAGCCGGAGGAGAAAGACATATACCCAAATAAAGCCTTCCTTGAAAAGTCTTTATAAGTTCTCTACTTCTCCTTCCTTCGAACTGCCAGCTAGGGTGGAAGAGGATAGCCTAAACCCCGTGTCACCAGGCACCCCGGGACAGGACCTGATAATGCATGTGTATCAGGGGTGCCCAAGGCTTTGGATACAATTTTTCCAGTTTGAGGCCAGCTGAAGATTCTCCATTAAATCAAACCATCTTGGACTAGCAGATCGTCTTCACCTAAATGAAACAATTAGAGTAGAAATGCAAAGGTTGGAATTGAAGGCATACTCTGCGGTGATCAGTGTTGGAAAAGGGACACTAGTGCAGAAGTTAAGAGGGAGATATTGAAGCCAACATTGGGAAAACGACATTAGGTCGAGATTTTATTTGTTACCCTACGGCCAAAACAGGGATTTTGGTCCTGAGCCACACATTTTTAATAGAGCACAGAGGCACGAGCTGGAGGTACTGTGGGCAAGAATGAAATGCTGACTGTTTGCCCATACAGAGTGAGGCACCAACTGGGGGTGAGATTTAGTTGAATAAGTGCTGATTGAGATCTAAGTGTACCCTGCAACTATTCTTAAGCTATTCAACTTCCATTACTAGGGCCCCATCAGAGGCCAGCGGACTCCCTAATAAGGCCAGGCAGTTCGTGGCTAAGAGAACCATTAGGGGATCTACAGAAATGCTAAATGCTGACACAGCTCTACTGGGAAAGGATCCAAAGGTACTCATAGTTGCAGATTAAACAACCTTTCAAAGATTGCCCTCTTTATCTATTTCACTTGCCCACTGAAACATTAATGAATTCCATGCATAAAGGTCTCCCACTTCTCACTCAGCATCTTCTCTGTACTTGTTTTTGTTGTCCGGAGCTGCGGTATGCCCTATTTCTTCCATTGATGGGATCCTTCATACATTCACACTTCTTTTTTTGGGGTGAGCGTAGTTCGCGAAGTAGCACTACGCGTAGCTACGCAAAGTGCACTTCGCACTACGCGAACTACGCGTAGCACTACGCGAACTGCGTAGTAGCATGATCATACTGTGCAAGATGTCGTTTTCAATGATTGCACAGTGCGGCAAGCTTCCGACACTGTGCAATCATTGAAGACGGCATCTTGCACAGTGCGAGCTGTACTTTTCTGCCGCTCGAATAGATTTTTACTCGAGCTGCAGCTTTCTCAACGCAGACTGGTAGTTTCTCATCGCGAGCGGTCGCGAGCATGCGCGACCACTCGCAAAGAGAAACCTGACCTCCCTGTGTTGAAAATCTCGCCGGGAGGTTTATTTTCCATGCTCGCGATCAGCAACTTGATGTTGCTGATCGCGAACAAGGAAAAAGTCTTGCGAGGATGTCATTTTGCTTGCTTGCGGTAGCCAACTTGACGTAGAGGACCGCGAGCAAGCAAAAAATAGCCACTACTCTACGCTACACATGTTCGCACTGTGCTACGTGCAGTTCGCGTAGTGCGAAGTTCCGCAAACTACGCGAGTGTAGCGCTTTTCCCTGGGTTATTCTTTTTGTCACTATCATCAGTTGCATAACTGCACAGTAAAGTAGTCACTTCCTCATCCTCTATTCACATCCTCCAACCACACTGGTCGCTACAGCATAGTTGGGAACGTAATACTTTTGCGTGTGATGGCTTAAGGAGTGCTATTCTGCTGTGCTCCTTACGGATGTACGCATCATATTAGCATGAATTGTTAGACAACGAACCTTCAGCTTCATGGCTCTAGAAAGTTTGTTTTCGTTGAATTCTGTCTTTCTCTTTCTGTTTAATTTCTTGTTCCTTGACTTCGTTCTAATTTGCCGCTCCCTATCCTATCGCCTGAGTTTCTTTCCTCCAAACTCTCTTGTCCCATTTATACCTCTCACATTCTAAGGACTAGTGCAGTACTGTCTGATTACAGGGCTACTTACGGATTTAGGATGAGGTTTACATCTTCAGATAAAACATAGATACAACTATTTAATATCCTCTCATTTGGATCACTTTTTCATTTGTATGATGGAACAAATACTCCTTTTCCAGATTTCTTTTTAAACAATGATAAATCTGTAATAAAATGTTGGTGCATTGATCATTGATATACTTTTACATTTCTAACAATGCTTATTCAGGGACACATCTCTTAATATCTATGAAAGAACTGTACCATCGTTTTGAGAATGGGGATGACACCAAGATGGTGTGGTGTGTGTACTTCATTATAGGTGTGTCTGGACTGTGGCTGTTCTTTAGTCTCAGTCGACTTCAATTTTCGGATCCGTTTTCTTACGACTTGTAACGGCTACAGAATACAAACAAATATATGACTGTTGTTTGTTGTCATAATATTTCAATCGTGCTAGAGCTTCTAAAAGTTTCCCATGGTAATGCTGCTTGATCAAAGTGCACACTAAAGCCTAGAAAATGCCTACGAATCTATGTTCCTTTTTGTCACTTCCCTTTCTAATCATAGCATTTGTTAATTAAGCAACATTAGGCCAATATAAAACTGTATTGGTTACTGAAGCTTAGGCCAACCTGAAACAGGGTTGGTTACTGGAGATGGCATCCAAATTTTTTAGCCTGGCTCTGGTGTGACAGGTGCACAGCTACCAGAAGAGCCTATGTTAAGGAACCTTGTATTAACAAATTCTAGAAATCACAGTGAACCCTTTTGTTTTGTTTATGAACCCTCACTTTGAAACATTTGAGCTTGGTGGAACACAGGTACTTAGCCCACCCATAGGATAAAGATAATAACCATTTCCTATTTACAAAAGATCCTAAATGGGACTCATTGAAAATTTGATTAAATCTATATATATATTTTTTTATATGCAAAAAAATATGTTCTTCTTAAGACTTTTTTCAAATGTAAATATTTGATAAATTGACACATTGAAAAATAGCAAATATTGTCTTACTGCTTTATTGTCAAAAAAGGCAGAAATACTAAACCACTATTTTCTAAGGACATTAATTAAAATGATAAATGCATTACAAATTAGAAAGAACATTATGTTGTGTTCCTTAGCCACTCCACAACAATATAATACTTAAAAAAAATATTTTGCATGTATATCTGCCTACACACATATAGTGCATGTACCTTGGTATAACTTAATTTGAATACAAACAAAAAAGGAGTCCTAAAACCTAAAAACAAGATCAAATTGTTGTTTGTAAGTTGATATGATGTATCAGCTATCCCACAAATTATTGCAGACTTCTTCAGAACAATTCGAAATCTGTTAATGGCTGAATTATTTCCACTTCATTGCAGCGTTGTGTACATTTCTTCAGTGGCTTTATATACCGAAGTCAACTTAATTTGTTTAAAAAGAATATTTAACTAATTCAATTCAGAAAGCTCTCTAGTTGTAAACAACATCAGTTAGTCGATCCCGCAATTGTCATTGGACAGTTCTATTTCTACAATTTTGGTCAGTACCATATTTCAAAAGACATTTGCTTTGCACTGTCTGAATTTTTCAGAATGCGCTCAGGTAAACATTTTCAGACCCACACCAACTAAAGTATTTCAAAGACTCTATCCCTTCCCTGGAAGTTCCTGCCTCCAGAGAGTTAGGCTGTGTAGAGAAGAAATGTCCAGCCAGATTTAAGCTTGAATGCAAAATTACTGGGTCAGGCTCTGAAAAAAGTGGGCCATTGAATTCCCATCACTGTGTAAAGTCACCACATCACTTCAAAACGCACCTTGGTAACATAAAAAACGGTGAACCCAGAGATATATGAAATTCGAAGTAGAAAGCACCAATTCCATATGTAATTCCACATTTTCCACAGGAAAACAGGGAATAAGTATGTACTGCATCTATTACATACATCACATGAGAGGACGGATATTTTCTGGGTGCGGTAAATATCTCACCTTATTCTGGGCTACTAGTAATCGAGGTTTAGTAGCATAAGAAAGGTGTGTGTGAGGAGCAGTAGGTTGAGGTAAAAAACGAGGGAGTGTGACAGATTAGATATTGCGTTGAACTGTGTGGGAGGAATAGAAGATTAAAGAAATAATTAGTAGGCCATGTTAAAGCAGTGCAGGAAATAAGGGTTATATACAGCCCAACCACGTATCTGGCAGCTATTATGGATACAGATCAGTATTCCGGACTGGGCCCAGTGAAATATGCTGACTTCCTCCCAGTGTAACTTGCCGACACCCAGACCCATTCAGAAGTGCCTGTTTGTTGTCTGCTTTCCATTTGGAGTGACAATCGCTAGGTGGGGAAGAGGCTTTCTTATTTTCACTTCCAGCTGGGCCCAAATCAAAGGCCGTAAGCCATTCTTTCATTCTAGTCATTTGAACCCTAACCAATGCCAATGCCAAAGCGTTCTCTTCAAAATGGACAATATTTCAGCGGTCCGCTATATCAATCACCTTAGCAGCACAAGATCGAAGACACTCTCGGACCTGGCAGGGAATTTTTGGCAGTATTGCCTAAGCCACCAGATCTCTGTCACAGCGGAATACCTTCCCGGACAGGACAATCAGGTGGTGGATTTCCACTCAACCCATTTCCACAACGCTAATCTCTGGAAGCTACACCCGCAAGTGTTCGTGAATCTCCAGTGAGTATGGGGTCCCTTTTCAGTGTACCTCTTCACTTCCCGGCTGGACCCCCAGCTTCCCCGGTTCCTCAGCTGGAGTCCGGATCCCCTGGTGGAGAAAACAGACATGTTCCTACAGGACTGACGAGAGGAAGCGGGTTCCGCTTTTCCCCCGTTAACGGTGATTATGACCGTATCGACCCAAGTTCGACGCCAGGGGGTGAATGTGGTGATAAAATCCCAATTTGGAGTTCACAAGTTTTTGTTTCCGGTTCTACTGGAACTTTCTTGGGATTCTCCAATCCCTCCTCCACTTTCCAGCACTTCTTCTCAACTCAGACAAGGATCCCCATCCGCTCATCATGCAAGGCTCCCTAGCCCTGATGGCTTGGCGGATTACCGGGGATGATGAGCGGTCCCATGCATTTCGAGAGCAGCTGAGAAGTTCATGTCCAAGGCCTGGGCTGACAGTACCGTTAAACGTTACCGCTCTACCTGGAGAAGGTGGTGCCATTGCTGTGTGCGATGGGGTATCGATCCCGTGTCAGAACATGTGACCTCTGTTCTGATTTTGTTGGCTAGCCTGGAGGAGGAAGGCCTGGCTTACAAAACGATTAATACCTTCCGTTCTGTTATTTCAGCAGGTCACATCTTGGTGGATGGCTCCCCGGTGGGGGAACATCCTTTCGTCTGTCACCTACTCCGAGGTATCCACCTATCCTTACCTCCGGAGCCCAGATATTCCATCCTTTGAGACCTCAATTAGGTCCTGAACCTTTCGCGGAAGGAGCTTTCGGCAAAACTAGCCAAGCTCCTTTACCTAGTCTCGTGTAGATGGGTTTCAGACGTCCGGGCTCTGGATGTGTCCGGTAGAATTTTCTCCCCTTCGGGTGTTACGTTTACAATCCGTAGGCGGACAAAGACGGTAACTAAGTCCATTTCCTATCCTGCCTTCCTGGACTCCCAGAAGCTGTGCGTGGTCTCCTGTCTCAAACTATATAAGGAGATGTTGGAGGACTTTCGTCCCCTCGGTGAGCGTCAACTGCTCATCGACATTAGAAGCTGTATAAAGCTTTCTCCTACCCCACTATAGCCCGTTGGGTGCGTTGGGTGATGCAGGAAGCCGGCATTGATCTCCGGGCCTACGGTGCCCATTCCACCAGAGGGGCGATAGTCTCCAAAGCATTTACCCTCGGAGCTCATCTGGAAGACATTGTGAACGCAGCAGATTGGTGTTCAGACTCTACCTTCAAGTGGTTTTACTTCAAATCGGGGATTGGCATGGTTCACTTGGTGGTGGGCAAGCTTTAAATGAACATAATCCTCACCTCAGGTCCTGACATAGAACGAAAAATTTCCTAGCTAGCGTAACAGAAAGTTTCAATTCTATTAAGGACTCGGAGATGAGGATTATCCCACCCAGGATACAACTTCTTGTAACTTAAATTATTTAGTTTACTCAGGTTTCCCTTGACCGTTCATGATCTCATTTGTAGTTTTCCGTGACTTTCCCCCGACAGGGCTAATCCTTAGCCATGGCTGTTGCCTAATTGTGTTGTTTGCTTCTGGCAGGAGATTCCAACATAAAGGAGTCGTGAAGCGTCCAAGCTGCCTGACCTTGAGCGAAGAAAGAGGGGTAGTGGAGACTAACAGAGGACTATGAAGTGTTGGGAGCCCTGTAATTGGTGGACTCACCTGGACACTCTGAGCATGGACTATCTATAGTTAAAACTTTGTGGCATTGCCTATGTTTCATGGGAATGGTAGTGTTTTTAATAATAATGTTGAATGGCTGCTATTTAAGAAAGTGGAGAAAGAATAACATAATCCTCGCCTCTGAGTCCTTAATAGAATTGAAATTTTCCGTTACGCTAGCTAGGAAATGTTTCATTCTCCCGTTATAAATCTCTACATAAAGCTAATTTGTCAAAGCCTTCAGTGCCCCACATAGGGTTAGTGTGTGCTATGTAAATGTTGCAATACAATACAATTTGTATGCAACTTTATAAAAGGGAATCAAAACATATACAAGATGTGGTTTCTTAGGTGGGACCTACGGCAGGATCCCCCACATATGAGTGAACAATATAGATTCTAAGCATAAAATGTTTTTGGGTGTTGTGTTTTTGTTGTTTTGCTAATAGAGTCAGTTTTGATGTAAGTTTCATGGAGCCAGGGCAGGGGTTGACTCTGTTTAAGTATGAGAGAAATGTGTCTTATGTAACAGAAACAACTGGTTCAGGGGTCTCCAACCTTTTCTGTGATTAGAGCTACTTATGTTGGATGAAAATCATCCCGAACTACTAATATTTTTAGAGTTGTAATAAGGACCACATCAGGTACATTAGTGGCCACCATATGCAATATACGAGCAGTGATCACTTCAGTTCATCAGGCATAGTTGTCAACAGTAACATAGCAAGCATTGGCAAAGCAAATAGATTGTTGGCACCTGCGAAAGCTATTGGATATGTCAATGTAGGGAGAGGATGTGGCGTAGCAGCAAGAGCTCCTGACTTTGGAGCTGGGATCCAGGTGTGAGCCTTGGTGTCAACTCAACATCCTGTGGTTGTGGTTAAATCATTTAATCTCCCTGTGCCTATGGACAGCACCTGGATACCCTCATGGGTGATTAGCTGTGCTATACAAATCGGAGTTTTTATTTTTTTTACATGTTGCATGTGACTATATATATGTAGCATAACTGAAAGAGTTGCAGACTTAGGGAACCAGGTTAGAGTATCGGTGTCGGCTTAACATCCTATGATCCTGGAATAGGTAGTGAAACGAAGAAATGTGTAAGGGAGGACAAAGAAAAGTTTTGTGAGGAGGAATAAGATGTCAACATCAGTGAGACAATAGCTGGCCTCTGGGGAGTGGAGAGATGGTGGGCAGAGCTGGGTTCTGAATGGACCACTAGGAATGCAGATAGTCACTGGGGAGTGAGGAGATAGTGGGCAGAGTCGAGTCTTGAGCTCTGTGTGTGCACGCAGGGGTGTCAGTAGGCGACGTTGAGAGCGTCCAAGGCTCTGGCTGTTCTCGAGGCTGCTCTGGGCACAGTGGCTCTCAGCTCAGCAGAATTTTCCTGTGCGGGAGTCAGCGTGCCTCTTTGCTGCGATCCTAGGCTCGGGTCTCTGTCTGCCGGGAAGCTGTGGGGACCGAGTCGCAGGATGGGTTGCACGGTGAGCAGCAAGAATAAAGCTGCAGCCGAGCTGTCCAAGGGGATAAGAATCTGCAAGATGACGGAGAGAAGGCGGTGCAGGAGTTTAAGCAGCTGCTGCTGTATTAGAGGTCAGGAAAGAGGGGACAAGCAGGGGTACTGCTAGGCATGGAATTGGGGGCTAAACTGTCAAGTGAATGTAGACACATGGAGAGGATTCCAGACACGCACTCTGTAAGAGTGCATGTGGTAAATTTAAAAAAGAGTACCTGCGACCAGTTAAAGGACACAGGAAGCACTACTTGGCACAAACTCCACAACTTGGACTAGAACTCGGAAGCCTAGGAGGAAGTTGAATGGCAGGAGGATCGGCTGACCAATAAGAAGACAGGAACCATAAGAGACGTAGAAGCCAGCCAATAGTAAATAAAGGTAATTAAAGGACGAGCTCTAAGCCTCTTTTAATTTTTTTTTCATTACAAGAGATTTTGCAAGCACAATGCAAGCACTGTGCAGGCGAAACGTTAAAAAGGCTTTGCTAATATGGAATATCTGTATATGGGTAATACATAACAGCCATAGTAGCAATGCTCTTGGCATCAATGTCATAATATTAATATTAAATCTCCCCAACTCTGCATGATTTAGCAGTCAAATAATAGCTTTAAAAAGTTGAATATGCGATAAGGAGGACATGTATTATAATGGACATGCAGTGGTATAAAAAATTGGTCCTGCTCAATACCAAACATTGAGCATGCCTCCCTCTACCATAACTACACACACACACACACTAGCATTTTTCACCAAACATCACCTTAAACTTTCTCAGAGTGCATACATTTTCATCTTGAATATATGCTTTTCAATTTTGGTATACATACATTAATTAAGCCAAACTAAAGCCTCTAATTTAGTAAGCTGAACTGCAGAGAGGAGTAGCTCATGAGTTACTTGAGAATCCTGAAGTGGTTGGTGCATGAATGCCAGCACACGGGATTCAGCCAGGAGACTCTGAATTTTATTTATCCAGGCTTTATTTTAGCGGTCTTCCCATAAAAATACCTCCAATTCAATGCAAGTCAGTGGGGAAAATACATTATCCAGATTTTTCTTTTTCTATGTCTCCCTCTTGTGTTTCTAAATGTTGCCATCTACCTTATTGGTGCCTGGCTGGAGGCATTAATTTGATTAAACATGCAATCTTTTTAAGTAGTAAATTTGTTTTTGTGAAAAGCGTGCGTGGCCTCGGAGGGCATAAAAGCATTATACCAGCTTTCAAAAATCTGTTTTGAGTCTAAGACTTACTATTTTCGGTCTGACATCATCACTTTTTAGAGTACTGGTGGAAGGAGTCTAGAAGTAAAACAGAAAAGAAGTCTTTAAGCAGTGGAAATATGTTACTTTACAACCAATACATGTACATGTTTAGATTTATAAATCCACAGAGATACACAGGAGGCCAGATTCACAAAGCAACCCTTGTGCATTTACTCCTAAGCATATGCACAGACTTAAGAATTTTTGTCTCTTCTGAATCCTTACCAGTGGTATGTTTGGAAAGCTGAGCCATTCTCAGTTTTCCAGATGAGTCCTTGAGAAAGTCTTGAAACTTTTTGTGGTTAGGTCCCCCCACAGATTGGAATTGTACACACTGTGCAGCACCGCTGTGCAATTGCATGTTTATTTCTTCTTGTTTTTTATACACAGAAAATATTTTTCTATTGGA
Source organism: Lissotriton helveticus (assembly GCF_964261635.1). Taxonomy (NCBI): domain Eukaryota; kingdom Metazoa; phylum Chordata; class Amphibia; order Caudata; family Salamandridae; genus Lissotriton; species Lissotriton helveticus. The sequence goes on from NC_136065.1 coordinate 1,043,461,297, forward strand.
GAATCAACTATCCATATAGCTCTCGAGGTTTGGGTGAGGGCTCTTCCTCTTCACATCATGGAAAGAAATTGAGTCCAGCATTTGTCGGGTGTAAATCTCCACCTCTATTTAGATGGTGCAAGGGTCAGAGATGAGTTTGTGAATGTTATGAGAAATTAGGGTGATATTATGTGGGAGTAAATGGATCTGAGTCTGTATGGTCACCTTTTGTGAGTCTATTGTAAGCACAAATCTAGCCAATTTTGATTGCTAAAGTGCTTTTATGAACGAAAATGGTTTTGTGAATGAGTCCTAACATGTCCAGCGTGACCACCGAGCACCAAAAATTACTCATGTCTACATCGTGGATGCACTAGACCTACACATAACCATGGAAAAACATTGAACTCAAGGCAAAGATACAGGAATACAGAGGCACAATGGTAAGAAATGAAACAAGGATGCATTGAGCATGGGAAAGGATGAGGCTGGAGAAATGTCGACATAAGACTAATAAGTGGACTGGATGAACGGGTGAAAAGTAGTGTTAAGGGCTGTGCACACCGCAGAACAAGGGCCGGGTTTAGCACCGGTGGCGTCTGGTGCAACAATCCTTTTTGGTGCCCCTCCTCCCAATGACCTCCTACTCAAGATTCACAAACCTTTTATTTGTTATAAGCGCCGGTAAAAGCTGGCCTTTCTAATCCTCTCAGCAATCCTCATAAAATACAGATCTGTTCTTTGCAGCAGGCATTTTAACCCTGTGTGCTACTTTATGGTGAGTCCAAACTGCAACTAGACAAAACTCCCATCTCTCTAAACATAAACATATTGCTGAACACAGCGTCCCCTTGAAGTCAGTGCCCACTCTCCAGGTCAGCGCCCAGTGCGGCCGCACTGGCTGCATCGCCCTAAAGCAGACACTGCTTGGAGTGGACAACTAATGAGTTTCAAATTTAAGTCTGCTAGAGCAGGATACCTGCAATCCTATTCCAAGTGCGGAAGTAATGCTGATTCAGCTGGTAGTGCCGCCTTAATTGGGAAAAGTAATGCAAGAACACCGCACTTCCAATTTTTCCCACATGTACATTTCACCAGAAAAAATATGGCGAAATGTGTGAGATAAATACAACGTGTAGGAATTGATGTGGAAACAGTGATTCAGGAATGAATAAACAGATTTATTTGGCAGCAATTATAATTTGGACCCATATGGATAATGGGTGTCGAAAGGCATTCCAGAGGTGCTCAGAATACTTGAGACAAACTTGCTCCCCACCCTACTCCGGATTGAGATGTGATGTGGTGCAGACCCGGAAACCTTGAAGCTTTTAGCAAATGTATATAAACTGCTGAATATACTGACTTTCTCAAGTGGTACATCCTCGGGTATCTAATCCTGCTTCTGGGCAGTAACACTTTCAGAAGTTAGATGGAGGAAACTCAAACGAATTCTCCCTTCAGAGATTATTGGGTTTGCATGGACTTTGACCGATGTGTCACAGATGCTATTTGTAGCAAACAATATTTTTGTGAAATAAATAGAGCTATATAAATAAACTCACAAACAACTGCTTCAGCTGGTATGGACCACTTTCTGAGCGTAAAGTCTAGCCGCGGTATAGGACATAAAAATTTGTGCATGTCGAAGATGGTTCTTGAAAACCTGAAGAAAGTTTACAATACCTGCATATAAAGACTAGAGATTTGGTATTGGAGTGATGATGCAGAAGGCAAATTGGCAAATTGGGTGAAGGATCGGAATATAGAGAACAAACATGAACTGGACTGAACGACAGGGCTTATAAAGCATAAATAAATGTTGAACAAATCATGGAACTAAGTGTTGAATAAATAACATGAAGAGAAAAGCATGGCACTGTTTTCACTAAAAAGTAGAATTGTTGCACAAGCAATAAAGTTTTATCTGCTTTGTAATTTGTGGATCAGCAAAGCCAAGGAGGTACAGAGGCTGGAGAGTATAACAAGGTATACTACATTACATTAGATTACTCTGGTAGATGATGGACAAAGCATGCCTCTAGATCTCTCATTGTATATAAACATCACACACTCAGTGCTAAACATGGCACCCTTCATTTTTCACACATGTATATCAACAGACTAAATATATTAACTTATTTAAGTGATATTTATTCAGCTGTCAAATCCAGCTTCTGGTTGACAACATCAAAAAAAGGTGGGTGGAAGAAACCAAAAAGCAAGTAACATTTACAACAAGAAAAACATATATCTGCTTCTAATTTTACACTTTGTTTTTGCAAATCCATAAAGCTCTATCTCTTGTACTTCCGAGTTTATCCAGTAGTTGATTGCAATTGTGAAAGGCGCTCTGGCTGGCATCTTAAAGTGAATTTTGAGAAAATGACTAAATGCTCCCTCAATAAATTGATTTGGATGATGGGAAATTGGTCGCTTTACAAGCATTCAAAGAATTCTCTGGGCATATATTTACTTTGAAAATAGCAGATTCTGGAAAAGCTGGAGAAAATCTACAATTACTTACTACATTCTAGACGGCTCTTCACTTTCCACAGTACTGGGAAGGGGCTTCTGTGTTTCCCCCTCCCACCACCTGATGGTCCAGCCGTCACCTCCACAGCCCAGTAAGTGCTTTTGGAATATGTGGGTGTATGTATGAATGTATGATTATTTGTGCCTGTGTGGAAAGGGTAAGCCAAAGCTAGTGTGGATACGTGCTTGAGAATGGTGGGTGTGAGTATCTGTGCTTGTCAATGGATGGGTGTGAGTGAGTGTGAGCATGTGTGTGCTCTTGTGAGTGGATGGGTGAAAGTGATAATGCACATGTATTCCCGCCCCATTAGTTGTAAAAATCACAAGCCGCCATTGGTTCTTGCTAAGGAGCAGAATCATTGCACACAAAATAAATGTATATGTGTTTTCAAATGGGTTCATCAGCAAAGCCATGAAGGTGAAGAGGGTGGAGAGTCAAATCAGAGAACCAGGTCCAACTCCGTTGTAGATGATGGGAAACGTGTGCCTCTAATTCTTTCATTGTGTGTAAACATCATCAGCGCGGCGCATGGAGGGAGTTGCGGTGGGTCACAAAGGCGGGGCCGGGGAGGGGCAGGGTGGGGGGTGCTACAATCTAGAATATGGATAATTGGAGGTAAGTAAACAAATGTAATAAATAAAACAAATTTCGTAGCGCGCACTGCATCGCAAAATGCGATGCAGGGCGCGCTACGAAATTTGTTTTATTTATTACATTGTTTACTTACCTCCAATTATCCATATTCCAGATTTTAGCACCACCCACCCTGCCCCTCCCCCGCACCGCCTTTGTGCCCCACCGCAACTCCCTCCACGGGCCGCGGCTGAGCATCATTGATTCTGTGCCGAACACAACTGAATACCAAGGAAATTAATATACTAACCTCTTTGAATGATGTCTCATCGCTTCTCTTATCCAGTTTCTGACAGGCAACATCAAAAGTAGATGGCTAAAAAAAAGAAGAAAAAAAACACCAGATCCCCGAGTTATATAAAATTGTGTCTTGGTGGGAGGGTGTGGAGCAAGACAACATTTTCTAAAAAGGAGTAAAGGACACAGTCTCTAATTAAACACCAACATACACAGTTATAGTGTAGCCTGAAACACTTCAAAAGCAGCGGCGGCTCACTGTGGGTGTGCTGCGGGGTGGTGGGGCAGGCAGGGGAGGGGCCGAATTAGCGATGCAGCATGCGCAAGGTAAATTGTTTTATTTATTTAATTACTTACCTTACTCCTGTCCGTCATATGTCGAACTCCACTACCCCCCACCCAGTCCTTCCCCCACCCAGTCCACCACCCCGCAGCACTCCCACGGCAAGCCACCACTGTTCAAAAGAGCAGGAGTGGAAGATAAATGATAGGAACGTCCAGTTTCCCTTCTATTGTTGATGTCCGTGGTATGGTTGAAAATGTGCAATAATGGGGTGCACCTGGGTAAATTGTCTTCCCCACACCCTCATATTCTTTCGACATGTTTCAGTCTCTACATCAAAGGCCACTAAATGTCCTGGGCTTTTGTCCTGCCAGCAGGGTATTGCAGCAAGTAGGCCATTCAGCTGATCACCAGTATTGTTACATGTTTTTTTTTTTATTCTTTTTATTGTTGCATCAAAAAGCATCATTAATGCAGAAAATCAGCAGTCGGCAGGGCGTCAACATTCCGCCTCTGTCCGTCAGTGTCGCAACTTTTTGTTCCAGAGGTACCAGAGTAATACGCAAGACATCAACGTGAACATAGTAAAACAACCCCCAAAGCAGCAGCATACACTCCCAACCCCCCTCCACCCCCTCAGACCCACCCTACTTCCCCCTAGCAAGGCCTCCTCTCTCCCTCTCACATAGTCTATTCAGTCAATAGTCATGTGGCCCCTGTGATCATTTCAGGTAAATCTACTGCGTAATAAGCCCTCCTGTCATTCAACACGTCTCCTTATCGGCGTCACTCCAGACCATGGTATTGTCTCCATTTAGCCCACACTCTCCGGAACTTCTTAGGGCACCCTCTGGCTTTATAAGTTATTCTCTCTGCCGCCATATATAAGTCCAGGCCCCTCCTCCACTCCTCTATATCTGGTGTTTCGGTTGCCCCCCAGTATTTTGCAATATCCCTCTTCGCCACCACCAGTGCGAGGACCAAGAAGATGAGCAGAGGGCGTGCCAAGTCCACCTCAGTTGTCATACCCAGCAGAGCCAGCCTAGGGTCGCGCGTTAGAGCCACTCCCAGAACCTCACTCAGTTCCGTGAATATGTGTCCCCAATATGTTTGTATGGTGTCGCACGCCCAAATCGTGTGGAAAAAATCGCCACTCTTGTGGTGGCACCTAAGGCATGCCGAATCTGGTATCCTTCCCATTTTAAGAAGCCGCACTCTATCAAAATAGGTTCTATGGAGCACGTTCAGCTGGATGAGGCGTAGCCTCGATTTAATCGCCACCTCACGGGGGTGCATGAGGACAATCTCCCAATCCAGATCTTCCATACCTCCCCCGTCTGCCTCCCATCTACTCCGTAATCCTTGCAAGTCGCCTAACATGTTGTTAGTCAGTGTTTTATATGTGAGGGATACCGCCCGTCCCAAGATCTGCTCCTGGAGCAACCTACCCTCCAGTGGTGCGTACTCTGGAATGTCTGTGAGTGTGATGTTTTGTGCCCTCCATGCATGTCTCAACTGTGCATATTTGTAGAACTAAGTGTTGTGCAGACCAAATTCATCTTTGAGCATCTGGAAGGATTTTAGTTCCCCTCTTGCAATCACATCTCCAATTGTTGAGATACCTATATCGTCCCACCTTCCGAAGCCACGCAATTTACTGAGTTCCCCCATTTACAGTGCCATAACGGCGTCTGCCGGGTGGGCCTCTTGTCCCATCCCATGCGCCTTGTGGCCTTTTTCCATGCTGTTAATGTGATCATCGTGGCCGGTAGAAGCGATGTCCCCATCGTCCCTCCATATAAATAGTACAATAGGTGTTTGGTAGACAACTTAGCCCTCTCTAGCGCGTATGTGGGGTGATCCGCTGCCGCATGTAACCACTCATTAATCGGTGTAAGGTGTTCCGCCCAGTAATACGCCTCCAGGTTAGGAAGGGAAATCCCTCCGCTATATTTGTGACGCTGTAGCGTTGTAAGGGCCACCCTCGGCTGTTTCCCTAACCACAGGAAGGCCCGAAGGTCCGCATGGATTTTATTCATCGTTGTTGCTGGCAGTAGGTAATACTCGTTCTGTAGCGCATACAGAAACTTCGGGAGGATAATCATTTTGTAGATCGCCGCTCGGCCCAGTAGGGTGAGCGGGAGCTGTCGCCATCTGTTCATCTCTGTCGTGGCGCAGTCCATGACTCGGGCAATATTTTTGCTGAAGGATAGTCCCCTGTCTCGAGCGATGAATATTCCCAGATATTGAAAGCCCTCCTTGGTATGTATGAGTTGCCCCGGTAGGCACTCCCCCCACTCCAGACCTTGCGGGTCGTAGAGGACTGATTTGTGCCAATTAATGGTGTGGCCTGCCCTAGCACCATAGCCATCCAGCTCCTTGAACAATTCCGGGATTGTTGTGTCTGGCTCAGTTACAAACAATAGCACGTCGGCGGCGTACTGGGATATTTTCTCCTGCGCCGAGTCGATACCGCCCCACGAGAAACCCCAAATCGCATGGTTTTGTCTGACCTTTATCGCTAGAATTTCTATAGTGAGTGTGAATAGAAGGGGGGATAGCGGGCAGCCCTGGCGGGTGCCCCTGCCGATTAGAAATTTGCGGGATAACCTCCCGTTAACCCGAACTCTCGCCCTCGGTGCCGAGTACAGGAGCCTGACCCATGTCTGGTACTTAGGGCCGAACCCATACCTCTGCAGCGACGCCATTAGGAAAGGCCAGTGCACCGCGTCGAAGGCCTTCTCCGCGTCTAGGGAGAGGAACCAGTGGGGCTCACTTCTTCCCTTAACCTCCTGCAGCCAGTTATGTGTGCGACGGAGATTCAACTTGGTCGCCCTGTCCGGGAGGAATCCTGACTGGTCTATATGTATGAGGTCCGTTATGACCGACCGCAGTCGTTTAGCTAAAATGGTGGCTAGGATCTTTGTCTCCATGTTGAGGAGGGAAATGGAGCGGTAGGAGGCACATTTGTCTCTCGGTTTGCCCTCCTTATAGATCGGGACAATATTGGCCAAGGCGAGGTCCGGCGGCAGGCTCCCCGCCTGGTACGCCTCCAAAAACAGGGTTTTTAAATGACGCTGTAGTAGATCCGCCGCCCGTTTGAAAAACTCAGCCGGAAAGCCATTCGGCCCAGGGGTCTTCCCTGGTTTCAGCACGGCTATGGCATCAGATATTTCCTCAAGGGTCACCTCCGCCTCTAGAGCCGCGCTAGCCTCGGGGGACAGAGTCGGTATCTCCATATCACACATGTACTGCTGCGCGTCTTCCCCCGTACCCAAACCCCTGGCTCCATAGAAGCTTTCATAGTAGGCCGCAAAGGCGTCCGCTATAGCCTCGTCTGTGTGTACTTGTCTGCCGTCAGTCAATGTGATCCGATCTACCCACCTCGCCGCCCTTTCTTTCCGGCCAAGCCATGCTAGGAGTTTGCCGGACTTATCGCCCACGTCATGCAACCAGTGAAGAGTTGCCAATGCCTGAGTACGCGCCTCATCTGTGACCAACTCCCTGAATTGTCTTTGCTCATCTAATAGTTTTCGCAGTGGTACCTCCTCCTTCTGTCTCTGATATTCCATCTCTAGGGCTAGGATAGACGTCTCCATACTAGCTACCTCAGCCTGCTGCGTTCGCCGCCTCTCTCCCAACCTGCTCTGTATTCGGTCCCTCAGGACCGGCTTCATCGCCTCCCAGAAGGTGATCCCTGAATCCACCGTACCTTCATTTTCGGCCACATAAACCCTAATGTCAGCTCTGATGCCCCGCCGCATTTCCGGTGTTTGGAGGTCTCACGCCGCTAGGCGCCATTCTGCCCTCCTCCCTCCTCTCTCCCGCCCCAGCTGTGCATACAGCGGAGAGTGGTCTGATAGTCCCCTCCCTTTGTATTCCGCCCTGTCACTCGATGTAAAGTTCTGCCTGGACATGAATATATAGTCTAGTCTCGAAAAGACCCTGTGAGCCCCCGAGTAGAAGGAGTATGCCTCTTGGGTAGGGTGGAGCGATCTCCAGACATCAGTGAGTCCTATGGCATCCATCTGTCGTGCTAAGGCCGAGCTTGTCCCCTGTGTACGTGTTGTCCCTGACCGGTCTCGTGCTTCGCACATAACATCGTTAAAATCCCCTCCCACTATTTGTATCGTATCTGCGGTATCAATGAGTATAGCGGTGATCGCTTTGAGGGTGCGCGCCTGTAGCTTTGGGGGGGCATATACCGAAATAATCGTGTACCTACGCCTCTTCCAGGTCCCTTGCATGCCTGCGTAAGTCCCCTCTGTGTCCAGCCAGGTACGGGTGACCGTGAACGGTGCAGTTTTTTTTACGAGGATCGCCACCCCCCTGGAATCTGTAGTGTACCCTGCATGCGCTAGCACAACGTGACGGCCTCTAGCTATAAACGCGCACTTATTGCCCCTAAGGTGAGTCTCCTGTAAAAGTATGATATCTGGCGTCACCCTCTTGAGGTAAGCGTTCACCAAGCCCCTCTTGATCTTGGACCCTAAACCATTCACATTCCACGTTAAGACGGTGACCCCTGTGTCACCCACTTGCGGGGCGTCTAGTGTACTTGCCATCGTGTAGTACGACACTCACCCCAGGTGGGTCTCTGTAGTGGAAGTGTTACAGAGCGTGGCAAGGTGTGTTGCTGCTGCTCCTCAACTGTCCCCCCCCTCCTCCCCCTGACCCTCCTGGACCGCAACTTGAGGGAATTCAAAAACCTTCCCCCCCTCCACCCCCCCCCACCTCCCTCCCCTTCCAGTCGCATCCCAACATGGGACCAAACTATCCACGGGAGAAGGCCTGTCGCCCTCCCACATTTCCCACCCATCACAAACCAAAGAACTGTATAAGCAACTCGAACAACATTGAAGGGCGTGTCAACTTGCGCGCTCCCATTGGCCGAACGACGATCTCACTAGTCCCTGAGCCTCATTGGTTATGAGTGCGAGTCCTGTGTGTCCATAGTGGGCCCCTGACCCGACGAGTCCTGCTCCAAGTTGTGGATTTCTTTGACCAACGGGTGAACTGAGTTTCCAATGCCATCTTCCTCCTCACCACCAGAGGCGCGGCCCTCCGATTCATCTCCCTCATCTCCCTCTGAACGGATGCCATTCCGCAAGCAGCTAAACCTAGAGCCCGCAACCGAGCTGTTTCCAGGCGATGTCGATCTGCCTCCCCTCCTGTCACTGGTACCGCGGGTCTGGTACGGCGTTGCCGGCGTGTGTTTCTTCATCCTCCCGGGTCTCCTTCGCTGTGGTTTGGGAAGCTCCCATCGCGGTCTCTCCCGCACTGACCTGTCCATAGCTTCCCGTCCGGCCGCCTCTCTGCTATTCAGGATAGGACGTTCTTCAAGCCATTGCCAAGCATCCTCCGGATGTGAGAAGAAAATAGACTTGTCCTTATAGAGCACCTTGAGCTTTGCGGGAAAAAGGAGCATGTATGTAATGTTCATGGATCTCAGTTTTACCTTTACAGAATCAAAGGAGCGGCGCTGTTTCGACACTTCCTGACTGTAATCCGGGAAAATCATTATAGTTGTATTCTCCATCCGGATCTCTCCCAACTTCCTGGCTTCTCGTAAGATTAAATCCCTATCAGCATAGTTCAAGAATCTCGCAATAACTGGTCGCGGCCTTGCGCCCTTCGGCGGTTTGGCTAGGAGAGCCCTGTGTGCCCTCTCAATAATGAAGCATGTGGAGAACTGCGCATCCGGAAAAGTAGTCGTCAGCCAGGCGTGGAGAAAGGAGGCCATATCCCTCTCCTCAATTCCTTCCCTAAAACCCACAAAGCGAAGGTTGTTGCGCTTCGATCTATTTTCCGCATCGTCCACCTTCCATTGTAAGTGACGGTGCGAGGCCTGCAGCTCCGCCATGTCTTTCCTCAGGGCCGTTATCGATGCATCGTGTTCAGTAACTCTAGTTTCGGCTGCTGCCACCCTGTCCGTCAGGTTCCGAAAGTCCTGTCGCAGCAGTGTTATCTCGGAGCCCACCTCTCCAATCTTTACCTCTAGTGCCGCCCGAGATTCCTGGATGTCACTCCTGGATGCCTGGATGGCTGCCAGTAGCATCGCCGTTTCGGACTGCGGACAGGATATCACCCGCTGCTGCTCCGCGGCATGTTTTGGCGCCGCAAAGTTATCCATGGGGCCCTGTTTCGTGGATTTAGGCGCCGGGTCTCTCTTCCCCATGACTGCCCTCGTCCTGGGAAGAATCCCGCTGTGGGTTACTTGCCAGCGACTTCTGAAGTGCCTAAAGCGTGGGTTAGGCCAGCCCGGTAGTAGTTACAGTCTGTTTCGCAGTACCCAGAACCGCAGTGTTGTGGAAAATGACGTCCCTCGTGTTCACCTCACAGCAGGGTTCACCTCACGCCTCCCCACAGTAGTGTGACCTCTCACACTGTCCTCCACATCGCCGGATCCGTGGCAGATGCCCCCTTTTGCTCCGCGGCGACCTCCCCATGTAATCACCGGCTTCCCAAGGACTCCAGAATCCGATCGTCCCGCTGTTCCTGCGGGCGTCTGCCAGGCCGAGGCCTGTGTGCCAGGAATGTTCCGCCGTCAGATGGGCACGGGAGAGAGGGCGCAAGGCCGGCAGCGCCTGAGGGCGAAGGCCGAGGCCCTTACCTGCCGTATCTCACTGTTGCTGCGAGGCTCGCCGGGCCAACTCCATGCGCCCCTGCCAGATCCGGGTGGCCGTGGGTGTCTCGGGCACCCACGCTTCGCTGTCCCCGGTGGTCACTACCTCTGCTTGCGGGCCACACTCCCACTCCTCCACTCTCAGCCTTCTTCATCTCCCCTCCTCACCGTAACCTGGGGATGACAGCGAAGTGTACCTTCCGCTCGTCACTGAGGAGAGGACAGTCCGGGCACCACGCTGACACAGGGGGGCGGGCCCCAGCAACAACTCGCTCTCTCTTCGGGCACCCCCAAACACCGCCACTCCGGACTACCCTGCGGGGCTACGCCCGGCAGTATCACTGCTCGCTGTTTTCTTCCGTTGTTGGCTGGGCGCGTCCCCCGGTCACAATCCCAGCATCCAGGGCAGCGCTCCGTTTGCAGCGTGCCGGGCGGAGGGGGGGGGGGCGATGCGGGCAAGGCAGGAGTGTTAAGGCACAGTTTCTCTCCAGTGCGCCCCCGGCATTACAGCACGTCCCCCCGGACTGACCGCATCTGTTGCCGCCTCGCCGGTGCAGCCTCCCCAGGCTATCGCGAGCGTCTCTGCTTCCTCTGTTTCGCGGTCCCCGGTGTTCGCCGCTTCTGGCCACAGGCAGCACCACCGCTTATCTGCTCCTCAGCACCGCCGCGCCCCCGCCTCACCTCAGTGCAGGGGCGGCCGCCAATCGCCACCTCCACCGATCACCGGGCACGAAGTCCACCGGCCGCCATCTTGGTAAAGGTGGCCGGACTGCGGTGTCGCCTCCGGACCCCCTACGAGTACTTCAATCACGGACGCCCCGTCTCACTGGGTGTGCCTGAGCAATACAGTGTCTCAGAGCGCGGATTCCTGCTTTGCCGGGGCTGCGGACTCGTTCCTCGGCGCCTCCGCTTCAGCAGTGAGTCGCGGCCGCCATCTTGACCCACAGGGTGCTGTGAGTCGGCTGCTATTCTTTCAACTTTCGGGCAGTTCCAGCGTGGGTCCGCCGTCCCGGATTACTCCCCAGCTCTCAGGAAATCTCGGGCCCCTTTGGGTTAAATTCGTGCTTCTTGGGGTTATCTGGTTTGTCGGATTTCAGTGCCGCTCGGCCGGAGCTCCGGCAATGCACGTCTTAGTCGGCCATGCTGTTGGCCACGCCCCCAGTATTGTTGCATGCTTAAATGACAATGACACTCTCTTGTCTTTTTTAAAGTAGGCCATTCAGCAATAGGATACCGGTGTATGTTGGTGGATAGACACCAAAACACAACTAACATTTTAAAATTCATTTTTACAAATCCATAATTCTTTAATTGATGTGATTCCTGAGTTTCATCACTTTGCCATTGGGAGAGGAGCCATGAGTGGCAGACACAAGAAAATGATGAAAAATGGAGTAACGTTAACTCTCGGACAAGAAAATGCTCTAGCTGATAGTAAATGGACCGCTGTACGAGCATTCAAAGAATTATCTAGTTATGTAATTATTTGCTAAAAATAGCAGTGTTCACAAAGTCCAGTAAAATCTGCAAAAAAGTTTACAATACTTGTTGATACAGACTGTGGATGAAGTGTTTAAGTGGAGATGCATGAGTGGAAAGGGAGAGAGAGGAGAACATAAGGCTGAAGGAGTGAGTCTTCAAGGGTTGCAGGAGGAAGACAATAAGCACAAATGACATTTTATCAGTTTCTTGAATGGAGAAAGGGTACAAAATGAACAGTTATAGAATTGTGTTCTGCTTTGAGTAAATTCTCTCCAGTGTGCCAAGCCCACACTGAGTAGGGAAGGGCTTTTTGGATTTTATCATCCAAACACATAACTACTTACTTTGTCCTGGATGGTGTCATCGCTTTCCACAGCACTAGGATGGGGGCCCTGAAAATAAAAGAGAAAGTCAGATAGAATCTAATTTATGTCGTACAAGGGCCACATCAGTTACAGAGGAAAAACATGGCAGGTATGCACAAACCCCCTCGCAGCAAGTTCATCAATGAGGTTGAAGACCTTACAACATTATTGTTCTTGGATATATTGGATATTATCTTTATAAGAAAGATGACACAGTTGTGCGGGTCGTGGAGGGTAAGAACTCACGATTATGTATGATATTTTCTCATACAGGAATATATTGCATTTGTGAAGTTGTAATACAACACTATAACCAGGGAAACTAATTCTGTCAGCACCGGCAAACGGTTGGTGCCAACTCCATATTAGTATAAGCCAGAAATTGAGATCATAGAAAAGAAAATATATTTAAAGAAATCATGGTTCGACGGAATGAATGAATGAATTCTTTATTGTTTGGTTACTCAAAACCATTACATTAAAACAGAATACAAGATTACAAATTACAAAAGTTAAAACCAAAGGAGTTTGTGCCGCCCAAGGGGCGGGGTAGCGATAAGGGAGGGTCCTATTAAGGCCTGGGTCTGCCAAGTCTCTATGTAGGGAGGCCCTCCCGTGCGTTCAGCAGAGTTCGTGTCTGATAAATGAACTTTCCAAAGGAGGCCATGTGCTTTATCGTTGTCAAGGTATAGAGGTGGATGGTCGCCTCCTTTGCCGTGCGGAGTCCTGATTGTCTTAGAATTGGCCTAAGATGGAGATTGCGGGCCGTGCGCAGGGCCGGGCAACAAAGTAATAGGTGGGCCAATGACTCATGTTTGTACCTGCAGAGTCTGCATTCCCGGAGTCCTGAGCCGGCCATGCCGAAGACATATAGTTCTTTGAGAGGTAGCGGGTGTAATCTGTAGGCTAAGATCTTGTGAAGGGCTGCGCGGCCCACGGCCTGCTTGAGGTGATGTTTGGGGTTATGCTGGATATGTGGTAGGACCAAGGAGACATGTAGGTTCTTTTTTGCCAGCGACTCCAGGTCCAGTTCTATTGACCGTGCCTGCACTTGTTTTTTGATGGAGTTTTTGATGGCAGTGTAACTGACATGTTCGGGGTTCCAAATAGCAAGATTGAGTTGGTCCTTCGCCGCCATGAGAGTGGCCGACCAAGGGTTCCCTGATTCTCTGAATATGCAATTCAGCGTTGCCTTAAGTGTGTTCTCCTTGGCCGTCGTTGTTAAAAAGTAGTACTTACTTAGGGCTGCCATCTCTTCCAAGTATTGCTGATTGAGTGAAAACTCCAATCGGACGAGAGTGTTTCTGACACACCTCGGAAGATGGAATAGTCTCTTGTAGGCTCTACAGTGGATTTTTTCTAGTTCTTTATGCAGTTTCCCTGGAAATGCTTGGAGAGCATAGTTTAGGGCCGGCATTCATTTTGCTTTGAGTACACGTTGGATGGCCATTGTGGATGGGCTATATAAAGAAGCGTTCAGCTTGCAAATGGCGTAAGTTATAGATTTTCCTTTGCCTTGGATAGTCTTTAGGTGTGCGCTAGAGAGCCCCGACTCCTCAAAGCAAATGCCCAAGTAAGTGTACCGCTGTGTGCTTTCCAGCAGAAGATTGCCAAGCCGCCATGTTAATGATTTTTTCTTTGGGTGCTTACCAAAGGTAATAATTTTGGACTTGGACGAGTTTGCTACAAGCTTATTTTTGTCGTTGTATCCGGCGAGTGCCGTCAACGCCTTTTGCAGCCCAATTCTCGTGTGGTCCAAGAGCACCAGGTCGTCGGCGTATTGCATAAAGTGAATTTTTGTCCCGCCGATCTTTGGGGTATGCAGTGCTGCCCCAGACAAGGCTCTCTCCATGTCAGCTGTATATAGATTAAATAGCATCGGAGCTAGCACGCACCCTTGTTTTAGCCCACGATCCGTGTTGATCTTTGCTGATGCATGTTCCCTCGAGAGGTTGATTCTTACCCAAGTTTTGTGATATAAGGATTGGATCGCCCTCAACAAGACTGGGTTGATGTTCCATTGGGCCAGCTTTCTCCACAAGATTGCACGATGTACCCCGTCGAACGCCGCCGAATAGTCAATAAAGCAGGCGAATAAGGGGGGGCTTTTGCGTGTCCGAGCGTGGTGGACCAGATAAGCTAGTGCAGTAATGTTGTCTACTGTGGCGGACCCTGGTCTAAATCCAGTTTGACAGAATGGAAGGAGACCCTCAGCATTTGTCCAGTCTGTAAGGTCCCTCAGGATCGCACTGGCATATGCTTTTCCCTCAATGTCTAGAAGGGCAATCAGGCGATAGTTTGATGGTTCAGATTTGGGGACCTTTTTGTGAATTGGCTGTAGTAGCGAGCCTCTCCATGAATCAGGGACATCCCCCAGGAGCCAGCATTCGGTGTACAGGTGGGTCAGGGACTTTGACCAGAAGTTGATGTTAGCCTTAAATAAATGTCCGGGAAGGCCATTGGGCCCCGGGGCACCATTTTGTCTGATGTTTTTTAGAATTTTGGACACCGACAGTCTTCCCGGCGGGGCAGTCATCTCGGTAATTAGATCTGAGTCGGCTCCAGCATTGATTGTTTCATTTTGCTTGGTAACGGGTCCGGTTTCAATGTAGAGTGCTTTTACATGAGCGACCCAGATAGGAGCCTCGAGGGAGTTTTCTCGGTGGTTTGTACATCGTCCGAGTGTGCTTAGATAGTGCCAAAACTCCTGCGATTTTCCTGGGCTCAGTAGGTCGAAGATTTTCAGCCATTGTGCTTCGCAGTGATCTCGTTTTGCCTCCCAGACCTTCTTTGAGTGACTTTTGCTGGCCTCTTGGAGTTGTTTCCTCATTGGGCTAGTGCCATGTTTATAGAAGAGTTTGCGTTTCTTGCTCAGTTGTTTGGCGCTGGTTTTGCGTTCCACCTTGTGTCCATATGTGGGTTAGAGTCCCTGTTAGATGTGCTGATTGATGTTCCATGAAGGATCGCAGCCAGGGTCTCAGTGATGGCATTCCAGGTTGCTATTGCGCCCTTTATCTGTTCATTCGGTGGCCAGCCTGGCCACTGGTTTACCCAGTTGTCAAAGGATGCGATAGAGGTCTGTACCCATTTAATTCTTCTGGGCAACTTTATTAGATCTTCGCCTTTTGATGCACCAATGTATTCAAGCCTGTGGCGAGTGTCCACAATGAGATCCAATGTGACGGTTAAGGCAGCGTGGTCGCTATCGTTGCGCGGCTGGACTGTAAAATCTGACATGAGAGGTTGTAGTTTTTCACTGAGAATGATGTAGTCAATCGTTGTTTGGTTGTTATATGTAGGGCCGACAAAGGACCCTGGGCTCAGGTTTAACAGGACCGAGTGCGCTGTCGCCAGCTTGTAAGTTTTTAATAGGACATTCAGAGCAGTGGTAGCCCCAGGCTGAAGTCTTCGTATGGTTAATGACCCTATATTATGAGTATTGAAGTCACCGAGGATGATGCATTCTAAGGCCGGGTGTTGGAGGATTAAGGTCTCAAGGAGCGATGTCAGGATGGCCAGATTGGATATGGGCCCATGTGAGTTATGATAGAGGTTAATTAATAAGAGCGCATTGTGACCATTTGTCAGGCGACAGCCTTTCAGGATGCCTGCCTGTAAATTGTCCGGGAGATTAGGAATTACCACAAATTCCAGATTGAGTGAATGCTTTATGTAAACGCATATCCCCCCGACGGTCTTCCGAATATGTTAGGCTTTTTTGCCGGTTTTCCATATTCTGCATATCCTCTTATTGAAAGCGGGTGGAGCTGCCATGTTTCCTGTGTGCAGATGATGTCTGCCTCTTCCATGAATGTAACAGCGTTTTTATTAAGAAGCAGCCTCCTTAGCCATGCAACCTTCCAGGTCATGATTTTCAGACAACCCAGGGATAATCCCTGTCTTGAGGGTTTTATTGGATGGTGTTCATGTTGCAGAGAGGTGGCTCGAGGCATCATGGCTGTGTTAGGATCTTGAGTTTAATGCTAGCGGCAGCCAGGATCAATCTTTGCTTGCGCGTCCCAAGGTTGCGCATATGCAAGTACCCTGGTTCGTATTAGTTGTTATTTTAATTGGGGTGCTGATGGTTGGGCCAGTGTTTGTGGCACCTTTGGACCCCTGGAGGGTGGGCGCCATGTGAGGCCCATCAATGGGATGGGCATGCAGGCATGAGATCCCTCCAGTTCGCTGAGCTATGCTTCCAATCTGGGAGTGTGCGGTTTGAGTTTTTAGAGGGAGTGGGTATTTTTGTGCGCGCGTAGGTTTTATTATTATGCCCCAGCTTTCCAATAGCTTATGCTGGCTTCTCAGGACCTCGGCCTTGTGCGGAGTCACGAAGATTAGCTCCGTGGATTCATTTTTCTCCTTCGCTTCTTGCTCGAGAAAAGAGATGGTATCAATGTCTGTAGTGTTAGTTCCCTCCAATCCTGGGATATTTGCAAAAAGTTTTAATAAATTGCTACAGTTAAGAATATCCCACGGCCCCTGGGAGGCGTAGTCCGGGTACAACGTTATCTTGCGATCCTGGGGATGGCTTGTTCGGCAGAGTAAGTCCGCCCCATGGCCTCCTATTTGTGGTATTTGTACAGTGTCCTGCCTGTTTAACCCCAGTGGTCCCAAGTGTCGCAGTTGGGCCTCCATCTGTGGCAGACTGGGCGTGCTTACGGTTAGTAGCGGCTGTTCGATTTCCCTGAGGTCCGTAATAGTCAGGGGCGCTTGCGATGCGCAGCCCTTTGCGGATGTTGATAAAGCAGTGCCCCGAAGATCGTATCTGTTTGGGTTTGCTTGAGATGCTTCAGCAGGACTTTGGCCATAGGGCTCCATTACTTGTTTTAGGTGTGGTAATGTTAAGACTGGCTGGGGGGTGACAAGCGAGGTTAGCGCTGAGTTAGTCCGATGAGTGTCTTCTGCGTTTGGCTTGCTTGTTTCCAGTGTTTTCACTGTAGCTCCCAGTTTGGTCGTTTCCTGTATCGCGTTGTGGGCAGGCATCGCATTCTCGGGCCGTAGCCAATCCCGGATGGTTCTGGGAGCGAGGGGTTTGTTTCTGTTTACCTTGTTGAGTTTTTTTGATTTCTTCTTGTTTTTCCTAGATAAGATGTGATCAACTGGGCTGGTTGTTGTGGTAATATGCTGGGGCTCATGATTTTGTATATTGGTTGTGATGGCGTCTGGCCTGCTCATGCTGAGCATGGGTAATGGTGCCTCCCAGACAGTTGTGTCTTCTTTATTAGTTTGTGTAGAGTGGTTTGTTGGGTTTCTTAAACCTTCTGTTTTTGGGGGTCCTTGATTTTACCAACTTCATTCTTGAGGTCCTCAACTAGTGTGGTCATAATGTCCGGAAGTTTGCCTAAGTTGTCCAGGATTGGGCTGCAGCAGCATGGCACGGGCTTATAGTGTGTGCTGTCCTGTGCTCTGCGAATCAGGGGGTTCAGATGGTCCAATTTACAGTCGATACCAGATATTAAGTTTGCGACAGTTTGTAGGATATTTATCTGGGCATCGAGCTTGTCGGCGTGCATTATTGCCGCACCTGTCATAGAGATGAGTGTCTCATTGTTCAAAGTTAGATGGTCTGTAATCACTGGTGGATTCTCCCCCCTATCCGAGCATCTACTCATTGTAGATGGTGACAAGGTCGTTTTATCTTGGTCCCCGGGGCGCTGTTGCATCAAGTTCGCAGGTGGGGAGAGCCGGGCCAGTATTTCTGTGAAGGTTCCGCCCTCAGAAATTTCATGTGCGTGGCTGGTTGCGTCAGACGTGTGCTCCGCGGGTGCCGGGGGGGCACTACATGTGGTGATCGATATGTCAACCGCGGGGGCCCCATCTTGGATCGTGTTTGAGTGAGAATCTTCCCTTGAATGGTGTGAGGGCTTTGTTGGTCTATCTAAGTCGGGTGTGGGTGCAACCCTACCCGGAGCCTCTGGCTTGGAAGGTATGCCACCCTGTAGCGTGATTATGATTGGCGACAGAGGCCTTCCTGGGGCACGTGAGGCAGTGGAGTTCGAGGGGGGGCTGTCCTCTGTGGCTTTGTTGGGTGGGGTACAGCTTGAAGGTTTAATTGGTGCACCTGGACTTGTAGCCAGAGGGTGAAAGAAGCTTCTTATGTCTTGGTTCTCTGAATAGAAGTTTGCCCCGGGGCTAAGAGTAGAGTGAGCCGGGTTATGGCGCCTTCCGTCTTGCCCTACTTGCGACGATGTCAGTGTAGAGAACGGAGTTTGTGATCCTAGGGTAGTCGGTGTCGCACCGGTCACACCCGGAGTTCCCGGGGTTCCCCCCTCCGACAGCCCAGGTCCGGAGTAAAGGCCTCCCGCACCTGGGGGGTAGAAAAGTTTTGCCTTCCGTCTTCTGGCTGTTCTGTGTGGTGGGGGTTTTTCTTGTGCCTGCAATAAGGACGAATTTCTAGTCCTCATTGTTTTTCTCTGTTTTGGCTATCGCTTTTTTTTTTTTTTTCTACCGCAAGGTGATCACTGCGATGTCTCAATGTCAAACGGCAAGGCGTTTTCCCTGGTGTCTGCCCTTCTGTTGGCGACCACTGAAAATCTAGATGAAGCGAGCGGGGCACACAGGGGGGGACCGCTGGCGAGGTCGGACCTAGTCAGACCGGCCTAGGCCACCACCCCCGGGCTCTTACTTCGCAGCTGCCTCTAACGGCAGCCGCGCTCGCAGTCTCTCTGACCCACTTAGTTTTACCAGGGTCGGTTCAATGAAGTTCTGATGGGGTCGTCCCTTGATAGGCGCTTGATTGTGATAGGGGGTTGGGCGCAGCAGTGTTGCAAGGGGCCCCCGTCAAGAAACCCCAGCAGCGGGTCTCTGGCTGTGGAGGGGCCACGTTGGGGAGGGGTAGCTTTAAATGTGGCAGGTAATGCCGGTAAATGCAGGTAATACAGGTGCAGGGGGTGAGTTTGAGGACAGATGAAGAGGTGAGCCCCAACCTGCTTCTGGCGCTCTGCTGTCCCCCCCTCGGCTCCCAGTCCTGAATGACTCTGCCCTCAGCTCCGCTCGTCTGCAGCCTGAACTGCTGCTCACCTACCGCCTGTGGAGCATAGGCATGACCGTGGGAATACCGGGCTGGACCTCCCCGCCACCGAGCTTTTTTCTCCTCGGCGCTCGGCGTTCACGGTCCTGATGACCTTTCGCGGCTTTAGGGAGCGGCAAACAGGAGACCGGGGACAGGAGCAGGCAGCCACAGCGTTCGTCTCGCTTCGACGTTTCTGGCTTCTCCGTTCGCGGCTCTCAGCTCGTGGGCTCCCTCCAGTGGAAATCCGCAGGAATGCAGTCATGGTTCGACGGTTGCTAGGTCATATATGCAACAAAATAAACGTGTTTAACGTTGAAATCCCACATGCTGGAAACCATTAAAAATGACACCTGGTAGATGTACCTCCAAATCAACTGGGTGAATGGTACTCGAGGGGCAAGAGTCTTACCAAAACGACTAATGCTGAAAAATCAGAACTGTTTGAAGGATGAATTTATAACTGAAGTGGAAAGCCTGGAACACTTTTTACTAAGAAGCTGAATCATTGCACAAGAAATAAGCCTGCATGGGCTTTGAAAAGGGTGCATCATCAAATCCAAGAAAGTCTGGTTAGTCACAGGTATATATCAACAGAGTGAATATACTGACCTCATCGGGTGAAGTTTCCCTAGCTGTCTGAACCAGCTTCTGGTAGGCCTCATCAAAGGTAAGTTTCTGGAAGAAGTAATTGGTTCTTAAAACATTTGAGGAGAGAGGGATTGTAGTGAAAAAGAACAAGTGCGAGTTTTGGAAGAGGGAAGTTGAGTTTTTAGGACATTTAATTTCTGTCAATGGAGTTTCTCCCAGACCCGGGGTGGTAAAAGCTGTAGTAGAATGTCCTACTCTAAAGAATAAAGATGAGTTGCGCTCATTCTTGGGTTTATGCGAATTCTATTCGCATATGCCACATTAAAGGGATGCCATATGGCTTTGCCAACACAGTGAGGGTCGAGAGACCGCAGGCAGTATATACATCACAAACCAGTCTGCCCCAGTGACTTCTTGACTCTCTCTCTGTCTCACTGCAGTGTTTGGGCAAGGCAGCAGTCTTGGCAGCCCTTTGTCCAAGAAAACATCTACAAGGCAGCACAAGGAAGAACTGAAACTGGGACTCTGAGATTAATCAAGTCAGGTTATCTACAAGCCAGGCAGCCTATGGCATTTCTGCTCTCAAACGCAGCAGTAGTAAGTTGTTGCCTCAACCTGAAGTATTTTCCTCGCTTGAGGCGGACACACACTGCACAGTTGTACAGAGCTTCAGGTGAAAGGGTGAACGCTGAGCTGACCTGCTGGACCATCTTATATCCAGAAACAATGGCAGTTCAAAGTTGTGCCCAACATTTTGGTGGGAAGCAATCATTATAAAGTGCATCTTTGTTGTAGACAAGTTTATTACAACACTTTTGGCTATTGTTTTTTCTTACCTAGACAAGCAGAACATATAGTAATAGTAAATATTAACATTGCATTATATGTTTACAAATACACATCATGATGATTGACAGTGGCATCTTCACATTCAGTAAATGGCCTCATAACATATAAGCTCTGAAGCTCTCAGGGATGATAATGTAATAAAGGCAGTAGGACATTGAGCTTAAGGGGCCGCAAAGTGCACTACGCACTATGCGAGCTACGCGTAGCACTACACGAACTGCGTAGTAGCATGTTCGCACTGTGCAAGATGTCGTTTTCAATGATTGCACAGTGCGGACAAGCATCCGACACTGTGCAATCATTGAAGACGGCATCTTGCACAGTGCGAGCTGTACTTTTCTGCCGCTCGAATAGATTTTTACTGGAGCTGCAGCTTTCTCCAAGCAGACTGGTAGTTTCTCATCGCGAGCGGTCGCGAGCATGCGGACCACTCGCAAAGAGAAACCTGACCTCCCTGTGTTGAGAATCTCGCCGGGAGGTTTATTTTCCATGCTCGCGATCAGCAACTTGATGTTGCTGATCGTGTACAAGGAAAAAGTCTTGCGAGGATGTCATTTTGCTTGCTCGCGGTCGCCAACTTGACGTAGAGGACCGCGAGCAAGCAAAAAATGCCCACTGCTCTACGCTACACATGTTCGCACTGCTCTATGTGCAGTTCGCGTAGTGCGAAGTTGCGCAAACTACGCGAGCGTAGCGCTTTGCCCAGGGTTATTCTTTTTGTCACTATCATCAGTTGCATAACTGCACAGTAAAGTAGTCACTTCCTCATACTCTAGTCACATCCTCCAACCACACTAGTCGCTACAGCATAGTTGGGAACATAATACTTTTGCGTGTGATGGCTTAAGGAGTGCTATTCTGCTGTGCTCCTTACGGATGTACGCATCATATTAGCATGAATTGTTAGACAACGAACCTTCAGCGTCATGGCTCTAGAAAGTTTGTTTTCGTTGAATTCTGTCTTTCTCTTTCTGTTTAATTTCTTGTTCCTTGACTTCGTTCTAATGTGCCGCTCCCTATCCTATCGCCTGAGTTTCTTTCCTCCAAACTCTCTTGTCCCATGTATACCTCTCACATTCTAAGGACTAGTGCAGTACTGTCTGAATACAGGGCTACTTACGGATTTAGGATGAGGTTTACATCTTCAGATAAAACATAGATACAACTATTTAATATCCTTTCATTTGGATAACTTTTTCAATTGTATGATGGAACAAATACTCCTTTTCCAGATTTCTTTTTAAACAATGATAATTCTGTAATAAAATGTTGGTGCATTGATCATTGATATACTTTTACATTTCTTGCAATGCTTATTCAGGGACACATCTCTTAATATCTATGAAAGAACTGTACCATCGTTTTGAGAATGGGGATGCCACCAAGAAGGTGTGGTGTGTGTACTTCAGTATAGGTGTGTCTGGACTGTGGCTGTTCTTTAGTCTCAGTCAACTTCAATTTTCGGATCTGTTTTCTTACGACTTGTAACGGCTACAGAATACAAACAAATATATAACTGTTGTTTGTTGTCATAATATTTCAATCATGCTAGAGCTTCTAAAGGTTTCCCATGGTGATGCTGCTTGATCAAAGTGCACACTAAAGCCTAGAAAATGCCTATGAATCTATGTTCCTTTTTGACACTTCCCTTTCTAATCATAGCATTTGTTAATTAAGCAACATTAGGCCAATCTAAAACTGTCTTGCTTACTGAAGCTTAGGCCAACCTGAAACAGGGTTGGTTACTGGAGATGGCATCCAAATGTTTTAGCCTGGCTCTCGTGTGACAGGTGCACAGCTACCAGAAGAGCCTATGTTAAGGGACCTTGTATTAACAAATTCTAGAACCCACAGTGAACCCTTTTGTTTTGTGTATGAACCCTCACTTTGAAACATTTAAGCTTGGTGGAACACAGGTACTTAGCTCACCCATAGGATAAAGATAATAACCATTTCTTATTTACAAAAGATCCTAAAAGGGACTAATTGAAAATTTGATTAAATCTATATATATATATATTGTTTTATATGCTAAAAAATGTGTTCTTCTTAATACTGTTTTCAAATGTAAATATTTGATAAATTGACACATTGAAAAATAGCAAATATTGTCTTACTGCATTATTATCGAAAAAGGCAGAAATACTAAACCACTATTTTCTAAGGACATTAATTAAAATGATAAATGCATTACAAATTAGAAAGAACATTATGTTGTGTTCCTTAGCCACTCCACAACAATATAATCCTTAAAAAAATATTTTGCATGTATATCTGCCTACACACATATAATGCATGTACCTTGGCATAACTTAATTTGAATACAAACAAAAAAGGAGTCCTAAAACCTAAAAACAAGATCAAATTGTTGTTTGTGAGTTGTTATGACATATCAGCTATCCCACACATTATTGCAGCCTCCTTCAGAACAATTCGAAATCTGTTAATGGCTGAATTATTACACTTCATTTCAGCGTTGTGTACATTTCTTCAGTGGATTTATATACCAAAGTCAACTTAATTTGTTTAAAAAGAATATTTAATTAATTCAATTCATTTCATTTCAAAAACTTTTATTCGATTGACAATGAGTTCAATCATAAAAAGTACATCATACAAATCGAATATGGATAAAAACACAGAATTATATTACAAGCAAAAACAAGACGACATTAAAGTTGCAACTATAAAAGCGACGGTTACAAGTTAATCAGAATAACAGCGATGTACATCAAGTCAAGGTGAAGGGAGCCCTATATTGCAACGCATTCTGAAGCATGATTTTAGAAAAAGAGCTACACATTTAGCTACATAGGGAGTGTCCAACATCTGAAGTGCCAGATAAGCAGGCCGACATGTTCTTAACCCCATTCTACGTAGAAGTGGGATGATCCATCGTTTACGAGATTGTTCGTAGTAGCGACAAAACAGAGAGAGGTGGATGGTCGATTGTGGTGATACACCATCACATGGGCAATGCACCAGTACATGAGACCAGTTTAGTGCTTTGGGGAAAGTGACAAGGCGGAAGAAGGAGGTAAAACGAAACCTAGTTAGAACGAATTTTTCGTGGTTAGATAAAAAGAATGTTAGATAAGGCTGCATACCAGGGGAGGATTGTATCATAAGAATTTGTACATTAGTTGGCTTCGAAACTTCGTTTGAAAGGCGGAGGTCTCTCAAATGGTTTAAACAGAGAACTTTCAACGCCTTTCTACTGATGTCGGTCAGTGACGATGGTTCGGTGAAGTAGGATGCACAATTCAAATCCTTTAGGAAATTGGAAACATAAAGAAGCCATGGAATTCTTTTCCAATTTGCCAAGGAAAGACAGTCTTGTAGTAGAGAGCGGGTTAGGTGGCATTGGGGTTTAGTCCAAATACGGTGCCATAAAAGGATCGGCTGGCATCTAATGGTATCAGTTATATAATCGATACCCAGCTCGATATGGGAGCCGTATATTGGAGCACTATGAGGAAGTGCCAGAATGTTTTTTAAAAACCCATTTTGGACCAGTTGTAAGCCGTCTACATGAGCGTAGCCCCAAACGCCAGCGCTGTAGGTGGCTACACTGTGGCATTTTGCATGGTAAATTTTTAACAACTCTTTTGGGGCTGGTTTGCCCAGTTTTCTAGAAAAAGAAACAAGAGCTGAAGTCGCTCTTTGAAAGAGCATTTTTTTGCTTGCCACTGCCTGCTTCCACACTAGCTGGTCGTCTATTAGAATGCCTAAATAAGGATATTCCCTAGCTCGTACTAATCTAACCTGTTCTATATAGATGGGTTTAGAATTCTTCACCTTGGGACCAAAGTGCATTACATAGGTCTTACTCTTATTCACTTTTAGCCCCAGGGAGAGCATGAACTGGCAGTATTTGTCTAGTTGCTTTTGCAACTGTATCAGAGTCCTTGCTAAAATGACGGAATCGTCCGCATATAGTAAAGCTGGGATTGGGCGGTGATTAATAGATGGTAAGTCCTGGCTTCCCTCTAACATGGCCATCTCAACCCCGTTGGTATAAAGGTTGAACAGAAAGGGGGCCAGGACACACCCTTGCCTTACCCCTCTATTTATTGAAAACTGGGATGTTAATTCACCGGCCAACCCACATCTCACGCACGCTGTGGCGTCAGAGTACAGCTCGCGGAGGAATTTGATAAGAGGAGGGTCCACCCCAAGATCACTAAGGATGGTCCACAACTTGGAGTGGATCACACAGTCGAAAGCAGAGCTAAGGTTGACATAAACTATATATAGATTTCCACACTTAGCCCCGGCATATTTACCTATTAAGAGGGTTAGATTTAATGCCTGTTCAACTGTGCCAAGTCCCTCCTGGAACCCGTACTGGAGGTCGGTCAAGATGTTGTTTTCCGACGCCCAGTCCTGGAGGCGTTCCAGAATCAAGCGCCCTGCAACTTTCCCCAGGGAGTCCAGGAGGGAGATGGGTCT
Organism: Lissotriton helveticus; assembly: GCF_964261635.1. Classification (NCBI taxonomy): domain Eukaryota; kingdom Metazoa; phylum Chordata; class Amphibia; order Caudata; family Salamandridae; genus Lissotriton; species Lissotriton helveticus. Next base: position 1,043,486,341 of record NC_136065.1, read on the forward strand.
ATAACAGGCAGGGTTGTTACGGTCCCCCTTTTTGAAGATGGGAAGTAAAATGGAAGAAGACCAAGAATCTAAAAGGCCGATTTGCGAGACTGCCGCCGTCACCTGGGTGACGACAGGGGACCACAATTCTATATTATTTACAAAGATGTCTAGAGGGACTCCGTCAGGGCCAGGCGCTTTTCCAGTTTTGGATTCAATTCAGAAAGCTCTCTAGTTGTAAACAACATCAGTTAGTCGATCCCGCAATTGTCATTGGACAGTTTTATTTCTACAATTTTGGTCAGTACCACATTTCAAAAGACATTTGCTTTGCACTGTCTGAATTTTTCAGAATGCGCTCAGGTAAACATTTTCAGACCCACACCAACTAAAGTATTTCAAAGACGCTATCCCTTCCCTGGAAGTGCCTGCCTCCGGAGGGTTAGGCTGTGTAGAGAAGAAGTGTCCAGCCAGATCTTAGCTTGAATGCAAAATTACCGGGTCAGGCTCTGAAAAAAGTGGGCCATTGAATTCCCATCACTGTGTAAAGTCACCACATCTCTTCAAAACGCACCTTGGTAACATAAAAAACGGTGAACCCAGAGATATATGAAATTCGAAGTAGAAAGCACCAATTCCAAATGTAATTCCACATTTTCCACAGGAAAACTGGGAATAAGTATGTACTGCATCTATTACATACATCACACGAGAGGACGGATATTTTCTGGGTGCGGTAAATATCTCACCTTATTCTGGGCTACTAGTAATCAAGGTTTGGTAGCATAAGAAAGGTGTGTGTGTGAGGAGTAGTAGGATGAGGTAAAAAACGAGGGAGTGTGACAGATTAGATAATACGTTGAACTGTGTGGGAGGAATAGAAGATTAAAGAAATAATTAGTAGGCCATGTTAAAGCAGTGCAGGAAATAAGGGTTATATCCAGCCCAACCACGTATCTGGCAGCTATTATTGATACAGATCAGTATTCCGGGCTGGGCCCAGTGAAATATGCTGACTTCCTCCCAGTGTAAAAACAACAAGTGATGGACTGAATGTGGATCAATGTCACACACTCCCCCAGTCAAAAGATCTGGGCCCAAATCCATCGTTTTTTTGCACTCCACACCACCCTGGGTTAGACAATGGCGATATGCAAATCAGCTCTGACCCTGTTGCCCCATGGGAACAGTCCAGTCCGAACTACAAAAGCCATGTTCTTCCCAGAACGGAATCAAGCATCCGAGGACCGGACCGGTTTCGAGGTAATTTAGGCCCAGATCCCTGTACTGGGGTGAATGTATGACATTGTTCTGCATTCTGTCCATCAACTGTTGGTTTTGCATTTGTCACCCCGAGTGGGATGGGTATGCTCAGACGTGAGTCCCATGCTCTCCACGCCACTGGAGTCAAGCTATCCTGGCTGAAGACGGCTGATAGCCAGAAACCGGTCCTAGGATGCTTGATTCCGGTCCAGGAAAGACATGGCTTGGCAGTTCGGGCTGGACTGTTCCCATGGGGCACAGGGTCAAGGCTGATTTGCATATGGCCATGTCTGAACTGGGGTGGTGTGGAGTGCAAACAAACGATGGATTTAGGCCCAGATCTCTGTACTGGGGTGAATGTATGACATTGTTCTGCATTCTGTCCATCAACTGTTGGTTTTGCATTTGTCACCCCGAGTGGGATGGGTATGCTCAGACGTGAGTCCCATGCTCTCCACGCCACTGGAGTCAAGCTATCCTGGCTGAAGACGGCTGATAGCCAGAAACCGGTCCTAGGATGCTTGATTCCGGTCCAGGAAAGACATGGCTTGGCAGTTCGGGCTGGACTGTTCCCATGGGGCACAGGGTCAAGGCTGATTTGCATATGGCCATGTCTGAACTGGGGTGGTGTGGAGTGCAAACAAACGATGGATTTAGGCCCAGATCTCTGTACTGGGGTGAATGTATGACATTGTTCTGCATTCTGTCCATCAACTGTTGGTTTTGCATTCCTCCCAGTGTAACTTGCCGACATCCGGACCCATTCAGAAGTGCCTGTATGTTGTCTGCGTTCCATTTGGAGTAACAATCGCTAGGTGGGGGAAGAGGCTTTTTTATTTTCACTTCCAGCTGGGCCCAAATCAAAGGCCGTAAGCCATTCTTTCTTTCAAGTCATTTCAACCCTAACCAATGCCAATGCCAAAGCGTTCTCTTCAAAATGGACAATATTTCAGCGGTCCGCTATAGCAATCACCTTAGCAGCACAAGATCGAAGGCACTCTCGGACCTGGCAGGGAATTTTTGGCAGTATTGCCTAAGCCACCAGATCTCTGTCACGGCGGAATACCTTCCCGGACAGGACAATCAGGTGGTGGATTTCCACTCAACCCATTTCCACAATGCTAATCTCTGGAAGCTACACCCGCAAGTGTTTGTGAATCTCCAGTGAGTATGGGGTCCCTTTTCAGTGGACCTCTTCACTTCCCGGCTGGACCCCCAGCTTCCCCGGTTCTTCAGCTGGAGTCCGGATCCCATGGTGGAGAAAACAGACATGTTCCTACAGGACTGGCGAGAGGAAGCGGGTTCCACTTTTCCCCCGTTAACGACGATTATGACCGTATCGGCCCAAGTTCGACGCCAGGGGGTGAGTGTGGTGATAAAATCCCAATTTAGAGTTCACAAGTTGGGTTTCCGGTTCTACTGGAACTTTCTTGGGATTCTCCAATCCCTCCTCCATTTTCCAGCACTTCTTCTCAACTCAGACAAGGATCCCCATCCGCTCATCATGCAAGGCTCCCTAGCCCTGATGGCGTGGCGGATTACCAGGGATGATGGGCGGTCCCATGCATTTCGGGAGCAGCTGAGAAGTTCATGTCCAAGGCCTGGGCTGACAGTACCGTTAAACGTTACCGCTCTACCTGGAGAAGGTGGTGCCGTTGGTGTGTGCGACGGGGTATCGATCCCGTGTCAGAACATGTGACCTCTGTTCTGAATTTGTTGGCTAGCCTGGAGGAGGAAGGCCTGGCTTACAGAACGATTAATACCTTCCGTTCTGTTATTTCAGCAGGTCACATCTTGGTGGATGGCTCCCCGGTGGGGGAACATCCTTTGGTCTGTCACCTACTCCAAGGTATCCACCTATCCTTACCTCCGGAGCCCAGATATTCCGTCCTTTGAGATGTCAATTAGGTCCTGAACCTGTTGCTCTCCTGGCAACCGACTAGATTCCTTTCGCGGAAAGAGCTTTCGGCAAAACTAGCCAAGCTCCTTTACCTAGTCTCGTGTAGATGGGTTTCGGACGTCCGGGCTCTGGATGTGTCCGGTAGAATTTTCTCCCCTTCGGGTGTTACGTTTACAATCCGTAGGCGGACAAAGACGGTAACTAAGTCCATTTCCTATCCTGCCTTCCTTGACTCCCAGAAGCTGTGCGTGGTCTCCTGTCTGAAACTATATAAGGAGATGTTGGAGGACTTTCGTCCCCTCGGTGAGCGTCAACTGCTCATCGCCATTAGAAGCTGCATAGAGCTTTCTCCTCCCCCACTATAGACCGTTGGGTGCGTTGGGTGATGCAGGAAGCCGGCATTGATCTCCGGGCCTGCGGTGCCCATTCCACCAGAGGGGCGATGGTCTCCAAAGCATTTACCCTCGGAGCTCATTTGGAAGACATTCTGAACGAAGCAGATTGGTGTTCAGACTCTACCTTCAAGTGGTTTTACTTCAAATCAGGGATTGACATGGTTCACTTGGTGGTGGGCAAGCTTTAAATGAGCATAATCCTTACCTCAGGTCCTGACATAGAACGAAAAATTTCCTAGCTAGCGTAACAGAAAGTTTCAATTCTATTAAGGACTCGGAGATGAGGATTATCCCACCCAGGATACAACTTCTTGTAACTTAAATTATTTAGTTTACTCAGGTTTCCCTTGACCGTTCATGATCTCATTTGTAGTTTTCCGTGACTTTCCCCCGACAGGGCTAATCCTTAGCCATGGCTGTTGCCTAATTGTGTTGTTTGCTTCTGGCAGGAGATTCCAACATACAGGAGTCGTGAAGCGTCCAAGCTGCCTGACCTTGAGCGAAGAAAGAGGGGTAGTGGAGACTAACAGAGGACTATGAAGTGTTGGGAGCCCTGTAATTGGTGGACTCACCTGGACACTCTGAGCATGGACTATCTATAGTTAAAACTTTGTGGCATTGCCTATGTTTCATGGGAATGGTAGTTTTTTTAATAATCATGTTGAATGGCTGCTGTTCAAGAAAGTGGAGAAAGAATAACATAATCTTCGCCTCTGAGACCTTAATAGAATTGAAATTTTCCGTTACGCTAGCTAGGAAATTTTTCATTCTCCCTTTATAAATCTCTACATAAAGCTAATTTGTCAAAGCCTTCAGTGCCCCACATAGGGTTAGTGTGTGCTATGTAAATGTTGCAATACAATACAATTTGTATGCAACTTTATAAAAGGGAATCAAAACATATACAAGATTTGGTTTCTTAGGTGGGACCTACGGCAGGATCCCCCACACATGTGTGAACAATATAGATTCTAAGCATAAAATGTTTTTGGGTGTTGTGTTTTTGTTGTTTTGCTAATAGAGTCAGTTTTGATGTAAGTTTCATGGAGCCAGGGCAGGGGTTGACTCTGTTTAAGTATGAGAGAAATGTGTCTTATGTAACAGAAACAACTGGTTCAGGGGTCTCCAACCTTTTCTGTGATTAGAGCTACTTATGTTGGATGAAAATCATCCCGAACTACTAATATTTTTAGAGTTGTAATAAGGACCACATCAGGTACATTAGTGGCCACCATATGCAATATACGAGCAGTGATCACTTTAGTTCATCAGGCATAGTTGTCAACAGTAACATAGCAAGCATTGGCAAAGCAAATAGATTGTTTGCACCTGCGAAAGCTATTGGATATGTCAATGTAGGGAGAGGATGTGGCTTAGCAGCAAGAGCTCCTGACTTTGGAGCTGGGATCCAGGTGTGAGCCTTGGTGTCAACTCAACATCCTGTGGTTGTGGTTAAATCATTTAATCTCCCTGTGCCTATGGACAGCACCTGGATACCCTCATGGGTGATTAGCTGTGCTATACAAATCGGAGTTTTTATTTTTTTTACATGTTGCATGTGACTATATAGATGTAGCATAACTGAAAGAGTTGCAGACTTAGGGAACCAGGTTAGAGTATCGGTGTCGGCTTAACATCCTATGATCCTGGAATAGGTAGTGAAACAAAGAAATGTGTAAGGGAGGACAAAGAAAAGTTTTGTGAGGAGGAATAAGATGTCAACATGAGTGAGACAATAGCTGGCCTCTGGGGAGTGGAGAGATGGTGGGCAGAGCTGGGTTCTGAGTGGACCACTAGGATGGCAGATAGTCACTGGGGAGAGAGGAGATAGTGGGCAGAGTCGAGTCTTGAGCTCTGTGGGTGCACGCAGGGGTGTCAGTAGGCGACGTTGAGAGCGTCCAAGGCTCTGGCTGTTCTCAAGGCTGCTCTGGGCACAGTGGCTCTCAGCTCAGCAGAATTTTCCTGTGCGGGAGTCAGCGTGCCTCTTTGCTGCGATCCTAGGCTCGGGTCTCTGTCTGCCGGGAAGCTGTGGGGACCGAGTCGCAGGATGAGTTGCACGGTGAGCAGCAAGAATAAAGCTGCAGCCGAGCTGTCCAAGGGGATAAGAATCTGCAATATGACGGAGAGAAGGCGGTGCAGGAGTTTAAGCAGCTGCTGCTGTATTAGAGGTCAGGGAGGAGGGGACAAGCAGGGGTACTGCTAGGCATGGAATTGGGGGCTAAACTGTCAAGTGAATTTAGACACATGGAGAGGATTCCAGACACGCACTCTGTAAGAGTGCATGTGGTAAATTTAAAAAAGAGTACCTGCGACCAGTTAAAGGACACAGGAAGCACTACTTGGTACAAACTCCACAACTTGGACTAGAACTCGGAAGCCTAGGAGGAAGTTGAATGGCAGGAGGATCGGCTGACCAATAAGAAGACAGGAACCGTAAGAGACGAAGAAGCCAGCCAATAGTATATAAAGGTAATTAAAGGACGAGCTCTAAGCCTCTTTTAATTTTTTTTTCATTACATGAGATTTTGCAAGCACAATGCAAGCACTGTGCAGGTGAAACGTAAAAAAGGCTTTGCTAATATGGAATATCTGTATATGGGTAATACATAACAGCCATAGTAGCAATGCTCTTGGCATCAATGTCATAATATTAATATTAAATCTCCCCAACTCTGCATGATTTAGCAGTCAACTAATAGCTTTAAAAAGTTGAATATGCGATAAGGAGGACATGTATTATAATGGACATGCAGTGGTATAAAAAATTGGTCCTGCTCAATACCAAACATTGAGCATGCCTCCCTCTACCATAACTACACACACACACACACTAGCATTTTTCACCAAACATCACCTTAAACGTTCTCAGAGTGCATACATTTTCATCTTGAATAAATGCTTTTCAAATTTTGGTATACATACATTAATTAAGCCAAACTAAAGCCTCTAAGCTAAGCTGAGCTGCAGAGAGGAGTAGCTCATGAGTTACTTGAGAATCCTGAAGTGGTTGGTGCATGCATGCCAACACACGGATTCAGCCAGGAGACTCTGAATTTTATATATCCAGGCTTTATTTTAGCGGTCTCCCCCTAAAAATACCTCCAATTCAATGCAAGTCAGTGGGGAAAATACATTATCCAGATTTTTCTTTTTCTATGTCTCCCTCTTGTGTTTCTAAATGTTGCCATCTACCTTATTGGTGCCTGGCTGGGGGCATTAATTTGATTAAACATGCAATCTTTTTAAGTAGTAAATTTGATTTTGTGAAAAGTGTGCGTGGCCTCGGAGGGCAGAAAAGCATTCTACCAGCTTTCAAAAATCTGTTTTGCGTCTAAGATTTACTATTTTCGGTCTGACATCATCACTTTTTAGAGTACTGGTGGAAGGAGTCTAGAAGTAAAACAGAAAAGAAGTCTTTAAGCAGTTGAAATATGTTACTTTACAACCAATACATGTACATGTTTAGATTTATAAATCCACAGAGATACACAGGAGGCCAGATTCACAAAGCAACCCTTGTGCATTTACTCCTAAGCATATGCACAGATTTAAGAATTTTTGTCTCTTCTGAATCCTTACCAGTGGTATGTTTGGAAAGCTGAGCCATTCTCAGTTTTCCAGATGGGTCCTTGAGACAGTCTTGAAACTTTTTGTGGTTAGGTCCCCCCACAGATTGGAATTGTACACACTGTGCAGCACCGCTGTGCAATTGCATGTTTATTTCTTCTTGTTTTTTATACACAGAAAATATTTTTCTATTTGGAGAATCAACTATTCATATAGCTCTCGAGGTTTGGGTGAGGGCTCTTCCTCTTCACATCATGGAAAGAAATTGAGTCCAGCATTTGTCGGGTGTAAATCTCCACCTCTATTTAGATGGTGCAAGGGTGAGAGATGAGTTTGTGAATGTTATGAGAAAGTAGGGTGATATTATGTGGGAGTAAATGGATCTGAGTCTGTATGGTCACCTTTTGTGAGTCTATTGTAAGCACAAATCTAGCCAATTTTGATTGCTAAAGTGCTTTTATGAACGAAAATGGTTTTGTGAATGAGTCCTAACATGTCCAGCGTGACCACCGAGCACCAAAAATTACTCATGTCTACATCGTGGATGCACTAGACCTACACATAACCATGGAAAAACATTGAACTCAAGGCAAAGATACAGGAATACAGAGGCACAATGGTAAGAAATGAAACAAGGATGCATTGAGCATGGGAAAGGATGAGGCTGGAGAAATGTCGACATAAGACTAATAAGTGGACTGGATGAACGGGTGAAAAGTAGTGTTAAGGGCTGTGCACACCGCAGAACAAGGGCCGGGTTTAGCACCGGTGGCGTCTGGTGCGACAATCCTTTTTGGTGCCCCTCCTCCCAATGACCTCCTACTCAAGATTCACAAACCTTTTATTTGTTATAAGCGCCGGTAAAAGCTGGCCTTTCTAATCCACTCAGCAATCCTCATAAAATACAGATCTGTTCTTTGCAGCAGGCATTTTAACCCTGTGTGCTACTTTATGGTGCGTCTAAACTGCAACTAGACAAAACTCCCATCTCTCTCTCTCGCAGGAATATTAATCGCAACAGTTATCTTGATATTTTTATTGCTGCCTTTAAATGATAAACATATTGCTGAACACAGCGTCCCCTTGAAGTCAGTGCCCCCTCTCCAGGTCAGCGCCCAGTGCGGCCGCACTGGCTGCATCGCCCTAAAGCAGGCCGCCCAGTGCGGCCGCACTGGCTGCATCGCCCTAAAGCAGGCACTGCTTGGAGTGGACAACTAATGAGTTTCAAATTTAAGTCTGCTAGAGCAGGACACCTGCAATCCTATTCCAAGTGCGGAAGTATTGCTGATTCAGCTGGTAGTGCCGCCTTAATTGTGAAAAGTAATGCAAGAACACCGCACTTCCAATTTTTCCCACATGTACATTTCACCAGAAAAAATATGGCGAAATGTGTGAGATAAATACAACGTGTAGGAATTGATGTGGAAACAGTGATTCAGGAATGAATAAACAGATTTATTTGGCAGCAATTATGATTTGGACCCATATGGATAATGGGTGTCGAAAGGCATTCCAGAGGTGCTCAGAATACTTGAGACAAACTTGCTCCCCACCCTACTCCGGATTGAGATGTGATGTGGTGCAGACCCTGAAACCTTGAAGCTTTTAGCAAATGTATATAAACTGCTGAATATACTGACTTTCTCAAGTGGTACATCCTCGGGTATCTAATCCTGCTTCTGGGCAGTAACATTTTCAGAAGTTAGATGGAGGAAACTCAAAAGAATTCTCCCTTCAGAGATTATTGGGTTTGCATGGACTTTGACCGATGTGTCCCAGATGCTATTTGTAGCAAACAATATTTTTGTGAAATAAATAGAGCTATATAAATAAACTCACAAACAACTGCTCCAGCTGGTATGGACCACTTTCTGAGCGTAAAGTCTAGCCGCGGTATAGGACATAAAAATGTGTGCATGTCGAAGATGGTTCTTGAAAACCTGAAGAAAGTTTACAATACCTGCATATAAAGACTAGAGATTTGGTATTGGAGTGATGATACAGAAGGCAAATTGGGTGAAGGATAGGAATATAGAGAACAAACATGAACTGGACTGAAAGACAGGGCTTATAAAGCATAAATAAATGTTGAACAAATCATGGAACTAAGTGTTGAATAAATAACATGAAGAGAAAAGCATGGCACTGTTTTCACTAAAAAGTAGAATAGTTGCACAAGCAATAAAGTTTTATCTGCTTTGTAATTTGTGGATCAGCAAAGCCAAGGAGGTACAGAGGCTGGAGAGTATAACAAGCTATACTACATTACATTAGATTACTCTGGTAGATGATGGACAAAGCATGCCTCTAGATTTCTCATTGTATATAAACATCACATACTCTTCCTTTTTCACACATGTATATCAACAGACTAAATATATTAACTTCTTTAAGTGATATTTCTTCAGGTGTCAAATCCAGCTTCTGGTTGAGAACATCAAAAAAGGTGGCTGGAAGAAACCAAAAAGCAACTAACATTTACAACAAGAAAAACATATATCTGCTTCTAATTTTACACTTTGTTTTTGCAAATCCATAAAGCTCTATCTCTTGTACTTCCGAGTTTATCCAGTAGTTGATTGCAATTGTGGGAGGCACTCTGGCTGGCATCTTAAAGTGCATTTTGAGAAAATGACTAAATGCTCCCTCAATAAATTGATTTGGCTGATGGGAAATTGGTCGCTTTACAAGCATTCAAAGAATTCTCTGGGCATATATTTACTTTGAAAATAGCAGATTCTGGAAAAGCTGGAGAAAATCTACAATTACTTACTACATTCTAGACGGCTCTTCACTTTCCACAGTACTGGGAAGGGTCTTCTGTGTTTTCCCCTCCCACCACCTGATGGTCCAGCTGTCACCTCCACAGCCCAGTAAGTGCTTTTTTAATATTTGGGTGTATATATGAATGTATGATTATTTGTGCCTGTGTGGAAAGGGTAAGCCAAAGTTAGTGCGGATACGTGCTTGAGAATGGTGGGTGTGAGTATGTGTGCTTGTCAATGGATGGGTGTGAGTGAGTGTGAGCATGTGTGTGCTCTTGTGAGTGGATGGGTGAAAGTGATAATGCACATGTATTCCCGCCCCATTAGTTGTAAAAATCACAAGCCGCCATGTATATGTGTTTTCAAATGTGTTCATCAGCAAAGCCATGAAGGTGAAGAGGGTGGAGAGTCAAATCAGAGAACCAGGTCCAACTCCGTTGTAGATGATGGGAAACGTGTGCCTCTAATTCTTTCATTGTATGTAAGCATCATCAGCCGCGGCCCATGGAGGGAGTTGCGGTGGGTCACAAAGGCGGGGCCGGGGAGGGGCAGGGTGGGTGGTGCTAAAATCCGGAATATGGATAATTGGAGGTAAGTAAACAAATGTAATAAATAAAACGAATTTCGGAGCGCACTGCATCGCAAAATGCGATGCAGGGCGCGCTACGAAATTTGTTTTATTTATTACTTTGTTTACTTACCTCCAATTATCCATATTCCGGATTTTAGCACTACCCACCCTGCCCCTCCCCCGCCCCGCCTTTGTGCCCCACCGCAACTCCCTCCACGGGCCGCGGCTGTGCATCATTGATTCTGTGCCGAACAGGACACCCTCAGGTTTTTCACAACTGAATACCAAGGAAATTAATATACTAACCTCTTTGAGTGATGTCTCATCGCTTCTCTTATCCAGTTTCTGACCGGCAACATCAAAATTAGATGGCTAAAAAAAAGAAGAAAAAAAACACCAGATCCCCGAGTTATATAAAATTATGTCTTGGTGGGAGAGTGTGGAGCAAGACAACATTTTCTAAAAAGGAGTAAAGGACACAGTCTCTAATTAAACACCAACATACACAGGTATAGTGTAGCCTGAAACACTTTAAAAGCAGCGGCGGCTCACCGTGGGTGTGCTGCGGGGTGGTGGGGCAGGCAGGGGAGGGGCCGAATTAGCGATGCAGCATGCGCAAGGTAAATTGTTTTATTTTTTTAATTACTTACCTTACTCCTGTCCGTCAAATGTCGAACTCCACTACCCCCCACCCAGTCCTTCCCCCACCCGGTCCACCACCCGCAGCACTCCCACGGGAAGCCACCACTGTTCAAAAGAGCAGGAGCGGGAGATAAATGATAGGAACGCCCAGTTTCCCTTCTATTGTTGATGTCCTTGGTATGGTTGGAAATGTGCAATAATGGGGTGCACCTGGGTAAATTGTCTTCCCCACACCCTCATATTCTTTCGACATGTTTCAGTCTCTACATCAAAGGCCACTAAATGTCCTTGGCTTTTGTCCTGACAGCAGGGTATTGCAGCAAGTAGGCCATTCAGCTGATCACCAGTATTGTTGCACGCTTAAATGACAATGACACTCTCTTGTCTTTTTTAAAGTAGGCCATTCAGCAATAGGATACCGGTGTATGTTGGTGGATAGACACCAAAACACAACTAACATTTTAAAATTCATTACAAATCCATAATTCTTTAATTGATGTGATTCCTGAATTTCTAAGGTCCTTCATCACTTTGCCATTGGGAGAGGAGCCATGAGTGGCAGACACAAGAAAATGACGAAAAATGGAGTCATGTTAACTCTCCCACAAGAAAATGCTCTAGCTGATAGTAAATGGACCGCTGTACGAGCATTCAAAGAATTATCCAGTTATGTAATTATTTGCTAAAAATAGCAGTGTTCACAAAGTCCAGTAAAATCTGCAAAAAAGTTTACAATACTTGTTGATACAGACTGTGGATGAAGTGTTTAAGTGGAGATGCATGAGTGGAAAGGGAGAGAGAGGAGAACATAAGGCTGAAGGAGTGAGTCTTCAAGGGTTGCAGGAGGAAGACAATAAGCACAAATGACATTGATCAGTTTCTTGAATGGAGAAAGGGTACAAAATGAACAGTTATAGAATTGTGTTCTGCTTTGAGTAAATTCTCTCCAGTGTGCCAAGCCCACACTGAGTAGGGAAGGGCTTTTTGGATTTTATCATCCAAACACATAACTACTTACTTTGTCCTGGATGTTGTCATTGCTTTCCACAGCACTAGGATGGGGGCCCTGAAAATAAAAGAGAAAGTCAGAAAGAATGTAATTTATGTCGTACAAAGGCCACATCAGTTACAGAGGAAAAACATGGCACGTATGCACAAACCCCCTCGCAGCAAGTTCATCAATGAGGTTGAAGACCTTACAACATTATTGTTCTTGGATATATTGGATATTATCTTTATAAGAAAGACGACACAGTTGTGCGGATCGTGGAGGCTCAGAACTCACGATTATGTATGATATTTTCTCATACAGGAATATATTGCATTTGTGAAGTTGTAATACAACACTATAACCAGGGAAACTAATTCTGTCAGCACCGGCAAACGGTTGGTGCCAACTCCATATTAGTATAAGCCAGAAATTGAGATCATAGAAAAGAAAATATATTTAAAGAAATCATGGTTCGACGGTTGCTAGGTCATATATGCAACAAAATAAATGTGTTTAACGTTGAAATCCCACATCCTGGAAACCATTAAAAATGACACCTGGCAGATGTACCTCCAAATCAACTGGGTGAATGGTACTAAGGGGCAAGAGTCTTACCAAAACGACAAATGCTGAAAAATCAGAACTGAGAGGGAAGTTGAGTTTTTAGGACATTTCATTTCTGTCAATGGAGTTTCTCCCAGACCCGGGTTGGTAAAAGCTGTAGTAGAATGTCCTACTCCAAAGAATAAAGATGAGTTGCGCTCATTCTTGGGTTTATGCGAATTCTATTCGCATAGGCCACATTAAAGGGATGCCATACGGCTTTGCCAACACAGTGAGGGTCGAGAGACCGCAGGCAGTATATACATCACAAACCAGTCTGCCCCAGTGACTTCTTGACTCTCTCTCTGTCTCGCTGCAGTGTTTGGGCAAGGCAGCAGTCTTGGCAGCCCTTTGTCAAAGAAAACATATACAAGGCAGCACAAGGAACAACTGAAACTGGGACTCTGAGCTTAATCAAGTCAGGTTATCTACAAGCCAGGCAGCCTATGCCATTTCTGCTCTCAGATGCCGCAGTAGTAAGTTGTTGCCTCAACCTGAAGTATTTTCCTCGCTTGAGGCGGACACACACTGCACAGTTGTACAGAGCTTCAAGTGAAAGGGTGAACGCTGAGCTGACCTGCTGGACCATCTTATATCCAGAAACAATGGCAGTTCAAAGTTGTGCCCAACATTTTGGTGGGAAGCAATCATTACAAAGTGCATCTTTGTTGTAGACAAGTTTATTACAACACTTTTGGCTATTGTTTTTTCTTGCCTAGACAAGCAGAACATATAGTTATAGTAAATATTAACATTGCATTATATGTTTACAAATACACATCATGATGATTGAAAGTGGCCTCTTCACATTCAGTAAATGGCCTCATAACATATAAGCTCTGAAGCTCTCAGGGATGATAATGTAATAAAGGCAGTAGGACATTGAGCTTAAGGGGCCACAAAGTGCACTTCGCACTATGCGAGCTACGCGTAGCACTACGCGAACTGCGTAGTAGCATGTTCACACTGTGCAAGATGTCGTTTTCAATGATTGCACAGTGTGGACAAGCATCCGACACTGTGCAATCATTGAAGACGGCATCTTGCACAGTGCGAGCTGTACTTTTCTGCCGCTCGAATAGATTTTTACTCGAGCTGCAACTTTCTCCAAGCAGACTGGTAGTTTCCCATCGTGAGCGGTCGCGAGCATGCGCGACCACTCGCAAAGAGAAACCTGACCTCCCTGTGTTGACAATCTTGCCGGGAGGTTTATTTTCCATGCTCGCGATCAGCAACTTGATGTTGCTGATCGCGAACAAGGAAAAAGTCTTGCGAGGATGTCATTGTGCTTGCTCGCGGTCGCCATCTTGACGTAGAGGACCGCGAGCAAGCAAAAAATGCCCACTGCTCTACGCTACACTTGTTCGCACTGCGCTATGTGCAGTTCGCGTAGTGCGAAGTTGCACAAACTACGCGAGCGTAGCGCTTTACCCAGGGTTATTCTTTTTGTCACTATCATCAGTTGCATAACTGCACAGTAAAGTAGTCACTTCCTCATACTCTAGTCACATCCTCCAACCACACTAGTTGCTACAGCATAGTTGGGAACGTAATACTTTTGCGTGTGATGGCTTAAGGAGTGCTATTCTGCTGTGCTCCTTACGGATGTACGCATCATATTAGCATGAATTGTTAGACAACGAACCTTCAGCTTCATGGCTCTAGAAAGTTTGTTTTCGTTGAATTCTGTCTTTCTCTTTCTGTTTAATTTCTTGTTCCTTGACTTCGTTCTAATTTGCCGCTCCCTATCCTATCGCCTGAGTATCTTTCCTCCAAACTCTCTTGTCCCATGTATACCTCTCACATTCTAAGGACTAGTGCAGTACTGTCTGAATACAGGGCTACTTACGGATTTAGGATGAGGTTTACATCTTCAGATAAAACATAGATACAAGTATTTAATATCCTTTCATTTAGATCACTTTTTCAATTGTATGATGGAACAAATACTCCTTTTCCAGATTTCTTTTTAAACAATGATAATTCTGTAATAAAATGTTAGTGCATTGATCATTGATATACTTTTACATTTCTTGCAATGCTTATTCAGGGACACATCTCTTAATATCTATGAAAGAACTGTACCATCGTTTTGAGAATGGGGAGGCCACCAAGATTGTGTGGTGTGTGTACTTCAGTATAGGTGTGTCTGGACTGTGGCTGTTCTTTAGTCTCAGTCGACTTCAATTTTCGGATCTGTTTTCTTACGACTTGTAACGGCTACAGAATACAAACAAATATATAACTGTTGTTTGTTGTCATAATATTTCAATCATGCTAGAGCTTCTAAAGGTTTCCCATGGTGATGCTGCTTGATCAAAGTGCACACTAAAGCCTAGAAAATGCCTATGAATCTATGTTCCTTTTGACACTTCCCTTTCTAATCATAGCATTTGTTAATTAAGCAACATTAGGCCAATCTAAAACTGTCTTGCTTACTGAAGCTTAGGCCAACCTGAAACAGGGTTGGTTACTGGAGATGGTATCCAAATGTTTTAGCCTGGCTCTCGTGCGACAGGTGCACAGCTACCAGAAGAGCCTCTGTTAAGGGACCTTGTATTAACAAATTCTAGAAACCACAGTGAACCCTTTTGTTTTGTGTATGAACCCTCACTTTGAAACATTTAAGCTTGGTGGAACACAGGTACTTAGCCCACCCATAGGATAAAGATAATAACAATTTCTTATTTACAAAAGATCCTAAATGGGACTAATTGAAAATGTTATTAAATCTATATATATATTTTTTTATATGCAAAAAAATATGTTCTTCTTAATACTGTTTTCAAATGTAAATATTTGATAAATTGACATATTGAAAAATAGTAAATATTGTCTTACTGCATTATTATCAAAAAAGGCAGAAATACTAAACCACTATTTTCTAAGGACATTAATTAAAATGATAAATGCATTACAAATTAGAAAGAACATTATGTTGTGTTCCTTAGCCACTCCACAACAATATAATACTTAAAAAAAATATTTTGCATGTATATCTGCCTACACACATATAATGCATGTACCTTGGCATAACTTAATTTGAATACAAACAAAAAAGGAGTCCTAAAACCTAAAAACAAGATCAAATTGTTGTTTGTAAGTTGATATGATGTATCAGCTATCCCACAAATTATTGCAGCAATCTGTTAATGGCTGAATTATTTCCACTTCATTGCAGCGTTGTGTACATTTCTTCAGTGGATTTATATACCAAAGTCAACTTAATTTGTTTAAAAAGTATATTTAATTAATTCAATTCATAAAGCTCTCTAGTTGTAAAGAACATCAGTTAGTCGATCCCGCAATTGTCATTGGACAGTTCTATTTCTACAATTTTGGTCAGTACCACATTTCAAAAGACATTTGCTTTGCACTGTCTGAATTTTTCAGAATGTGCTCAGCTAAACATTTTCAGACCCACACCAACTAAAGTATTTCAAAGACGCTATCCCTTCCCTGGAAGTGCCTGCCTCCGGAGGGTTAGGCTGTGTAGAGAAGAAGTGTCCAGCCAGATCTAAGCTTGAAGGCAAAATTACCGGGTCAGGCTCTGAAAAAAGTGGGCCATTGAATTCCCATCACTGTGTAAAGTCACCACATCTCTTCAAAACGCACCTTGGTAACATAAAAAATGGTGAACCCAGAGATATATGAAATTCGAAGTAGAAAGCACCAATTCCAAATGTAATTCCACATTTTCCACAGGAAAACTGGGAATAAGTATGTACTGCATCTATTACATACATCACACGAGAGGACGGATATTTTCTGGGTGCGGTACATATCTCACCTTATTCTGGGCTACTAGTAATCAAGGTTTGGTAGCATAAGAAAGGTGTGTGTGAGGTAAAAAAAGAGGGAGTGTGACAGATTAGATAATGCGTTGAACTGTGTGGGAGGAATAGAAGATTAAAGAAATAATTAGTAGGCCATGTTAAAGCAGTGCAGGAAATAAGGGTTATATCCAGCCCAACCACATATCTGGCAGCTATTATTGATACAGATCAGTATTCCGGGCTGGGCCCAGTGAAATATGCTGACTTCCTCCCAGTGTAACTTGCCGACACCCGGACCCATTCAGAAGTGCCTGTTTGTTGTCTGCTTTCCATTTGGAGTAACAATCGCTAGGTGGGGAAGAGGCTTTCTTATTTTCACTTCCAGCTGGGCCCAAATCAAAGGCCGTAAACCATTCTTTCGTTCTAGTCATTTGAACCCTAACCAATGCCAATGCCAAAGCGTTCTCTACAAAATGGACCATATTTCAGCGGTCCGCTATATCAATCACCTTAGCAGCACAAGATCGAAGGCACTCTCGGACCTGGCAGGGAATTTTTGGCAGTATTGCCTAAGCCACCAGATCTCTGTCACAGCGGAATACCTTCCCGGACAGGACAATCAGGTGGTGGATTTCCACTCCACCCATTTCCACCACGCTAATCTATGGAAGCTACACCTGCAAGTGTTCGTGAATCTCCAGTGAGTATGGGGTCCCTTTTCAGTGGACCTCTTCACTTCCCGGCTGGACCCCCAGCTTCCCCGGTTCTTCAGCTGGAGTCCAGATCCCCTGGTGGAGAAAACAGACATGTTCCTACAGTACTGGCGAGAGGAAGCGGGTTCCGCTTTTCCCCCGTTAACGGCGATTATGACCGTATCGGCCCAAGTTCGACGCCAGGGGGTGAGTGTGGTGATAAAATCCCAATTTGGAGTTCACAAGTTTGGTTTCCGGTTCTACTGGAACTTTCTTGGGATTCTCCAATCCCTCCTCCACTTTCCAGCACTTCTTCTCAACTCAGACAAGGATCCCCATCCGCTCATCATGCAAGGCTCCCTAGCCCTGATGGCATGGCGGATTACCGGGGATGATGGGCGGTCCCATGCATTTCGGGAGCAGCTGAGAAGTTCATGTCCAAGGCCTGGGCTGACAGTACCGTTAAACGTTACCGCTCTACCTGGAGAAGGTGGTGCCGTTGGTGTGTGCGACGGGGTATCGATCCCGTGTCAGAACATGTGACCTCTGTTCTGAATTTGTTGGCTAGCCTGGAGGAGGAAGGCCTGGCTTACAGAACGATTAATACCTTCCGTTCTGTTATTTCAGCAGGTCACATCTTGGTGGATGGCTCCCCGGTGGGGGAACATCCTTTGGTCTGTCACCTACTCTGAGGTATCCACCTATCCTTACCTCCGGAGCCCAGATATTCCGTCCTTTGAGACATCAATTAGGTCCTGAACCTGTTGCTCTCCTGGCAACCGAATAGATTCCTTTCGCGGAAGGAGCTTTCGGCAAAACTAGCCAAGCTCCTTTACCTAGTCTCGTGTAGATGGGTTTCGGACGTCCGGGCTCTGGATGTGTCCGGTAGAATTTTCTCCCCTTCGGGTGTTACGTTTACATCCTGTAGGCGGACAAAGACGGTAACTAAGTCCATTTCCTATCCTGCCTTCCTGGACTCCCAGAAGCTGTGCGTGGTCTCCTGTCTCAAACTATATAAGGAGATGTTGGAGGACTTTCGTCCCCTCGGTGAGCGTCAACTGCTCATCGCCATTAGAAGCTGTATAAAGCTTTCTCCTCCCCCACTATAGCCCGTTGGGTGCAATGGGTGATGCAGGAAGCCAGCATTGTCCTCCGGGCATTCGGTGCCCATTCCACCAGAGGGGCGATGGTCTCCAAAGCATTTACCCTCGGAGCTCATCTGGAAGACATTCTGAATGCAGCAGATTGGTGTTCAGACTCTACCTTCAAGTGGTTTTACTTCAAATCGGGGATTGACATGGTTCACTTGGTGGTGGGCAAGCTTTAAATGAGCATAATCCTCACTTCAGGTCCTGACATAGAACGAAAAATTTCCTAGTTAGCGTAACAGAAAGTTTCAATTCTATTAAGGACTCGGAGATGAGGATTATCCCACCCAGGATACAACTTCTTGTAACTTAAATTATTTAGTTTACTCAGGTTTACCTTGACCGTTCATGATCTCATTTGTAGTTTTCCGTGACTTTCCCCCGACAGGGCTAATCCCTAGCCATGGCTGTTGCCTAATTGTGTTGTTTGCTTCTGGCAGGAGATTCCAACATACAGGAGTCGTGAAGCGTCCAAGCTGCCGGACCTTGAGCGACGAAAGAGGGGTAGTGGAGACTAACAGAGGACTATGAAGTGTTGGGAGCCCTGTAATTGGTGGACTCACCTGGACACTCTGAGCATGGACTATCTATAGTTAAAACTTTGTGGCATTGCCTATGTTTCATGGGAATGGTAGTTTTTTTAATAATCACGTTGAATGGCTGCTATTTAAGAAAGTGGAGAAAGAATAACATAATCCTCGCTTCTGAGTCCTTAATAGAATTGAAACTTTCCGTTACGCTAGCTAGGACATTTTTCATTCTCCCTTTATAAATCTCTACATCAAGCTAATTTGTCAAAGCCTTCAGTGCCCCACATAGGGTTAGTGTGTGCTATGTAAATGTTGCAATACAATACAATTTGTATGCAACTTTATGAAAGGGAATCAAAACATATACAAGATGTGGTTTCTTAGGTGGGACCTACGGCAGGATCCCCCACTCATGTGTGAAAAATATAGATTCTAAGCATAAAATGTTTTTGGGTGTTGTGTTTTTGTTGTTTTGCTAATAGAGTCAGTTTTGATGTAAGTTTCATGGAGCCAGGGCAGGGGTTGACTCTGTTTAAGAATGAGAGAAATGTGTCTTATGTAACAGAAACAATTGGTTCAGGGGTCTCCAACCTTTTCTGTGATTAGAGCTACTTATGTTGGATGAAAATCATCCCGAACTACTAATATTTTTAGAGTTGTAATAAGGACCACATCAGGTACATTAGTGGCCACCATATGCAATATACGAGCAGTGATCACTTTAGTTCATCAGGGATAGTTGTCAACAGTAACGTAGCAAGCATTGGCAATGCAAATAGATTTTTTGCACCTGCGAAAGCTATTGGATATGTCAATGTAGGGAGAGGATGTGGCGTAGCAGCAAGAGCTCCTGACTTTGGAGCTGGGATCCAGGTGTGAGCCTTGGTGTCAACTCAACATCCTGTGGTTGTGGTTAAATCATTTAATCTCCCTGTGCCTATGGACAGCACCTGGATACCCTCATGGATGATTAGCTGCGCTATACAAATCGGAGTTTTTATTTTTTATACATGTTGCATGTGACTATATAGATGTAGCATAACTGAAAGAGTTGCAGACTTAGGGAACCAGGTTAGAGTATCGGTGTCGGCTTAACATCCTATGATCCTGGAATAGGTAGTGAAACAAAGAAATGTGTAAGGGAGGTCAAAGAAAAGTTTTGTGAGGAGGAATAAGATGTCAACATGAGTGAGACAATAGCTGGCCTCTGGGGAGTGGAGAGATGGTGGGCAGAGCTGGGTTCTGAGTGGACCACTAGGATGGCAGATAGTCGCTGGGGAGTGAGGAGATAGAGGGCAGAGTTGAGTCTTGAGCTCTGTGTGGGCACTCAGGGGTGTCAGTAGGCGAAGTTGAGAGCGTCCAAGGCTCTGGCTGTTTTCGAGGCTGCTCTGGGCACAGTGGCTCTCAGCTCAGCAGAATTTTCCTGTGCGGGAGTCAGCGTGCCTCTTTGCTGCGATCCTAGGCTCGGGTCTCTGTCTGCCGGGAAGCTGTGGGGACCGAGTCGCAGGATGGGTTGCACGGTGAGCAGCAAGAATAAAGCTGCAGCCGAGCTGTCCAAGGGGATAAGAATCTGCAAGATGACGGAGAGAAGGCGGTGCAGGAGTTTAAGCCGCTGGTGCTGTATTATAGGTCAGGGAGGAGGGGACATGCAGGGTTACTGCTAGGCATGGAATTGGGGGCTGAACTGTCAAGTCAATGTAGACACATGGAGAGGATTCCAGACACGCACTCTGTAAGAGTGCATGTTGTAAATTTAAAAAAGAGTACCTGCGACCAGTGAAAGGACACAGGAAGCACTACTTGGTACAAGCTCCACAACTTGGACTAGAACTCGGAAGCCTAGGAGGAAGTTGAATGGCAGGAGGATCGGCTGACCAATAAGAGGACAGGAACCGTAAGAGACGTAGAAGCCAGCCAATAGTAAATAAAGGTAATTAAAGGACGAGCTCTAAGCCTTTTTAATTATTTTTTTTCATTACAAGAGATTTTGCAAGCACAATGCAAGCACTGTGCAGGCGAAACGTAAAAAAGGCTTTGCTAATATGGAATATCTGTATATGGGTAATACATAACAGCCATAGTAGCAATGCTCTTGGCATCAATACCATAATATTAATATTAAATCTCCCCAACACTGCATGATTTAGCAGTCAAATAATAGCTTTAAAAAGTTGAATATGCGATAAGGAGGACATGTATTATAATGGACATGCAGTGGTATAAAAAATTGGTCCTGCTCAATACCAAACGTTGAGCATGCCTCCCTCTACCTTAACTACACACACACACACACACTAGAATTTTTCACCAAACATCACCTTAAACATTCTCAGAGTGCATACATTTTCATCTTGAATAAATGCTTTTCAATTTTGGTATACATACATTAATTAAGCCAAACTAAAGCCTCTAATTTAGTAAGCTGAGCTGCAGAGAGGAGTAGCTCATGAGTTACTTGAGCATCCTGAAGTGGTTGGTGCATGCATGCCAACACACGGGATTCAGCCAGGAGACTCTGAATTTTATATATCCAGGCTTTATTTTAGCGGTCTCCCCCTAAAAATACCTCCAATTCAATGCAAGTCAGTGGGGAAAATACATTATCCAGATTTTTCTTTTTCTATGTCTCCCTCTTGTGTTTCTAAATGTTGCCATCTACCTTATTGGTGCCTGGCTGGAGGCATTAATTTGATTAAACATGCAATCTTTTTAAGTAGTAAATTTGTTTTTGTGAAAAGCGTGCGTGGCCTCGGAGGGCATAAAAGCATTATACCAGCTTTCAAAAATCTGTTTTGCGTCTAAGACTTACTATTTTCGGTCTGACATCATCACTTTTTAGAGTACTGGTGGAAGGAGTCTAGAAGTAAAACAGAAAAGAAGTCTTTAAGCAGTGGAAATATGTTACTTTACAACCAATACATGTACATGTTTAGATTTATAAATCCACAGAGATACACAGGAGGCCAGATTCACAAAGCAACCCTTGTGCATTTACTCCTAAGCATATGCACAGACTTAAGAATTTTTGTCTCTTCTGAATCCTTACCAGTGGTATGTTTGGAAAGCTGAGCCATTCTCAGTTTTCCAGATGGGTCCTTGAGAAAGTCTTGAAACTTTTTGTGGTTAGGTCCCCTCACAGATTGGAATTGTACACATTGTGCAGCACCGCTGTGCAATTGCATGTTTATTTCTTCTTGTTTTTTATACACAGAAAATATTTTTCTATTTGGAGAATCAACTATTCATATAGCTCTCGAGGTTTGGGTGAGGGCTCTTCCTCTTCACATCATGGAAAGAAATTGAGTCCAGCATTTGTCGGGTGTAAATCTCCACCTCTATTTAGATGGTGCAAGGGTCAGAGATGAGTTTGTGAATGTTATGAGAAATTAGGGTGATATTATGTGGGAGTAAATGGATCTGAGTCTGTATGGTCACCTTTTGTGAGTCTATTGTAAGCACAAATCTAGCCAATTTTGATTGCTAAAGTGCTTTTATGAACGAAAATGGTTTTGTGAATGAGTCCTAACATGTCCAGCGTGACCAACGAGCACCAAAAATTACTCATGTCTACATCGTGGATGCACTAGACCTACACATAACCATGGAAAAACATTGAACTCAAGGCAAAGATACAGGAATACAGAGGCACAATGGTAAGAAATGAAACAAGGATGCATTGAGCATGGGAAAGGATGAGGCTGGAGAAATGTCGACATAAGACTAATAAGTGGACTGGATGAACGGGTGAAAAGTAGTGCTAAGGGCTGTGCACACCGCAGAACAAGGGCCGGGTTTAGCACCGGTGGCGTCTGATGCGACAATCCTTTTTGGTGCCCCTCCTCCCAATGACCTCCTACTCAAGATTCACAAACCTTTTATTTGTTATAAGCGCCGGTAAAAGCTGGCCTTCTAATCCACTCAGCAATCCTCATAAAATACAGATCTGTTCTTTTCAGCAGGCATTTTAACCCTGTGTGCTACTTTATGGTGAGTCCAAACTGCAACTAGACAAAACTCCCATCTCTCTAAACATAAACATATTGCTGAACACAGCGTCCCCTTGAAGTCAGTGCCCACTCTCCAGGTCAGCGCCCAGTGCGGCCGCACTGGCTGCATCGCCCTAAAGCAGACACTGCTTGGAGTGGACAACTAATGAGTTTCAAATTTAAGTCTGCTAGAGCAGGATACCTGCAATCCTATTCCAAGTGCGGAAGTAATGCTGATTCAGCTGGTAGTGCCGCCTTAATTGTGAAAAGTAATGCAAGAACACCGCACTTCCAATTTTTCCCACATGTACATTTCACCAGAAAAAATATGGCGAAATGTGTGAGATAAATACAACGTGTAGGAATTGATGTGGAAACAGTGATTCAGGAATGAATAAACAGATTTATTTGGCAGCAATTATAATTTGGACCCATATGGATAATGGGTGTCGAAAGGCATTCCAGAGGTGCTCAGAATACTTTAGACAAACTTGCTCCCCACCCTACTCCGGATTGAGATGTGATGTGGTGCAGACCCGGAAACCTTGAAGCTTTTAGCAAATGTATATAAACTGCTGAATCTACTGACTTTCTCAAGTGGTACATCCTCGGGTATCTAATCCTGCTTCTGGGCAGTAACACTTTCAGAAGTTAGATGGAGGAAACTCAAACGAATTCTCCCTTTAGAGATTATTGGGTTTGCATGGACTTTGACCGATGTGTCACAGATGCTATTTGTAGCAAACAATATTTTTGTGAAATAAATAGAGCTGTATAAATAAACTCACAAACAACTGCTTCAGCTGGTATGGACCACTTTCTGAGCGTAAAGTCTAGACGCGGTATAGGACATAAAAATTTGTGCATGTCGAAGATGGTTCTTGAAAACCTGAAGAAAGTTTACAATACCTGCATATAAAGACTAGAGATTTGGTATTGGAGTGATGATGCAGAGGGCAAATTGGGTGAAGGATAGGAATATAGAGAACAAACATGAACTGGACTGAACGACAGGGCTTATAAAGCATAAATAAATGTTGAACAAATCATGGAACTAAGTGTTGAATAAATAACATGAAGAGAAAAGCATGGCACTGTTTTCACTAAAAAGTAGAATTGTTGCACAAGCAATAAAGTTTTATCTGCTTTGTAATTTGTGGATCAGCAAAGCCAAGGAGGTACAGAGGCTGGAGAGTATAACAAGGTATACTACATTACATTAGATTACTCTGGTAGATGATGGACAAAGCATGCCTCTAGATCTCTCATTGTATATAAACATCACATACTCAGTGCTATACATGGCACCCTTCATTTCTCACACATGTATATCAACAGACTAAATATATTAACTTATTTAAATGATATTTATTCAGCTGTCAAATCCAGCTTCTGGTTGACAACATCAAAAAAAGGTGGGTGGAAGAAACCAAAAAGCAACTAACATTTACAACAAGAAAAACGTATATCTGCTTCTAATTTTACACTTTGTTTTTGCAAATCCATAAAGCTCTATCTCTTGTACTTCCGAGTTTATCCAGTAGTTGATTGCAATTGTGGAAGGCGCTCTGGCTGGCATCTTAAAGTGAATTTTGAGAAAATGACTAAATGCTCCCTCAATAAATTGATTTGGATGATGGGAAATTGGTCGCTTTACAAGCATTCAAAGAATTCTCTGGGCATATATTTACTTTGAAAATAGCAGATTCTGGAAAAGCTGGAGAAAATCTACAATTACTTACTACATTCTAGACGGCTCTTCACTTTCCACAGTACTGGGAATGGGCTTCTGTGTTTCCCCCTCCCACCACCTGATGGTCCAGCCGTCACCTCCACAGCCCAGTAAGTGCTTTTGGAATATGTGGGTGTATGTATGAATGTATGATTATTTGTGCCTGTGTGGAAAGGGTAAGCCAAAGTTAGTGTGGATACGTGCTTGAGAATGGTGAGTGTGGGTATGTGTGCTTGTCAATGGATGGGTGTGAGTGAGTGTGAGCATGTGTGTGCTCTTGTGAGTGGATGGGTGAAAGTGATAATGCACATGTATTCCCGCCCCATTAGTTGTAAAAATCGCAAGCCGCCATTGGTTCTTGCTAAGGAGCAGAATCATTGCACACAAAATAAATGTATATGTGTTTTCAAATGTGTTCATCAGCAAAGCCATGAAGGTGAAGAGGGTGGAGAGTCAAATCAGAGAACCAGGTCCAACTCCGTTGTAGATGATGGGAAACGTGTGCCTCTAATTCTTTCATTGTGTGTAAACATCATCAGCGCGGCGCATGGAGGGAGTTGCGGTGGGTCACAAAGGCGGGGCCGGGGAGGGGCAGGGTGGGGGGTGCTAAAATCTAGAATAGCAAAATGCGATGCAGGGCGCGCTACGAAATTTGTTTTATTTATTACATTGTTTACTTACCTCCAATTATCCATATTCCAGATTTTAGCACCACCCACCCTGCCCCTCCCCCGCACCGCCTTTGTGCCCCACCGCAACTCCCTCCACGGGCCGCGGCTGAGCATCATTGATTCTGTGCCGAACACAACTGAATACCAAGGAAATTAATATACTAACCTCTTTGAATGATGTCTCATCGCTTCTCTTATCCAGTTTCTGACAGGCAACATCAAAAGTAGATGGCTAAAAAAAAGAAGAAAAAAACACCAGATCCCCGAGTTATATAAAATTGTGTCTTGGTGGGAGGGTGTGGAGCAAGACAACATTTTCTAAAAAGGAGTAAAGGACACAGTCTCTAATTGAACACCAACATACACAGTTATAGTGTAGCCTGAAACACTTCAAAAGCAGCGGCGGCTCACCGTGGGTGTGCTGCGGGGTGGTGGGGCAGGCAGGGGAGGGGCCGAATTAGCGATGCAGCATGCGCAAGGTAAATTGTTTTATTTATTTAATTACTTACCTTACTCCTGTCCGTCATATGTCGAACTCCACTACCCCCCACCCAGTCCTGCCCCCACCCAGTCCACCACCCCGCAGCACTCCCACGGCAAGCCACCACTGTTCAAAAGAGCAGGAGTGGAAGATAAATGATAGGAACGTCCAGTTTCCCTTCTATTGTTGATGTCCGTGGTATGGTTGAAAATGTGCAATAATGGGGTGCACCTGGGTAAATTGTCTTCCCCACACCCTCATATTCTTTCGACATGTTTCAGTCTCGACATCAAAGGCCACTAAATGTCCTGGGCTTTTGTCCTGCCAGCAGGGTATTGCAGCAAGTAGGCCATTCAGCTGATCACCAGTATTGTTGCATGCTTTTTTTTTTAATTCTTTTTATTGTTGCATCAAAAAGCATCATTAATGCAGAAAATCAGCAGTTGGCAGGGCGTCAACATTCCGCCTCTGTCCGTCAGTGTCGCAACTTTTTGTTCCATAGGTACCAGAGTAATACGCAAGACATCAACGTGAACATAGTAAAACAACCCCCAAAGCAGCAGCATACACTCCCAACCCCCCTCCACCCCCTCAGACCCACCCTACTTCCCCCTAGCAAGGCCTCCTCTCTCCCTCTCACATAGTCTATTCAGTCAATAGTCATGTGGCCCCTGTGATCATTTCAGGTAAATCTACTGCGTAATAAGCCCTCCTGTCATTCAACACGTCTCCTTATCGGCGTCACTCCAGACCATGGTATTGTCTCCATTTAGCCCACACTCTCCGGAACTTCTTAGGGCACCCTCTGGCTTTATAAGTTATTCTCTCTGCGGCCATATATAAGTCCAGGCCCCTCCTCCACTCCTCTATATCTGGTGTTTCGGTTGCCCCCCAGTATTTTGCAATATCCCTCTTCGCCACCACCAGTGCGAGGACCAAGAAGATGAGCAGAGGGCGTGCCAAGTCCACCTCAGTTGTCATACCCAGCAGAGCCAGCCTAGGGTCGCGCGTTAGAGCCACTCCCAGAACCTCACTCAGTTCCGTGAATATGTGTCCCCAATATGTTTGTATGGTGTCGCACGCCCAAATCGTGTGGAAAAAATCGGCACTCTTGTGGTGGCACCTAAGGCATGCCGAATCTGGTATCCTTCCCATTTTAAGAAGCCGCACTCTATCAAAATAGGTTCTATGTAGCACGTTCAGCTGGATGAGGCGTAGCCTCGATTTAATCGCCACCTCACGGGGGTGCATGAGGACAATCTCCCAATCCAGATCTTCCATACCTCCCACGTCTGCCTCCCATCTACTCCGTAATCCTTGCAAGTCGCCTAACATGTTGTTAGTCAGTGTTTTATATGTGAGGGATACCGCCCGTCCCAAGATCTGCTCCTGGAGCAACCTACCCTCCAGTGGTGCGTACTCTGGAATGTCTGTGAGTGTGATGTTTTGTGCCCTCCATGCATGTCTCAACTGTGCACATTTGTAGAACTGAGTGTTGTGCAGACCAAATTCATCTTTGAGCATCTGGAAGGATTTTAGTTCCCCTCTTGCAATCACATCTCCAATTGTCGAGATACCTATATCGTCCCACCTTCCGAAGCCACGCAATTTACTGAGTTCCCCCAGCCATTTACAGTCCCATAACGGCGTCTGCCGGGTGGGCCTCTTGTCCCATCCCATGCGCCTTGTGGCCTTTTTCCATGCTGTTAATGTGATCATCGTGGCCGGTAGAAGCGATGTCCCCATCGTCCCTCCATATAAATAGTACAATAGGTGTTTGGTGGACAACTTAGCCCTCTCTAGCGCGTATGTGGGGTGATCCGCTGCCGCATGTAACCACTCATTAATCGGTGTAAGGTGTTCCGCCCAGTAATACGCCTCCAGGTTAGGAAGGGAAATCCCTCCGCTATATTGGTGACGCTGTAGCTTTGTAAGGGCCACCCTCGGCTGTTTCCCTAACCACAGGAAGGCCCGAAGGTCCGCATGGATTTTATTCATCGTTGTTGCTGGCAGTGGGTAATACTCGTTCTGTAGCGCATACAGAAACTTCGGGAGGATAATCATTTTGTAGATCGCCGCTCGGCCCAGTAGGGTCGTGGCGCAGTCCATGACTCTGGCAATATTTTTGCTGAAGGATAGTCCCCTGTCTAGAGCGATGAATATTCCCAGATATTGAAAGCCCTCCTTGGAATGTATGAGTTGCCCCGGTAGGCACTCCCCCCACTCCAGACCTTGCGGGTCGTAGAGGACTGATTTGTGCCAATTAATGGTGTGGCCTGCCCTAGCACCATAGCCATCCAGCTCCTTGAACAATTCCGGGATTGTTTTGTCTGGCTCGGTTACAAACAATAGCACGTCGTCGGCGTACTGGGATATTTTCTCCTGCGCCGAGTCGATACCGCCCCACGAGAAACCCCGAATCCCATGGTTTTGTCTGACCTTTATCGCTAGAATTTCTATAGTGAGTGTGAATAGAAGGGGGGATAGCGGGCAGCCCTGGCGGGTGCCCCTGCCGATTAGAAATTCGCGGGATAACCTCCCGTTAACCCGAACTCTCGCCCTCGGTGCCGAGTACAGGAGTCTGACCCATGTCTGGTACTTAGGGTCGAACCCATACCTCTGCAGCGACGCCATCAGGAAAGGCCAGTGCACCGCGTCGAAGGCCTTCTCCGCGTCTAGGGAGAGGAACCAGTGGGGCTCACTTCTTCCCTTAACCTCCTGCAGCCAGTTATGTGTGCGACGGAGATTCAACTTGGTCGCCCTGTCCGGGAGGAATCCTGACTGGTCTATATGTATGAGGTCCGTTATGACCGATCGCAGTCGTTTAGCTAAAATGGTGGCTAGGATGTTTGTCTCCATGTTGAGGAGGGAAATGGGGCGGTAGGAGGCACATTCGTCTCTCGGTTTGCCCTCCTTATAGATCGGGACAATATTGGCCAAGGCGAGGTCCGGCGGCAGGCTCCCCGCCTGGTACGCCTCCAAAAACAGGGTTTTTAAATGACGCTGTAGTAGATCCGCCGCCCGTTTGAAAAACTCAGCCGGAAAGCCATTCGGCCCAGGGGTCTTCCCTGGTTTCAGCACGGCTATGGCATCAGATATTTCCTCAAGGGTCACCTCCGCCTCTAGAGCCGCGCTAGCCTCGGGGGACAGAGTCGGTATCTCCATATCACACATGTACTGCTGCGCGTCTTCCCCCGTACCCAAACCCCTGGCTCCATAGAAGCTTTCATAGTAGGCCGCAAAGGCGTCCGCTATAGCCTCGTCTGTGTGTACTTGTCTGCCGTCAGTCAATGTGATCCGATCTACCCACCTCGCCGCCCTTTCTTTCCGGCCAAGCCATGCTAGGAGTTTGCCGGACTTATCGCCCACGTCATACAACCGGTGAAGAGTTGCCAATGCCTGAGTACGCGCCTCATCTGTGACCAACTCCCTGAATTGTCTTTGCTCATCTAATAGTTTTCGCAGTGGTACCTCCTCCTTCTGTCTCTGATATTCCGTCTCTAGGGCTAGGATAGACGTCTCCATACTAGCTACCTCAGCCTGCTGCGTTCGCCGCCTCTCTCCCAACCTGCTCTGTATTCGGTCCCTCAGGACCGGCTTCATCGCCTCCCAGAAGGTGATCCCTGAATCCACCGTACCTTCATTTTCGGCCACATAAACCCTAATGTCAGCTCTGATGCCCCGCCGCATTTCCGGTGTTTGGAGGTCCCACGCCGCTAGGCGCCATTCTGCCCTCCTCCCTCCTCTCTCCCGCCCCCGCTGTGCATACAGCGGAGAGTGGTCTGATAGTCCCCTCGCTTTGTATTCCGCCCTGTCACTCGATGTAAAGTTCTGCCTGGACATGAATATATAGTCTAGTCTCGAAAAGACCCTGTGAGCCCCCGAGTAGAAGGAGTATGCCTCTTGGGTAGGGTGGAGCGATCTCCAGACATCAGTGAGTCCTATGGCATCCATCTGTCGTGCTAAGGCCGAGCTTGTCCCCAGTGTACGTGTTGTCCCTGACCGGTCTCGTGCTTCGCACATAACATCGTTAAAATCCCCTCCCACTATTTGTATCGTATCTGCTGCATCAATGAGTATAGCGGTGATCGCTTTGAGGGTGCGCGCCTGTAGCTTTGGGGGGGCATATACCGAAATAATCGTGTACCTACGCCTCTTCCAGGTCCCTTGCATGCCTGCGTAAGTCCCCTGTGTGTCCAGCCAGGTACGGCTGACCGTGAACGGTGCAGTTTCTTTTTACGAGGATCGCCACCCCCCTGGAATCTGTAGTGTACCCTGCATGCGCTAGCACAACGTGACGGCCTCTAGCTATAAACGCGCACTTATTGCCCCTAAGGTGAGTCTCCTGTAAAAGTATGATATCTGGCGTCACCCTCTTGAGGTAAGCGTTCACCAAGCCCCTCTTGATCTTGGACCCTAAACCATTCACATTCCACGTTAAGACGGTGACCCCCGTGTCACCCACTTGCGGGGCGTCTAGTGTACTTGCCATCGTGTAGTACGACACTCACCCCAGGTGGGTCTCTGTAGTGGAAGTGTTACAAAGCGTGGCAAGGTGTGTTGCTGCTGCTCCTCAACTGTCCCCCCCTCCCCCCCCTGACCCTCCTGGACCCCAACTTGAGGGAATTCAAAAACCTTCCCCCCCTCTACCCCCCCCCCACCTCCCTCCCCTTCCAGTCGCATCCCAACATGGGACCAAACTATCCACGGGAGAAGGCCTGTCGCCCTCCCACATTTCCCACCCATCACAAACCAAAGAACTGTATAAGCAACTCGAACAACATTGAAGGGCATGTCAACTTGCGCGCTCCCATTGGCCGAACGGCGATCTCACTAGTCCCTGAGCCTCATCGGTTATGAGTGCGAGTCCTGTGTGTCCATAGTGGGCCCCTGACCCGACGAGTCCTGCTCCAAGTTGTGGATTTCTTTGACCAACGGGTGAACTGAGTCTCCAATGCCATCTTCCTCCTCACCACCAGAGACGCGGCCCTCCGATTCATCTCCCTCATCTCCCTCTGAACGGATGCCATTCCGCAAGCAGCTAAACCTAGAGCCCGCAACCGAGCTGTTTCCAGGCGATGTCGATCTGCCTCCCCTCCTGTCACTGTTACCGCGGGTCTGGTAAGGCGTTGCCGGCGTGTGTTTCTTCATCCTCCCGGGTCTCCTTCGCTGCGGTTTGGGAAGCTCCCATCGCGGTCTTTCCCGCACTGACCTGTCCATAGCTTCCCGTCCGGCCGCCTCTCTGCTATTCAGGATAGGACGTTCTTCAAGCCATTGCCAAGCATCCTCCGGATGTGAGAAGAAAATAGACTTGTCCTTATAGAGCACCTTGAGCTTTGCGGGAAAAAGGAGCATGTATGTAATGTTCATGGATCTCAGTTTTACCTTTACAGAATCAAAGGAGCGGCGCTGTTTCGACACTTCCTGACTGTAATCCGGTAAAATCATTATAGTTGTATTCTCCATCCGGATCTCTCCCAACTTCCTGGCTCCTCGTAAGATTAAATCCCTATCAGCATAGTTCAAGAATCTCGCAATAACTGGTCGCGGCCTTGCGCCCTCCAGCGGTTTGGCTAGGAGAGCCCTGTGTGCCCTCTCAATAATGAAGCATGTGGAGAACTGCGCATCCGGAAAAGTAGTCGTCAGCCAGGCGTGGAGAAAGGAGGCCATGTCCCTCCCCTCAATTCCTTCCCTAAAACCCACAAAGCTAAGGTTGTTGCGCCTCAATCTATTTTCCGCATCGTCCACCTTCCATTGTAAGTGACGGTGCGAGGCCTGCAGCTCCGCCATGTCTTTCCTCAGGGCCGTTATCGATGCATCGTGTTCAGTAACTCTAGTTTCGGCTGCTGCCACCCTGTCCGTCAGGTTCCGAAAGTCCTGTCGCAGCAGTGTTATCTCGGAGCCCACCTCTCCAATCTTTACCTCTAGTGCCGCCCGAGATTCCTGGATGTCACTCCTGGATGCCTGGATGGCTGCCAGTAGCATCGCCGTTTCGGACTGCGGACAGGATATCGCCGGCTGCTGCTCCGCGGCATGTTTTGGCGCCGCAAAGTTATCCATGGGGCCCTGTTTCGTGGATTTAGGCGCCGGGTCTCTCTTCCCCATGACTGCCCTCGTCCTGGGAAGAATCCCGCTGTGGGTTAGTTGCCAGCGACTTCTGAAACGCCTAAAGCGTGGGTTAGGCCAGCCCGGTAGTAGTTACAGTCTGTTTTGCAGTACCCAGAACCGCAGTGTTGTGTAAAATGACGTACCTCGTGTTCACCTCACAGCAGGGTTCACCTCACGCCTCCCCACAGTAGTGTGACCTCTCACACTGTCCTCCACATCGCCGGATCCGTGGCAGATGCCCCCTTTTGCTCCGCGGCGACCTCCCCATGTAATCACCGGCTTCCCAAGGACTCCAGAATCCGATCGTCCAGCTGTTCCTGCGGGCGTCTCCCAGGCCGAGGCCTGTGTGCCAGGAACGTTCCGCCGTCAGATGGGCACGGGAGAGAGGGCGCAAGGCCGGCAGCGCCTGAGGGCGAAGGCCGAGGCCCTTACCTGCCGTATCTCACTGTTGCTGCGAGGCTCGCCGGGCCAACTCCATGCGCCCCTGCCAGATCCGGGTGGCCGTGGGTGTCTCGGGCACCCACGCTTCGCTGTCCCCGGTGGTCTGCTTGCGGGCCACACTCCCACTCCTCCACTCTCAGCCTTCTTCGTCTCCCCTCCTCACCGTAACCTGGGGATGACAGCGAAGTGTACCTTCCGCTCGTCACTGAGGAGAGGACAGTCCGGGCACCACGCTGACACAGGGGGGCGGGCCCCAGCGACAACTCGCTCTCTCTTCGGGCACCCCCAAACACCGTCACTCCGGACTACCCTGCGGGGCTACGCCCGGCAGTATCACTGCTCGCTGTCTTCTTCCGTTGTTGGCTGGGCGCGTCTCCCGGTCACACTCCCAGCATCCAGGGCAGCGCACCGTTTGCAGCGTGCCGGGCGGAGGGGAGGGGGGACGGGGCGATGCGGGCAAGGCAGGAGTATTAAGGCACAGTTTCTCTCCAGTGCGCCCCCGGCATTACAGCACGTCCCCCCGGACTGACCGCATCTGTTGCCGCCTCGCCGGTGCAGCCTCCCCAGGCTATCGCGAGCGTCTCTGCTTCCTCTGTTTCGCGGTCCCCGGTGTTCGCCGCTTCTGGCCACAGGCAGCACCACCGCTCCTCCGCTCCTCAGCACCGCCGTCCCCCCGCCTCACCTCAGTGCGGGGGGGGCCGCCAATCGCCACCTCCACCGATCACCGGGCACGAAGTCCACCGGCCGCCATCTTGGTAAAGGCGGCCGGACTGCGGTGTC